>NW_027397083.1:13914055-14040068 GCF_003265705.2 Callorhinus ursinus
CACACACACACACACACACACACACACACACACACACACACACACACACCAGCTGGCCCTAACGCTCTGTGCCAAGTACACAGGTCACAGGCAGGAAGGCTGGAAGAGGGACTTCTCCCAGTGCAGGCGCCTTCAGTTTTGCTTCAGAGGTGACTAGAGGTCTAGGCCCCGAGTCAGCTGCTTGGATACAGTTCCAATTGTACTTCTCGGAAGTGAACACCAAAATACCACTAAAGGCAGAGGAGAGGGACCACGTACCCCACTTGCAAATAAGCATTCCCTGTGAAGTGTCCCACTTTATCTTAATTGTGTGTATGAACACTCTATTTCATAATGTAGCTGTTTTATCAAAAAAGGTCATCCCCTGACTCCAAACCATTTCAGTAAAACTGATGTTTCAGAAAAGGCAGGCTTTTTAACTTGCAGGTTGGTATTCCCTGGTAATCACTGCTTACTTGGGAGGAGAAAACTTGGTTGTAAGGAAATGTGACTTGGCAAGGGGGAAAGGTTGGAAGTCCAACCGTGGCTTGTCTCTGCTCAGGGTACTTGAGAAGGAAGAACCTGGGTGTGCGGGCGGAGCTGAAGGCCTGTGGCGGGGTGCCATGGGAAGAGGGGTTCCAGCTGGAGGGAAAGGAGGGTGTACCTGCTGGGAGATGGGGCTTGATTCAGCACACGAGAGTGACGAGAACTCTCTCTACACTGCCTTTAAGCCAAATGAGGCCAAGGGGGCTGGAGCGGGGGTGACAAAAACCTGCACTGAAAATTCCCACTTGGTAATACACAACCCAGCCTTCTTGTTGTGACAAGACCCAGAAAACCGGCAGAAATCACCCAAATAATTCAGGTTCCATCAGATCCTTTAGTGACTATTTTGGAAACTCAGGCAATTTGAGTTCAAAAATACTGATTTCAACTTTTAATCAGATCTCTTTGGTCCTTTTTTTTTAAAGTCATTTCCTTTCTACCTCTTCAATCATTTTTTTCATTTCCACAGCACTGAATTATGGATTTGAAGTGCTGGATAACCTCATGTACTAAAAATATCCCTGTATTTTGAACTTTTAACTCTTTCTCCAACCCCATCTTCACGCCACCCATCTTACTTCGTGGAGCCACATTTTCACAAATGTATAATTGGACTTTTAGAGACTATCTACAAAGCCCTACTGTGCCCCCCACTATTTCATGCTGCAATATAAATAAAGTGGGGTTTTATTAGCAGGTAGGGAAAAAATTCTGACTGCCCTTCAGGATTATTTCAGATCCTTCCAGATAAAGTGATGCTATTTGGGTATACAATATCACGGGGGCTGGCTTTCCTGAGTAAGTTCAAAGCAGCCATTGAGGGACTACCTGAAGGATGCATCTTAATTAACTGCTCCTGGTTGATCATAGGGGCACTTTTTCTTGAGCTACCACGACAAGAGAATGACAAGCACAGTCAGTAACAATAAAATTGGTCATCGGAGAGATATGTGCCTGCTGTGGATCTGGGGATGTGTCCGGTAGAAGTATGTTTGTTGCTGGGCAGCTTTCACAGAACTCAGAAGCCGCTACATACACGCCGTCACATACACACAGGGGGAAGGGATGAGTTTCCACGGGGGATGGCAGGCCTTCATGTGTCCTCTTCTTCACTGGCACCGCTGCAGAGGAAAGGAGAACCAGGTGAGTTAAGACATCAAAGAAGGGAGCAGCCTAGTCTACTGGCTGAAGACACAAGCTCTGTTCTCAGACCTACCCGGATCCTGGTCCTAACCCTACCTCTGTTGGCCCATTGGCTATGGGCAAGTTACTTAGCTTCTCTAAGTTCTGATTTCTTTATTTGACTCCAGGGATAATTTTGATAGTAAGATATACTTCCTTGGGTCACTGGAGAATTAAATCAGAGGATACATGTAAAATGTACAATGCCTGGTACATGGCAAGTGAATATCTATAAAGGCACAGGTGAGGGTCATAATATTTTTTAAGCTTACTTGACAAAATAAAGAGCTGGTAAAAATCAGGAGTTTGACTTCCGCGTAGCCTGAAACCCTCTATTGTTAGGAGAGAGAAACGGGAGAAACTACCGCTTGGCACTCCCAACAGAGCTTCTCACTTGGAATCAAGCCAAGGTTTCAATTCCTGCCCAGGACAGCCACAGGATTCAAATGTCACCTCTTTAGAGAAGGTATTCTATCTAAGTAGGATTCCCTGATTATTCTCCATTTTATTTCATTAATTGTCCTTATTACATCCTACACATTGTCTGCTATTTACTCTCCCCTCTACCTCCAACTAGAGCGTAAAAACGTAGCAACACTGTTTATCAGCACCAGCACTAGGATTAGTAGAGAAGTGTTAGTGTTACTAGTAGAGAAGTGTTCAATAAATTGTTGTTTTCAAAAAGGGAGAACTCAAAGCAAGAGGAAGGGAGGGAAGGAGGGAGCTGAAAGGAATAGTCAGTCATGATTGCCCTGGCCAGGGCGTCCAAAACGTCAGTGGTATTTCAGTGGCCAAAACGTGAGCTATGAGTCCCAGGGGCATGGCCAGGACCACGGGTGCCTAAGGTTAGAGCCTCCCTAGCTTGGTCCTGCTGATCCAGGGATTGGGGTGGGGAAAAGGCAGGGCCAGACAGGGAAAGGGGCAGAAGCGAGCACACTGAGAAGGACAAAAGCAGCAAACTTGCCCAGTTTCTCCTCCTCCACTTCTAGAGGCCACTGTCCTTAAAGGTTAAGTAAGAGCCAACTTGATCAAGTGCCTACTGTGTGCTGGGGACACTGAGCTGAGTGCTCCGTTTTCTACTGCTCCTCACCACAATCCCAGGATGTAGGGACTGGTGTTGTTATCCCCACTTGGCAGATGAAGAAAGTAAAGCTGAGACAGAAAATCCTCAGTCACCAGTAAGGTCTGTGTCCTTAAAACTCAAGGATGAGTTCTGGCTGGATAAAGTCTGAAGTAATCAAGTGGGGGTGTTTGGAAGGGAGGAAAACTCTCCTTCCTCTGGTAGAGACAGGAGCTGGAGAAGAGGGAAGGCCTGGGGTGCATCAGCTCCCAGCTATGACAGAGAAATTTTTTATCTCACAAGGGATTATCTCTGTTTATATAAAATCTGCTTTTTTTTGCATCCATTTGGGATAGACTTTAAGGGAAAATATCCTAGGCCAACAGACTTGTAGTACTTCTGCTACAGGCGAAAACATTTCAAAATATCCTAGGCCAATAGACTTGTAGTACTTCTGCTACAGGCGAGCCTGAAATGAATGGAAGTATGCTCTAGGAGCCAAAAGAACCAACTCAGCAACCTTCACGATCCAAAGCTCTGCCCTACTTCCATTCCCTCTTCCTGCCTGGTGTCCAATCACAGAATGAAGGGTGCATGCTGGGAAGGGCTGGACAGTGTACTGTCACTAAAAAAGCAGTGTTTGGTGGCATCTGTCCCAAAGGGAACAAAGGGTCTTTTATGAAAGTGTCTCACCAGAATCAAGGCACAGTTGGAATTGGCGCCATAGTCTCCCCTTTGGTATTATATCCAAAGCAAGCTCTATTGTTCTCTTGTCAATTTCCCTCCAGATACGGGAGGTCCAGCATGATGACTGTGCCCTCTCCTTAAGCTGCAGTTCACTTTTCAGCATTCTTGAGATGCACAGTTTAAAGGGTTCATGAACCTACTTAAATTGTACACAAAATTTTGTGTGTGTGTGTTCCTTTGTTTGAGAAAGGCCATAATTTTCATCATAGTCACAAAAAGGTCAACAACCCTTCCCCCCCAAACTGAGTATAATAAAACTGAGAATAAATTAAGTGTTTTCCTAGTTGCCAGGTTCTCTACTCTAAGACCTGTAGAGTTGGCTTGGGGAAAAGATCAGAAGTCCTGACTGATAAAATCTTTTCTCATGACCCTCAAAGAGATCTGTTCTTGAGTCTGATAAAGTTCATCAGATGGTTTAAAAGCATGAGATCTTGGGATTCTGGAGAATCACTGATTCTTTCATTTGCTAAACATTTATTGACTACTATGATGCTAGGCACAACAATGAATGATGGACACAGTCCTTGCCCTCCCAGACTTTACAGCCTAGTAGGGGAGGGGGGAGGGAGGGAGAGAGAGAGGAGGGGGAGGGGGGAAGGGGAGGGAAGGAGAGAGGGAGGGAAAAAGAGAAATGGTGGGGGAGAGAATTATTTTCCCACAACTGGCATCTTCAAATACAGCATATTCGTTTTCATAATTAACTAGCAAACTGCTTTTCACAATAATGAAGAAGAAAAAGGATCTTAAGTGAATGGGTAACAGAACTTTGCTCACCCTATGTGTGGTCTCTCCTGGAGGGTTACACAATATAATTAGTATGAGACAGCATCTCCCAAATGCTTCTTCACTTTGTATATAAGCTGGTCTGTGTTCGTAAGATTTTATCTTAAATAGTCTACAAAAGTCTTTACTTTCTCCAAGGGAAGTAACACAGCCTTCTACCTCAGCCACTTACCATCCTCCTCTGAAACATCTACCAGCCATATTTAGATTTATAATTGGATCAGTACTCAGATGTTACTGAAATTCTTTCTACTGTGTTGTCGTTGAGGTCACTGTTGCTGTTGTGAGAATGAACTAATGGTGTTAGAAAGACAGCCCATTCATGTTAACTGTACTGGAATTAAAATTAAAAACTTCACTAAAAGCAAAGAGAAAGAATGAAGGACAGCCCACTCTGTAGTAGGTATTTACTGACGAGAGAGGCAGTATTATATAATGGCTCTGAGGTCACCAAGACTGAACTAGGTTCAAATCTCTGCTCTGGCACTGATGAGCTGTGGAACCTTGGGTGAGTTACTCACCCTCTCTGAGTCTCCGTTTCCTCATGGTAATTCTATCTATCTTATAGGTTTATTGTGAAAGTTCTATTTACTTCATGCAGTATAAATGATTAAACATGGGGACTCTCTTCTTCAACCCACCTTCCTTCTTATCCTGAATCAGCAGCTCCTCCTCCTGACTTCTCTTCAGTGTTCCTGGTCCTGGCATCTGAAACACTACCCTCTAGAGCAAATGTGTTCCTATCCCCAGATGCCCTTAGCTTTCTGGAGAGCAACAGTGCTCTTCTTTGCTTGCTTGGGGAGTGTTGTCTTTTGTTTTTTTTAATGACAACTCCAGACAAAATAAAACACAGGTACTGAAGAGAAAGAAAGGCTGAGTTCAATGGCTCTGACCCTTCCACCTGACAGGTCTCTGCCAAACCCTGGTGAGGACAAATATTGAGCGAAGCCTAGTTAACTGGCCTCCGTCATAGAGAGATGGGAGGTTGAGTGTGCTGTCGTATCTAAAAGCAGTGGTTTTAAAGCTGGGGCACATATATCTTTGTGGTATGTAATGACTTTCCAGGGGGTATGTGGGCATATGTAATCTTAAGGAAATACACGTTCAGATCCTTAAACTTCCAAATAGACTCCTTCTTACAACTGACCTTTCCAAGAACATGCCTGTGATCTATACGTTCTCTCAGCAGCCATTCCCATTTTCACAATCACCGTACTGCACTTCAGAAAAGAAATGCATACCTCTCCCCCTCCTGAATCTTACCAGGGGACAATTTAAAAATGCCTTCCTTCTAAGAGGAGTCCTATAAGAGCAGAGCAAGAAATATTTATTTTGCCCAGGCAATAAACTCTTGGCACAGCTGCGGGCTCCCGTCCGTCCACAGACGTTAAGAATTCACATTCAGAAGTCAGACGGTGGTCATGAGGTATGTACCAATAAGTCTGAGTTGAAAAAATGAAATCAGACTTGGGTCTGACAAAAAGCTAGACTGATTTGGCTGGATGGTTTGACCATAAAAACCTTTGCCAATTAGATTATATAGTGAATCTTATCTGTACATTTAATAGGTAGTGCCAAAGCTTTGCCAAAAACTTATGTAAAGCTCATACCACGTAATATGTCAGATATCACACCCTTTTCAACTATCTCCACTTAATTTGTCATTTCGGGAGTTAACTTTAAAATGGGAAAGGAGGCATGCAGTTTTTTCTAAATTTTAGGGGGCATAAGAACACAAAGTTTAGCTGAGGAACTGAAGGCTCCCAAATCCTGACTGGGAGAGTGGTGTGCCATTTACCACTTCCCTGGCCGGGGGCTGGGGTCGGGGCACACTGTGGGGGGTGGCGCGCGGGATGGGACTAGGGAGCCCCAGCCAGCAGCCAGCCGACACACCGAGTCACACATGTGGCCCACAGCTGCCACACGGTCGGATGAGGAATGCTGCGAAGCTGAGAAGCTGTTAGAGGTATGCCACGGCCCCCGTCACATCCAGCCCCCAGACACCTGCTGACAAAGCGGCTGCGATGGAGGCGTGTTTCCTTGCCTGGCAATTTTCCAGCCAGTCCACACAGATAGGCAACTCAGCCTTTCCACTTCTTCCCCGGAGATGGCAGCTTATGAGAGGACATTAATAAATGAGGTGGAAGGCACTCTGACCTCGCAAGTTTAATAGTTTCTTTTCCTGAGAATGTCATACAACTTAATTTGATTTGGCATCACTCCTATCTCCTGAGTCTTTGGCTCTTTATTAATTCATTATTGCTGTAAAAGGATTATTCAACTCAAGAGGATAGAGAAATTAAGAGGTATCAACCAGGGAGGAAGGTTAGATTCGAAAAGATAGATTTAGTATTCTCCCAGAATGCAGCCACGCGGGTCTTGTCAAGGAGCTCACGGGCAGTGTCCGTTCACCATCCAAGGCTGTGGCCACCCACTGCTGGGAGGCGTGCAGTCAGTCTGCCTTCGGGGATGGACCACCCGCCCCGACCCAGAGACACTCCTCCACCAGACGGAGCAGAGCTGCTACTTCTGTGTCCCCCATCACCTGCCCCAGCAGCCCAGCCTGCCAGCGAGGGGGTCACGGTGCTGGAAGGACTCAGAACTTCTATCTGTAGCTGCCGCCTAGGGAACTAAGTGAGGTCTAAGTATAAAATAAGGCGAAATGTCCTCCATTTATCCCGGGTTAACTGAGAAAACACGAGAGGACTTCAAAGCTTTAGTCCTGGCTTTGCTGGTGACTCTGGGAAATCAGGATGTGTCGCATTACAAGTAAAATTTAGGAAAATTCCAAACCAGACAAAAGCTAATAAGCTCCTTTCTGACTTACATACTTGCTAATTCACTGGCTCTCATCTGCTTTTGTTGTGCACCCTTCTCCCTGTTCCTCCCCAACTCAATCTGAAGGCTGGCCTAAGTGGTCATGGTTCTTTCACCTCTTTCTCTGGCAGGGCCCAAACCCCAGGTTGATCAGGACCTAGTACAGAGCCAAGAGCAAAAGTCTGTTGGGAGCAAAAGCCCCATGAGCCCATGAGCCCATGAGCCTCAAAAGCCTCATTTATTGTGGGTCTTAAAAAGTCTCAGGTAGCTCCAGCCCGGCCGCATCTTCCTTCTCAAATCACAGGAAAGACAGGGAGAAGGACCCTTCTCTCCACATTGCATTCTACTTTATCCCATGAACCTTCTTTTCAATAATAACCATTATTCACAGAGGGCTGACTTAATGTTCTGTGCACTGTGCTAAGCCGTTTATATAGCACAATCTCACAACCCCTAAGAGTGGCTTTTGGATGGGTATTATTATTATTATCTGCATTCTACAGATGAAAAAAGTGAGGCCAAGCAAAGGTGCACAACTTCCTCAGGGTACACAGCTGCTAAATGGTAGATCTAGACTATGCAGACTCCAGAACCCTCCAAGAGGAAACCGGACTTGGATAAGGGGTATGACATGGGCCTGTATCTTTTGACCCCTGGTTACCCAGTGAATAAGTGACAGCCATTAAGTCCTCTAAGGCTCAATTTTTTCATCTGAAAAATGGGATAAGTAATACCTACCTCCAAGGGTTGTTATGATGAGAATGGAAGGTACACACAAATTCTTTTTAAGACAAAACAATGCTAGGTAATGACAGGACTGCTACAGAAGGAGAAGGCAACCAACCCTGGGTTTGTCTCTCAGCTCTCCAGCTGCCTCTGCCTTACAAATCCACGTAGGCGCTTCTGAGAGGGGCTTGGGGCTCCAGCTTGGCCTCAGGTCCACACTGGACCTCACTGCCAAGATTGATCTCCATGTACCTTGCAACCTGTTTACTGTGTTTACAGGGGGCTACCCTTCTTGCACCCCACAAGGGCTAAGTGGGTGGTGGCCTGTTTCTATGGAAGATGGAAGGGTACCCAAGGGTCTGTTCAGACAGTGTGCTTCTATAGGGAGACACTTGAACAGAAGTAACAGGCAGGCTTCCTAGCCTGCCAACGTCTCATCTGCTCTCAGAACTGCCTTCTTGGGTGCCTGGGTGGCTCAATCGTTAAGCATCTGCCTTCGGCTCAGGTCATGATCCCAGGGTCTTGGGATCGAGCCCCGCATCGGGCTCCCTGCTCCATGGAAGCCTGCTTCTCCCTCTCCTACTCCCCCTGCTTGTGTTCCTGCTCTTGCTCTCTCTCCGTCAAATAAATAAATAAAATCTTACGAAAAAAAAAATAACTGCCTTCTTTAGGATCGAGTCTCCTATTGCTGCTACTGGATTTATAATGGAATCATTTCCAACTTTTTTTTTTAATTCAGAAAGTAACATTTTATTTTTTGCTGATCTGTACTTTCTGTAACAAGCAAGTACTGCTTCCATGAAAAGAAAAATCCATAGCATTATGCATCAGTGATAATTACCATTAACACTGAAATATATTTATCTATACCCACCTCATGCACATATAAAAATATATATTTTGCAGACTCTTTCATAATCTGCTTTTTCCACTCAACTAGCAATCATAAATACCTTTCCTTATTAAGAAATATTGTGATTCATGACTGAATTGTATGGACTTACCGTACCCACTACTGGATATTTAAATTATTTCTACCTTTTCATTTATTACCCACACCTCTGTGACACATATCCATGTGGATGAGTCTTTAGGTTCATCCTTAATTATTTCCAAAGGGAGTGGGAAGGGAAACGCCTGGGTCATTAACCTTTCTACAGCAACTTTAGATCTACAGAAAAATTACAAAGATAGCGTCAAGGGTTCCAACATGTAGTTTCCTCTACTATTAACATCTTATGTTAGTAAAGTACGTTTGTTACAATGAGCCAATATTGGTATGCTAGCATTAATTGAGGTATTTTATTCAGATTTCTTTAGTTTTCCCCTGATGCTCTCATGCCGGTCCAGATTCTACCCAAGAACCACACACTACATTTAGTCATCATGTCTCCTTCATCTCTTCTTGGCTGCGACAGTTTCTCAGATTCCTTATTTTTGATTACCCTGACAGTTTTGAGGAGTACTGGGCAGAGATTTTGTAGAGTGTCCCTTGGTTGGGATTTGTCTGATGTTTTTGTCCTGATTAGGCCATGGTTACAGGCCTTTTGAGAGGGAACTACAGAGGGACCCTACCATTCTCAACACATCATAGCCAGGACATGCCCTATCAGTCTGACCTAGCACTGTAGATGCTGACCTTGATCGCTTGGCCCAGGCTGTGCTTGTTAGCATTTCTCACTGGAAAGTTACTCTTTCCCTGCTTCCCAAACTGTACGTTTTGGAAGGCAGTCAATCTGAGCAAACCACACCTATGGAGTGAGGAGCTGTTCTCCCCATCATGGAGGGTAGAATATTTGCATACATTATTGTAAATTCTTCTGAACAGGAGATCTGTCTCTTCTCCTTTATTCAATAGTTTACTTGTTAACACTATGGACTCATGGATGTTTATTTTTACACTTTGGGTCATAACCCAATACTACTCTATTTATTGTTGCTCAAATTGTTCAGCTTTGGCCTTTGGGAGCTCTTTTCATCAGTTCCTATGGCCCCAGACATATCCTCATCAGCGTGGGGTTTGCAGGGGGTTTGTTTTGAGTACTTTCCTTACTTTCTGGCACTACAAAATGCTCTGGGCTCATCGTGTAGATTTCCTTCCCCAGTCCTAGAATCAGATATTTCTCCAACAAGCAAAGGAGATGTACTTTTAAAGGTATTTGATGTATTATTGTTAAGTTGCCCTTGAGACATCACCTCATACTGATATACAATCCTGAGAGTGCCCCCTTTCCCCACACCCTTGCCGACACTAGGCAGCTGCAAAGTGTCTGTGGGGATGGGGCGTATGTTTGTGTGTGTGTGTCTCCTCTCTGAAATAACTTCCATGTTATTATTCGGGTTCCCATTGAACTTCAAGAGGAAGATGCCATGGGGCCATTTCTCTTTCTGTGGGCCTTCCTCAACCTCCCTTCCTTCCTCCAGCACAGCGGGATTTCACCTGACAACCTCCTGTGGTGAGGGCTGGAAAGGAAATTTTCCTAAACCCCTATTAGAGCCCAGACAACTCCAGGGGGTGGAGGAATCAGAAGCAGAAAATAGCCCAACGGCTTACCTTCCCTGCTCCCTACACCTTCAGGAAACCCCTCCCCCCACCACCCAGTTTTCTCATTTTTTCTTGGCAAGTGAATAATGGAAATCCAATCTCTCTCAAGCAGCTTCCTTCCAAAGAAATCTTAAACGTAAGATTTAATAAAATGCTGGACTTCAAATTTCCTGTTGCCTCAGCTGCTGTATCTTACAGGTTACCAAAGGGAGAGGGAGAAAGGATCAATAAATAAATACACACTTGACACTAATCTCTAATCTCTGTCTGAATAGTAGGCTTTTTTTTTTAAAGTATTCCAGATTAGTTCTCAGTAGTTTCGAGTCCCACGGTGACCTTGAATTGAAGTCCGGAAGTTGGAAACTGGAAGCAAACCAACTCTCAAGACCTCCTGCGACTATCTTATATTGCAGAGGGTTATACATATGGATTTGAGAGTTAGAAGCACCTAGGCTTGGGTCACAACTTTGCCATTTACTAACTGTGGGATTGTGAGCTCAGGGCTCCTACCTGGAAATGAAGACAATTTAGTGCCTACCTGGAAGAGGTGCAGAAAAGATTAAGTGGGGATGAGCATATATAGAGTGTCTGGCATATATACATACACACACACATACATACGTACTGAAAGTCAACATCTCGGTTCCTGAAAGCATCGTCAAGCCTGCAAGCCCCATTTTCTCAAAGAATGCCATTTATTATTATTATTATTATTAATTAATTAATTAATTTATTTATTTAAAATTGTGTCGACTGTTCTTGTACCTTTATTCTTTTTTTTTTTTTTTTTTTAAGATTCTATTTATTTGACAGAGACCTAGTGAGAGAGGGAACACAAGCAGGGGGAGTGGGAGAGGGAGAAGCAGGCTTCCCGCCGAGCAGGGAGCCCCCGATGTGGGGCTCGATCCCAGATCTGTGACCATAACCTGAGCCAAAGGCAGACAGTTAATGACTGAGCCACCCAGGCACCCCCGAATGCCATTTATTAACAGAAGAGAAGAGCTAACATTGACGTTACACAAGTGCTGGAGGCATCACACTGTCACTTGAACGGGCTCAAGATTCCTTCCCAAGCTTGTTCCTTTGGTGTTTGGTAACAGACCACTTATTAATAATGGCAGCAAACACCTACAGCTTATTCAGTACTTTCTATGTGCCAACGATTGCGCTCAAAACATTAGAAGCACCATCTCCCTTTCCCATCGGGTCCACAGCAAGTTCTGTCCCCTCCACTTCTCCACGGCCACCACCATCTCTTACTGGAATGACTGCCACTGCCTTCTGATCGGTCTGGTCTTCCTACTTGTACCCTTACTTCACTACTGTTCCGTTTTCAAGCTGCATTCAGAGTAATACTTCTTAAATGTGCAACCGATTATGCTGCGGCCCCACTTAAAAGTCTTTTAATGGCTTCCTACAGCCTTAGAAGAAAGCCTCTGGCCCCAAATCCCTACATGATTTGGCCCCTGCCTACCTCTCTAACCTATTTCGGGACACCTGCCAGTACACTGGCTTTCTTTCTGCTCCTCAAATAAGTAGAGCTTGTTCCTGCATGAAGGCCTTGGCATTTGCTATTCTGTTCCAGAAGCTCCTCCCCTCATGGCTTGGAATGACTGGCTGGCTCCTTAACATTCAGGTCTCAGCTTCAATGTCACCTTCTCTGAGGCCTCCCCTGACCAAACAGTCTCGAGCAGGCCCCCAGCCCTGCACTGTGGGGTCAGGCTGTGGTAGTCTTCACAGCACTTGAAATTATCTAAAGTTATTCTGAGATGCTAAGGGTCCTTAGGTATTTTGTCCCCTGCTACATCTCCAGTACTGGATAATGTGCCTGGCACCAGTGAAACCTCACCAAATATTTTTTGAATGAATGACTAAGTGAATTATCAAAACAACTCCTTAAGGTATTATTGTTCTAGAAGCCTTCCAAGCTTTCCCAGGCTAACTGTGGGCAGCTTGCTGGTCTTAGTAATACTGCCCAGGCATCTCGTGGACAGCTTATTTCTAGAGGCTCTATTTCTTTTCTAACTGTCACCACAATCACCAGGCACATATAACCACAAGGGGTGGGGAGAGGCAGCAGGTATGGATGAAAATGCTGTTATCATAAACAGGATTGCTCTTACAAAAGACTAAGCCTTACTGGTAAAGGCTGGGTGTGTCCGAGGAATGCTGTATCACTGAGGGCAAAGCAGAAGCAAGCTCAGGTCCAGCCCTTCCCAGGCAAGGAAATCTGAAGAACCAATTCACCTGCTGGAGGAAATGTTCTCATCTGGCTTCCTTATAAAACAGCTGCACGTTTGGCAACTTCCAGCCCTCCACAATCCAGCTGTGAGCTGTGCTCAAGGCAGGCTTGGGTTCTAAGACTTTAACCATCCGCCCTTCACCCTAATGGTCTGTGAAGGGAGGATGACACCCAGGCCAAGAAGGAAGTAAAGGGGTGGTTATCACTACCCCCCCTCCCTAGCAGAAAAGCCAGCTGAGGCGTGGGCGCGCATGTGGGAGAGCAGGGTCAGCTGGGGATGGTGAGGACAGTGGGACAAGCACACAACTGAGAACCGGAGACGTGGCTTCAAGACCCGGTCCAGCACACGTTAGCATATGACCTTCGGTGGGATGCCTCATTCATTCATTCATTCATTCATTCATTATGTGCAATTAGCCAACATATATTGTACATCATTAGTTTTTGAGGGATGCCTCTTTATTTTAATTTTTTTAAGATTTTATTTATTTATTTGAGAGAGAGAATGAGATAGAGACAGAGAGCACGAGAGGGCGGAGGGTCAGAGGGAGAAGCGGACTCCCCGCTGAGCAGGGAGCCCGATGCGAGACTCGATCCCAGGACTCCAGGATCATGACCTGAGCCGAAGGCAGTTGCCCAACCAACTGAGCCACCCAGGCGCCCCGAGGGATGCCTCTTTAAACGAAGGTTTCCACATGTGTAAAACATGAAATGAAGACAGTGATACATGGAAGGACTCACTAAATGGGTGCTATCATTATTATTCACTAGACTCTGAACTCATCACCTCACCAACATTTTCACATTCGGTTTTCATAGTCATAACCCTAACAGAATGAACACTCCATTTTACAGATGAAAAAACACGAGGAGCACAGAAGTGAAGTGACATCCCAAACTCCCACAGCTAGGCAGGGCTGGAACGACACCCGCGGCCTGGCCCATGTCCCTCCCCCTGGGCGGGGATCAGGAGGAGCCCTCAGTGGTGATGAAGGCCGCGCAGGAGGGCGCTTGTCTCATCAGCTTGGCTGCATTCCTCACTGCCAGTAGCAGAGGTGGGAACCTCTGTGAATCGCTAAAGATCATCCAAGGCCTTGGCAGACTCGAACCCCAGCTTGGACACCAATTACCAGAAAACTTCCTCCCTGCTATAGGGCATCCCAATAGTCCCTTTAAAAAAAAAAAAAAGGGTATGGCTAGATGTCTTCTGCGTTTACAACTGTGATCTGCCTGGGACATTCCTGTAGCCACCTGGCTGCAATGTAGTGGTTTCCCTCGGATTCTTGCTTTGGTTCTTGTGGGCTCTGGCACACCGTCCCAAGACACCGTCCCGAGGACTCAGGGCAGAAGGTCTCTGGGTCAGACACCAGTTTCAGTTTCAACCCTATCCTGAGGTGAGAGGCACCCACTTCTCACTCTTTTAATTAGGATGCAGAGAAACTCTTCCGAGGTTTCAGCTGATTCCCCCCACCGCCCCGCCACTAGAAGATACAAAATACGTGTTCAGTTGTGATGATGCTCCCTTGTCTGCCTACGGAGAACTGACGATGAAGGTAGTCTGATGGGTCCCTGCTCTGTCCTTGCCGCCTCCCGGGGTTCAGGGATTCAGCACCCCTTGGTGTGGTTATATTGTAAATGTCTTTGCTGCCTGAGCTCCTGGGAGGCTGACTCCGCTTCTCATACACCATTTTACCCCCAGTGTTTAGCACCACGCCTGGCACTTAGGAGGCATTTTGGTGGCTGTCACACAGGACCTCACACAACCTGCACTGGCCTAGGAGAAAGGAGTTAGCAGGTAAAGTGCAAGGTGGGGAAGACTGGCCTTCAAGGCAGTAACCATGACCAGCAGAAAAGCAGACTTTTCTCCTAAGAGCATGAGATCTATCTTCTTGGAAAACGCCTAAAGGAGGTTGTACAATCTGTTAGGATCATCCATGTTGGAGTGACACCAGGATTCCCATCTAGGCCCTTCTGAGCTGGGTGACTTTGGCACAGCTACTGAACCTCTGTACGCTTCAATCTGCTTGTCTATGACACGGGGTGTCATGCATTCATTCACTATTTCAGTGAACAAATGCTTATTGAGCACCCACAGGATATGAGACGCCGTCCTGGGCACTGGCATCACGGTAGCGAGCAAGTCTGACAAGGTCCCAATTCTCACGGAGCTTCACTTCTGGTGAAGGAGGCATCTAATAAACAAGGAAACGGATAATTTCAAATAGAGGAAAGTACTGTGGAGAAGGTAAAGCAGGATGCTGGACAGAGAACGATGGGCGTATGTGTGCTGAAGGGCAACCGAGACAGGAGAAAGACCAGAATGTCCCTGCTAGAGTGGACAGGAATACTAAATGAGCTCAAGTGTTTAGCTTGCTTACTACCAAGTAATGGACACTCTACCAAATTCAACTGTTTTTAGATTGCTCCCCATCCCTAAGCTGACTGCTTCTATCTTGCCTCACGACGGCTGAGCCCCCACTACATGCCAGGCAGGGGAAGCTCTCAGACTGGCAAAGAATGCAGCCAGTGCTCTATGAGAAGAGAAAGAGATGGTAAATTCCACCTGTAGAGTCAGCAAAGACTGCCACTCAATGTGGGCAGATGGATTGGAATGTTCCAGGAAGCCCATGAGGCGAGAAGGAGGGCGTGGCAGGTGGGGGGAGCAGCCTGAACAAAGTCCTGAAGACATGCGCCCGCTCAGCACGTCCAGGGAGCCGTGAGGCGCTCACAGCGGCTGCAGACATAGTGTGAGGGGGCGCCCCGAGAGACAGAGTATCTCCTGAGCAGCTCCCAATACTGCTCTCCAGGGGTCACGCTTGAAGCATCTCCTAGGAAGATGGGAGGCGTGTGGGCGGGACCGAGCAGGAGATGAGAAGGGCGTCAGGGCTCCATGTGGCATCTACTGCGCTGCCAGCATGGCACAGCGGGAACCAGGCCTATGTTTAAAACAGCCTGGGTTCCGTGTGGCATTCCCCGAGGCGGCCAGAGAAGCAAGAAAAGACATATCTCAGAGAAGCAAGAAAAGACAAACAGCCAGCGGTGGCTCAACATAAAGCCTGCGTGGGGGCCAGGCAGGCACCGGGCTGCTCCAATGTGACTGTGGAGCATCAGTGCAAGTCTGACTCTCAGCTTGGAAGGGTATCCGAGGCGCCCATGTATGATGCTGGGGTCTGGAGTGAGTGAATGCACTCCCAAGCACAGCCGAGGGCTCCTTCTTCGCCAAAGTCAGACTCACTTGTCCGAGAGTCTAAGGCCTACGCCAGGGACAGTGAGAGGGCTTGGAACTAGGGAGACAGTGAACTACAAGGAGATTTCTTGTGCCTCTCAGTAACTCAGGCACCCCCACCAGCTCACCTTCTGAGTGTAACTACGAAGCAGAGGTTTGTAAAAGGGAACCATTCAGATGGAGGTGGGGTTCCCTATTCATTACCCTGTCCTATCCCTGCCCTTGCAGTGAACATTCTTTCTAGGAGACCCCTCAGGAAATGCAGAAGGTAAGAAAGCTATCCCCACCCCACTCTTCCAAAACCTCGTGATACAGCCGATAGGTATGGGCTGTAGGAATCTGCCCGTACGGGTGCAGACAGCCAAGGAGATGAACATCTCAGCCACGCTTACCAGAGGCTCTCCCGGGATCCCACATCAGTTCTGTCAGATGACAGACAGGCACTAGCCTGGCCAGAAGAGAAGACCCAACACATGAACACACCAAACAGGAGAGAGCCCGAAACAAAGAGAGAAAAGAGGAAGGAACACTGCGGGTCTCCACCCTTCGCGTATCATCGCCCAATCTCAAGACGGAACAAAGCCCACTGCTCTGGATCAAAGGGCTGCCCTAGGTACTGGCACACATGACATTGGGTAAAAGGCAGCTGCGGTCTTTGTCATGTTCAAAAGATCTCCCCATAAACCACTAAACCTGAAGAACTTATCAAAGTTGTTTCTTTAGTCTGAGGTACTGCACTTCTGCCCGAGCCTCCAGAATGAAAAAATCAGTAGATATCATAAGACAAGAGTAGGTCATGGGGCTACCATACACCACTTGAGCACAGATGAGTTTCTGGGTGAGCCAGCTGTCGTCTTAGAAGCTGATGGGACAAGGTAGATGGTTAAGTTTTGCTAGGGAAAGAGAAATGCTCATCTTTAAAGGGCGAGGATTAGGGTCTAAGCAGAGGGTGCTGAAGGAAGCACATAAAGATCATTAAAGACACATTCTGCCTTCCTCCTGTTTTTTTCTGAAGCCAGCTCGGCTGTGACACTCAAATGACATCATCCCACCACTTCAGACCTGTCCCATCTATTTGCAGGAGAACTTGATTACAGCTCACTTCTCAACACAAATCAGATGTCGTAACATTTATGCATGATACCTGAAAAGCAATTGCTCCTCACTGGCCCAATTTCAGGACTTAGCCAGAGCAAGATAATCCAAATACCCCAAAGGGCACCAGGGGAATGTTCCCCTTAGTATCGAATAAGGCCCAGTCACCCTCCAAAGCTGCGGAGTTGAGAGGTAAATGTCTACAATCTAGATGGCTCACTGCTGTCAGACTTTCTACCCTGGCTTTGACAGAGAAGAGCAGGGAGGGCACAGAAAAACCAAGGTTTGAATCCAGTCCTTCCACTATTAACTGGGTCCCCCTGGGCAAAACTTACTCCACTGGGCCCCAGTTTCCTCATCAGTTAAACAGAGTTGATGATTCCAGGCTCTTTATGAAAGTAAAAGCACATGACACATGGTAAATGCTCCTGAAGTGACTGCTTCTCTCAGGAAATGGTGTGTAAAACAGTGCCTGACACATCAGACTTCCACTCCGCCTTGCTCTGCTCCCTTCCTCCTTCCTGGATTAGATGATGGCTTGGGCTCTCACTTCTGAGTCCCAATCAGAGCTCCATCGCATATAGGGATAGTACATGTATCAGACGGCCCTTCGACGCCGGCATGAGAAATTAACAAGAAGCGTAGAGATCTTTTGCTTTCCCCACCCACTCACCCACTCACTATTTAAAACGTTCCACTGCAGTCTTCACTCAGCCGGGCGCCAGAGGGGTGGAGGGAGGGAATGACAGCAAAATAAACATTCCAGCTAACCACTTTGGGGAAAAGATGAGCGAAGCCTTTCAGGGGTTGTTTTTAAATTAAAAAACATTTGCTGTGAGACAATAAAGTTACTCCTCTCTACAAACTATTTTTAGGGCCCTTGACTGAAATACATACAAGAAAGAAAAAAAGAAGTTTAAAAAAAGAGGACAATTCTGTATATGGGAGTTTCAGCAAAGCCTATGGAACTGCTTGCTTTATGCTCAGCTGGAAAGAGAAGGTTCTCTTCCTTCCCACACTGCTTCTCCGATCTCTGGGGTCTCATTTCCCCCCAGCCTTACTGAGATCTAACTAGCATGTAACACACTGCGAGTTTAAGGTACGCACTCTCATAATGGGGCACGCGTATAAGCTTTAAAATGTCTGCCACAATAAGGTTAACACATCCTTTACCTCACATAATTGCCCTTGGGTTGTTGCTCTTATGATGTAAGTCTGACTGCTGACAGTGCTTGGAGTGCTGCTGGGACGAAGGGCTCTGGTGGCTAATCCTATACCTCTTCTTGCCCACTGGAGAGAACGGCAAAAGCAGGCTTTAGAAATGGGGCTAGATTAACTGTAGGGGCCTAGCAACCAACGTGGGAACGACTGGTCTCTGGAAAAGAAAAGATGCTCACCCACTTATCTCTTACTCATCTCAACTGGAACGAAGGGTCACAACATGGCTGTAAAGGACACTCTTGCTGGGGGTTAAAAGCAGACGTGCAAATCAGGCCCACCATAGGAATGTAAAAACTGCCCGGAGGAGGAGTGTAGGACTCCATGAATCTGACATAACTCTGTACTAGAGGCTTTATTTTCTCCTTCATTCCAACTCCCCCTCCCCTCCCCTCCAGTAAAGAACAGTAATGGCATTGAAATCCACAGATAATCCTTAAATCTCGGTGGCAGCTCCAGTTCTAAACTCCTCCTTCACACTGACGGCTTTAACAGCTGTTAACAAGTCATAACAAGGACCTCTCTTGCTCCAGCCTGGAATAGCAGTACCCTCTCCCTTGCCCTACCCAAGTCAGAGCCGCCTTCAAATGTACGTCCTCCACGCATGTTGTGCGGACCCCTCGGGCCTCCAGAGACTATTCTGCATTCACCCCTCAGACTCACGGAGCTTGGTGCAGCCTATAGGGCCACGGGGACCTTAGCGGTGCTACTGCTCCTAGGGGAGCGGGACACATGTACAGTCTGGAGGTCTGGTGAGACCAGCCAAGCCAGAGGCAGCCTCCGCAGGGAAATACGCACGAACGACCGCCATGGAGGCACAGCAGGGGCAGAGCTGGTGCGAGGGGCAGAGTGGCAGCCTTAAGCAGTGAGCCATGTCCACGAACAGGACAATTCATCACAAAGTCCAAGCTTGGGAAGGGCCAGGCAGGCCGGGAAGTGGAGTGCAAGGGGGGCAGGCCTGAGAGATCAGGATGGAGGCTGTGAACAGTGGTGGGCACCGAAGCCTCTCTGTAAAGTCCTGGCTGCGTGGTTTAGGGCACAGCCCGTAAGCTACAAGAGAGCCAGGGGCACATGGCTAGGCACGAAGCACTTGACGTGAAAGGCATTTCCCTGGCACTGGTCACTGGCTACTCTGCGTGTCTCTTGCGGTGGATTCTCGGCTTTTCCTCCTCTAGACCAAGAGCTGTTGCTCGAGGGCGTATCTTGTGACTAAACACTTCCAACCCTGCTTAGCAGCTGTGAGTCTATTTGTGAAATGAAGATAGAAGGGATTTGCATTTTGCCTCCATTTCTTGTACCTCGATCACCTTCCCCTTGGTGAGGACAGTCCTATTTAGGTTTTAGTGGGAGGCTGCCTAGGTCCCCAGGTGGCAGGCCCCAGAATAAGGGCTGGTTGGCTCTGGTGCATACAGGGTTACCCTAAGGACACCGCATTCCTTCTCTCAATGATAACACAAACACTGCGGATGCGTACTCCTAGCAGCCTGTGGTCTTTATCTGTGTTTCTGTTTTGCTTTTTTGGTTGGAGCTAAGAATGTAGGAGTTTGCCCGTACCATAATCCTCTACTGGTTACCCTTCCAGGCCCGCAGGACAGAGGTGGCAAAAGGCATGAGGGGATGTGTGGAGCCCCTCCTCCGGTGGCCCGCCAGCCGCTCAGGGGCCCATTGCTTCACTTAGCGGGCGCAGAGCCTGCCTCCCCCCTCCAGGCCCCACTGCTTTCCCAGAAGCCAGCCACAAGTTCACATCAAGCAACAAGCGGCAATTACAGACTAATGCCTGCTGGGAATATCTTTCTAGTGTCAAACAGCCATCAAAAGCACTTAAGGAAATCACAAAAGGGAGGTGAGAGAATTCTTGGGGAAGAGCTATAGGAAAGGGAGGGCAGAAGGGAAGGCATTGGCCCACCTCCGACCTTGGAGGGAAAAACAGGCCATAAAAAGCAGAACTGGTTCTAAAGAATGAAACTGCCTTTGGGGAAACTGTAGAACATTGCATCGTTCAACCCTGCTCCTGCTGGAGCCAAAACACTTCAGGGTGCCTGGGAAACCTTTTGTTAACACAGAGTAAAATGACATTTTAAAGCACTATGTATCTTTTTAGATACATATCTAGTGAGCATGCATCATATTTGGCAGTTATATACAATCTCTCATCCCATGTGGACCGCATCTCTGTGAAGAAGGCATTATGCCTCCCTGTTTTACAGATGTGGAAACTGAGGCTCAGAAAGGTCAGTGACCTGTTCACGTTTGGAGCCCAGGTTTGTCCCACAGCAAAGCCACTGTTCTTCCCACCAAAGACAATGCTGGGCTGGGCTGGGCCCCTTTGCCGGGTGTGCATGCAGCAGCTCTTACCCGGGGATGCATCAGGCACTAACGTCGCTGGTGTGGGGAGCCCCGTGGCCTTTCCTGTGTACTTGCTTAAAGGAACAGGGAACTCCGCTCTCTTAAGTGGGCTAGGGGAGTCTCTTCGAGGGACTCTTTCTTCAGTCTTCTAGTTGTCAATGACCATGTGAAAGGGAAGGACTGGGCTCTGAAATAAGTAGCTACTGTCACGTTGGGAACGTCACTTTCCTCTCTACATTTTAAATCCTCATGTAAAATGGGTCCAATAAACCCTATGTCACAGAGCAGTTGTGAACACCAAATAAGATACCTTATTAAAGTCCTTAACATTATAGCTGGCACAGGTCAACATAAATGACAGCTATTAAGAGTAATTTCTGCTTTATTTTAGATAAACGGTTTCAAAAAACACACAGATTTGGCATCAACCTGTTCTCATTCAGTTGATGCCATTTACTGTTGAGGAAAAACGTAAAGTCCTTGCATTTGTTTCATGGCTAAGGACAACTATAACAGAATGCTGTGGAAGCGCAGACAACTTGATTCAGGAAAGAGCAAGCCATATTCTCCCTGGGCCTGGTCCTCTCCCTTGCTGCTCAATCAACTCAGAGTAGACTCTAAGCACAGCCATTTAGAGACCAGAAACTTATATACACATATGGCAGGAACCTTGAACGTTTTAGGAGGCAAAAGATATGTGTAGGATGAATTAATGCAAATGGCTTTGCCTCTGGTTCTATAGTCCCCTGAAGGCACATTTGCTAGAGGAACTCTCTTCAGATGGGCGGTTCCTCGGGAGAACAGTGCAGGCTGGTGCCCAGGCTTGCCTGCCTGCTTCACCGAGCCGGTAGCAGCAACCGGAAGGAGCACCGGGCAGATACTTTGTTCTCACCCTGGTTCTCCACTCTAACCCCAAGAGTGGCGTGGAGACCCAGACGTTCTTGGGTTTCAGTCTCCTACACTTCTGACTCAAAACGGCTCTGGTGGTAAACTGCATCTCCTTCTGCGATCTGTCCATGGAAACCTAAAGCCACCGCTGTAGGACATGGCTTCTAGCTGAACCCTCGTTTCTGCACTCCTTTCAGAGACTAACCCTGCCCCTGGGCAAAAGTAAAATGTGCTTCACATCACTGCCCCTGAGCAAATGGTGAACAATGGCGCAGACTGCCCAGATGTGCAGAGCGCCGAAAAGTGTTTGCCTCTTGCTGTTTCCTTTTAGAGGCTGCAGTGCGCATTACTGGCATTTGAGTTTGCAATAATGGAGAATATGGGACTCAGAAATTCAACTCAGAGCCAGATCCATTTGTGTTTTAACAGTATCTTTGGTCCTACAGAGTCTCCTATAAAACAGCAGACTTTTCAGTATAGGACAAGTGTTAGTAGATTGCTGGCATCAAGGAAGCAAAGAACAATAACTTCTTTAAGGTTATTGCATTGGTTTTATCTGGGCTTAGATTTCTAGGTAGATTTGGAAAAACTAGTTCTTTCAAGTCTGTCTTTTGGGTATTGACAGAAGAGCCAGGTGATGCACTGTGCAAAAGTTAAGGCTGCAGACACCTGGAGGGGAAAGCATTCCCTATGAAACAGAAAAGGACAAATATTGAAATTCCAGTATAGATTCTGATAGATTTTTTAGCAGTAAGAACCCGGTGAGATTTAAGATCACTTAGATATAAAGAAAAATTCTGCTCTCCCACAAGCCAAATTTTAGAAAGGGTCTTGCCCTTTTTTGTTAAAAGAAAAACATTTCCAGACCCCTTCATCTATGTGTATATTGCGTATCTGTGTGTATACTAAGTCAGTAGTCCTAAACTGAGTAGACAATTTTTATTAAGGGGCAACTCCTGCATATTTAAAAGATTTAGCTGGAATAGGTGATATAAAAATGTAGGATTTTATAGACATTTAGGCTAGTCTTATATTCTGTAAACCACCGTGTTACCTCCTTTTTAGCTTAGTTATGAAGATTCCTAAGAATGGGTCTCAGGTTACCTTCCAGGTACCCTTTCACCACCGCAATCCTGAGCCTTGGAAAGGAAATGTTTGGCATAGATGTACCTAAAAAGATACCACCCCAAGTATCCCCGACAGACAGACAGGCTCAGGGTCTAGAGACTTATGGCCCACATACTGTTTCAAACACAGAGAAAACCATTTCTTGGATAGCTGAGTACCTCAGCCTCTCTCCACAAAGGAGCCACATTCTACCACAATCTGGCATTTCAAATCCTATGCCTATGATCACCCCTCTACTTCACAGACTCTCAAAGTAAAGATCAGTTCATGCAACTAGCCCCAAACCAAGCGCCTTATGTTCCCCAGTGGCCCTGTGTCACTATTCACCCTCAATGTTAAAAAGGCAGTGACATTGTGTGGCTGACTGATGGGGTGATTTTGTTGGCACCAAGCATAATAGCAACCTTGCCGGCTGTGCACATGAAGGCAAGATCATCTTGGGGTACCCCAGAACGTGGATCCCTCAATTAGCTAAGCTTTCCATCTTTCTTTTCTAACAAAATCGGACTATAATTTGTGCCCCTTCAGCCGGCCCAAACACACATTCATAAAGAAACCTGCTTGCACAGGTTTGCTGACATGCACCGCAAATTACCTCCAGTGTGTCCTTCCAGGAAAAGGGCCAGACTCATTTCAGGCACACAATTCATTCTGACCAAAACATTCTGTCTGCCACATGAATGCAAAAACATATGCATACACACAGGGTGTCCCTCATTTCCTCTGGAGTAATGGGAGCCTGGGCAATACTTTAAGTATTCATTTTCCAACATAAATTAGAATGGAGCATCAAAAACACCAGTGACATCTGCACAGATACAAAATGTACTCATTATGGTCGGTGCTATTACAATGAAAGGAAATGCATTCATAATGGCAGGACATTTGAAATAATGTGTTGCTGGATTCTCTGTTCATAAAAGCAATAATGAAGAAACAGGAGTGGGTCAAATAAATTAACATGAGTAATAGGGGCATGGGGTGGCTTCAAGGGCTCTGAGCCATGACAGTGAGATGGCACACTTACTGGATCCACAGGGAGGAAGTTATGAGAGTTTAAAGGTAGAAGAGGCAAGAAGAGCATCTGGCTGGCATTCTGGAGAACTGACACTGGAGTCCCGGCTCTGCGCTATGCTAGCTTTGTGATTCCATTCGAGTTAGGCCAACATCTCTCTACACCTCAGATTGCTCACCTATCAAATAAGGAGAGCCTCCCTCTCCTCCTCCCTCAAGAGGAGGAAGTAAGAGAACAATGCAAAGTGCTTAGCATAGTCTGGGTTGTACTAAGCACACAATCAACATTAGCTTTCATTTTTTTGTGTTATTATTGCTATATAAAGGTACAGCTCTGTGATTGCAGGATCTGTTTCTTCTTCTCTAAAGTGGAGCCAATAACACCTGCTCTTCCTACTTATAAGCTTATCATGAAGAGCAAGTAAAATGAAATGTGTGTGGCAGATACCACTGTTGGGTTGATTTAGTGACTGCTAACTTGCTTCCCTTGCTGGTTTCTACTCTGGAGGGTAGAAGGGTTAAGTATCTGCACATAAAGCCTGTACTGCAGTGCGGGGTAGGGGGCATGTGCCTGGTCCAAGCCCATGACATGGAAGGATAAGTCTTCTGGTTTGGGTGGGGGTGCTCCTTGGGGATATGTTTACTTTTCTGATTAATAGACATGGCCTTTTTTCTGACCCCTGTTTCATGCTTGAACACAGATATGATACCCAAAGCTGCAGCCCATTTTCAATCATAAGGCAACAAGCCCAGGGAGTCTCAGAGACACGTGGCAGTACTGACATCATTAGGCACTGAACCAAAGCCAGCCATTACCTCCCTCCAAACTTAATAGGTGAAACAAATAAACCTCTTTTTGCTTAAGCTACTGATACCAGAGTTTTTCTCAAAGCTGAACACAATCCTGATACAATGCATAAGTACTCTGGAGAATTAAAAGCCTTTCATATAAATATACGATCACTCCTCTGCCAAGAATTTCATTCCCGTGGACCCATCTGGCTAATTTATATATGTCCTTTAAACTTAGATTTAGTAAGATCTCCTCTAGGAAGTTTTCCAAAACCCTATCCCTAGCATTTGCCCCACTGTGTGGACTTCTCAAAACACTCCATAAACACCTCTATTGGTACATGTTACACTGCTTTATAATGATCCATTTACTTGTCTCTTTGTTCTCCAGATGGTTAAAATGTCTCAACAGCAAGGATTCTTACTTTAGTCATTTAAAAAATTTCCTAGCACTTTGCATTATACCTGGCACACAGTGGATATCTCATTAAGGGTTTGTTGCAATACTGAATAAACCAATCAAAGAGTGACCTGAAAGGCACGGAGTAAATGATAGCCTGTCTAGCCTTATTACCCATTCATATTTCTGAAACACGGCAAATAGCTTTCTAATTCCTATTACTATGTTCAGAGTGTCTAGGTTAGGGAAGTATTGGCCTAGGCAGTGGTTTTTAGTTTTAAAAGTTACTCCACTCAACCTTGTTTGAGTTCATGGTACTCCTCCTATTTCTACTCCCTAAATTATTTTATTTTATTTTTTAAAGATTTTATTTTTATTTATTTGAAAGAGAGAGAATGAGAGATAGCAGGAGAGGGAAGAGGGTCAGAGGGAGAAGCAGACTCCCTGCGGAGCAAGGAGCCCAATGTGGGACTCAATCCCCAGACTCCAGGATCATGACCTGAGCCGAAGGCAGTTGCTTAACCAACTGAGCCACCCAGGCGCCCCCTCCCTAAATTATTTTAGGATTTAGTCCCTACTTTTCTACAATATATATTGTATATTTTAATATATATATTATGTATGTGTGTGTGTGTGTGTGTGTGTGTGTGTGTATATATATATATACAAAATTTTATTTCCCTCTTTGTTGTTTTAGAATTTACCCCTTGTGATAACCAAAAACATCCCGGGAATAATCTCATTTGGCACCAAAACAAATGTTCACATCATCCAGTGGCTCCCTTCCTAGGTATCTAAGTTCTGTGTGACTGGGGCTTCTGGAGGCTTCCCGCTGATCCAGCCATATCTGGATCCTTACCAGGCTTGAATGCAGTGAGCCACTGCCCAGGCAGAGCCTAGGGTATGTGGTTCTCTGCCAGGAAACAGATGTAAACCCTGTGTCCATCCTTTTCCTATAAAGCCAGCTTAGGTCCGTGACTTGTACAGATCACAGCCTTCTTAAAGTAAGATTACTAGCCCCATTGCCAAAATACCCAGAAAAATAATAGTATCAAACAATATAATATCATCAGATTATATATCAGAAACATTGCTCTGTTAAGCACATTAAAAAAATGTCTAAGAGGTGAGGTGGTCTTCACCAGAGGCCAGCCTCTAGTCTGAACTTCCTGTTCCCTTTGCCTGCAATGCTCCCTGTGCCCACTGTTGCTTGACTAGGTCCTTTGTTCAGTCAGGTTTCAGCTCTGAAGTGGCCTCCTCAGCTCTTCTTTGAACACCTTATCTACAGTAGTTTCTTCTCTCCAGTCCCTTTTAATCAAATCACCTTATTTCATTTCCTAACAATGATATCTGAGATTATTTTCTGTATTAAGTGGTTTACTAAAGTGCTTTTGTTTTTTTTGTTTTTGTTTTTTGGTCTATCTCTTTCCACTGGAGTTAAATTCTACCAGAGAAAGGACCTCATCTCTGTCTTGTTCACCCTGTATCCTCAGCAACAGGAGCTGTGCTGGGCATAATATGGATGCTTAAAAAACATGCGCTGAATAGAAGTAAGAAGAAAATGAGCAGCTTAGTCAATCTACTTTGCTGGCCTTTACTTGAGATTCCTTTTGGGAGTGGGAATGAGGAGGGGTTTGGTGGCCACAATGAATACTTTGAGATGGTGAGGTTGGCTCTGAGAGGCTCTGTGTGGTTATGGAAAGAACCATAGTCCTGTCCTGCCGCTTACGAGATGTACGAGAATTGGAACATGTCCCTTAATCTCTCTGAGCTTCAGTTTTGTCACCTGTATAGTAAAGTGTTTCAGAGGATCAGTAATGAGACAGTGATAGCACACAGTAAGTAAGTCCGTTCCCCTCAGCCTGTCCCTTAATGCTGTAAAAAAGAGGAAGTAGTCCAAGTAGCTCTAGGGAAGTGGTCTGATGCCTTTTCCCATTTGGGCAGTCACCTTAGCAACCATGATGATTGTTCACAGAGATAACGTCTACCTGCTGTTTCAGGGAGTCTTGGCCTACTGGCCAACTTTGAAGTCCTGAGTACATTTTTAAAACACTAAGCACAAGTCTACTTTGCAAGATTAGTAGAGATTTATTCCTCTCTTCTCACCTTTGTATCAACTTATATTAAACTGGGGGTTGATGTTATTCCACAGAGGTAGGCTTATAAATCCGCTTTAAAAAACTTTGGGTGCTGAGCCACACAACATGTGCTTCCTCTAGGCTCATTAAAACCAGAACATTCAAAGCCATCAAAAATCTGTGGTCTCCAGCCCTGCCAGAGACATTTTTGGTGACATCATCCTTGACAGCTATCTGCCTATTTAAACACAGTCAATTCTTCACACTGAATTTATTCTGCCCACTCATCTGTTAATTCAACAAGCATTAATTGAGTGCCAACTGCATGTCTAGTCCTAGTAATCAGAGTCAGCACACACTGGCAGTTACCAAATGTTAAGCACCATGCCTAACCCCTTATGAGCATCGGGTCATTCAATCTGCATTTCACCCCACAGGCATCAAGATTATCCCCATTTAATAGGCCAGAAAACTAAAGCTGGAGAGTTTACATAAATTGCTTAAGTGGGCAATAAAGGGTGGGTCAGTGCTCCGACCTGTCTTTCTGACATCAAACCCCACCCTGTTAATCACAATACTCCAGTTAAGTAGTCCTCGAACATGCACTTGGTACTTATCAAGGTGACAGCCGCTTTCATGAATTAAAAAGAAACAAGGCTGGGCTGTGATCTTCCTCAGGGTAGGATTTCCATCTTATTCTTCTTTGCATTCCCAACCCCCCGAACTATGCCAATAGTGCTTGCTGAACTGATAATGAGCTCGTGGCTCCTGTTCTCAAAGATACAGTACAGCCAAATAGACAAGGTGGCATGAAAGACCTTAAAATAACAATATAAGAAGACCAAGACACAAAACTGTACAGGGTACAAAAGATGTGAGTGATTACAACCAGGGAATGGGTTTAACTTTAAAACCAAGCAACAAGGGGCACCTGGGTGGCTCAGTCATTAAGCGTCTGCCTTCGCCTCAGGTCATGATCTCAGGGTCCTGGGATCGAGCCCCACATCGGGCTCCCTGCTCAGCGGGACGCCTGCTTCTCCCTCTCCCACTCCCCCTGCTTGTGTTCCCTCTCTCGCTGTGTCTCTGTCAATAAATAAATCTTTAAAAAAAATTAAAAAAAAAAAAAACAAGCAACAAAATGAGGAGACTGGACTAGCCCAGACATCACAGATGCTTCTAGGGATCTGGTAGGTAATGTGAACAAATGAAATGAATAAACTGGGCCAGGTGAAGACTGGTAAATTGGAAAGAGCATGCCCTATCTAAGGAGCCGGCTGGCCAATGTCATGGGAAAATATGGATCTAGTATTGTCAAAATGTTTGAATTTTCAAAAGAAGCTAAAAATATCTATTTTTTGATGTGGAATTGTCCAATTTTTAAATGCTGGTCAGTAACTCATAAGTTAAAAAAATACTTTATGAGCCAAACAAAACACTTCCTTAGACTAGATTTGGCTGATGACCCATCAGTTTACAGTCTTTGGATCAGACTATATTTCACAATTTTTTAACCACGAATGACCCCTATATGCCCTCCAGGGGCTTCAGAATTAGAAAATCTTGGTCTAACAAATAGCATTTTTAAATATTCAATGAGTTTTCTTGTACGAATTAAATAATCAATAACTGACAAATTAGGTCAGAAGGAGGGGAAACAGCTAACATAATTCTGCCCTGTGATAGTTAAATGGAAGATTTCCCATTACAATTTCTGAAATACTGAAAATAGTCCACAGACTTTTATTTCTATCTTCATAGATCCTCTTGGGATTTGAGAGCCCCCATCAGAAATCACTGGATTAAACTGAGCTCTAAGATCTGGTGGCAGTGATGCAGAGTGGAAAAATGTGGGAATTTGTTTCAGGCAGAACTGGATTGAATCCTAGTTCTTGAACTTACTAGTTGAGTGACCTTTAACAAATTATTCAGTTTTTTTTTTTTACTTGTTTGCAAAATGGAAATAATTTGTGATCCATGTTTCTTCCTCACCATCACCATCTAATTAAAAGAAGCACCCCAGATAACAGCCCATGTAATACCACTATAATGATTAAAACATTACCACCTCCAAAATGAACAAAAGGCCCTCTATCATGACCCGGAGCCATGGCGATATATGCACACTGATGGAGGCGCATACACCTAGTACCTTTCATTACACCTTTCATCCAAGGAACTCCAAGTGCTTGATGACAGCCCTGAGATGTAAAGGTGGAGAGCCAGAAACTTGGTGTTAACAGATCTTGCCTAAAGCCATGACCTGCCTTAGGTAAGCAGATGCCAGAGGGTCTATTCCTTAGCACCTCATGTTAAATGGCAAACAAAAAAACTGTATCTTTGTTACTGTCTCTAACATAATTTATTAATAACTGAACTCATCTGTATAGTGCTCTACTATTCACAAACTGATCATCTGGTCCTTGCAAAGCACCCAGGGAGGCCGGTGAGGAGCAACTCAAGCCCATTCTGTGAATCAGGGAACAGGTTCTAAGAAGTTGGAACTGTTCATAGTCACCAAATTAGCAGGACATGGAAGTAGCTCCTGAGATTTCAAATTCAGTTTTTCTCATACACCCTGGCCTGTAAGAGGTCACAGCAAATGAAAACAGTGTGTGCTATTAGGAGCCATATGTTGGCTGAGTGATCACTATTCTGTTTTTCTGTGAAATGTTAGCTGCATAAGAAATGGAATTTGTCGGGACGCCTGGGTGGTTCAGTTGGTTAAGCGTCTGCCTTCGGCTCAGGTCATGATCTCAAGGTCCTGGGATCGAGTCCCACATCAGGGAGCCCGCTTCTCCCTCTGCCTGCCGCTCCCCCAGCTTGTGCTCTGTCTCTCTCTCTCTGACAAATAAATAAAATCTTTAAAAAAAAAAAAAAAAAGAAAGGGAATTTGTCTGCGATGGACACTAGATGTAGGCACTTAGGGGTACTCTCTTGTCTAATTATCAAAAACTGTATTAAGACAGACTAAATTATCATCTTAGATTATGTACTAGTTTGCCTCTAGAGTAGCATAACTGAATTGAATTTCATTCAATTTTGCTTACCTTTCCCAATTTACTCTGCTGCCCTGCCCCCTCCTTGGGGAGGAGAAGCCCTGCAAACCACAGGTCTCTTCCTCCACCCCCACATACCCTTTGTTACTGGAGCTGTCTGCGTGAGGTATGACTACCTAACTCAAGGGCAGCTAATTACTAGACATGAATTAGCTGGGTCTTCTCTTGAGACTGTGATGAGGCAATTTTGAATCCTGCCTCAGAAAACTGCTATACAGCTGGATCCCAAGGAGTGCCAGGGCGAACCAGAATTACAAGGGAAAACGAGGGACAGCAGTAAACACAAGAGGCTGCTCTGTCATGGGGAAAGAGAAGCAGGAAGGACAGAGAGACAAAAATGGAGCCTGAGAGTCTTAACCGTTCCCATCCTGTCTCCACCAGGCACAGAAACACTTCCTTGAATGGGGTTCTGTGAAATACCCTTTCCATGCCCCACTGTGGATCTGAACTAGTTTGGGTGGGTTTCTGCTCCTTACCAGCAGTCTCTAATAGGAAGCCACAGTTACAACACTGAACAGCTGAAGACTAGGAGGCTGTTAAAAAGAAACTAAATCTCTTTCTTTTAGATTTACAGAGAGGGAGAGAACGAATGAATGAATGAACGAACGAATGAACAAATGAAACTTCCAAGTTGAACAGGCCCCCAAATATGGCCTCAATATATGCCAAATTTATTTCTATTATGTTCACGCTCTTTTTAGAACCAGAAGAATGAATGGTGGCAAAGCTCTCTTCTTACAGAATAAAGCACAATGCTGACCAAGGACATAACTAGTGATATAGCACACAGTTTCCCCTGGTGAACGAACCATGGCTCCAAATCCCCTTGTAATGAACAGAGTTTACTATTCTGAGTCCATTCTCCACCCTCCCCCAATCCACTCCCAGCTGTAAAGCTCTGAGCAGGTTGCTGGTTTGAATGGGTCACCATATCTGACATCTTCCCAATTTGCTAGTAAGAACTAGTTACTTTTTATTCTGCCTCCCACAGCACTTAACACATTTCTCCACGTGGTTCTCATACTGGTACAGTGTAATTCTCTGCTCCTAAATTCCAGTTCTCAACTGGATTATAAGTGCCTTGAGAGCAGGTCCGTGGTTCGTCCTTTATTTCTACTGTGCCTCGCACCCTGTCTGGCACACATGCGGGTGGAGTAAACCAAGGCCCACTAGCTATGTCTCCTGGGAGGATTCCTGGAGACAGTGATCAAGACTGAAACTTTTTCTGTAACAAATCAACTGAGGTCACGACGATGCACACAAATTGGTTTAACCATTTCAACTGAGTGAGCCTGTAACTTTAAAAAAGCCTATAGTTAAAAACAAAGACAACGTGCCAATATCACGTCAGGATTTAAGTATCCGCCAGTTAAAAGGTATATTTTAGAACACTGCCTGGTGTCGGAGATAGGAAAGAGGTTAGAAACCTCGAACTCATTAGGTACAACTCTCATCTTTGGTGAGCTTAGACCGCACAATAACGTCAATACTGAAAAGTCAAAGTAGCCATTTAACTGAAACGACCACACGAGAAAAGCACCACATTCAACATTCCAGCTGAAGTGGTTAAAATGCCAGACCCAGAGCTGCACCACATTTCCTAGAAACACAGCTTCCAGGTCAAGCAGACCCTGGCTGACAGAAACTTAGCTTTGTAAATAAACTACTTCCTCTGATGCACAGTCTCCTCTTTCACGGCTGCACTTTCCCCCTGGAAAGGCCAAGGATGGGGGCTAGAAAGCCATGAACTATGATGTGACGTCAGAAGTGTTCTGTTGAAGGTCACGGTGTCACTTATTCACCGTATTCTCATTTCAAACAAGGAGAGCAAAGACTTAAGGAGCTAAACTGCCATCAAGGTGCTACTTTTGTTAATGGAGACTCAATTAATAAAATGTCGTGCTGACCGAGGACGGTGTCTGAGGCTACAGGAGGTGTCTCGGGCCACTATATCAATGTTTTCTGAATCCCAGGGAAGGAGTGACTCAATTACTCATCTAGTCACTGATCGAAGTGCTGGAACAAAGACCTATCTGGGTCTATCAGAGGCAGTTCCTTCCTAATCTGCTTACTGCAAAGAAGAGCAGAAGAGCAAGGATGGCCCATCCTGCCTGAACCAAGTGATCCAAGAGATGCAAAAGAGAAGAGAGAAAGATATAGCCATGTTGTCGCTTCACTGAGGTGACTGTTAACATATGATCCCTGCACAACAGAGAAGAAAAGCCAAATGACCGCCAGACTCTCACCAATCAGACAAGTTACCCCTCTTCACAAGGGAAGGGGCAAATAAAGGCTAAGAGAGGAAGATGCACGGAAGGGAGGAAGAGTTGTCAGAAATTTCTCATTCTAAGGATATATGGGGGTGGGGGGAAATAAGTTTTCTCCCCGAGCAGATTCCTAGGCTGACACTGTGAACATGTTATCATAACATGAAATATGCTGGAAAAAGCATATAAAGATACTAGCATACCAAAGATGCTGGAAACACACTGTGCACAAGGCTACGTAAGTTCCATGACCTCAAGGCCCGTGTGTCCATGGATCCCACTTTGGAGATGAAAAATAAATTCTATCTCCTGTTTCGGATTCACAACAAAGCCAAAGAGAAAGTGAAGGTTATGAGCAGGGGCACAGTGGAAAGACACGTAATCCGGTGCACTGAAACAAACGCAAAACAGAGTTATCACACCTTCCTCCCCAAACCAACCTTTCCTCCCAAGAGCATGACTCCCCACAGTCTGTGGTCTCCTAAGACAAAGACCTTGGAGTCTTAGAGCCATAGAGGGATAGGGCTGGAAGGAACCTAAGGGGCCACATCAGACTCAGGCCTCTCGTTTTATAAATGTTCAAACTGAAGCCCAGCGAGGCTCAATGACTTGTCCGAGTGTACATAAGGAAGTAGTGGCCGTGCTGGGCATGGAAACCAGGGCTCCCGATTCAGCTCCAGCTTTCTCCTTTATTCCTCAAATATACCCATTCACTCCATAATCTCCATCTCCCTGGCCTAGCCCATGTGGCTCCCAGCTATTCTCTTCTCCCCATTGCTCCTGTTCTTATCCAGGCCTAGAACTTCAAGATCTTTCACCTGAATCACTGCAATGATGTTTGGGCCAAGACTCCTCTCCATCTGAAATCACGTCACACACTGCCCCAACAGCCATCCCCTGCTCTGCTGGGGTGGGGTGCAAGGTTTTGTCATTGCTCTTCTCCCTTTGCTGGCATGTTCCACATAGGAGCTGCTCCTTAGCCTTGGTCTTAGAATGGAGGAGAAGGGAGCAGAGCTAAAGCTGATCCACAGTGGACATGTAGTGAGTGAGAGAAAGAAATGTCTGTCGTTGTTGTAGCCACTGAGATTTCAGGGGCATGGGCATACCCCATGCACTTACAACACTGCCTTGCACAAAGAAGATACTCCACAGACCTTTTTTGTTAACTGAGTAAATACATCATCTCATTAATCCTCATAGTAACCTTACTTTAGACACTACCAGCATCTCCATCTTGCAGATGAGAAAACCAAGGCCTAGTTTAAACAGCAGGACTAAGGTTCTAAAACCACTAGGTGAGCTGGAATTCAGACCCAGAATCTCTGGTCCCAAAGCCCACATTCTTTAACCAGTGCATCATACTGATTCCGAGAACTCTTAAATTTACGAGAGTTTGAAACACACATTCGGTTTTTAATAATGTATTATCTCATTGTTGTCTTATTTCTTCATATATTACAATCTTGACTATCCCCCACCATTTCCTGTTGGTTGTAAGCAACTGGCATCCTACCACAAGCCTAATCACCTGGGTAAGGCTCGGGAAAGACTGGTTTACTGACTGATAGCTGATTCAGGGCAAGAGCTCACCTTTCTTATTTCCAGTTCCCTGAGCCAGAAGTCTGGCTTGCGCACCCCACACCTTGACTCAGAGCTCCAGCGGCAACATCTTCATTTTAAACAACTTTCAGGTCTCATGGAGACATGCCCTTTGAAGGAGGAGATCACTTCCTTCTTCCCAGATGTCAGCCCTAATCACTCAAAGGCAGGAAGGAAGAGAAACGCCTTCAGGAAAGATTGTTTCAAAAGAAGAAAGAGGAAATAGCCAGGCCTCAAGCTGGGAAAGCAGGAGTCAGAACAAAAAGTCTGTTTATCTTGGGAAATATCTTGTGATGATACATCTGACCTCGCCCCTGCTTTTCCAGACAGCAGCTTGCACAGAGGCTGGCTCAGATGGGCTGCTGTTCTCCAAGCTCCTTGCGCATGCGCACACAAGTTTGAAGCCTGATGGGTGGCTGCGGGCACAATGGCACCTCTGCAGCCTGTTACCGGCCAAGGACTGGCAAAGAGCACTGCTCAAATCTCTCCAGGGGCTCTGCTGCCACAGTCCTGAGAGTGTAGTTTACTCCCTCCAAAGCTCTCCCTGCCACAACCCTGCCCTCTCAGAAGGCCCAAACACAGCAGACAGGGCAAGTGTGCGGCTTGAAGTGAAAACAGCCAAGAAACTAGCCTCAAATAATTAGGTTAAAACCCCTCATTAGAGCACATGTCCAAGAGACAAATTTCATTTAACATTAATTTACCAAATATTTAAAATTTTTATTTATTAACGTATTTATTTCAGTGCAAGCCTACAATGGTGATTTGAGAAGGCAGTAGAGACAGGTGGCTATCCAGATGGCTCTGGTTCAAACCTTAGCTCTCTCCCATTTACTGGCTGTGTGACCTGGGGCACATTATTCAAATCTTTCCATATTTCATTTTCCTCATCTGGAAAACGGGGACAGTAACAGCCTCAACCCTTAAGGGGCTACTGTAAGAATTAAACGAAATTGTGACACATAACACCCTTAAGACAGTGCTTGGCACACAGTAACCCTTCGTTCAGTGTCAGCTATTATGGCCACGATCATTATTATCTAAGGAATGGCCAAGGGCTCGTGACTCCTGGTCAGTAGTCATTCTCCAAGTCTGGGACACGGCAAAATATTGCTCATGTATGTCATCAGCAAACAGTGTAACAGTCCTGCTACGAATTACCGAGAGAAAGAAAAATCAAGCACAGATGTTGCCGGAGCTCATAGGCTGTTGGTGTGACAGAGCACGCACCTGATTACAAAACAGAGAAGAAAGTGCTAAGTCCAGAGATGAACCATAAAAACCAGAGAGAGGATCAAAGAAGGATTCATGGAAGAAGAGGGAGTGGAGCTGGACCCTGAAGGAAAGGTAGGAGTGGTACAGGTTAAAAAGCAGACAGAAAGCTGAGTCTCCACAGCAGCAGAGTGCTGGAGGGAAGCCAGAGAAGCCGCTGCTGAAGAGGCAGCTGGGACACTGGTCCGGAGCGTGGCACTAGATCCAGAATGGTGGTGTGTCCACGAGGCCTGTAAGGGGACTGACTCTTCCCTGTGCTCCTTACTTACCTGAGCATTCTCACAAGAACTTCTCCTTTACGAAATTTCTCCTTACTTCTCTTTTATGTTCCTGAAAGATTCCCACTGACACAAAGCCTGAAGGCTCAGGGCAATGTTCACATACATGCAAGGTGCTTAGTACTTACTAGGTGCTTAGTAAGTATTCAGTAAGTGGTTTCTCTTATAGTGTTACTGTTACTTGGACATAGATCCAACATTTGCAATTTGATTCAGTTCGGAAAGAACGAAAGGACCTACAGTGGAAGCAGGAAGGCATGATTCGGTCAGCTCCAGACTTTAGAGAGCCAGCTTCCTCCACTGACACTCCTCTTGGTACTACAACCGGTTTCAGCCGTCACGCTGGCTCCAGAGGGAGGTAACCGCTCCTTCCCCTACCTATGCTGCTTCCCCTCCATCTGAAGGGGCTGGCAGCAGCAGGTCAGGCTCCTAGAATCGTCCGGTCCTTCCTCTTCACCAACAAACCATCCTCCTGTCCTTCTCTTCTGTGAGCGACGAGATTTTACGCATCTGGTAAGGACCTTCACTGCTGCAGGATTCACGCTACAACCGTCAACACAACTTACGGCAACTAGAAATTTCACTGCCTTACCGGTCAGCTTCTACTGAGAAAGAAATGGTTCAGAATGACGAGTGCTTATGTGGGTCCGAGAGTAAGCAAGATGGCCCCTTCGATGAGGTACGGGGAGAAGGGTGCTGGAACTACCAAGACCACATAAAGGCTGAGTAGCCAGGGCAGAAAGATAGCAGAATAGGAGTCTCTGAAAGGAGCCCTAATTGCTGGAGGTGTCAACACACAGCGTTTATGACAGGAGGGTCACTTCCTTTAAATTAATTTGCTAACTGCAGAGGATGAGGCTTGCCCATCCCAAACAGCAGTAAGGTTAGATCTGGTTGGAGAAATGACAGTGCTACTCATTTATTTAAACACAGGCATATGGTCAGAGAAACAAAACAAGACGGAAAATAATCGAGAAGACTTTCTTATCATTAAGGTAGCCTGTGTCAGTGAGTCGCCCCTAGATACTTTAGTAGTTGGTTCTAAGCAAAAAATATGATGCATAAGCATTATTTTGATAGTCACTTGGGAACCCTATGGCTTGGACAAGGTGTTCTTTAGGCTAGGGTTTGAGGATGAATGAAAGAGCCTAGGCTTACGGATGTTAACACTGCCAGTATAGTCTCTGGCAAGCCTTATGGGTATAGAACTCCAGAGCAGCATGGAAGAAAAGTTCCCTACCAGTGCTGCCCTTAAGCAGCTCAGGCTCTGAAAGTCACACACAGGTTTTCTCTTCCATGTCTTTTCAAAGGGTGCATATACGTTGGCTCATTTCATCTCCCCCCACTCCTCCCACTCTGAATCCTATGACCTTGTTACCCTCATTCTGTGGAGTCTTGTGGACAACAAAAGCAGACCCACAAATAACAGCTGAAGGTAGATGACCTGACAAGGTGACAAACTCAGAATGCTCTCAAGTGAATCTAAGGGCTTCCTATTCCAAACCGGGGTTCCCTCCACAACTCAAAATGGATTTTTGCAGAGCTATTTATTCATTCAAAAAGCGAACTGTGTGCCTATGATGTTCCAGGCACTAATATACAGTGGTGAAAAAGGCAGAGCTTTTACCCTCATGACACTTATTTTCTAGTGGGAAAGGAAGAAAATACTATGTTAAATACATAATATATTTTCATGTAATAACAAGTGTATGCAGAAAATCAAAGCAGGGTATGGACTAGAGATCTACAGAGGTAATATTTTGGCAGAAGCCTACATAAAGTGAGAGAGCGAGCTGTGTGTGAAGATCTGGGGATGAACATGTGGGCAGAAGGGAACACAAGCACAGAGGCCCTGAAGTCAGAAGGAACACCACGCCTGTTTAAAGAAGCAGGGAGATTCTTCAGGAGAAAGTATATGATTGGACCAGGATGGTGGGGTGGTGGTGTTGAGAAGTCCTTGGATTTGATGTATATTTGGGGGCAAATCTGACAGGATTTGCTGATTAATTGGATATGGAGTGTGAAGAAAAGAGAGATACTGAATACTGATACTGAGACACGATGATACCATTTATTGAGAAGGTGAAGTCAAGGGCAGAAGCACACTGGAGAGGGAGGAGAGCATAAGAATTACGTTTTGAACCAAAGTAGCTGTGAGAACAAAGGTGCAGAATGTAAACAAGAAGGCCTTACTTCAAATGGGGCTAACTCTCACCACTTCCAGCTCTAGCTGGGAGACCCTGGACAAGTCACTTACTCTCATCCAATCTGCTGATTATGTAATAGGAGGATAGCAAAACCATCTCTCAGTCTTGTCAGAATAAGGAAATGAGATGTCTGTCTGCACCTTTTAAGTTGTAAAGGTGCTGAATCAAGGTCAATCTTCTTGTTTCCTTCATTACTTCTGGTAAACGTTTATTCATTCATCTTAAAAAAATTTTGGGGGGTATTTAAATGAATATATGAACCTCAAGTTGGAATGCAATAATGTTCCTAACAAATACCATTATAAAAAGACTTTATATCATCCAATTCTGTTTCACTTGTTTAGTGCTTTATATTTCTGAAGGGCACAGAGCATTATTTCCATTTCTTACTTGCATTTCTTACGTACTACCATTCACATATATTATCTCACTTGCTCCTTAATACAGACAGAGTGGGCGCCACTGCCCCAAGATGACTGATGAGGAAATTGAGGGACAGAGAGTTCCACTGAAGGCCTGACATCTTGGTTTCATTGCCTCTGTTGGCTTTTATTTTTCTTTAAAGATTTATTTATTTTGAGAGAGAGTGAGAGAGAGCATGAGTGGGAGGGACAGAGGGAGAGGGAGAGAGAATCCCAAGCAGACACTGTGCTGAGCACAGAGCCCGACACGGGGCTCAATCTCATGACGCCTAACCAACTGAGCCACCCAAGCACCCCTCTCTTGGCCTTCAAATAAAAATACTGTGATCCTGGTGTATAATCCATTTGGCATTAGTGCTTGGTCATATCAAGGAAATTTTTGAAATAGAATGCTGTGCACTTCCATAATCTTAGTGGAAAAAAAACCACAACTACCCTTGGATGCCGCACTTAACACCTGGCAAGATACTCTGATATTAAAAGTTATTTTCTTAGTTCCTCCAAATCTGTGATAAGCACATGATTGCTACTGGATGTTAAGAGGCACTATCATGTGACAAAAGGATAAGCCTACTTTATACACTGTCTATATCAGTGTACAAACAAACCAAAAATGACCTTGCTCTCCATTATTTTGTATTTAGTAATGCTCCTTGTCATTGTCTGATTCATTCATTTATTCCTTCATTCAATCAATATTTAAGGGTCTACTCCATACTAGGCAATGTGCTGGGTGCTTGGTATATACACTGGTACCGCAACATTTTGTTAAAAAGTGAAAGGAGTTACATTAAGATGAAAAGAACAAAAAGCTTATTTATGATGGATATCTTATTTTTAATGAAATTACAGACATCCAAATTGGTTTTTTTTTTTCCCATGTCAATTTAAAAATATATCCCAGTGGCCCTTTCTAGGCTTCTTTTTCTCAGGAATATTTATCAGCTTCAATTATTTGAACCGCTGTTAACTACACTTCCAATTATACTGGAAAAAAATTACATCAATAATAACAGTTCAAAAATCCCAGTTACTTGAAGTACAATGAGGGGGCGATTTCAGCCTGAAAGATGTGGACTCCTAATATATTGCCTTACATCTCTTTCTCGGTGGCAAACTTTCAGCATCAGCTCTTAACATATAGTGGAGAATGAGCTACATTCCTCCAGTTGAGGAACACGGCAGCTAGAGTATATTTATGTGACAGGAGTTAAAGGAGCCTTATAATCAGTAAGTTTGGGAATGCTGGGCTAAACAAAGAGACAGGACTCATTATCACAAGGCTTCTCAAACTCTTCATTACACCACGGTACTTGTGGAAGTCCAAGAGGTGGGTCAGCCAGCAGCATGTGCCACACTTACTCGACAATGGAACCCTAGTTGAGAAGGGTACACTCAACAATTCAAATAATTAGTGTTCTAATACACCTGGGGAAACCTCCATTAGGGGATTTCCATTTATAACAGCATGTGACATGCATTTTTTTTAAAGTTGGTTGCTGATTCTTTAAGCTTGCGGAGAGTTGAGGAGACAGAACAGATGTATGCCCCTGAAATGTGGAGGAGAGACCAATCACTATGCGTAAACAAGGACTTTTTTTGGTTTTGACTTCTACTATAGCTCCAACAGCTAGCACTGCCTGGTACATGGCAGACACTTGGTAAAATCTGTTAAATAAATGGATAAAGGGATGAAACTTGCAGAAAGGAAAGAAGGTTATGTTGATTTCAGTATGAGTGGCCACACTGTTTTTCCGTCTTCAATGATTTCAATTTCCATATCCAGACTTCTGGACGGTGCTTAATTTATTTTCTTAGAACAAAAGACTGAGAATTATTCCAACAGCCTTTTGCATCATGACCCTGTACTAATCTAATAAGAGAAAGGTTACTCTGCTCTTTGTTGATGAACAGCACATTAATGAGAGCTCCTTGAGATAATCTCACCTCTATTATGCAGGCAAAATTACATTTTCCAGCATAATTATTGTGTCAATCGAACTCCCAAATTTTGATTTAATTGTTTCACTTGCAAAGGCAACATCAACTTATTAGTTTGTTAAGCCTCTGGAAAATTGAGGGGAAACTCATAGTTTTAAGTAGTGATTATCAACCTATACTTCTCTTTTATTCTATCTTCTGTGTATTCTCTTCCTAGCCAGAAGGACTGGGCAAGTTTTATTTCCTATAATTGGTTGTAAGAGAGAAACCAATGAGTTTCTTTAAAATGTGTTTTTAAATTACATACCACTTACATTTCTCAGTCCTTACTTGAGACTCTAGGATATAAGCTCTTTGAGGACATGGACCTTGAATGTTTTGTTGAAAACTATTCCTGGGACACCTGGGTGGCTCAGTCGGTTAAGTGTCTGCCAGAGTCCTGGGATCCAGCTGTGCACTGGGCTCCCTGCTCAGTGGGGAGCCTGGTTCTCCCTCTCCCTCTGTCTGTCGTTCCCCATTTGTGCTCTCTGTCAAATGAATAAATAAAATCTTAAATAAAAAAAAAAAAGGAAGAAAGAAAACTGTATTCCTAGCACCAAAGACAACACCTGGAGCGAAGGAGGTGCTCTGTAGATACTGCTGGATAAATGCTATGTTTCTCTTCCCACAGAGACCCCTCACTTTTGTTGTTGTAGCTGTTATTTAATCTCTGCGCCCAATGTGGGGCTCAAACTCACAACCCTGAGATCAAGCGTCACATGCTCTACCGACTGAGCCAGCCAGGAGCCTGAGATTCAGCCACCCCCAAGACTTATCATTTTAAAGTAAAAATCTCTCTCTCTCTCCCTGACCCTCCTTCCCTCTCCACCTACCCCTATCTCTTTCTCTCTCACACACACACACGCACACACGAATACAGGAAAGTCTTGCTACACACTATGACATTTTTTCCCAATGAAAACTACACAAACATGGAAGTTTGATTAAAATACATCATTAGGAGTGCCTGGCTGGCTCAGTCAGAAGAGCATGCAACTCTTGATCTTGGGGTTGTGAGTTCGAGTCCCATGTTGGGTGGAGAGATTACTTAAAAAAATATTTTTCATTAGAGGAGTTCTAAGCCTGCGTATTTGCACACAATGTTCTCAAGTCACCTCCTCTTCCAAGCCTTAACCCATCCTGAGCCACAGAACGAGTTAGGAAGGAACCATAGTTCATATTTATTCACCTGATCAGCACTGGAGACATAGGGTTAATCGATGAGCTAGAAGTGTGTTAGATCTCAGAAGCAGGACAGGATATTCTCCAATATCTCATTCAATAATTTTTATGTTGCAGCTGACCTTACCTCCACTAGAAAAAAAATATTATTTTCCTTTTTACTGTAAACTGTTTGTATCTACTTAAGTCTGATTTTATTCTAGACTGGGACCATGACTTCCCTACAGAGTAATACAGGTTTTATTTTATAAATACAGATCAATAGGACAATAGGATTCAGTACAGTGACTTACTAGCTCTGTGACGTTGGGCAAGGTACTGAATATATCAAAGTCCGATATGAAAACAATAAACACCTTCGTGCTATGCTGCTGTAAGGATTAAATGAGATGGATAATCCATATGGAATGCTTAGCTTACTTTCAATATTACGGTCTCTGAGGGCTTACAGACTAACAGCCACAATGATCAAGTACCTCAACAACTGCATCGTCTCTACAAATCTTCCTTTTTACTCTCTAATAAGCCAGTCTCCCTCATTCCATCCACAGAAGTCAAAACTCAAAACAGGTATGCTTTCTCCCCAAGCATGAATTCTTCCCGCAGTTCAGACAGCATTTCTAGATTGCTCCTGGCTGGGTGGTATCATTAAGGGTAGTCATTCCTCTGACCCCCTGCACTTTTATGTAACATTCTTCTTTCCTCATCTGGTTCCTTAAAGAGTCTTGGTTGGCTGGGGACTTGACCCTTCATTTCAGTTCATCAAAAATTCCTAACCAGAGGGGACGAGTGCTGAATTCTAGGGGCATGCTGGGCTGGAGCATCTGTGCCTGGCCTTTTCATCTACGCAGCTTGCCGGTAATTGCTAAGTTTTCCCTCCTGAAACAATTATCCCCCCATTTTTCTCCCTGCCCCCACCCCACCCCCCAGTTAATTATCAGTTCTGGAATTAAACACGCTCGCCTCTCCTGCCGTTGCCATGACAACAGTTGGCCTGCACCTGCCACTGGGTGAACAGTGGCTCTTTTAGAAGAGGCGATGGTAGTTGCTGGCTCGACAAAAGCCAGGGAATAAACTCCTGTTTACCTGTCTGCAGAGAGAAGTTCTGGTTCGTTCCACCTTAGGCATTTTCCTGGCAAGCTCCATCTCAACTTCTGTCTCAGGCAAACTGCTTTTCGCCATTCGACAAAGAAAATGAAACAATTTCCTGATAAAAATGCCAAATCCCTGTTGGGTTGTCACTTATTCCCAGCCAAGATGTTGGAGGATATGAATCTTGTATCTCCTGAGAAAGGCAATATAGTGCAGTGGTTGAAAGCACAGAATTTTAAGCCTGAGAGATCTGGGTTCTAATCCTGGTGGGCTCACTTTCTGACTGTGTGACCATGGCTTAATCATATAACCTCCTGTAATATTAATTTCCTCATCTGTAAAAAGAAGAACGGAGTAACTATAGCTCACAGAGGGGTTCTGAAGCTCTGAAGAATATATGTGGGTCTGGCTCCTATTTATAATGTTCAGCACAGAAGCAGGTATCACTACTGCATCTGAGCAGCTGTTAGCCCCGGACAGCTGTAAAATCAGGGCAAAGGTGGCAGCGCGGTCAGCTTTCAGCGGTCCCTGCCTGAGGGGCAGTCCCTGTGCAGCTGGGGCGTGACAGCTCACAGCCCCTCACCTCTAGACCAAGAAGCGCCAAGCAGCCAGGGACAGCTGTGAAATGCTTCTCTCCCAACCTTCGCTGCAACTCTCGCAGCTCCTCCTTCTCCGGGCTGTGTTCCTCGTGCTCAATCTCACTTTCCTTTAAATAGAATTGATGGAACCAGAGTGGAAGGAGACATGTACTCACCAAGGAAACAAAATGCTTTTCCGTTTTTACAACCACACTGCAACCTACGGGGAACAATTGGTAGTGGTGCAAAGGGGGGGGGGGCGGGGAATGAGGCATTTCTCTAAGAAAGTGTTTTTCTTCCCTGAAACCCCTGCCTGTGGATAAGGAAGTATTTCTTTTATGAACGTACAACCACTCATAGTTAGGTCCTAGGTCCAAACGAGCAGAGGCGCATACATGAACATTGCTCCTTGGCAAAGACCTCACCATGTAGGCTACCCAAGTTTTATCTCAGCCTTTGGCCATCTCTCTTAATGTTCTGAAGCTACCTTCCTGGAGTTGTAGTTTTAAAGAAACCTACATTCATTGACTCTAAACTTCACATCATCTTTAAAAGAAAAAAGATAAAACAACAACAACAAACCAAAACACAGAAACACACCAGCTTCTGCTCCCAGCATCTGCTACAGATGCCTGCAGCGGGTTTCTGGGCATAGAGGAGAACATGGAGCTACAAAAAAGGGGAGGATCCTTGGAAGCTGTTGGGAAAATGGAATTACTGACCTCTTGCCTGCCTCTCACTGGAAAGAAGTGAGAAGATGCTAGAGGCTAGCAGGTTTCTCCTAAAATGACAAGATAACATTAACCACAATTTCACTGTGGCTGCCACAGTTGAGGGGGCGTAAGTAATAACTTCAAATTTAGTTATTCTTAAAACACAGACTGGAGTTTTGTGACTTCCTAAAACTGATTCTGTTTAGAGTCAGTCCACAATGGCTATGAAAACAAACAAGGAAGAAGAGAACTAGGCTCCAGCCAGACTCTTCAGCACCAGATCTAATTCAGGGACAAACGTAACATCAATTTAATTCTTAAACTAGCTTTTAAAAAATGCCTTTGGTCTTAAATCTATTTGGAAAATGTTGAGGCTTTAGTATTCCTTTTCTCTATTAATTTGGAAGGAACTAGATAACTACTTGCCAAACCTGATTTTAAGTTTGAGAGAGGCAGGTGCTGTCACAATAGGGGTAGAAGATATAAATCAAACAATTTCCCTCTTCAGCTACTTTAGCTCAGTTGCTTGTTTTTCCATCTAAAAAAAGAAACCCAAAAGGAGAACACTTTCAATGCTTCATAGCATACTTGTCCTTCAAGTAAACAGAGTGTGCTATTTTGATGGGGAAACTGAGGCACGAAGAAAGCAAACAATTCACCCGCAACAAATCACAAGATGTGACTACAGGAAGAGACCCGTAAGATTCACGATTCTGCCCACTTCTTCTAAAGAAAGGACAAAGGGGTAATACAAACCTTTTGGCACCCCAGGATAGCACGTGAGACCCACCACAAGGTGGGCTCACTCATCTTTCAGTCCCCTCTCCCGCCAGAGCCCAGGCATGCAGTGCCTCACCATCCCCCACACAGCACACGCGTTCTTCCTCTGAGCTTTCAGGCATGCTGGTCTCTGCTTGGGTGCTCTTCCTACCGTTTCCAACTGGAAAAGTGCCCCCTCTCCCTACTCTTCAGGGCCCAGCACAAATGCTCTTTTCTGATTCTCTACTCTGCATTAGTTGTACCCTACTCTACATCCGACATACTCATTATAGAGCACTGTTACGATTAAGAGTCCACATAAGCGCTTGAGTCAGACGACGTGAGTTTGAACACCAGTTCTACCACTTTTAGCTGTGCCATCGCATGTATATATAGCCTCTCTGCAACTCTAGGTAATGTATTAACCACCTATTAGGACTGATAAGAGAAATAAATGAGATAATATACACAAACGTTTCGAGGAAAACCACAGCATGCAGAGTGATATTCAGGCCCCTTCTACTGAGCCTTTCATTTTTCTTTTCTTTTCTTTTTTAGCATTACGAAGCCAGAAAAGGCAGGCAGATGCATGTTAGAATACAGGATGCTCCTAGCCAGCATTTCTAGTGTGAGACAGATGGAAGTAAACTAGAGGCACCTTGGCTGAATTTTCCAGCTGTGAATGGATTCTCTGGTTATATTCCAATATGCACCAAAATAAAATAAAGTGACTATCACAGGTAAATTTCTGAAAAGCAATTACTTTAGCAAAGGAGGCTTGCTTTTATTATAGATAGGCAGCATAATGCATAACATAGCTTTATCCTTCGTCTGGATGAGTAGAGGATAAATAACTGACATCAGCAGGGGAAAACAAAGTCAGTCCAGGTTCCGAAACAGGGAAATGTGATCAAGACATTCTGTATGCTGAAGGCCAACTTAGATGTTGGAATCCCACTTCTGTATAATAAACAGCCCTAACATCTCCATTCCATGCCACAATTATCAGAGCCATGTTCTTTGGCTTCTAGCTAGGTCTTCCGAAATGAAGACAATGCAAAAACCAAACCAGGAATTTGCAATCAGGGGACAAAAGAAACCTAAGTGTATCACTGACTTAGTTCCTTTTTATGTTTCCAAACTAAGCTGTCAAGAAGAGAAATGTCATATCTAAGAACACATGGTTATTATTTGGGGGAGGGGGGAGAGTACCTAGCATACAGCCCCAAGAAAATTTTTAAAGAAACAAAATTGAGAATATTTTTTAAAAATCCACTAAATTACAGAATATATAGGCAGATTCCTTCCACTCCATATGTGATATAAGACTACTGCTTCACACAACGTTAGCCCAAAAAAACTGGGTGGGGAGCAGGGGAAAGAAAGGCTAGTGTTTACAGGGAAATAAAAACAGCCTACAAAGAGGCAACGAGGTTGAATGACTAGCCCAAGGTCACACAGTCAGTCTCAGGCAGACCAAGACCAAGAATAGAATAGGAGACTCAAGACCCTCCTTGAGCTCCTACTCCTTCAGAACTCGCTGCCTGTTTGATCACAGACTCAGCATGGGTCAGATTCACACTGATCTCAGCAGGAGCTTTCTGCCTGAATAAGAGCCAGCTCTGAAGATAAAATATTCTACAGAAGTCCCAAATATGGTTGTTACTATTAAAAAGCCATTTCCAAGTTTAAGGAAAAAAAAAAAAGCACAGAAAATCTCAATAGCAAATCAAGATTTAATATTGATCTTGCTCCTTTTTCCTCTGAGCACAAGAGTTTCAGGGTCCTTCCCTCTCTGACTTCCTCCCACTACAAAACAGCTTCGAGGCAGCAGATCCTACTGCCACCCCCTCTCCTCGAATATATATTATTTCTCAGCAGGCTCCGGCAGGAGTTGAGGAGCCAATCTGTGAGGGAGTGAACACAAGATCTCCCATAATAGCACAGAGAAGACAGAAAATTGCTGCCGAAAGTGTAAATTGCTTTTTTTTGCTTGAAAAAAAAAAATCACTCTGGGCTTCAAAGACACCCTCTTAAAAGATGACTCCATGGTGGTTAATATCCATGTTCTACAGATTAGAATTTCTGTTCGTCCATGCCCTCCAAGAATCCTTGCCATCTACGTAATTGTAGCATGGATTTGAAGAGTAAACCACCAGACACAGGGGCAACAGGCAGGGAATTCTGTAGGGTCAAAGGAAGGCTTGGCTGTCTGCTCCCCAGGGAGTCTGAAAGTACCCCTTTTGCTGCTGACCCTGAAAGGGCACTGTGTGAGGGTAAAATGAAGAAATACCCCTTTATAATGACAGAGGCTAAGGAGAGGAGAAGTAGCTTGCAGAAAACAGAGGCCCTAGCAATTCAATGTCAAAGCAAGTAAGACCTCCCAGGTTAGAGGAGTAAGAGCAAAGCGATCCTCTGAGGAGTATGCGTGAATCCTCCTGGCTTTCCTTCAGGGTCACAGAAAGAAATGCGCTGGCACACGAGGGCAGGTAAGGGCAGACAGTCCAAACAGTGGTGGAGAGTTGTGAACCCTGAAGCCAGAGTAGATTCAAATCCTAGCTCTGCTACTTACTGGCTCTGTGATCTAGGGCAAGTTAATCTTTCTGAGCATTAATTTCCTCATTTTACAAGTGGGCTAATAATTACATCATAAGCTTTACATGAGGATTAAATGAGAAGTGATATAAAATACCGTACACAGTAAACCTTCAATAAATGATAGCTATGGTTACTGTTATTAATCAGCAGGACAACTACACAATAAAATTCAGGACCAGGAATAGGCATGACCAACAGCACAATATTGGGACGCATCACGTCAAATGGCTTGGGGAATCAGAACCAAAAGGAGGAAAGAAGGCAGGGAGGCTGGCAGGAGGGAGGACACAAGCTCTATTACAGACAAATATGTATCCATAGCACAGGGATTTCCCTTTGCTCCTGTGGAATGGCTGGAGCCCGGTCTAACTGGACTTGGGTGCGGATGGTGGACAAGCGGCTGAATGGAAAGAACGCCAGCAAGGGAGACACACACAAGTGTCCTAATCCTAGAGGCCTGGACACAGAGCCTCCCAATTCATTCTCTTCCATCCCCTGTGCAGGCACACCCACACTTCCCTTCATTCAATACTTTCAGCAATACAGAAGCCTCTGGAACAAAACTCTGGCTTATTGAGATGGTAAAATGTGTATCATAAATGAGAGAATTTCAGATCAAAGGCAATCTGCCCTGAAGTGTTAACTGGAATTAACTGAGCCAAATGGTAGTTCAACACAAACTGAATGGAACCAACAAATATAAATTTAAAGTTTAAAAAGAAAATTTGAGGGCGCCTGGGTGGCTCAGTTGGTTAAGCAACTGCCTTCGGCTCAGGTCATGATCCTGGAGTCCCGGGATCGAGTCCCGCATCGGGCTCCCTGCTCAGCAGGGAGTCTGCTTCTCCCTCTGACCCTCCCCCCATCTCATGTGCTTTCTCTCTCATTCTCTCTGTCTCTCAAATACATAAATAAAATCTTTAAAAAAAAATAAAAAAAATAAAAAAAAATAAAAAGAAAATTTGACTTCGTTTTCTTCTTTCTGTCAAATTAGAACATGCTCTTCATTGTACCAAAGGGTTCATTATACCAAAGAAGGGTTCTGTCATTGTACCAAAAGAGGGTTCTATCAAGTCCTGGTATAACAGAGTCCCTGCTGACATCCATGATAGCCTAGCTCGAAGGAGACAGCTTGATTATCTTGGTTGCTAGTAAAGAAACTCTATGCTTCACGACTATCTTGTCAAAATGACATGAAGGTATCCGCAATTAAACACTAAAACCAGTATCTACACTAAATAGTACCTTTGAAGCAAGCTTATCTCTTCATAAGGTCCCTGTATTCTTCTACTCAACGTGACTCTGACATGTAACCATGAAGACAAATGACTGCATTCATCCTAATCAGGTTCCTCCAAACTACATGACATCTGTTAAGGTGTTTTCATTATACTGGTCTTGTCTGAACGCTCTTTCTGGGGAAGAAGAAAGTCTAGGGCTCTGTTTGGCCTGGATTTTAAGGAGCTAGAGCTATCTAGACAATAGGAGAGATGGAAGTGCCAAGGAGAGAATTTAGAGTCTGTCGAAACCAAAGGTCTGTGCAAAATGGTAAACACCTGGTCAATAACTAGAAAAGATGGGCGCCTGGGTGGCTCAGTTGGTTAAGCGACTGCCTTCGGCTCAGGTCATGATCCTGGAGTCCCGGGATCGAGTCCCACATCGGGCTCCCTGCTCAGGAGGGAGTCTGCTTCTCCCTCTGACCCTCTTCCCTCTCGTGCTCTCTATTTCTCATTCTCTCTCTCTCAAATAAATAAATAAAATCTTTAAAAAAAAAATAACTAGAAAAGATGTGGATTAGGCTCCCATCATCACTACTGTAGTCTAACTAGCCTCCCACGCTCTGGTGTTAATCTACTTCCAGTTAAGGCAGGGGAGACTTCCAAAATGCAAATCTACTTGGGTTAATTCCTGTTTACAATTCTTTCAAGCTTTCCCAAGCCTTCAAGACAGAGCTCAAACACCTTAGAAGGCCTATAAGGCCCTAAAGGATCTGGATTCTGCTTTCTTTCTTCCACTCTTCTCTTATCTAGAGCTTCTGCACAAGTTGTTCTGTCTACCTAGAACAACCCTACCCCCTACCCCCTGCTCCTCCTTTGCCTGCCTTCTCATCTTTCAGAGCCCTGTTTATTTATGACCTTTTCTGGTAAGCTTTCCCTTACCCTCCAAGACTGACAAAGCAGCCTAAACTTCCCTCTGTCATAGCACTTGTCCCACAGTATAAGGGCCCGGTGATATGCTTATTTCTCCCACAAGGACAGGAACCATGTCTGTCTTAGTTATTACTATATACCCAGTGAGTAACACAGTGCCCGACACATGGTAGGTCATGAGAAAAGAAAGGGAGGAAGTGGAAGGAAGGAGAGAGGGAGGAAAGAAAAACTGCAATTCAGAGGGAGCTTGTTCCTGAGAATGGCTGGAAGGTGAATTTGAAGAAATTCCCTGAGGCTTTGCAGTCCTAAAGCAGGGTGCCTGTGGCTTTAGCCATGGTAGACAAGGAGCTAGAACTAGGCTGAAAACCATAGTTCTCACGGGAGAGAAGCACCAAGAGATGCAGATGTGCGATAATGTTTGGCACCAAGAAACTGGCAGAGGGTGTGGGGACGGAGAAGGAAAAAAGAAGAAACTTTCTTTGTTGGTTTATAAACCAAAGAAGGACTGAATTTTGGTTCCAGTAAGGTAACCTTGGACAATTCATGTACCTTCTTTCAATGAGAAATTTGAACCAGGTAAGTGATTTTCACAAACTGAGTTCTTTGGAACCCTAGGTTTCTGCAGAAGCCCCTCAGGGTCTATTGTATTGAAGAGAGAAGGTTCACCAATGGATCTGGCCCCCAACTTTAGCCAGAGAAAAACTCTTTGTATATTGGGGTTCTACTCAAAGCTCATTTAAAAAAAGGGGGGGGCCACTTCTGCTAAAACTAAAGCTTGAATAGCAGCGCCCTAACTGAACTCTCTGACACTTCCCAGCCTGAACAGTTCTTGATCCTATGTGACACAGGACCCACCTGGACATTTCATTTTACTTTGTACAAATGCCCCTTGACTGTGTGGATGGCAAAGCTGCAGCATTTCCTGGAGCCTGTTTTCACTGGGCAGCATGACAGCAAAAGTAAGGAAACCAAACTCCAGGTTTACTGCAAGGCTGAGGCAATAATGAAATACACTTTCACATTTCATGTGGTGATACAGAAGCAGAAAAGAGCCTCTTCTTTTTCCTTAACCAAGTTAAGACACATAATACCAGGGCGCCTGGGTGGCTCAGTCGTTAAGCGTCTGCCTTCAGCTCAGGTCATGATCCCAGGGTCCTGGGATGGAGCCCTGCATCGGGCTCCCTGCTCAGCAGGAAGCCTGCTTCTCCCTCTCCCACTCCCCCTACTTGTGTTCCCTCTCTTGCTGTCTGTCAAATAAATAAATAAAATCTTAAAAAAAAAAAAAAAAGAAACATAATACCTATGACCTAGGATTCACAGTATCAGTGTCTTGAGTCAGATGCAAAAATGTTATATGTCAGAAACAAAGAATATTGGACCCAAAGCCCATTTAAAAAAGCAATCCAATTCCAATCAAGAAAGAACAATGCAAAAGTTTATCTAGGCAGTCCACCTGATAGCCTAATTACCATTTAAATATAGGGCCTACTCTTCCTAGCAAGGTATTCTGAAGTCACTATCACTACATACTTTAAAGTCTACCTTTATCTGAAGGTTACAGGCAGGAAATGGCACAGATGGGGAAGGAGATGGGAGTCTTACAAAATAAGATTTTCAAAGCCCTGACTTAAGATGTTGATCCCTTTTCTGTGCTGTTCTTTGGCTGTCCCTATTTCATGGGGCATTAAAAGGCCACAAATGTCACTCTACTTCAATTCTGAGAACAAACAGCAATAATGTGATCTTACCTGGGTCCTTCCTCGTCACCCTGAAAGAAACAGAAAGAAACAGCATTAGAAATCAACACTGGTAGAGACAGATTTAGATTTCTTTCTTTTCCCTCCCCTCTTGCAACCTGAAAGCAAGGCTTGTGCATTTACTTTAACACAGACAAACCAGCAGATGTCCAAGGGCTAAGACAAGGGCTAATATAATCCTATGCTCGAACTGTCCAGCAGAGATCAACTGATAATTTGCCTTTGCAAGCAGGTAAGTGAATGCCCAGACCTAGGAGGCCTAAATAATAGCCTTGCCTTTTTATTTGTGTGGCTGGCAGTATTTAGTTCTGAGCAAACTGAGAGCCCAAAATAGCAGCAGGTCTTAGGCAAAAGCTGACCAGCTCCAAAAGCATCAAGCTGTTTCCTTCAAAGAGTCATTTCTGCCCTGGTCTAGCATTTTTCTCTCCAAATACGAACATAGCAACTCTAATATAGGGCACACTGTGGTAAAAAGGGCACTGACCTGGGACTCAGAAAATTGGGACTCTAGTCCAAGCTCTATTATTTATTAGCTATGTGCCCTTGGGCAAGTTAATTAATTAATCTGAACCTTGGTCTTCTCCTTTATAAAAGGGGAGCTCTGGCATTTGATGACCTACAACATCCCTCAGTCCAACACTGGCTTTTCACTTTTTCTCATTCACTGTCTATAAAAACAATGTGTGAGGGGTAGCTGTCCAGGTACTGCGTGCTCTGAACCTAACTTTACCGGTGATCAGAGCAAGAGTCCTTTGACTCTCTTCTTGTGATCACACAAAATTTTTCAAATGATTCTTAAGCCTTCTCCAAGGGACCTCACTCCTTCCTTTGGTGATGGGGTATTTTACATCCTTCTTTTTAGCCTTTCAGGGTTGGTCTCAATAGAGAATGTATCTCCTAGTTGTTGATAACTTCCCAGAGCACTTAATCAATTTGATTGTTCCTATAGGTATAAAGAATGAACTCTGGAGTCAGACACTCTAGGTTCAAATCTTGACTCCATCACTCACTTGCTGTATTACGCTGGTCATGTTATTTTGCCTCATTTAATTTTAATTTCCTACTTTGTAAAATGGGGGTAATAACTGTCCCTGTATCATAGGATGAAAGGAGGATTAAATGAATATGTATAAACATCAAGCACAGTACCTAAGACATAGGATGCACTTAATAAAGGTTATTATCACTATCAGTAACAATTCAGTATAATAAGCTACTACAGGTGAACACTAAAGGTAAAAGATAATAACTTAACCTAGGAACTCCCATTCAGGAGCAGGGGAAACACAGAGAGAGAAAGAAAATGAGTATGTTAAGGGCTCTACCAAAAACATAAACAGAATGTTTCAAAGTCAGAAGGAAAGTGATAAACACAGCCTCTTCTGGAGAAAGGGGAAGGGAGGGCTTCACAGAGGGGACATTTATATTGGAACTTAAGGGATAAGCAGGATTTTCCCAGGTTGGCAACAGAAGATGAGTGGGAAGGGCACTGGACAAGCAAGAGCAAACGCACAGCAATGTTTAAAAAAAAAAAAAAGTATGTTAAAGGAATTTTGAGTTTGAGGATACTAGAGAATGGGGATGTGTTTATGTGTGTCTCGGACAGGCGTTGTGGCGGAAGTGGCAGTGGTGTGGGGTCGGAGGGTTGGTAGTGCAAGTGAAGTAAAGGAGATCGCCAGGGCAGAAGCATCCAAGGACAGCTATAGCCAGAAAGGTGATTTAAGTCAGATTATACATTGGAGGTTGGATAAGGAGGGCATTTAGTAGACTGTTCAGGATTTGCAGTACTGTCAGGGCACTAATCATCCACACTCTAATGAGAGAGAAGTGGGGCGAGTAGTGCAAGGAGGGTATAGGGATGGTGGGAGCTTTCTTTCCATTTTGACTGACTGGCATGTCTTATGGGAACTATAATCTAGTAAGAAAAAATTCATATAATTTAACTTTGAGTTACGTAACTATCAGTGACTTAATTAAGCCTCAACACAAGTTTTCAATTATCTTTGGATATTCAAACATAATTGTCTAGGAGAATCTTATGAAAAAAAGTATCGAAACATTCTCCTGTGATTTAGAGTGAGTCCTCAAAACTGTAAATCTTGGCACAATGGTTAAGAGATGGACTTTCTGACTTAGAGAAACATGGCTTCAAATTTACGTTCATCAATTCCAACAGTAAAGCTTTTGGCAATTTGCCTTAACTTTTCCAGGTTCAGTTTCCTGATCTACACATGGAGATTCTAATTCCTACCTTACAGGGTGGCAATACAGATTAAAATAAATGAGAAAATATGTAAAACACTAAAAAATGTCTGGTACATTGTAAGTGTTTAACAAATGGTGCTCATTATTGTACTTTCCCTGAATTAATTAATAACGTCTCCAGGGAAGAGTAAAGAAGGACAGAGAAGATGGGACACAAGACTGTGCTTCACATTCATCTATTTCTGCAGCTTATAGATATGTGGCTGTTCAGAAGCAATAATCACTATCACAAAGCATGGGGGAAGACCAGGGTGAGAGTTTCACTGCTGAAGGAATGAATAAACGAATGAAAGAACAAACACACATACATATGGCAATTCTGAATAGGTCAGCACGCACTCAGAAGATTGCTAATCTTCCTTGTAAAAGATGTGCATGCTATTCCCTCCTATTCTGAAAGCCTAAGCTAATTCCTGTCCATTCTTGAAGATCAAGCCTCACTTGGAAATGTTTTTCTCACTGACAGACCGAGTGGAGTAATCCTACTCTGTCCTTCACAATTGTATGACTCATACTCCTAGGCTGGTACTTAAAGCAGAAAACCAAGTGACAGCACCATACAGTGTCTCCCTTTTTGGATTTCAATTCCTTGAGAAGAGAAACTGTACTGTTTATCTCTTTATTCACTGTACCTTACACAGCACAAGGCACATAATTAATAATTATTCAAAAATGGGGCACCTGGGTGGCTTAGTCTGTTGAGCATCTGCCTTTGGCTCAGGTCATGATCCCAGGGTCCTGGGATCGAGTCCTGTATCAGGCTCCCTGTAAAGCAGGGAGTCATCTTCTCCCTCTCCCCTCTGCCCCGCCCCCTTGCTCGTGCGTTCTAATAAAAAAAAAAATCTTTAAAAAAAATAATAATTATTCAAAAATGGAAAGGAGGGAAGGCAAGATATAAGTAGGATTTAAGATTAATTTCTACCCCCCCCATTACAAGTAAATCTTGGTTTCAGAGAATATTAGAACTGAAAGTTCGCTAAATACCAGTTTCTATTTTATTTTATTTTTTTTTTTTAAGATTTTATTTATTTATTCATGAGAGACAGAGGAGGAGAGAGAGAGAGAGAGAGAAGCAGAGGGAGAAGCAGGCTCCCAAGGAGCAGGGAGCCTGATGCGGGACTCGATCCCAGGACCCTGGGATCATGACCTGAGCCGAAGGCAGACGCTTAACCATCTGAGCCACCCAGACGCCCTACCAGTTTCTATTTTAAATGACTTGTCAGGTTAAGCAATGTTCCCAAATCCCTCCATCAAATATCCTCAATGCTCTTGGCTGGTAGGCTACATTCTAGTATCTTACCACCTTGTTTCTACTTCCACCAGTGGAAATGTCTGTTCACCAAGAAGCAAATAATTTTGTTCCTAAGGCTGTTTAAATCAGTTGAGCTTATAATTATGACAACACATTTTACTAAATAACAAAAAGTGAATGCAAGAGGGAAACACTGCCTCCATGAAAACTAAGCTGAATGCTTCCAAGGCATTCAATAAAGATGAGTTACTTAAAAACTGCTGTCAACTTTGGGGCACCTGGGTGGCTCAGTCGTTAAGCGTCTGCCTTCGGCTCGGGTCATGATCCCAGGGTCCTGGGATCGAGCCCCACATCGGGCTCCCTGCTCAGCGGGAAGCCTGCTTCTCCCTCTTCCATTCCCCCTGCTTGTGTTCCCACTCTCGCTGTGTCTCTCTGTGTCAAATAAATAAAATGTTTTAAAAAAAAATTGCTGTCAATTTTGATGTAGTGAGACACATGCAAAATATTAGAAAAAATAAAGTATAAAAGTCTAGGATTCCACATTCAGCTTGCTTCGAATGTTATCCTGAAATTGGACCTTATAAACAGTGCAGTATGGATGTGGTTTATGCCAGAAACATAACATTCCACTCCAAGTGGCAAACCCATATACTCAAAGGTCTGAGTCAAAAATCAAAGAAATATACAGATATGTATTTCAAGTTTAAAATAAATGTTTAGGATATGCACGTATCATTTTTAATGATTTGCTCATTTGAACTTTTCCTAAAATTATCTCACATAGTTCAGTACTCTTCTCTCAAAACTAGACAAAAGATGGAAGTACTCATGACATGCAAATAAAAATAAACACCATTTTTTAGTACTTGACTTTGGCAAAGATGTTTATAAAATTCAGGCAAAAAAATGAGAGACTGTCAAAACTGGTGATGAAAATGTACACTGATGTAACTTTTCTGGGGATAGTTAACAAATATGTACAAGAGCCTAAGAAACGTCCATACTTTTGACTCAGTAATTATGATTTATAAACAAAGGCATGCACTATAATGTAATAAATGGCAGTAAGGAAGTTGGAAAAAACTTAAAATTACATAAAAGTTAAGTTTGTATCACTGATTCAGGATTCAAACATTATGTTTATGAAGAATTTCTGGTAATACGAGGAAAATTCAAAATATAATGTTAAGAAAAAAATAGCATGAGGGGATGAAGATATTAACTAACCTTACTATGGATATCATTTTGCAGTATACATGTGTATCAAAATCATCACACTGTATACCTTAAACTTACATATATGTCTATTTTATCTCAATAAAGTTGGGGAAAAAACCAAAATACATACACAAAAAAGAAAAAAAAAAGGAAAAAATACCCCAATAATAACCATCAATTTAGTGTGTTTACTTTCTGCTCTGTCTATAAGTTTTTAGTATTCCAAAATGAATAAGAAGGAAATAACTTTATTTAGTTATTTGAAGAGGAGAAACACCACATCTCATTAGATCTGGGGAATGGTACTGAAACTAGTCCTGTACGCTATATTCTATAAGAGGACCCAAAAAGATTTATTAAAAAGAAATGTCATCAGTAAACCTTGTAATCTCTGGACTTCTTCAACCAGAAGCCCTGTGATTCTGCTTAGCCTAGTCAAATTCATCTGTACTAAAGATTTCTTAAAACATATTGTGTTAATGGACTGGTTTTAAAATGATTTTCAGAAATCAAAGGGAAATAGTACTTGAGCAGGTGGACTATTTACAATTTTTGTTTTTAGCAGCTTTACTGAGGTATAATTTATAATACCATAAAATTACCTGTTTTAAGTGTATATTCAATGACTTTAAACTTACAGTTATGCAACTATTATCACAAACTTGCTTAAAAACTATATATATACAGATATAAAATTATGATTATACTTTCCTTAACTTCTTTAGAAGCATATGATTGTTTAATATTTATAACATATGTAGATTTTTTTTAAAGATTTTATTTATTTATTTGAGAGAGAGAGAGAATGAGAGAGAGAGAGCACGAGAGGGAAGAGGGTCAGAGGGAGAAGCAGACTCCCCGCTGAGCAGGGAGCCCGATGCGGGACTCGGTCCCGGGACTCCAGGATCATGACCTGAGCCGAAGGCAGTCGCTTAACCAACTGAGCCACCTAGGCGCCCAACACACGTAGATTTTCTACTTGACAACTATAACAAGAGGGCATAGAGAGTGTTAATTGGCCTATGTAGTTTCAAGGTATCTACATTCTTTTTTGAAGATTTTATTTGAGAGAGAGAGAGCAAGTGAGAGAGAGCACAAATAGGGTGGAGGGCAGAGGGAGAAGCAGACTCCCTGCTGAGCAGGGAGCCCAACATGGCAATTGACCCCAGGACTCCCAGATCTTGACCTGAGCCAAATGCAGACGCTTAACCAACTGAGTCAACCAGGCGCCCCTCAAGGTATCTACATTTTATGTGAAGTGGTACTGTATTTTTTGTAGACAGAAAATTAAAGGATTTCTATGTATATTATATATGTTACATATAATATATATGTTATAATCCACACAGAAATCATTATAAAATAAGAACAAAGTAATAGAGCTAAAAGGCCAAAAAATGTACTAAAGTGGAATTCAAATAATTGCCTCAAAAGTCTAAAAGAAGGCAGGAAAAGACAAGAGGAATAGAAATCTAGGGACAAGCAGTAAACAAATCATGAAATGGCTGACTTAAATTTAACCATATTAATAATAACAGTAAATGTTAATGGACTGCACACTTCAATTAAAAGGTGGAGATTATCAGAATGGATAAAAGATTAGAAGAACCCAGCCATATGCTGCCTAGGAGACATACACTTTAACAACAGACCAAAAACAAATTGATGGGGACATACCATGAGAACAGTAAGCATAAGACTGGATCGGCTCTACTAACACTAGATAAAACAGACATGAAGACAAACAGTATTATCAGAGAAAAAGAGGGACTTTCATAATGATTAAAGGGTCAGTTCATCAGAAAGACAGAACAATTTTAAGTACGTATTTGCTAAAAGAGACTTTCAAGATATCTGAAGTTGATAAAATTAAAGGGAGAGATAATTCCCTAATCATCCTTAGAAATTTAACACCTCTCAGGAGTTGACAGAACTAGACACAAAAATCAGTAAAAATATAGTTATTTGAAAACCTAACTGATATTTAATAGAACACTACACCCCAAACTATAAAATAGGTGCGCATATGCATTCACCAAGATAGACCATATGCTGGGCCATAAAACAAATCTCAATAAATGTTAAAAGCTTGAAACCATTCAAAACATGTTCTGGGGCGCCTGGGTGGCTCAGTCCTTAAGCATCTGCCTTCAGCTCAGGTCCTGGGATGGAGCCCTGCATCGGGCTCCCTGCTCCGCAGGAAGCCTGCTTCTTCCTCTCCCACTCCCCCTGCTTGTGTTTCCTCTCTCGCTGTGTCTCTCTCTGTCAAATAAATAAATAAAATCTTAAAAAAAAAAAAAGTTCTCTGATCACAATGGAAAAAATTAGAAATGATTAACAGTATGACATGTAAGAAAATCCCTAGTATTTGGAAACTAAACAAGACATAAATAATCAATGAGTAAAGAAAAAAAATCACAAAGTAAATGAATAATATTTCAAACTGAATGATAAGTGAAAATAAAACATTGCCAAAGTTTAGGATTCAACTAGAGCAGTGCCTAGAGAGAAAAGTATAGCTTTATCAACCATCTACAAAGCTAGCAAAAAGAACAAGTAAACTCAAAATAAGCAGAAAAAAGGAAATAAGAGCACATATAAACAAAATGGAAAACAAAGAAAAAAATTAGCAAATCAAAAAGTTCTTTGAGACTAACAAAATTAATAAAATGGTAATTAGACTGTCAAGGAAAAAAAGGAGAAAAATCACAAATTACCAATATCAGAAATGAAAGATGGGTTATCATTCTAGATGCTACAGACAGTTAAAAAAATCACAAGAAAACAGTCTGAACAACTTCACATTAAAAAGTACAACTTAAATGAAACCAACAAATTCTTTGAACGTTACAACACAAATTTAAATAACACAATTTAAATATAACACACATTAAAATTTAAATAAACATGAGATCAAACAAAATTTGAATAGCTCTATATTAAAGAAATTAAATTGGTTATCAAAAATCTTCACATAAAGGAACTCCAGGACAGAGGATTCTGCTGGTAAATACTACCAACTATTTAAGGAAGAAATAACATGAATTGTACATAAACTTTCAGAAAATAGATGACGAGGGGATACTTCTCAGCTTGTTTTCTGAAGCCAGCTAACCCTAATACCAATGCCTGACAATGATGTTATAAAAATATAAAACTACAGATGAATATCCTTTATTGAACACAGACCTAAAAATCTTTTTAAAAAATTAATGAATTGAGGGGCACCTGGGTGGCTCAGTCAGTTAAATGCCTACCTTTGGCTCAGGTCATGATCCCAGGGTCCTGGGATGGAGTGTGCTCCCTGCTCAGCACGGAGTCTGCTTCTCCCTCTCTCCCCCCCCCCGGCCCCCCACCCGCTTGTGTTCTGTGTCTTTGTTTTCTCTCAAATAAATAACATCTTTAAAAAAAATAAAATAAAAAACTAACGAATTGAACCCAGATTATACATAATAATGAAGTGGGAGTTTATCTCAAGAATGCAAGGTTGATTTAATATTGTAAAATTAACCAGTATAATCAGCCATTACAATAAAATAATGAAAAAAAACCCCATATAATCATTTCAATAGATATAGAGCAAATATCTTATATATACTACATTCATTCAAATTATTGTTCCCCATAGCTAATTGTGTCATTTCTCTCTGGCTACTTTGCTTTCAAGATTTTTTTCTTTGTCCTTCCTTTTCATTACTTTGATTTTGATGTGTCTAGGTATGGATTTCTTAGAATTTATCTTGCTTGCGTTCACTCAACTTCTTAAATCTCTAAGTTTATGTCTTTCACCCAAATTTTAGAAGTTTTGAGCCATTATTTCTTCAATTTTTTCAGCACCACAATCCTTTTCCTCCCGTACTGACATGGGTGACATGTATGTTAGATCTTCCTTGATAGTCCCACAGGTCCTTAAGACTCAATTTCAATCAGTTTTCAGTCTTTTTTCTTGGTTGTTCAGATTGGATCTCTATCTTCAAATTCACCAATTCTTTCCTCTCTTATCTCCAATTTGCCACTGAGCCAATCCAGTGAAATCTTTTATGTCAGTTATTGTATTTTCCTGTTCTAAAATTTTCATTTGGTCCTTCTTTATATCTTCTACTTCTTTGCTGAGATTTTTTATTTTTCATTTGTTTCCAGAGTTTGTTATTGCTAAGTCATTTTCAAAATAGTAGCTTTAAAATCCTTCTCTGATAATTCTATACTCTGTGTCATCTTGGTGGTGGCATCTTTTCTCATTAGATAGTCTTTTCTCATTAGAGTTGAGATTTATCAGTTCTTGGTATAATGACTGACTTGGGACTGTATCCTGAACATTTTGAGTATTTAAGAATCTGGTTCCGATTTAAATCTTCTATTCTAGCAAGAAGTCAACATATTTAAATTCAGAACACATGTCCTATTACATTAACGGAACAGTGTGTGTCAGCTATACTTCAATTTAAAAAAATAAATAAAACAAAATAAAATGAAAATAAAAATTATGATTAAAAAAAAAAGAAGAAGAAAGAAGCAGAACACATGTCCTGGATCAGGTTCGTGGATTGCGGTTCAAATATCAATATAGTTTAAATGATTCTGCAATGCTATTCTGATCTGCCCCCCTCAGATGACAAAACTCCATGCTATCATCTCCAGAGTGCTGGCTAGGGAGAAGGAGGGGTACCAACTCATTACTATAGGACAAGAGTGGAAGATAAGGTTCTACTCACTGACCCAGTTGGGAGGTATATTGCCCAGTTAACGTAGGGGTGGGAGGGAGGAGTTAGAGCTCCATCTACAGTCTCCAAAGGGGAGGGATACTATTTCCTTCCTGATAACTGCAGGGCAGGGGTAGAAGTAAGAGTTTACCTTTAGGCTCCAAGGGAGACAGGCACCACTGACTCCTGAGTGGGGCAGGGGTGATGACAGAAGTCAGACTTTTACCTAAAGGCCCCAGGGGAAAGGAATGATAACTCATTACTGCAGGAGAAGACAACAGATAGGTTTCCACCCCACTGGCTCCACTCCTGCAGTGCCAACTGGGGCTGGGAAGGGGTATAGTTTTAGTCATGGTGTGTTTCCAGAATAGGCAGGATTGATCAAAAGGCTTCTCTATAGCTGAACTGCCCTTTTCCTAGTTCTTCGGCTACAGAGAGTAGGCTTTTCTTGGGAGATTTTCTTTCTGTCTGTGCTCATTATAGTTTCCAGTTTGCAAGGCACCTAGGCCAGGATATACAGGAAGCAAGAAAAATCCCAGGGAACTCACTGCCATGTAGTTCCTCAAATCCCAAGATCCCTGGTCAGGACCATCTTTTCTCACTTTTGAGAGTCTTCTGGTAGGTGACTTAAATATCTTGTCCAGGGGCGCCTGGGTGGCTCAGTTGATTAAGCATCTGACTTGGGCTCAGGTAACGATCTCAGGGTCCTAGGATCGAGCCCTGCGTTGGCTTCCAGGTCAGTGGGGAGTCTGCCCCTCCTCCCGCTCATGCTCTTTCTCTCTAATAAATAAAATATTTTATAAATAAATAAAGAAATATATATATATTGTCCAGGAATTTTTGCTGTGATTGGTGGAAGTAATAAAGTGAAATATGTTTACTCCATCTTGTTCAGAATCAGTATCTGCAATCCAATTTTAAAAGCATCAAAAAAATAAGATGCATTGAAGAGTGGAAGGCTGGAAAGATGGCTATGTGTAAATCATGATTCAAGTATATTAAAATGTTAATGGTAGAATCTAGGTGGAAGTATATGGGTGTAATCTGTAAAATCTTTTCAACTTTGCTACATGTTCAAAAATTTTCATAATAAAATGTTGGGAGGAAGACTCTTTTGGCCAAGTATGAAATGCAGGTGATTAAAAAAAATCGATAACATGCAAAAGGAAGAAAAGAATTCCTCTGCTGAGTGAAAAAGAGGTACTGGAGATTTGCTCTGATCAGTACGTTACCAGATTAGCTGGAGCGAGAGGCTATTAGATGAGAACAGCTCTTTGTAAAAGCTCTAGCCAGCTGAATGCTACTTTTTGTTTTTAATAGCTTATTTTGTCCACAGCCTGGTCCTCTGGCCTTGTCAGTTTTGCATCCCTAGGAGTAATCCCATCAGAGTTAACAAGCATAGCGCAGTTAAGCAGCTGAAGTGCTTAGAGGATGGTTAATACTGGGGAGGGACTAAATTCATTACTTGAAATGAAAATAAAAGAGAGGGGGCTATCTCTCAAAAATAAATCTTTATTTTTGAAAAAACAACCTAATCAACACAGAGAATAAATGTGGGGTTCCGATTTGGGGGGAATTTGGGACAGAGTGATGCCATTTATCCCTTGAGTTAATTCTGGTTGAATTTTTTGTTTAAGACACAAAGTGACCACCTCCACACTATAAAAGGTCTCAGGAGAGCACCTGGGTGGCTCAGTCAGTTAAGCATCTGCCTTTGGCTCAGGTCATGATCCTGGGGTCCTGGGACTGAGGCCCACATCGGGCTCCCTGCTCAGCAAGGAGTCGGCTTCTCCTTCTGCCCCTCCCCCCACTTGTGCTCTCTTATGCTCTCTTTCTGACAAGGATAAATAAATCAAAAATCTTTAAAAAAAATAAAAGGTCTCAGGAACACAAAGCTGTCTAGGGCACTGATTCTCTTCATTTTTCCCACATATATAAATGGAACACTTGACATACTGCACATAGTAGGGAAAACACATAGGCACTGGGATAGAACAGACTTCAATCTGAATACTGGCTCTGTTTTCTACTAACTAAATGACACTGGCTCAGCATCTCTGCAGTTCTCTGCATCTCAATATCCCACCTGTAAAACAGAGATAATGAATGCTGATATAAGGGTTAAATTAAATGATGAATATAGAATGCTCTCTTACCTATCTGGAAACTTACTTAGGCACACATTTTCTTAATTCTGCAGAGGATAAAATGAAAAGAACAAGACATTCTATTCTTTTCACACACTGATGAAAATTAAGCAAGAACCTTGGATGAGTGAAGCAGATAACTGTCCAACGGTCTCTGACATTTTCTGTCAGGATGGCTCGGACAATACCTACCTCTTGAATGATAACCTGGCTCTTCCGTCGGCTCATTTATTCTGTATCTAGGCTCTCCTGGGCCAAGGCAAGACTGCTAGCTAAGCAATAAGCTCAGTGAGTCAGTAGCAGTCCTGGAGAGTCCATGGGACTCCCCTAGGTTTTCTTCTAGAAGGACCTACCCTTCTGACATAAGCTTGACCAGAATTTTCAACATAACACTATGAAACCTTATGAACAAAAGCTTCTCCCCAGTGGGTGAAATATAAATTCTATAGTATTTTTTAAAATGGCTGCCTTAAATTTTATTTTAGAATTATATTCTAAATGCCTGAATATGTTGTTTGGTAAAATGTTTAAGACTTTTTTTGCCTGTTACAAAATAATAATGAATACAGAGACTCACATTTGTAGTGATTCAACATTTACTTTGTCTTTCATTCACACCTTTTTTGATCCTTCCATTGCCACATGCCTCCTTTAATCTAACAGTTATGCCCCCAATTTATGCAGTTGGCTCCATATAAAAACCAGGCTAAGGCACTTTTTTACTATTCACACAATCAGTCCAAAACCTTTCATTCTGGCCTGCTTTATGTTCCACTTCCTGACATTCTCATTCACCCTGTTCTCATCCCTATGATGACTTTATTCACAGGCTCATTTCACAACTTGGAATCTGTCAATTGCCTTCTTCTCTGGTTCTGATTTCTGGCTTCCCTCCTTAACTGTGATTAGTATTTGCCCTACTGACTATACTCCTTTAAGTCATGGTAGACAAATATTTTGCCAGGCCCAATTCCTGGGTGCAGGCCCTAGGAGCCAATACTTCCACACTGGTTCACACACCAGTCTAAATACCTATACCCTAAGCTTTCAATTCATTCATGTTTAGGGACCATAAAAGAGAATTTCCACAGCTAACAAACATAGCAGTCAGTCTCCTCCTATTCCTCCTGCTACTAATAATTCCAGGCATTCTCCTTTACCTCTGCCTTTGGCTCAGCTGATTCATTAGAGGTATCAAGTTGTTCCTTGGCTTGGGCCATCTGAGTCATCAACCTGTCCATGTGAGACTGGATGTCTGCCAGTATCTCAGTCACATGAGCGGTGGCCATTGCTTCCTGGATGTCCACTAGATGAAGGGCCTTCTGCTCCTCATCAGCAATCACTTTCTGAACTTTCTTAAACTCCTGCTGTATAAACACCTTCATCTGGTCCCGGGTTACCTGCAGAACACAAACAAGTAAAAATAATAAGCTGGACATACAAAGAATGGAAGGATAGAACTGTACTGTAAATGCTAGGCAGCCCTGGCCAAAATATAAACCAACCATGGTTCCTAAGTGGTCTTGAAATTTTGGGACTATCCTCTAAACAATGTTCCCATAATACTGTTGATGAATTTCTTAGTAGTTCGTTTGCCTTTTTTAGTCTTTAGGAAGTAATTCCTTATCCTCCTTTCCCTTTTTGCTCTTCCTTTTGTTCATTTTTACAGCAGCAATACCTGATTACTTTTTAACAATTTAATAGGTGAGTGTAAATTGTAAAAAATGAAATTCCTCTTCTCTCTCCATCTGAATACCATTTTTCTCTTTGGAGGGTAATTACTAGTAACAGTTTGGTATGTATCCTTCCAGCCATCTTTCTATCTAGTTATACACATATACATATACAGACAGTTATGTTGTTTTTATATAAATAGGTCATAGTGAACATTAGGTTCTGGGTCTTGCTTTTCTATTTAAAATATGTTTGTACATACAGATCAACTTCATTATATTATTTTTAATGTCTATGATGTGGATATATACAATGAATATTTATATATATAAATAAAAAGATAAACATACCCATTAAATATTTCTTCTTAATGGAAATACAGGATATTTCCAAATTTTTGCTATTACAAACAACACAGTAATGAACATCCTTGGATGTATCTCCTAATATTCGCATATGAATTTTTTTAGAGACTTTTAGAGTCACTGAGTCAATTTATTATATACTCTAAAACTACTGACCGATACAGCCCAACTGCCCTCCAAAAAAGATGTACCAATTACATTCCCACAACAGTGTGTGAAAGTAGGCATTTCTTTATACCTTCACCAATATTAGATCATGCCAATCCTTAAAATGTTTATTCTCTGATGAGTAAAAACATATTATTGATTTATTTTATAGCAAACACTGAGCAGATCAAATAAAATATGGCTGCAGGATATATTTGGCTGGGGCATAAGGTAAACAAAGTGAGAAACTACCAAAATAAGACCTTCTAAACTCTGTATCTTTCCAGTAACTATACTTACTGATGCTTCCTCACAACTATGTGTATTTTAGGAATATTTTCAAACAACTCTGCACGGTGAGTAACTATGGCAGGGAAAAGGGAAAAGGTAGAGCAGTGGACAGAAGGAGAAAGTCCAAGTGAGAGTTTTAGAGCTGAAGGAGAAAGTAGCTGTCACCTAAGCGAATCCCTTTCTTTGCCAGATAAGGGAACAGCTGCAGCTGCAGGGCACCTGGAGAAGATGCAGGGGACACCAATCTTCCTGCTCCCAGTCTGGTGCTCTGTTCACCAGAACACCGGGAAGGAAAGCCAAACTGGGAAAACCTAAAAAGGAGACTGAGGAAGAGACTGTCTACAGAAGAGAGGAAGATGGGGCCATTTTTAATTAGCCTCTTAAAAACTGAAAGAGGCTTGATACTGTAAGCAGCTTTTGTAACACTTCCATAAGAACGTCCGTACAAAATAAGGCCTGTAGGACACGTCTCTATTCACACATCAAATGACTAAGTGACATAAGCCCTCAGGAATTCATTATACTCTCTGCAGGTACTCTCCCTGGTGCGAAGGAAAAGGGGAGGGGAGTGTTAAATGTTATTAATGTCCCCGCAAATTCTGTATCAGATTGAGAACTGTGATTTGTGCTTATTTATGTAATTCCTTTTATTTTTAGTGTGTTTATTTCAAGGCTGTTATGCTTTATGATGACCTTTTATGAATGGATCTCAAACTCTGAAATAAATTAGGTCTTATAAAGACCTAAGACCTTCTCTTAGAGACTAAACCTAGCAAATTTTAGCTAAGAGATGAACTTTTCTGAATGCCTGCGAAAATCTCTTTAACAGTTACAAGTGACTAAAAATGGAGAACACAATAAAAACTGACTCGCAACCTATTTTACTAGCCCTCACATACACATGTGGTTCAGGTCAGAAGCTGACATCAGTCAGGAAAGGTGTGGCCAGACTGCAGTAGGTGACTAAATCATAGGGCTTAAAAAAAAAAAAAAAAATCAAATTCTGTTTCCCATTGTTTTACACAGGTTTCTCAACCTTTATTTTGTACAGTTTATCTTATACGGATCAGGCCACAAATAAGAACTGAAGGCAGAATAATCTACTCTCTAAAACCTTTATCCTTTTCACCCCCATTCTCTACTAATCAACAAAAAGATATTCTCCAACCTAGTTCAAAATGGTAAGAACAAATTTCTGGGTCATAGCTTCCATTCACATTCAGAGGCCAAAGGAGAGACTCCCTGGGATATAGTAGGTTGAGTACTCTGGAGAAAGGACTCTCACCCATGGCAGGAGTGAAACAGCTTCCAAAACTCCCTTTCAAGCTTCATTTCACCTCCCTGCCATCAAAACTCCATTCTGCTACAAACTTCACGGTTCTCCAAGAGCAGCAGACCCTTTCCTTCAGCCCCTGCTAACCTGAGAGCCACTGACATCATTTCTGCGTAGGTTTCTTAGAATTTCTTCAGCCTCTATCCTACAGCTCCTGAAAGGTGAGAGTGACAGTCTCATACTCCTGACTGTATTACATACAGTGTCAGTAAAAGAAAATTCTACATATGCAGAGAAGAGAAGCCTGGGCGTCTCATAGAACAAGCTTTTTTAGAGGCACAGAACTTCACTTACCCTAAACAAAATCTTAATGTAGAACCCTAAATCATAACAGAACCAAAAGTAGAACTACTCTGGTTAAAAGAAAAATCTCCCTCTCCTCAGAGTAATTCCTAGGGCACTGGTAGTGGCCTCCAGCAAAATCTCCCCTGTGATACCTGGGTCCTCTACACAAATGAAACCCTAATAGGAGCTTCCTCCCTTTGGTCAACTGGCCCCTAAGTTGTTGAAACTTTAAAGTCCTAGGTTACAAGCCATTTGATATATCTTTGTTATCGTTGTATTAGGGTGAAAATCTATACTACTTAAACATAGCATTTTCCTAAAATTACTTAAACACAGCATTATAATTTGCAAAATTGGGTGGCTTATATGTGAACAGTCATAACTAACTAGTGAAGATCTGAATGTTCTCATTAGAGCTGAGTCCAACCTCCTCAATTTATAGGCCACACACATACATGTGCAGTAATAAAGTCAAGCTTAGAAACCAGCTCTCCTTTGGTCCAGTCCAGTATACTTTGTACTACAATATATTGCCTGTTATGATCCCTTTCTGACTGCTTCAGGTTCTTCAAACTTATTTCTTCTTAACTGAGATGTTTCCTTGGTCAACAGGCAGCTCTGTTATTGTCCCCACTGAGAAGTTATTCCCCTCCAAGTGAAGCTTGGGATAAAGGATATGCATCTGAAGAGTTAAGTTCCATCCCACGCTACTTTCTATATGATCGTGTAGTTAATATTTCCATGCTAGGCTGGACCCAAGAGGCATACAGACTGGCACTTTACACATACATAATTAAACACATAAAACCTTGAATTAAGAGCTTATACTTAAAAACAACACCATTCAACGTGCTTGACATGGGTTGCAAGCCATTAACTCCTAGCTAGCTAGCTGGCTTGCAGGAAACTAAGGTTTTATTTAGTTTTCTGTTACAGGCAAATTATTAAAAAAAAAAAAAAAAAAAAAAAGGCATACTAGCTAGAAAGCATCATGGCTTAAGAAAGATTTGTTCCAGAAAGGTGTTGCTGACATGAACTGAGAAAGATGGAATAGGGTCAGGAGCAGGAAGCTACACAAAAGAAAAACATCTGAGTCTACGTTGATTGAAGAGTTCAGAAATACTTGTTCTACTAGCCAAATTCCCTGCAAGTAAGTTTAAAGGAGCCTACTCCAAAAATGATCTTAAAAAGTGTGAACTGTATGAAATAGTTTGTGAAGACTCTAAATACCTCCCCCAAAGGTCAAGAAGTCCACTCTTACTCCCCCTTTCCTCTTCTGAATGGCCACTATTCTGAAATAGAAAAATAAAAAAACAGGAAATGCAATTTTTTCAGATGCCACAAGCTGTCTTCACTCCCACCAGCACAGTGCCTTCCCAACATGCCAGTGTCCATGGAAACTTTCACGTTGGGAATCTCAAAGTTAAGGCTTCTGCATAGCCTCTAGTATTTATTCTGGCATTTTGCTCCAAGACAGCGCTTTCCAAATCTCTATCAGTCTCCAGTGAGGGCAGGTGAGGGAAGAGATGAGGACAAAGTCCTTTTTCAGGATCTTTCGTGTATGAGAAGAATAGCCACTGTTCGTGAATAAAACCAATGCTCATTCCTAAGGCTTGGAAAATTATCCACAGCAGCCTAGAAATACAGCAGACATGAACCATGAACTACATTCCGTAACTAACATTCTGAGTGCCCTCAAATATTTTCCTGACAACCTGGGTGGAAGTCTCAGTTGCTTGGATTTTACAATGGGAGTATTGAGAAAAGAAAGGGTTATTAAAGTGACCATTTAATCTCTTCCTTAAACCAATTTTCTCATCTTCATCAGAAAATGCAGACAAAAGCAGTCATGTATATCCTCTTTACCTCCTTTCATTACTCCCCTGTGTAAACACAGCACCATGGGGTCTCTACCTCTGTATCCACCCAAAGAAGTAATAACAACATTTACTGTTGCTGTTATTAACATTTCTATTACAAAAGATTGTAAGAAATACACCAAAATGATGGAGAGTGATTACCTCGGAGTGATGGGATTAAAAGTATTTTTTTTCCACTTTTAGTCCAAATTTTCTATAATAATGTGTAACACTTATTTTTCTTGAACAGCAAGTTTTAAAAAGAAATGAAGCTCGAAGAAAAAGTTAAATCCTCAATAAGATATTAGCTAATTGAACCCAACAATGTATAAAAAAATTTTACAGCATGACAAAGCAGGATTTATCCCAGGTATGCAATGCTGGTTCAACATTTGAAAATCAGTTCATATAACCTATCATGTCAACAGGATAAAGAAGAAAAATCACATTATCATATCAATAGATGCAGAAGAATCATTTGATAAAATCTAAGATCCATTTATGATAAAAAAAAAAAACTCTCAACAAACCAGATTATAGGGAAACTGTCTTAACTTCACGAAAAATATCTACAGTCTACAGCTAACATCACACTTAATAATGAAAAACTATAGGGGTGCCTGGCGGGCCCAGTTGATGGAACATGTGACTCCTGATCTTGGAGTTGTGAGTTTAAACTTCATGCTGGGTGCAGAGATTGCTTAAAAATAAAATCTTTTAGGGCGCCTGGGTGGCTCAGTTGGTTAAGCGACTGCCTTCAGCTCAGGTCATGATCCCGGAGTCCCAGGATCGAGTCCCACATCAGGCTCCCTGCTCAGCAAGGAGCCTGCTTCTCCCTCTGACCCTCCCCCCTCTCATGTACTCTCTCTCTCTCATTCTCGCTCTCTCAAATAAATAAATCTTTAAAAAAAATTAAAAAAAATAAAAAAATCTTAAAAAAAAACAATAGTGAAAATCTATAGTTTTCCTGCTAAGATCAGGAACAAGGCAAGGATGTCTCCTCTTACAACTCCTTTTCATCATCATACTGGAAAGTGCTAGGTAGTGCAATAAGACAAAAAAGGAAATAAAAGGTTTACAGACTGGGAAGGTAGAAATAAAGCTGTCTTTGTTCACAAATAACATGGCTGTCTATGTAGAAAATGTGAAAGAATTGACAAAAAAAACTCCTGGAACTAAGAAGCAATTATAGCAAGGTTGCCAGATACAGAGTTCATATACAAACATCAATCACTTTCTTATATACCAGCAATGAACAACTGGAATTTGAATATAAAAACAATACCATTTACATTAGTACCCCCAAAATCAAATACTTAGGTATAAACCTAAGAAAATATGTATGAGGGAAACAACAAAATTCTGAAGAAAGAAACCAAAGGAGAACTAAATAAATATAAAGATATTCCATGTTCATGGATAGGAACGCTAAATATAGTTAGATGTCAGTTCTCCCAACTTGATCCACAGGTACACTACAACTCCAATAAAAAATCCCAGCAAGTTATTTTGTGGATATTGATAAAATGCTTCTAAAGTTTACATGGAGAGGCAAAAGATGCAGAATAGTCAATACAATATCAAAGGAAAAGAACAAAGTTGGAGGATACTACTTAACTTTAAGACTTATTACAATAAAGCTACAGTAATCAAGACAGTGTGGAAATAAGGAAAGAACAAACAAATATATCAACAGAACAGAATACAGAGCCTAGAAATAGACCCACATAAATGCAGTCAATTGATCTTGAACAAAGGAGTACAGGCAATACAATAGAAAAAGTCTTTTTAACAAATAGTGTTACAACTGGACACACATGCGCAAAAAAAAATTAATCTAGCCATAGAACTTTGATCATTCACCAAAATTAACTCAAAATGGATCACAGACCTAAATGTAAAATGCAAAACTATAAAACTCCTAAAAGATAACACAGGAGAAAATCTAGATGACTTTGGGTATGGTGATGACTTTTTAAATACAATTCCAAAGGCACTATCCATGAAAGAAATACTTGATAAACTGGATTACATTAAAATTAAAAATTTCTCTGTGAAAGACACTGTTAAAAGAATAAGGTAAGCCACAGACTTAGCCACAGATATATTTGCAAAAGATACATCTGATAAAGCACTGTTATCAAAATATACAAAGAACTCTTAAAATACAATAATAAAACAAAGAATCCAATTAAAACATGGGCCAACAACCTGAACAGACATCTCACCAAAGATATACAGATGGCAAAGAAGCACAGGAAGGATGCTCAACATCATATGTCATTAGGGAAATGCAAATTAAAACAACAGTGAAGTACCACTACATACTTACTAGAATGGCCAAATTCCAAACACTAACAACACCAAATGCTGACGAGGATGTAGAGCACAATGGTGAGAGATGGGAATGCCAAATGGTACAGCCACTTTTAGAAGATAGTTAGGAAGTTTCTTACAAAACTAAACATACTTTTACCATATGATCCAGCAATTATGCTCCTTGGTATTTACCCAGAGGAGTTGAAAACGTGTGTCCAAACAAAAACCTGCACATGGGTATTACCGCAGCTTTATTCATAACTGCCAAAACCTGGAAGCAACCAAGATGTCTTGAAGTTAGGTGAACAGATGAATAAAGTGCGATACATTTACGCAATGAAATATTACTCAACACTAAAAAGAAATGAGCTAGAAAGCCATGAAAAGACATGAAGGAACCTTAAATGCATCTTACTAAATTGAAGAATTTAATATGAAAAGGCTACACATTGTATGATTCCAGCTATATGACATTCTGGAAAGGCTATGGAGATAGCAAAAAGATCAGTAGATATCATAAGTCTAGAAGGAAGGAAAGATGAATATGAGGATTTTTTAGGGCAGTGAAAATATTCTGTAGGCTACTATCATGGTAGATAACATCCTATACATTTGTCCAAATCCACGGAATATACAACACCAAAAGTGAACCCTAATGTAAACTACGGACTTTGGGTGATAATGATGAGTCAATACAGGTTCACTGATCCTAACAAATTTATCTACCACTATGGTATGAGATGTTGATAGTGGATAAGGCTAAGTGTGTGGAGGCAGGAGGTACATGGGAACTCAGTATTTTTTGCTCAACTTCGAATCTAAAACTGCTCTAAAAAAGTCTATTTTAAAAAATTGATACAATTAAAAGCGAAAACTAAATAGCCACTGAAATGGAGCCTAGAGAAGGTGGGGGAGGGGGGCATGGGGGTGGAGTGACCACCCAAAGGGCCACGCAGGATAGTTCTTCCACCTGAACCTTCATCTCAAGCATGTCAACATTTTCATTCTTTGCCTTCCCAGTTAATACTAGATCCTTCCTTCCTAATCTGACTTCCCTTTTCTATAAGAAATCAAAGTTTTTTTTAAAGCCCTTTTCAACTTAAGCCCATTAAAATAATGGCTTCCATAACAGCCAAGCACTTAGCACATGCTGCTCCTGTCATTTGAAGGTTCTTCTATGGGGGCGCCTGGGTAGCTCAGTTGTTAAGCCTCTGCCTTCAGCTCAGGTCATAATACCAGCGTCCTGGGATCGAGCCCCGCATTGGGCTCCCTGCTCAGCGGGAAGCCTGCTTCTCCCTCTCCCACTCCCTCTGCTTGTGTTCCCTCTCTCGCTGTGTCTCTCTCTGTCAAATAAATAAATAAAATCTTAAAAAAAAAAAAACAAAGGTTCTCCTACGGGAGCTTCAGTCATCCTGAGGCTCCTCAGAAGAGCAGATTTTAGTGTCTTGAAAAACTCTAAAAAAGATCTAACCAGGTGATCCAATGAGTGACCAAAGTGTGAAGCCACTTACTTTAGAGAACCAGGCTCATCAATGAGAAATGGACATCCTTACAGTATGTTAGAGGGACATCTGCTTCAGGACGTTATATAAGCACAGTGGCATTAACCCTCATGATACAGCTCATATAATAAAGTGGGAGATGGAGTTAGGAGCGATGCTGGGTGAAAAGAGAAGGCATGCCTAACTTTGGCCTGATTCCATCACTGGACATTCTCTTGTCCTTTAATCCATGACAAAGACAGGGCCTTATGAATAATGATGATGAAAATATAAAGAGCTACCGTGTGTAGGCGGTGTGCCAGGGGCTATTACATATGTGTTTCTCATCTTTCAAGTAGGCAATGATATTTTCATTTTATGTTAGGGAAACTGAAGCCCATAGTGATTAAGTCACCTGGCCAGTGTTATGCAGCAGGTAAACTATGGAGCAAAGATTCACCTCAGGTCAGCTCTGTTCCAGGTCAGTGCTCTGACAACCACTCCATAGAGCATTCTGCTACTGAAAAGGAAACTGAGCCCCTGAGAACCAGTATGAGGCCACCGGAGAGCAACTCGGCACAGACGAGAGCGCTCAGGATGAGAAGTCAGAGGCCCTGAGTGTTAATCCTGTCTTCTGGAACCAACTAGCTATGTGACTTGGGGCAAATCACTGAATCTCTCAGAGCCTCAGGCTCCTGAGCTACTAAAAATGAAGAGCCAGTTTTTCTTTTATCTCTAAAATGATACAACTGCATAAATTTTGCATTCTTGGAGCAGTAATTCACCAATCTGGATTTGTCTCTAATCACAATTGTTACCAAAACAAGAGGGGCTTTGGGGGACTAGAAATCTGCCTTAGAAATTCTAAAGATGAAACAAAGTTAAGTGTAGAGAGAATAAAATAACCTTTTTCCTTTGACAATGCTGCCCTATCAAGCAATTACCCTCTCTCTCACCTTTAACCACCAAGCTTATTTAGAAGGTCACATAAAACCTGCATGAACACCAGTAAAGAATCTACTAGTCACCAACTCTATTTAATCTCACTACTGACCTGTCTGTAGCATTTAGCACTACTGATGCCCCTCAGTCTTTAATTTCCTTCCAGGGTTTCTGTGACCCTGGACTTCTCTGGCTTTCTGACTATCAGCTCCATCCCTACAATTTTACGTAGTCTCTCTAGATGACTAGAAAAACTCCTCTAAACCAGGGTTTTTTCAACCTCAGCACTATGGATACTTGGAGCTGATAGCTTTTTGTGTAGGGAAAATGTCCTGTGCCTTGTGAAATATGCAGCAGCACCCCTGGCCTCTACACAGGAGGTGAGAGTAGCAACACCCCTCACCTCCAGACATTGTCAAATGTCCTCTGGGGCCCAAAGCACTGTCTCTCTACACCTTCCGTCTTAGTGATTTCATCCCACTTTTGCAATGCAACTCCTCCCTCCACCGAGATGGCTCCTATACCTGGATTTTCTCTCCAGGCCTCCGGTCTCACAATTTCTTTTGATGTCTGTCTCTGCCTGGATACTTTTCTATTACTTGAACCATTAAGCCTCAAACTGAGTCCTCTCCCGCCTCCTCACTGTTATCACTGCTGCCTTTTCTGAGTGCCCAGATAGTAGGTGCTACTGTTAAGCATTTCACGTGCTACTTCAATTAATCGTCACAAAGATACCAAGTGGTAACAATTATTATTCTATCAACTTTACAAACGAAGAGACTGAGGTTCAGAGGGGGCGAGAAACCTGCCCAAATGCATACATAGAGTAAGTGGCAGAGCTGGGATCTGCACCCACAGTTTGACTACACAAGCCTCCTTTTAACCACAATATTCTTCTTCCATATAGTCCAGTCAGACCTTGTCCTACCCCCAGCCTCCCCCTTAACAGCACCACAGTTTAGGAAACGACCTAGGCTCTAAATTCTGGAGCTAAGTTTCATTTTCTCCACCAAGAACAGGTCTCTTGACTTAGTAGCCGGAGGAGAAACGATGACACCTTTGCTTGGGCTCTTGCACAAAATGGTGGTTGGTACATTAAATGCCAGAAGCCATCCCATATCTGCTCTCCACCACACTGGCTGAAGAAGTCTGCCCTTGTATCTATGAAAAGCCCCTTCTCCGCACCCCCTTCCACCGCTCTCCACTCAATCTCTCTACCCAGTCTCCAGACCCAAATGCTCCATCTTAGCTCCACCTGCCCCCTGGCCCCAGGGCCTTTTAGCCCACTCCCACTCTCATTTGCACCTCTAACTTGCTGAATAAAACCCTAAGTCCCAAAGAGATTCCGGGTGATCCCCTCTATCTCCTCCTTGGTGTTTAGACCTTAGCTTTGTCTTATACAGTCTCTGGTTTGGCTTGTACCTTCAGCTCAGGTAGGAGCCCCATATTTCAATCAGAATACTCCAGCCTTCCTCTATTTCTGCCAAAGTGCTTCTTCCTGAGACTATAAATTTTGGTCCTTGAGCTGAAGTACTCTTGTTCTTCAACGGCTTCATGCATATGAACCTGTAGTATGCTTCTTCTGAATCTCCTCCCTTTCAGGTTTTCCCTCCCCCAAATATAAATACAAATATACATGTACATGCACACACGCACACACACACAGCACTGGAGGCTCAGGACTATGTTATCTAAAGGCTTTGTACTGGAAAAATCCTAACAAACCTTTGAACTGAATCTGCTAATCAGCTATGAAGCCACCTGAGAGAGACATGGTCACAGCAGACTGTGGTCCAGCCCTTACTGTGAGAGATGGAGATCTAGCCACTATGGCTGTGGCATCCCTGCCAAGCATCCCCTCCTCCCAGGGCTGCCTGTTCATGCTGTCAGCTGCTATGACTCTACTGCCATGACCACGTGATGTGGAACCCAGGGTCATGGCACTGAACTGGATGCACCAGAGATAAGTTCAACAGGAATGCTAGGCTCCCTTTGAATCGATACAACTGCTTGCTTCTTAGATGCTTCTCATCTTGCCTGACTCCAAGGTGGCAATAAAGAAAGCAATCACAAACTTCTGAGCACCACTCTTCCTGAGTGAAAAGAAAAATAATTCTGGGTGACCCCCCTGTAGAAATGTGAAAGTAGGAGTCCCCAGAGACACCCAGGACCTGCAATAAGAATGAGTGAGAACTATTTCACCTTGCTTTCTTGCCTCTCTTCCATCTTAACCTGTGCATAAGCTAGAAAGACAGTGTCTGCTTCAAAAATTATCCCATAGGAAGTGGGAGGTGGGAACTGACACTGAAAGTTTCAGGGGCAACTAAACAGAAATTATTTTTAAGCCTTTTAGGCTTGAATATACAAAGCACGTCTATATTATCTGCTGAAGATTAAAGCAATTTTAAAACAAGCCTCACCCCTCCACCGTCATTCCACTTCTCTATCCAAACACTTTCCCTGCAAAGCCACAATTATTTGTGTACTATCGAAACCAAACAACTGTGCACCACCAGGAACACTCAGGAAAGGGCACTGAGATGTATGTCTGTCTTCTTTGTTACAGCTGTCCAAATGGTAAACCTCATGGAGTCTGTTGTGATAAAGAGACGTGAGTACTGACCCTGCTAACTCAATGCTTCTGAAGCTCAGAAAGGTGAAAGTTTCATCTGTAAAACAAAGGTAATGATAGCATTCTCACAGATATTTTTGTGAAGTTTACACAAAATAATACATAAAAAGAATTTAGTATTCTTTGGGCACAGGGGAACATCAGCAGAACTATTCTGCTGGTCCAGATAACAGTAACCACAAACATTTGTGGGCTTTTCATATGGTACCCCCCACTGAGCTTTCACAGATAAAAGAGTCCCCAGTTAGTTTTCTTAGAGAAAGAGCCTACAACCTTGGGAGCGCAGATTCTAATTTCCCAAAGGAACACAGGAACAACTTTCTCATACAACCTAGGCATGAAAACTAAGGATGTCAATCAGAGGCTCCTTGCCTCAGTTTTAGTAAATGGCCACAAGCTGTCAAGGAGCAATGTTTGCCTTTTCTAGTTTGATATAATCAAATACAGTCTACTTCAGTGATATTGCAGCAAAGCATAGAGTGCAGGAAGGAGAGGTCACATTCTGCCCCTCCGCTCCCACACACAGTCTGTAGGTATAGTCAACCTCACAACCTGCTTCTATCATATTGTCTCTTCTTCTGCAGACTAAAACCGTATTAGATCCCTGGAGCAGCTAACAATCTGCTTACCTAAGAACCACAGGGCTTGTTAACTAACTACCGTTGCTAAAATACTTTTTGGGCCCCTAAAGGCCATGCTAACCATCCTTCATTCTTTCTTTCTTTTTTTAAAGATTTTATTTATTTGTTTGAGAGAGAGAGCGCATGAGTGGGGTTAAGGGCAGAGAGAAGAGCAGGCTCTTCGCTGAGCAGGGAGCCCGATGCGGGGCTCCATCCCAGGATCATGGCCTGAGCTGAAGGCAGACGCTTAACCAATTGAGCCATCCAGGTGCCCGATCCTCCATTATTTCTTATCTCCTCTTCAAAAGTTTCTGTTTTCAGGGTACTCAGTAATAAAAGTATAATATGATTAGCCCTAGCTTACAGATGACACTAAAGGCTCAGGCAAATCAACAGGTAGTAAGTGCCAGAGGACTCAGGTCATCTGACTCCAATACCTGTGCTCTTCCACCATAGAGGTAAAAGCAAGCATGTCATACTCAATAGTTTTTTTTTTCCCCAAAAGCCTGAACAAACTCTCTACTGGTATACTATTCCCAACCCCTCTTCCATAGGTAAAAGTGAGTAACCTCCTACAACTACCAACAATTCTATATAGCAATCATAGAAAGGAAATTTATTGGCATCATTAGCTTTAGACAAGTCATTAAACCTCTTAAATCTTTGCTTCTTGATCTGTAAAATGGAGATTATAATGTCTAGCTAATCAGGCTGAGTTAGGAATTAAGGAGCTATCAAAGATTCTATTTCACTGGCCACAGAAATAAACAGAAGCCCTTCAACAAACCGTAGTCATCAACTAAATCACTGGGTTGAATGGACATTCTCTACAGCTACAGATGGATTTTGTCCTTGGGCTAAATGCAGTCAGGAAAGATGGGATTCTCAAATTTTACCTTTTATATATACACATAAGCATCTACATACAGACCTGAGGTAGACTGAGAGTTGTACTCTGTAACTCTAGCCTTAAGTTATCAAAGAAGACATCGTTTTCCTTCAGCAGACCTGAGTTTTATTTCCTAGCTGAATGAGAGGTTGAACTAACAGGAAAACGGGAAGAAGGGAGACAGGAGAGGAGGCCCTTAAATAAAAGTCCGGGTGGTTTTTATCACTATTATCACAGTGAAGTTTTATACCTAAGCACCCAGGCTCCTAAATTAAATGTCAAATACAATCTTGCACTGGCAACATGAAGTGTGGCTGCTTTGGGGGAGAGTCCTGACAGCTCCCCTCTCCTCTCCATGTTGGTCACGTAATAAGCCCTTCAAGCTTTGGCAGAGAGTATATTATCAAGTCTCCTGTCAGTGCAGACAGGAGCTGGGGCAGGGGGAGAAGGACATCACAATGTGTTAATTTTATTAAGCCATTTAAAGCTCAATCCCTTTGCTTTCTAACAATGCTCCAGCCCACCAGGCAGCTCAGAAACCAAGCCTACCCTGGTTTCAAAATGCCTACAGCTGATTTGTACAGTACTTCAATTAAGAGCTCTGGTGCCCAATAGAAAGAGGATGACCTTCCTGCAGGAGAAGCAGGAAGGGGAAGTAGGAAGAGAACAAGAATCTCAGTGGTGTTTAAAGTAAGGACATAGCTCCTAATGTGTCTCTTAAATGTGACACTTAATTTCTTTTGTGACTCTTAATTTATTTTTCTTTTAATTTGGCACCAGGCAGTTTTGCTAACTAGAGAATTTGCTCCGTAACAATAAACATAATTGCTTCTATGCATTGATTTCTTGTTTCTATTGGGAATATACGGACACACAGCTGCAAACTCCCAAGGCAGATATGTTTGCCTCAACTTGAATGGGCAATGGAGCTACACTGAACTAAACCCAGGCGAGGCAGCCACGCAAGGCCCAGAGTCAGCCAGCCAGCCAGGCAGCAAAACCAAGGGGCTCCAACTGTGGGGATTTAACTCACTTTATCTGAATGCTATTATCACTCAAAAGAGGTAGCAGTGGTCCTTTAAGGTGTCGCTAATCCCGGGAAGTGTTAATTGATCTAAGTACAGAATCTAGTTAGTTGTAAACACGTGGCTTCTTTTTCTCCACAAGGATCCAAAGGCCTCCTGAACTATGGGGGTGGGATTGCTGCCCCCATGGACCCCTGGCCTTCTGCTGGAAGAGGGGGTGGATCTCGGGACGAGGAGAAAGCTAGCAGCCGCCACCCTGGACAGGATGCTGTACTAAGCACTTTAAATGGATTGTCTCATTTCATCTTCCTAACGACCCTATGAAGTATATATGATTATCCCCTCTTTCACAGCTGAAAAAAATGAAAAACCTGAGACATGAAGATATGAAGCACAGGATCTGCCTGAGGTCGAACTGGTGGTCGACACTGGAGGTAATGTGACCAGGTGCGGTCTGATCCACAGCCCGCGCGGGTAATAACTGCAGAATACTGCCTCTCCCTGACAGGCTAACATCGGGTTTCTGCCCCTCATCCCTGCCTAGAAGAAAGGAGAAAGAAAGACTATTCACTGATGAATAGAATTACTCTATAGGGTCATATGGCCACTCTACGTTTAGCCTTCTGAGGAACTTTTAAGTGAAGGGCTTACAAAAGTGATTTCAGAAGGAAATCTCTCACCCTCTCTCAGCAGCTTTATTGAGATAGAATTCCCATATCATACAATTCACCCATTTAAAGTGTACAATTCAGGGGTCTTTAGTATATTCAGAGCTGTGCCATCACCCCACAATCAATTTGAACATTTTATTTTCATCACACCAAAAAGAAACTCCACGGCCCTTAGCAATCACCCCCACCCCATTTCTCCATCTCCCTCAGCCCCAAAACAAGTCTATTTCCTAGCTGTAGAAATCTGCCCTATTCTGGACATATCACACAAATGGAATCACTCAGTATGAGGTCTTCTCGGAATGGCCTCTCCCACTGAGCACCACTTTCGAGAGTTAGCCTTATTGCAACATGTATCCACACCGCACTTCCTTCCTGCCAAATAGTGTCCTGCTGTACGGAGAGACCAGATTTTACTTACCCGGTCACCTGCTGGGTTGCTTCCACAGTCTGGGTGGTATGAAAAATGCTGCTATGAACACTGGGGTGCAGTTTTTGTGTGGATATGTTTTCATTTCTCTTGGGTATGTACCCAAAAATGGAATTGCTGGGTCATATGGCAACTCTGTGTTTAACCTTCCGAGGAACTGACAGACTGTTTTCCAAAGTGACTGTACCACTTCCAATTTTCCCACATCCTTGCCAAACGGAAAACTTCTCTTTATTGAGAGAACTACAGAACTGTAGTCCTAAAAACCATCAACCTGCTCTGGCTCTGCTATTACTGCCTGGGTGACCTCAGACAGGAACGCTTCTCCTCCTGGCACCTCAGTTTCCTCTGCTGTAAAGCGGGAGACTGCAGATGGCCTCAGACTTCCCACTGAGCCCTACATGTATTCACTTAGTCCCATCCTGTGAGACACCCTGACTAGCAGGGGAGGATGCCGTCAAAAGGACCGCCTGGGGCTGACTGCATGACTGTGTGTCTGACTTTGCATTAACTAAATTTCTGAATAATCTTAGAATGTTACTGGCAGGTCTGGGGAAAACAAACTTCAGAGTGTGCTTATGCTATTAGGAAGAAGACAGAAATGCCATATTGGGTAAAACTTCCATTTGGCAATAACTGGGTTATTGCCCAGTTATTCAGTACAGCCCAGGCAGACTGGCCTTCAGGATTTTAGTTTTCCAAGCTGCAGTTCAAAGACTGAAGTGGATTCAAATAATAAAAATGTTTATAAAGGATGATGTCAAGTGGAAAAAGCAGGATACAAACTATGTATGCATGTCTATACACACAAAAATATATACAGTTATCTAACTGTATATATACTTACACACACACAGAATAATAGTTATCTAGAGAGAGAATACTAATTCTCTATTTGAAAGGCAAAGCACCATGATATTAACCAGTTTTCTCATAGCTGTGTCTTAAAGTGTGATGTATGGACCATGTGCATTAGAATCATCCAGGCTGTATATTTAAAAAAGCAGTCTCAGAACTACCAAATTAGATATTCTGGGTGAGGCTCAAGAATCTGCATTTAAAAAAAGAACTACTCATGTGGATGGACTAGAAGGTATTATGCTAAGCGAAATTAGTCAGGGAAAGACAATTATCATATGATCTCACTCATACGTGGAATTTAAGAAACAAAACAGAGGGATCATAGGGGAAGGGAGGGAAAAATAAAATAAGACAAAATCAGAGAGGGAAAAAAACCACAAGAGACTCTTAACTATAGGAAACCAACTGAGGGTGGCTGGAGGGGAGGTGGGTGGGGGGATGGGGTAACTGGGTTAAATTAAATTGAAAAAAGAGGTACTCAAAGATTACAAAGGAATGCAGGGAGATTTTTTTTCTTCTTCTATATACTGGTCTTTTTCCACAATTTTCTAGACAGCATGTAACACTTTTATTATTGGGGGATGGGCAAAAGGGGAAGTTGTTTCATTTTGTTTTGATAAAGGCAGGGGGATGGTGAAGGAGGGCAAAGAGCTTGTTTTTCCTCTTTCTACCACCCAAGTGTCTACAGAGGATGAAAAGGGGCCGCATTTGGTCCTCGGTGGATTCCAAGCCTCAGAGCCTAGCTCAGGCCTGAGACAGCACAGGTATTTTCCCAACTGGTGTCCTCCATCACTAACGGGAAACTACTGAAGCACCAGCCTCAATTCTTCATTTTTCCAGTGCTAAATGCTCTAGGCTGTCACAACTCCTCTCCGTCTCCCCATATTTTCTGTTGGAAAAGGCCATTCTCTAGTCCTGGACCCTGGGATTGTGGGCTGCCCTATCTACTAAAGGCAGGTAGGAAGGAGAATGTAAGGGAAAAAAAGTCAGTGAAGAGTCATGCTGCAAATGAGGACAGCATATACTTCTATATTTATTCATCTATGGGTTCAACAGTTGTGTGCAGGGGAAGAACGTGACGTATGACACATGTGAAGTCCTATCAATTCTCTGCTTCAGTTGGCTGCATAAACACTGCCCCAGAGGGGGCGGAGCAAGATGGCGGAGGAGTAGGAGACCTAGATTTCGTCTGGTCTCAGGAATTCAGCTGAATAGGGATCAAACCATTCTGAACACCTACGAACTCAAGAGGAGATCGAAGAGGAGAGTAGCAACAACTCTCTGAACAGAGAAGCGACCACTTACTAGAAGGCAGGGCGTGCGGAGAAGTGAATCCGAGGCGATATTCGGGAGGATAGATAGGAGGGGCCTCCGCCGGCCGCTTCTGGCGAGTGATAGAGTCGCGGAGCACAAAATCGGAACTTTTAGAAGTCGGCTCCGCTGAGAGACGTCACTGCAGTGGCTAAGCAGAGGGTGGAGTCCTCCCGGGACAGTGTGGTCTCAGGACCCTCGGGGTCACAAAAAAACCAGGGGTGCCTGAGTGCGGCAGAGCTCCCAGGTATCGGAGCGGGGAAGCCGGCTGCAGAGACGGAGCCGAGGCGCGGGCTCTCAGCTCGGGGTTGCCATAAACTGTGATCCGCGGCCCAGTCGGGCCACTGCTCCTCCAGCAGGGACCCAACAATCGGCAGAGCCGGGGAGACTCCCCTTTCTCCTCCAAGAGGAGCGGCGCGGGAGCGCACCGTAGGGATCTGCTGGGTTTGGAGACTCCACACGGGGTCGGGTGCAAGAGATACAAACGCTCGGTCACAGGCCGGATGAGCACGGAGTGCGGCCAGAGACCAGGGAGATGGGAGTGACTGCTTTTCTCTGGGGGCGCACTGAGGAGTGGGGCCCCGAGTTCTCAGCTCCTCCGGGTGGAGATTGGGAGGCCACCATTTTCGCCCTGGTCCTCCAAAGCTGTACCGAGAGCTTGCAGGGAACAAAAGCTCCTGAGAGCAAACCCGAGCAGCTTGCTTAGCCTAGACCGACAAGGGCGGGGCAATTCCGCCTCCGGCAAAGACATTTGGGAACCACGGCAACAGGCCCCTCCCCCAGAAGATCAGCACGAACAGCCAGCAAGCCAAGACCAAGTTTACCGATCAAGGAGAACGGGAGAACTCCAGCGCTAGGGGAATACTGCACATAGAATTCATGGCTTTTTTTTTTTACCATGATTCATTAGTTCATCAAAGTTAATGTTTCTAACTGTTTTTTTTTATTTTTCTTTTTCCCTTTTTCAACCAACATCTTATCAATCCCTTTTTAAAAAAAAAAACATTTTTTATTTTTCATTTTTAGAGTCATATTTTATCCCTTCATAGTAGTTACCCTTATTTTTGGCATATATCTATAAGTTGTTCTCTCTTTAAAATTTTGAGATACAGTTTCCTCTAACAGATCAAAATATACCCTAAATCACTAGTGTATGGCTTTGTTCTAGTCTCCTCCCTGATCACATTCTCTCTTTTTTCTTTTTTTTTTAAATCTTCTTTTTTCAAACAACTTATCAATTCCTTTTATAAAATCTTTTATAATGTTCATCTTTACAGTCATCTTCCATCCCTTCATTGTATCAACTCTTATTTTGTACATATATGTCTTTCTTCCTTTAAAATTTTAGGAGGCACTTTTTTCTAACAGTCCAAAATACGCCCAAAATCTAGTGTGTGGCACTGATCTATGCACTAGCCTGATCATATTTGATCATATTCTGCTTTTTCTGTATTGTTCTGTTTTTGTTTTTTTCTTTTTTTTTTTCTCTTTCTTTTTTCCTTCTTTCCCTTTCTTTTCCCCTGGTTTCAGGTCTTTTCTGATTTGTATACAGTATATTTGCTGGGGACGTTGTTAACCTGTTGGCATTTTGTTCTCTCATTCATCTATTCTCCTCTGGACAAAATGACAAGATGAAAAAAATCACCTCAGCAAAAAGAACAAGAGGTAGTACCGTCAGCCGGGGACCTACTCAATACGGACATTAGTACGATGTCGGACCTAGAGTTCAGAATCATGACTTTAGAGATACTAGCTGGGCTTGAAAAAAGCGTGGAAGTTATTAGAGAAACCCTTTCTGGAGAAATAAAAGAACTAAAATCTAACCAAGTTGAAATCAAAAAGGCTACTGATGAGGTGCAATCAAAAATGGGGGCACTAACTGCTAGGATAAACGAGGCAGAAGAGAGAATCAGTGATATAGAAGACCAAATGATGGAAAATAAAGAGGCTGAGAAAAAGAGAGAGAAACAACTACAGGATCACGAGGGCAGAAGTTGAGAGATAAGTGATACGATAAGATGAAACAACATTAGAATAATTGGAATCCCAGAAGAAGAAGAAGAAAGAGAGAGAGGGGCAGAAGGTATATTGGAGCAAATAATAGCAGAGAACTTCCCTAATGTGGGGAAGGAAACAGGCATCAAAATCCAGGAGGCACAGAGAACCCCTCTCAAAATCAATAATAATAGGTCAACACCCCGACATCTAATAGTAAAACTTACGAGTCTCAGAGACAAAGAGAAAATCCTGAAAGCAGCTCGGGAGAAGAGATATGTAACGTACAATGGTAGAAATATTAGATTGGCAACAGACCTATCCACAGAGACCTGGCAGGCCAGAAAGGACTGGCATGATATCTTCAGAGCACTAAACGAGAAAAATATGCAGCCAAGAATACTATATCCAGCTAGGCTGTCATTGAAAATAGAAGGAGAGATCAAAAGCTTCCAGAACAAACAAAAACTAAAGGAATTTGCAAACACGAAACCAGCCCTCCAAGAAATCTTGAAAGGGGTCCTCTAAGCAAAGAGAGAGCCTAAAAGCAGCATAGATCAGAAAGGAACACAGACAATATACAGTCACAGTCACCTTACAGGCAATACAATGGCACTAAATTCATACCTTTCAATAGTTGCCCTGAATGTAAATGGGCTAAATGCCCCAATCAAAAGACACAGGCTATCATATTGGATTAAAAAACAAGACCCATCAATATGCTGTCTGCAAGAGACTCATTTTAGACCCAAAGACACCCCCAGATTGAAAGTGAGGGGGTGGAAAACCATTTACCATGCTAATGGACACCAAAAGAAAGCTGGGGTGGCAATCCTTATATCAGACAAATTAGATTTTGAAACAAAGACTGTAATAAGAGATGAAGAAGGACACTATATCCTACTTAAAGGGTCTATCCAACAAGATCTAACAATCGTAAATATCTATGCCCCTAACATGGGAGCAGCCAATTATATAAAGCAATTAATAACAAAAGCGAAGAAACACATTGACGACAATACAATAACTGTGGGGGACTTTAACACCCCCCTGACTGAAGTGGACAGATCATCTAAGCAACAGATCAACAAGGAAATAAAGACTTTAAATGACACACTGGACCAAATGGACTTCACAGACATATTCAGAACATTCCATCCCAAAGCAACGGAATACACATTCTTCTCTAGTGCCCATGGAACATTCTCCAGAATTGATCACATCCTATGTCACAAATCAGGTCTCAACTGGTACCAAAAGATTGGGATTATTCCCTGCATATTTTCAGACCACAATGCTTTGAAACTAGAACTCAATCACAAGAGGAAAGTAGGAAAGAACTCAAATACATGGAGGCTAAAGAGCATCCTACTAAAGAATGAATGGGTCAACCAGGAAATTAAAGAAGAATTAAAAAAAAAATTCATGGAAACCAATGCAAATGAAAACACAACTGTTCAAAATCTTTGGGATACAGCAAAGGCAGTCCTGAGAGGAAAGTATATAGCAATACAAGCCTTTCTCAAGAAACAAGAAAGGTCTCAAATACACAACCTAACCCTACACCTAAAGGAGCTGGAGAAAGAACAGCAAAGAAAGCCTAAACCCAGCAGGAGAAGAGAAATAATAAAGATCAGAGCAGAAATCAATGAAATAGAAACCAAAAGAACAGTAGAACAGAGCAACGAAACTAGGAGCTGGTTCTCTGAAAGAATTAACAAGATGGATAAACCCCTGGCCAGACTTATCAAAAAGAAAAGAGAAATGACCCAAATCAACAAAATCATGAATGAAAGAGGAGAGATCACAACCAACATCCAAGAAATACAAACAATTATAAGAACATATTATGAGCAACTCTATGCCAGCAAATTAGATAACCTGGAAGAAATGGGTGCATTCCTAGAGATGTATCAACTACCAAAATTGAACCAGGAAGAAATAGAAAACCTGAACAGACCTGTAGCCACTAAGGAAATTGAAGCAGTCATCAAAAATCTCCCAAGAAACAAAAGCCCAGGGCCAGATGGCTTCCCAGGGGAATTCTATCAGACATTTAAAGAAGAATTAATACCTATTCTCCTGAAACTGTTCCAAAAAATAGAAATGGAAGGAAAACTTCCAAACTCATTTTATGAGGCCACCATTACCTTGATCCCAAAACCAGACAAAGACCCCATCAAAAAGGAGAATTACAGACCAATATCCTTGATGAACATGGATGCAAAAATTCTCACCAAAATACTAGCCGATAGGATCCAACAGTACATTAAAAGGACTATTCACCACGACCAAGTGGGATTTATCCCTGGGCTGCAAGGATGGTTCAACATCTGCAAATCAATCAACATGATACAATACATTAACAAAAGAAAGAACAAGAATCATATGATCCTCTCAATAGATACAGAAAAAGCATTTGACAAAGTACAGCATCCTTTCTTGATCAAAACTCTTCAGAGTATAGGGATAGAGGGTACCTACCTCAATATCATAAAAGCCATCTATGAAAAACCTACAGCGAATATCATTCTCAATGGGGAAAAGCTGAGAGCTTTTCCCCTAAGGTCAGGAACGCGGCAGGGATGTCCACTCTCACCACTGCTATTCAACATAGTATTAGAAGTCCTAGCCACAGCAATCAGACAACGAAAAGAAATCAAAGGCATCCAAATCGGCAAAGAGGACGTCAAACTCTCACTCTTTGCAGATGATATGATACTGTATGTGGAAAACCCAAAAGACTCCACCCCAAAACTGCTAGAACTCATACAGGAATTCAGTCAAGTAGCAGGCTATAAAATCAATGCACGGAAATCAGTGGCATTCCTATACACCAACAACAAGACAGAAGAGAGACAAATCAAGGAGTCGATCCCATTTACAATTGCACCCAAAACCATAAGATACCTAGGAATAAATTTAACCAAAGAGGCAAAGGATCTGTACTCAGAAAACTATAAAATACTCATGAAAGAAACTGAAGAAGACACAAAGAAATGGAAAAACGTTCCATGCTCATGGACCAGGAGAACGAACATTGTGAAGATGTCAATGCTACCTAGAGCAATCTACACATTCAATGCAATCCCCATCAAAGTACCATCCACTTTTTTCAAAGAAATGGAACAAATAATCCTAAAATTTGTATGGAACCAGAAGAGACCCCGAATAGCCAGAAGAATGTTGAAAAAGAAAAGCAAAGCTGGCGGCATCACAATTCCGGACTTCCAGCTCTATTACAAAGCTGTCATCATCAAGACAGTATGGTACTGGCACAAAAACAGACACATAGATCAATGGAACAGAATCGAGAGCCCAGAAATGGACCCTCAACTCTATGGTCAACTTATCTTTGACAAAGCAGGAAAGAATGTCCAATGGCAAAAAGACAGCCTCTTCAACAAACGGTGCAGGGAAAATTGGACAGCCACATGCAGAAGAATGAAACTGGACCATTTCCTTACACCACACACAAAAACAGACTCCAAATGGTTGAAAGACCTAAACGGGAGACAGGAGTCCATCCAAATCCTAAAGGAGAACACAGGTAGCAACCTCTTCGACCTCAGCCGCAGCAACTTCTTCCTAGAAACATCGCCAAAGGCAAGGGAAGCAAGGGCAAAAAGGAACTATTGGGATTTCATCACAATAAAAAGCTTTTGCACAGCAAAAGAAACAGTCCACAAAACCAAAAGACAACCGACAGAATGGGAGAAAATGTTTGCAAAGGACATATCAGATAAAGAGCTAGTATCCAAAATCTATAAATAACTTATCCAACTCAACACCCAAAGAACAAATAATCCAATCAAGAAATGGGCAGAAGACATGAACAGACATTTTTCCAAAGAAGACATCCAAATGGCCAACAGACACAAGAAAAAGTGCTCAACATCGTTCGGCATCAGGGAAATCCAAATCAAAACCTCAATGAGATACCACCTCACACCAGTCAGAATGGCTAAAATTAACAAGTCAGGAAACGACAGATGTTGGCGGGGATGCGGAGAAAGGGGAACCCTCCTACACTGTTGGTGGGAATGCAAGATGGTGCAACCACTCTGGAAAACAGTATGGAGGTTCCTCAAACAGTTGAAAATAGAGCTACCATACGATCCAGCAACTGCACTACTGGGTATTTACCACAAAGACAGAAATGTAGGGATCCGAAGGGGTACGTGCACCCCAATGTTTATAGCAGCCATGTCCACAATACCGCCAAACTGTGGAAAGGGCCAAGATGTCCATCGACAGATGAATGGATAAAGAAGAGGTGGTATATATACACAATGGAATATTATGCAGCCATCAAAAGGAATGAGATCTTGCCCTTTGCTACGACGTGGATGGAACTGGAGGGTGTTATGCTGAGTTGAAATAAGTCAATCAGAGAAAGACATGTATCATATGACCTCATTGATATGAGGAATTCTTAATCTCAGGAAACAAACTGAGGGTTGCTGGAGTGGTGGGGGGTGGGAGGGATGGGGTGGCTGGGTGATAGACATTGGGTAGGGTATGTGCTATGGTGAGCGCTGTGAATTGTGCAAGACTGTTGAATCACAGATCTGTACTTCTGAAACAAATAATGCAACATATGTTAAGAAAAAAGAAAAAGAAGAAGATAGCAGGGGGGGAAGAATGAAGGGGAGTAAGTCAGAGGGGGAGACGAACCATGAGAGACGATGGACTCTGAAAAACAAACTGAGGGTTCTAGAGGGGAGGAGGGTAGGGGGATGCATTAGCCTGGTGATGGGTATTAAAGAGGGCACATTCTGCATGGAGCACTGGGTGTTATGCACCAACAAGGAATCATGGAACACTACATCAAAAACTAATGATGTAATATATGGTGATTAACATAACAATAAAAAATTAAAAAAAAAAAACAAAAAAACACTGCCCCAGTGAATGCTTCTGTGTTGGGACAAGGCAAGGACCAGCATGAAGCCTGGCTTGACCCTGGTAAATAACAGGACACTAACAACAAGAATTCAAGTAGATTTTGCTTATAACCATTACTCTTTGTACATGCAAAACCGATTGTTTCTTTAACGACTTTTTTTTAATTTTATTTTTTTTTAAGATTTTATTTATTTTATTTGAGAGAAAGAGAGAACACAAGCAGGCGGAGGGGCAGAGGGAGAAGCCAACTCCCCACTGAGTGGAGAGCCTGACATAGGGCTTGATCCCAGGACCCCGGATCATGACCTGAGCCAAAGGTTGACGCTTAACCAACTGAGCCACCCAGGCGCCCCAGAACCTATCATTTTAACAAGAGTCTGACTAGCACAGGAGAGTGAAGAACTGGGCTATGTTCCATGTCAAGGATATAGGTACTAAAATGGACTGTAAAGTTCTCTTGCAATTATAAAATGCCATGTAAATGCTAAATAAAAATAAAACAATTCTCAGATCTATTTAATTTCATGGTGCTAGACAATTCTCCAGTTTTAAACTTTAGTAAGAACACCTTCAGAGATTGAATATAGAGGAAAAAAAGACCTGATATGTTTTAGGCAGTGTTAGTATGGCTAGGTCCCATGTTTAATCCCACTTCAATCTGAGAGAATAATGTGAGCCACTTGGCTTGAGTTTAAGGCGCTTTTCTTGAGAATTACTTCTTGTAAGATTAGTGTGATTTCATGATACACAGCTGTGTTTCTGTTTGTTTCAAGCACACCAGCCATAGGAAACAAGGAACAGCACGTTAGATGGAAAGAAAGGCAATCAATACTAACAGAGAGTGTGGCTGTTATTAACTGCATACTAAGATGTTAGTTGGATTGAGTTTAGCATGTTATGTTTTTGGTTCAGTGCTTTCTGAGAGGCTGGGCAGTGGGAAGGCTGGGAAGGGAATCAACGTGTTTTCTGAGCTTCAGTTTCCGCTGGGTATACTATGAAAGATAACTGCATAGTCACTTCACAGGAGAGTCTTAAAGAACTCAGACTACCTTCAATTTTTTAAAACTCCAGGTATGGACATGGACATGCACACACACATACCTGATTAACTACATCTTTTAATTTCCCTAAAGTCTAGCATAAATATAAGAAATCTACAGACAAAAATCCTACTTTGTGCAATAAATGTTTTTGAAAAGTATGACTGAAAAAAAATATGTTTGCAAACTGGATCATATCAAACACACTGGGATGCCTCACTATTTAAGAGACTACTTTCAGTTAAACAAACTAAAGATTGTTTGTTATTAAAAACAGTCTCTCCATTATACACAAAGTTCTAGATCCCTGGAGATATGCATCCTTTAAAACAGGGCTCACCATAGCAACCTGCATGCACACAACTTTTTATTTTTAATTATGTTATGTTAATCACCATACATTACATCATTAGTTTGTGATGTAGTGTTCCATGATTCATTGTTTGCACGTAACACCCAGTGCTCCATTCAATACGTGCCCTCTTTAGTACCCATCACCAGGCTAACCCATTCCCCCACCCCCTCCCCTCTAGAACCCTCAGTTTGTTTCTCAGAGTCCATAGTCTCTCATGGTTCGTCTCCCCCTCTGACCTGACCCCCTTCGTTTTTCCCTTCCTACTATCTTCTCTTTTTTTCTAACTTATAACGTATTATTTGTTTCAGGGGTACAGTCTTACACAATTCACTGCACTCACCATAGCACTTACCCTCCCCAATGTCTATCACCCAGCCACCCCATCCCTCCCACCCCCCACCACTCCAGCAACCCTCGGTTTGCTTCCTAAAATTAAGAATTCCTCATATCAGTGAGATCATATGATACATGTCTTTCTCTGATTGACTTATTTCACTTAGCATAATACCCTCTAGTTCCATCCACGTCATTGCAAATGGCAAGATTTCGGGTTTTCTGATGGCTACATAATATTCCATTGTATGTATATATACCACATCTTCTTTATCCATTCATCTGTTGATGGACATCTTGGCTCTTTCCATAGTTTGGCTATTGTGGACATGGCTGCTATAAACATTGGGGTGCACGTACCCCTTTGGATCACTACATTTGTATCTTTGGGGTAAAACCCAGTAGTGCATGCACACAACTTAATCTGGTTCTGTGCCTTATTTCCCAACCACCACTGGCTCTGATTCCTGTCCTCAGGCTCACCCCTAGTGGCTGGGATTTGGTGTCTCCTGTTGTTCCTCTGGTTTTAGAACTCAACCCACTCTTGTCCCATGGCATGAGTCTTGATCCTTGTAAATCCTGACCAGAACTCCTCCCACTCTTGGGGCCTTGCTGCTTCTCTGCTGGATATGGCACTTTACAGGAATCCTGCCCTCTCAAGCAGCCACAGGCCACCTCCCTTTCCTCTCCTCTGCTACCTCCGCTCAATTTGTTGGTTTTCTAAGCCTGGATTTTTATGGATCTCTCTTTTTTTGAAGTTGAAATCACTTAGACTTATTTACAACGGTTCTTCTGGCCATTTGCTGAAAGGAATGAAAAAAAAAATCAAACAAGAGAGAAGGAAAATCACCAGGGTTAGCATAGCCTCTAGTCACCCCAGACCCACTGAATCAGCAACTGTGGGGGTGGGCCCAGAACTCTGTAGTTTGTAAGTACTCCAGGTGATTTTTGTGAATATTAAAGGTTAAGAACAACTGGTCTGGAAGAAAAAACGGCATCTGACAAATATTTTGGACAAAATGAGGCTTCTCATTAAGAAGAAAAATTAAGTCTACATTATTGACACAGAAGAACGTCCAAAATATTCTGTGTATTAAAACCATAGGTACAGTATAATTCTTGTAAAAAATCTTAGAGGTATATTTCCACAGGGAAAAATGTCTAGAAGGTTACACACCAAATTGTTAATAGTGGTTAGCTTGGGGGGAAATTCATTTGACTTTTCCTTTATGAATATCTGTATTTTTTAATCTATAAGCATATATTATTTTATAATTTTTAAAAAATGGTTAATCTAGTCATCTTCTACTCCTCTCTGACAAAACTCAGAGGTAAAAATTAACTCAGTCTCCCGCAGATTTCAGTGTCTGGACTAATGAAGCTTTGTGATGCTTTATGGAATTCTAGAGGAAGTGAGGCAGTGATAGTGCTCAGTGCTCCATGACTCAAATCAGTGCTTCTGTGAAAAGCTCCTGTGCCAGGAAATGACAGGTCATAAAGCCTGAGAGATTCTGCCCTTCTTAAATAGGCCAACTTAAAAAAGGGATGTTAAGAGTTCTGAGGGAATGCAGAACAGACTAAAAACTTCTCTTGGAAGACAACTATTTGTTGCAAAAACTATGTATATAGTGTCCCATTTTCCACCCACACCCCCCCGCCCCCGTTTGTGATCTGGCAGTCATTCTGCAATGACATTGGACCTTCTTCAAGCTGGCTCCAGGTATATACAGTATATGCATATGGCAGACCAGAACGGGGTCTGAAAATAAAGGAGATCGGTGGAAATAATTCAGGACAAGATAAAGAGAAGATAAAAGAGGTGAGTGTGTAAGCACATATCCAAGATCAAGTCGGGTCCTAAGAAATATCCTTTAGCTCATGATGCACCATGGGAAAATCCTGAGACTTCTACAAGCTGCTCTCATGGGACCACTCAATTTTTTTCACCTCTGGCAAGTTTCCTATTAGAGGCACTCTATGCATTCATAAAGGACCCCAAAGCACTTTACCTGTATTATCATCATGCACAGAAGCCACTCAGTGTAATCTGTATACATCCTCTTGCTCTTCACTGCCTACAAGCATGTGGGTGTGGCAGAAACAGAAAATACAGTTGTCTCCTTCAGGATAGCTGTTGCCCCAGAAACCAGAAAAACTCGGTAAAAAAAAAAAAAGCTTTCAGTAATCCTTAATAATTAATTAGTTCATCTTCACTAAAGGAAAACTACTTATACCAGGGGTCTTTCTACTTTGAGCTAAGAAAATTGATAAAGGTTACACCAATTTTTTTCTATCAAGATACTCTCTATCTCTGGAGTCCTAACTACACCAGAGGGCAAGAAATATTACCAATGTCCAATACTTTCAATGCTGTATGAAGAGAAAGTTATTTTGTAGATTGGAGACTGCAGCCACCTTCTGAAAAGGCTGTCACTGTCTGTGGCTCTGCCTCGATAGTGTTTCAGATTAGAAAATCGGGGCACAACAGGATTAGACGGTAGAAAAGAGATGAACCCCAGTGCTTGCTCTGCAATGTGACATAAAAGAAAGAGCACAGGTACTGGAGTCAATTTGAAGCCCAGCTCTAAATTATACTAGATTCAGGGCAAATGGCCCCACCTCTTTAAGCCTCAGTGTCCTTATCAATGAAATGGGAATAATATAAGCTACTCTACCAGGTTGTTACAAAAATCACAAGTATGCAAGAGCAGAGGGAGAAAAAGAAGTTAGTGTCTAATGGGCAGAGAGTTTCAGTTTGGAATGACTGAAGAAGTTCTGGAGATGGATGGTGATGGTGATGATGGTTGGACAACAATAGGAACACTGAATGCCACTGACTATACACTTAAAAATGGTTAAAGTGGTAAATTTCATTATGTATATTTTACCACAATTTTTTAAAAAGATATGTAAGGCTCCTAGCACAGTGTTCTGGCTCTCTCAGTGGGTACTCAAGAAATGCTAGTCTTTTCCCCATATAAAGAACTTTAAATTAAAAGAAAGAGGGTGGGGATACAAAAAGTCAAACAAAATTGTGCTCCTTTCCCTATTTGATTGTAGAAGGCTTTGACTCTCAGGCAGAGCCAGCTGGGACCAATATCCAGCAGTGCCACAGGAAGTCTCTGGGTAGGAGAAGGGAGGCTGTGTTAGTCAGATTCCCTCCGGCATGCTCAGATCCCAGTCCACCCCCACCCCGCTATGGAGTCTCCCAGAATATCAATCTTATAGCTCTCAACATATTGCAAAGAAAGCTGGGAAGCTGAAACCATTTCCCAGACCACACTCCAGGTCATGAGGACAAAAGCATTCACAGTGGCCGCTGGTTGCTATAAGTGGGACAGAGACAAGACACTAGCGCTGAACACCAACTGGGTGGGTCTGGAGCCTGTTCCAGTCCCCAGCATTAAGATGATCAGTACCTTGGATGCCTTTGACTGAGTTTAATGGACAGAGAGGACAGCAGTCTCAAAGGCCTGATAAAGGAAGATTAAAAATGCCCTTGTCTGCAGTTCAGGGAAAACAATTAATGATTATATGTTGCAAGTCATAAAAGAGAGAAGGGAAAAAACAGATGACTTATCTCTAGGCATATTAAAACACTGCTTCTGACAGGCAGGCCTAATTAGATCTCGATGCGATGTTCAGATAGATGATCATTAACATCCCTCGAACTCAGCTCAAGGAGAACGAAATACAATACCCAATCAATTCCAAAACAATACTTACTTTAGGATCTGAGCTCTTGAACTTCAACCTTTCCACCAACTCTATCATAGCCGCCTTCAGTCCGCCTGAGTCTTTGCTCTAAAAGAAAGAAAAGTGAGGGATCATTAGACAGCATCTCGTTGCTCTCTCAAACACAAACAGCATTGCATGGAACAATGAAATGGAAAGCAATTTTTTCTTCTTATTAGCCAAGAGAACTAAATGACTAAGGAAAGCTGCACTGCCCCTCTTCCTCTCTCTATTGGACAAAGAGGGTCAAGACATAAATTGCCCAGTGACCTGAGAGAACTATTGGAATGAAAATTAAATGCAATTTGTACAGGCTGACGCACTGCTTCATCTTAGGGTTCAACTGCGCCAGTGTTCACTGAAGGCTGAGGCTCTGAAAAGAGATTTTGATCTAGGATGTCCACTTTATGACCTAGTGATTTTTATCTTGAACTTCTACATACCAGATACAGAAGTATGCAGTATTAAATATTCTTATAGAAATAAAAACAAAGAAAATGCCCTAAGATTTCATCGGAAATGGTATTACAGTGTACTGGCTGAGTACAGGTTTTTGAGTCAGACATACAAGGTTTCAAATTTGGGGTCTGTCATTAACTAGTGGACTAAACTCAGGTAAATTACTGACTTTCTCAAAACCTCCTGCCCCTTCTATAAAATGTGGATAATAAACAGGGTTATTTTGAGGCTTAACTAGAACAGTGTCAAGGTATTGCCCAGTATGTGGCACACAGTAAGTGCTCAACAAATGTCTCCTATTATTACTACCACATTATAACGATTTTTTTAAAGATATTATTTGACAGAAAGAGAGGCAGACGCTTAATCGACTGAGCCACCAAGTGCCCCTGCATTATAACGAGTTAGAGTAGCACAGTCCAAGAGAAATGTAAGCCACAAATGCAAGCCACATATGTAATTTTAAGTTTTCCAGTAGCCACAAAAATAAAGTGAAATTAATTTCTAATAGATTTTACTTAACTCAGTATATCCAAAATATTATCACTGTAACATGTGATTTCAACATGAGATATTAGATACATTTTTTCATACTGTCTTTGAAATCAGCCCAATTCCATTTAGACAAACCACATTTCAAGTCCTCCAAAGCTATGTATAGCTAGTAACTACTGTACTGGTCAACAGAGATTTAGAGAATAGACTCTAGAGCCACACAGCCTGGATTCAAGGCCCAACTCTACCACTAGCTGTGTGAACTTAGGCAAGTCACTTAGCCTCTCTATGCTTCTATTTCTTTATCTGTAACATAACAGCTAATAACAGTACTTATTTCACAGCGTTATAGTAAGATTAAATGAACTAATATATGTCAAGGTGCTCAGAAAAGGGCCTGGAACATGGTAAATGCAATAGATTCATGCGACATTTTTATTATTGTCTGTCTGCCTCACAATATTTTAAACTTTTTTTTTTTTTTTTATCTACCTATTTGACAGAGAGAGACACAGCGAGAGAGGGAACACAAGCAGGGGGAGTGGGAGAGGGAGAAGCAGGCTTCCCGTGGGGCAGGGAGCCCGATGCAGGGCTCGATCCCAGGACCCTGGGATCATGACCTGAGCCGAAGGCAGACACTTAACGACTGAGCCACCCAGGCGCCCCGTGTTTTAAATTCCTTAAGGGTAAGAACTATGGCTTCTATCTCTGTATCTGTGCCCAGCATCAAGAATGATTTGAAAAAGTCTGCTGAACAAATGAATGAACGAACATGCAATCTTAAGACATGAATGACCTAACTACAATACATGTGTGTAGCATGCTCCAAAATCACATAAATTAGTTTATTTTATCTCAACTCCTGTGTAGCATCAGGTAGGATCATCACCTGCATCTCACCAGTGATGAAAGGAAGCATGAAGAAGTAAAATGACTGACATTTTTTATGGGGGAAGGGATAATCAAAAGGGAAAATATAAACAAACACTACAAATATCTGTTACTCAAAATCGGTCTCAGAATCAGTAATATTTTCCAAATTTGCACAACCAATTCCAATTCCTCTAAGGAAATTCTTACTAAGACCCCTTTATGTAGATTAAAATAGACTAGAGCCTCAGTCTTGTTCTACCTCTAACTCCCTTTCTCTCCCAAGTCTATCCAGCAAAAGCCTGGTGTAACATGATCAGATGGGGAGCTTTAGATATGCTCTCCAAACACAGTGTAGTTGACATTCCCATTCTAGTTGGTGTTCTAAATTTTAATAATTTGTAGTTTTAAAATGATGGTTTACAACTCTCCAAATTTCATCACCAATTTAAATCTTTAATCTCTGTGATCTCTCAGCAGACAGCTGGGAAAAAGAATCTGGAGGTCACATACCAGAGAGTGGGTGAGACCTGAAGTACCTAAAAAAGGGTTAAGTTGCCAGACACAATCCTGCTTTTATGAGACGATCAGACAATAAAGCCTGTCTGGTGATATCATTTCTGTAACCTGCTTCTCATTGGCTGAACAAGCAGGTCACTTGTCCCTGGAAAGCTCTCTTCCCCCACATCCCAGCTGCCAGCGCCCATTTTAAGTTCTTCAGCAAAAGCCCTGATATATTATGACTTCCCCCCTGGCTCTAGAGAACAGAAAGGAATGCACCAAAACTGTGCCTTAAAACATTCAGAAAAGACACAGAACGACGAAGGCATCCCTCAGAAGCAGACGGCACTTTTGCAGGCAGATGTGCCTTGTGTGGAGAGATAAGGGAACCCTTAGCCTTCTTTCATAAAAATACAGTGTGTCAGCAGAATCCTCCCTCCTTTCACCAAGCATCAGCAGCACTGCCTACCCAGGGGAGAGACAGAGGAAGATGCACTGATATTCTCCCTTCCAGGCCCCCACCCCCGTTTTTGAGAATTATTCTCAGAGATTAACTGGGGTTCTACATTGAGTCAGCAATACCCAGTTTCTAAATGGGTGGTGAAGAAAATATTCCTCAATGGCTTTCTTTTCTACCCATAAAATAAGCAGATGGTCAGAAAGGAGAGGCTCCACTGGGCAGACCTGCCTCCAACAGCTGCAGGGCTGGAGCAAAAGTATAAGTGGATGACGCTGGCCCCAGATTCACCAGCTTTCTTTCCCCACACACTTTCCGTACCTCAAAAAGCCTTGTATACAGATGTTTGCGCTACCCAGCAGTCACCCTTGGTCACACCTGGGACCTAGTAATGCACACGTCAGGGGTAGAGTCTAATGGCTTGATCCATCTTTGGGAGGACAGACTCACAAAGAGGCTCTGCAGGCCTCAAAAGCAGGTTCATGACATTTCGGCAGGTAATTCTTGGATCCTGGGTACTGGAAGAGTAGTCAAGAAGGGTATGGGCAGAGGCCCTCTAAAGGAAGGGCCCTCTAAAGCATGCAGCATAGGGTAGGGGTGCAGGGTTATCTAGGTCTAAGGTGGTCTCTGAGTTTGAGTGTCCCCAAGAGCAAAGGGTGGTTATCAAGTTTTAGTGAATTATCTGTTTGCAAAGGGTAGTCATCAGTCAAAAGGTAACCAGGATCAGAAATTATACCCTCATACTTCCCTATTGTGGTGGAATAGAACAATTGCCTCTGAAAACTGTGTTCTAATTGAGAGGTGGACCACGACAGTAACAAAGGGCAGGCTAATTCTAACCTCATAGACATTTGGTTCCATAAATGTCCTGATTCTACTGTGTTAGCCCTTGCGGCCAGCACTATGAGTGGTGAAGTCAGAGTCTCCTGATACCGTTATTCTCCACCTCCATCCCACCTAATACCTTCCAAGAACACAGGAGTTCAACGTGAACATACCTTGTTTACACACCTCTTTCCTGCCCTGAAAGAGTGTAGAATAAAAAGAAACAAGTGGTATGTTGTGACACCCACCTCTCAGAGTTTGATTAATCTGTGAGGATGCAGCATGCTTCAAAAAAGCCAACTCCTGGGGATGAGTCATAACAAAGCCTAAGAAAGGACAAATGCCTTACACTTGAAGTTATTCTTTATTCTCCAAAGCACTTTTATATGCTCTTTCACTGGCATTTCCCAATAAACCTAAAAACTAGTGTATTCACACTTTACAGCTGAGAAAATGGCTTGCAGAAATCAAATGAGGAACCTAAAAATCACAGGGCTCATACACTCTGTCATTGGCATTTCACAATTACACAGTTAACTAAGAGGTGGTGTATTCTCACTTTACAATGGTCAAAAATGGTTCTCTGGAAGTCAAGCAATGCCCCTCAAATCACAAAGCTAGTCAGTCAGCAGCAAAACAAGGATCAGAACAACCCAAATGAAAAAAGATTTACAATATATACAACAGAAGAGGTTGGTGTCAACAATACATAAGAAAATACAAAAAGGATCCTTATGAATAAGAAAAAGTCAAATAAGCCCAAAAGAAATCCAAACAAAGGATATGACATAATAGAAATGCAGAATGGCTAACATGCATACTAAAAGATGTAAAAGATGCACGAACTTACTAGCAATTAAGATATTTCTTATCCATCATACTGAAAAAAAAAGTTCTGATCTGATATCAAGTGATGAGGGGCTTTGGAGAAACTAGGGACTTCCATATGTTGCTGATACAAAATGATGAAGCTACTTTGAAATCACATACCTCGCCAGTCCATTTCTCTCTTTATCCCCTTAAGAAAACCTAGCTCATGTGTCAAGAAGGCACGCACAGAATATTTATGGAAGCACTGTTTGTAGTACTGAACAAACTGGAAACATTCTAAACATCCATCAATGGTGGGTGGCTAAATAAACTCTGGAATTAACAAAGTGTGGAATATAATATAGCAAATAAAAAGAATAAAGTAGATCTGTTATGTGCCTGGATACAAACAAGACGTAATGAATTTTTTTTAAACTTGCAAAAGGATACATACTATAAATAACATTTATAAAACAAATAAACAAAAAACTGTTACTCTCCATGGGTGCTATATATGTACGTAAAACACCTGAAAGAAATGATTGGAGTGACTGCTATTGCACACAGTAGTAGGAAGAGTCTTAGACTTAACTAAAGGTAGTCCTACTGTCTAAGATTTAGAATACATGAAGGTAGGAGTGAGCAAGGGAGGACAGACCTATGGCTTCTTCATTGCTTCTCTACGTGCGTTTGCTTAAATACTGTTCCCTTTACACCACAAACAATGAACCGGCAGGTACAAGAGAGGATTCTTTACCTGTTTATGTACAGATTTCAGGGTGTTTAAAACCCCTAAAACTGTGTACAAAATTTGGAATGTACATGTACTTTTCTAGGGAAAGGGACATTAGCTTTCCTCAGAGTACCAAAAAAGTTTAACTTTCCATGTTAAGACAATTGCACACAGAGAAAAAAGACCCAGGTTCTATTCCTACTTCTGCCACTACCTACGTGAGCCTGGAAAAGTCATTTTATATCTTTGGATTTCTATTTCTCAATGTGTGAAGGAAGAAAATGGACCAAATCAGAATCTACAAATTTGTAGCCTGCAGCCTACAAAACTTTTTTTTTTTTTTTGGACTTCTAGAGTGTTATCCCACACAGCATACTTGGAATTTTAAATTAGTTGCCAGCATTTAAAAATCAGGAGATATGACCTAACAATAAAGATTTCCAGCTTCTTTTGAAAATCTGAAAGATCTCATTGTACTGGGCTCTCATTCCCACATGGCAGCAACTGGCTAAAGCTAAGCAGCAGCTATCCGCTTTACACCAGGCAAGCTCTCTCCAGTTTGCCATGGTTACCCTGGTTTGCCTCCCGATTTACGTTACCTTCCTGGTCCCTACGGACATCTGAAGTTGCTATCCCTGGAAGTAACACTCTGAAGGTTTTCTACCTCTAAGGGTCCTTGTATTTGAACACCAGAAACCTGGGATGTCTCTCTTTAAAGGGGGTGAGAACACCTCATAAACACATGTTCATCCATTTACCCCCAGAACAAAAAAAGTAATATAGCTCATTTTAATGTAAACGTCCTTTGAAAATGTGTGAGGAGCAGAAACAAAAGTGGAATATGGTAGGTGAAAGCGGCATCAGAACAAGAAATATCTCTTGACTTTTGTCTCTTGACAAGAAGTATCTCTGTTTAATGGGAGTTAGTCTAGTCTAATGCCAATAACCAGCTGGGCACCAAAAGAACAGTAATTTCTCTGTAGAACTATAAATGTTAATCACTTAAACATCCTAAGCTGGCTCCTAAATACTGAATTCTGTATTATAAAAACTCAGAAGATGCTGAGTTCAGAAAGGATACTGGCTGGCTGTTTTAGGTTTTTTCGTATCCCACTGGCCTTGTGTTGGTAACATGCTTTTAAAAAGAAAAAAAAAAAAAGATCAACCCAACTTTCTATTTTTACAAAAAGTTTTTTTGGGGGGAAAGCAGTGGAAACAGACCAAAAGACAGAATATACAACAAGTCCTCCTAAGGAATCAAATCAGAAAGCAAAGGCCTTGTCAAAAGGAAATGAAACTGAATTTTTTATCACCATGCCATGTACAAAAATTCTTTACCAACATCACTTGATTTTCCAGCTCCAAGTCTACTCCTATGTCAGGCAACTACTTTTATACAGTTGCTCAGATCCAAAATCATTTTTGGTTCTGAGAAACCCATCACCAAGTCTTTTAGAGCTAACTCTAAAACACGTGCCACCTCCAACTACTCTTCACCATCTGTGCTACTCCTCAGGCCAAGCAACAGCACTGTTCTCCTTCTTGCTACTCTACCGTCCACCTCCACACAGACACCAGAGCGAAAGTCTAAGAACCTAAGTCATGTCACTCACTCCCTTGCTTGAACAGTCTATGGCTACTCAGAAGAAAATCCAAAGTCCTCCTCACGACCTACTTGGTAATCTGATCTCAACTACTACTCCCTCATCCCGTACCCTTACTCAGTTATTCTCCAGCCATCTCTTTTATCTCCCAGCAAGCTTCCTTCACCTCAGAGCCTCTTCACATGCTGTTCCTTCCACTTGGGCCACCATGCCCCCCGATCTTCCCATCACTGGCTCAAAGTCTACCCAAGTCACTACCTCAAACAACTCCTCACGTCCTTAAATAGCCTCCCTCTCATTCCCCCAACACTCCCCTCCTCCTTCCCCTAGTTTTTCATCCCTAGTATTTACCTTATCATCATTTGAAATATAATTTACTGCCGAACTTCCTTATGTCTGTTTTGCTCATACCATATAAGCTCCATGAGAACAGGAACTTAGGACTACTCACTGTTAAATTCCCTACTGTTCCAAACACTATACCTGATTGAATAAATAGATCAAAGGAAAAAATCATCATGCTACAAACTTCAACCACTACATAAAAATATCTTAATAAATATTTTACCTCAAAGAACTGTGGTAAAAATTAGATGAGATAACATGTAGGAAGCTTAGGGGCACCTGGGTGGCTCAGTCGTTAAGCGTCTGCCTTCGGCTCAGGTCATGATCCCGGGGTCCTGGGATCGAGCCCCACGTCGGGCTCCCTGCTCAGCAGGAAGCCTGCTTCTCCCTCTCCCACTCCCCCTGCTGTGTTCCCTCTCTCTCACTCTCTCTGTCAAACAAATAAATAAAATTAAAAAACAAAAACAAAAACATGTAGGAAGCTTATAGTACAGAACCTGGCACATACTAAGTTCTCAGTAAGTTTTAGTTATCGTTGTTGTTGTTATTAATTGAATGACAACATACTGAGGCACTACTAAGTACCAAGTACTGAGATAGAGAAGGGATGAACAGAAAAAAATGACAAATAATCTGTTATTAATCAAAATACTTTGTAAAATATCTAGGAAGAAAACTTCAGGTAGAAGAGAAAACAGTTTTAGAATATTCAGAAAGTATTAAATACTTTCATACAGAAGGTAAACATCAGAAAACTGTGTTGGTACAACTTTAAAGTTTAGATGTAAGTGGAAATAATTAAAATGGGGGAGTAGAGGCAACATGGGGTGGTGGAAACAACATGTACTTTGGCATCAGACTTGGGTTCAAACCCTAGTCCTTCTACTACTTACTGGTTAGGTGACCTTCCGCAAAGTTCAACCTCTTTGAGTATCAGTTTCCTCATCCGTAAAATGAGAATCATAGTAACATAGCTTATTGTGGTTGTTGTACTAAGATCAGTTGACACAATGAATGAAAAGCACCTGACCTAAAACCACTCAATAATTATTATTACTATATTCTCATCTCTGGAAAGAGCCTCAAAATTCAACAGCAGAATTTCTACACTGTCTCAGTTTTATAACCTCAGCTGAAGACCAGTATTTTCATTCTTCATGCGTGTGAAGTCAGAGCCTACCACTCACAGCTTACACCCCACCAGGGTTCACACCAACCCAAAGGGCAGAGAGAACAGAAGGGTGCCTATAATATCTCTCTCATGACTGCCTACTGGAAAGAAAATGGAGGCTATTTCCTAACCAGAAAATAAAGAATGTATTGCCCCTGCCTCCCCTCTGCTTCTATAAAAATTTCCCACAGTTCAGAATGTAAAACAGAATTTAAAGAGGACAACCAGCAAGACTTGTGAACCTAAAATTAGACCTACCAGCTGTGTTTTGGTTAGCTAGTGCATAAGGCACCAGCAGGACACTGAAACATACAGGAGCCTCTTCTACAAGACAAGTTTTTCTTCAGCATATCTACCCACCAGAATAAAGCAGGCAGAAGGAGCAGAAGGAGAGGGGGCTGAACACTTTTCACCCAAAGAAACTTGGTGTCCAGAACTTCTACTGCTGCCAGACTAACTGGTTTGGAACTGAACTCGGAATAGAACCTTAGATGGCTTTATAATGGTAATAAGAATGAGCCACCAATGGCTGAGGGCTTATTATCCTCCAGGCACTACGCTAAGCTCTTGAGAAGTATGATCTTTGTTCCTCACTATAACCCAACAAGAAGAAGCAATTATTATGCCGATGTTACAGATGAGGAAACCAAGACTCAGAGAGGCTGAGTGAATTATCCTACATGACACAGCTAATAAATACTCAAATTCATAGATTGCAAAGCCAACTAATGCAAGACTGCTTGGTCCTTCATTTCATTCTCCCATTTTTCCTTAGTAACAGACCCCAGCTTTTAGCTGGACACACTGTAGCCTGAAGAAAAGACTTTTCCTAGACTCCCTTGCAACTAGAAAAGGCCACAGGACTGAATTCTAGCCAATGAAACAGAAGCAGCAATGTGTGCAACTTCTGGAGGGTTTCCTTAAAATGGAGGGGTGTGTCCTTCTTCACTTTCCTATGCCTGCTATCCTGGAACTTGGATGTGCTGGCTCAACTCCAGCAGTCAACTTGGTCCATGACAAGGACTATACCCTAAGGGTGGCAGAGTGGAGCTAGAAAGAGCATAGATTCCTAATAACATCACAGTTCCTCCACACCAGCCTTAGACTGCTTACATCCAGACTTCGTTTACACAGAGAGAAATAAGTATCTGTTTGAGTTGCTATTATTTTGGATTTTTCCAAATTATTCCATTATATTAGATGCAGCTGAACTAATGTAAACATTGATACACTAAACCATTATGCAATACTGTCTCTTTCAGTTCTTCATCAACACCCTAGAAACCAGATGAGATATTTCATATCATATATTCACCAAATATTCCACACACATCTACTACTCAACAGGCACTGTGCCAGGTACTGGGAACAAAGATAAACAACTTATAGTAGTAACCCTAGAAGAGTTTATAACTATAACCCACACGGGACATGGAAAAAAATAACATCAATAGAGTATACTGTAATTAATGCTACAGTTAATGTATATAGTCTGTTGCTATGGGAACACAGGAGGGCTACCTAGCAGTCTAGTCTGTACTTACCTAGTACAATCCTATCCATCCTGTCCACATTGAATACCATTCCTGCCGAGAAATCTTTCCTGATTCCATGTTTTCAGCTGAAATTAATTTCTCTTTTCTTTGAGCTCCCATAGTATACTGTTTGTACCTCTCCTCTATTTATACACAAACAAGCACCTGAAAAGACTGTCTTTCCTATTAAACTATAAGCTTCCTAATGTCAAAAACTTTTCTTTACTCTCAATATTCGTCACACAGCTCACCATAAATGCTCAAATATTATTCAGATAAATAAGATTAACCTAAAATACCAGTCTTTAATGCTAACTATATGCTGCTACAGCTTGTACACATTAAAATGAATGTTTCCTCTAATACTCTATTGAAGTTAAAAGCAGATTTCTTTGCTACCTGACCAAAAACTAGTTAAACACATCTGAAGTGAGTTTAAGATATAGTTAAATGTTCAACAAGAATATGGTTATCTGGCCTACATTATGGATTGAGCCTTTAGCATATCTGAAGGATTTTGTTTTTTTAATTCTTCATTCATTTTGTGAAATTATATGAAAAGGACATCAATATTAGTATTTTTTTCTTTGATGCCATGTTGGCTTGATCTATGACAGTGATACACACACACACCCCCAAAACAAAAACAAAACACACATACAAAGGATTTAAGTCTGCCAGGGCCAGAATTCTGTGTTTCCTACCCCATTCTCATCTCTACCCCACATATCAGGACCAAAGCTTTTGTTCCACCTATTCCTTGTATATATTCTGCCCCCTCTCTTCTGACAGTCCATGAGCACCTATGCTCCTTCCTGCCACACAAGTTTAGACTGTGGCTCTGGATATTAAAAGAACCAACTGGGACAGGAATATGAAACTGAGGGGGTCATCTCAGACTGAACTGTAAGTTCAAGCAGAAGACACGCTGAGCACTGACATAGATCCACCTTTGGCTTCTCAGTCTTGTGTCAGATGCAAGGGAGGAGAAGAGGTGGGTACACCAATGAATAGACAGGGCAACTTCTATATTGTGGGTTGTAGTCAAGAAAAGCTGATGTCACAGGCACAGAGTCCTTTATTCTCAGAGGGGTTTAAGAATAATAAGACTATTGCATCAGCAGCCTTACCCTGAAAAGCAATAATCTAAGACTACATAATGCCCATTAACCCATTCTATTTTGATCGAGAGGTCAGGGAAGAGAAAAAGAAGGCAATGGATTCTTGGGAGAGAGAGAAGGAAAAACTTGGACCTTTTCTCAAGAGTCAGCTATTAAGACTCCTGGCTAAGCTCTGCCACTTTCCAACTGTATGACCCTGGGCAAGTTACGTGATCTCCCTATGCTTCAGTTTCCTTCCTCTGTAAAATAGAGATAATAATAAAATGTACTTTGGGCCACCTTGGTGGCACAGTTGGTTAAGCATCCGACTCTTGGTTTCGGCTCAAGTCATGATGGTAAAACTGAGCCCTGCATTGGCTCTGTGCTCAGTGCAGAGTCTGCTTGAGATTCTCTCTCCCTCTGCCCCTCCTGCTTGTGCTTGCATACATGCTCTCTCTCAAATAAATAAATCCTTTAAAATAATAAATAAAATGGACCTCTAGGATTGTTATGAGGATCAAATTAATATGTATAAAGAGCTTAGAACAGTGCCTAGCACGTAAGTAGTAATATAATAAGTGCCAGCTATTAATCTGTTCTGGCTCCCAGACACCAACCATGATAAGTCATCTTGATAGTATGCACCCTTAACTCTGTGGTCTTCCTCCCCAAAACCACTAACTCTAGTCTAATCATGAGATGAACACAAGACGAATCCCAATAAAAGGACATTCTACAAAATACCTGACAAATTCCGGAGATTTTGATTTACCTGGCGTGGATGGGGCCAATCACAGGTATTTTCTAAAGAATCGCCCTCCACAGATGATTCAGAAATGTGGTACCAAGGTGAGAAACACTCTGTTTACTTTGCTGACCTCACCTCTTACTCCTCCTTCACTCCCCTCTGCTTCATAATGACCTTTTTATTGTCCCCCCAAGACCCCGAGCACACCTCTACCTTAGAACCTTTGCATTCACTATTCTTTCTACCTTAACCACTACTTCTCCCAGAATTTTTCTTTTTACATTATCAGGTATAATTTTAATAATGAAGATTATTAAAATAATAAAGATTATACAAAGAGTCCATGCTTTAACAGGACACAATGAGACAGCTTTTCCCGTGTTCAACCCTGCAGAAGCTCTCCAGGACCTCCCCACAAGCTCATACTCCCTCCATAGGGTAGTATTTTTACCTGTGCTAACAGAACATTAAAACTGCGAGAATTATGACATTCTTCTCACTTCAAGAGCCAACTATCCCTTTATGAAAAGTTGTAGGAACCAAAGCAACAGTCTCTGCTACAAATCACTGAACTTTGTGCAAGCGGTACTTAATTGGTAACACAAAAGAAGGGTTTTCCTAGATCTTTGCTAGATCTCATAAATTCAGGTCTCTGCCCATATGTCATATGCTCAGAGACGCTTTCCATGACTACCTCATCAAAATGTAACCCTCTGCTGCCATGCCACTCACTCCTTCACTACTATGACATGCTGATTTCATAGCACATACTACCATCCCAAATTACCTCTCTTTCTCCCCAGCTAGAGGGAAAACTCCATGAAAGCTAGGGCCCTGTCTGTCCTCGTCACTGTATTAAATCCAAGACTTACTACAGGTTAAGTAAGTATATTTTGAAGGGTTGACTCAAATGGGCAATCCCAGAACTGTAGGCCTCTCTCATAAACTTTCCATAGAACCGTATGGGGCTGCTCTAACTGACAGGAAGCCATTCCCTTGACCTTAGTCTTAGTTTGTCTTATTCTAAACAAATAAGTAAGATACTGAAACATTCTGTAGCCAGAGCTGCATGGTTTTATTAGAAGATAACCCAAACCTTTCAGACAATTAAAAATAATATAATTAGATATGTTTTTGGCAGACCTTCAACCTTCTGCCTCCCTACCAGAGCTGCTGCTTATGAGCTGACTAAAGAGCCAGAGTCATGGACCATGATGGGATACAGCAGTGACATACCTCCGTTCCTAGCCCTCCTGGAGCCGCAGCTGTTCTGAGCATATGCCTATATCCTCCGAACCACCCTGCCCCTAGGGCTCCCTCACCGGCTCTTCTCTGCACTTGTTCCCAATGCTGCTTAACCACACATTCTGCTCCCCAAATACTCATCTGAAAGGCACACTCGAGGGCAAAGGGTGTGGCTTCAATCCCTTTGGATCTGTCCATAAGAAAGCCATGTTAAGAACTCCACGGATGCTCATAAGCATCTGCTGAACTCTGCTTACCACTTGTCCTTTAGCCATTTTATAACTCTATCTTTCCTTCAGTGATCCTACAGTGCACTAGACACATACTTTTGAAATCACAGGACACATCCATTAATATGCAATATAATTAATTTAGTGTGAGAATCCAGAATTGTTTTGAACAGAATAGAACAATAACAGAAAACATCATATCTGGTAAGGCATACAGTGTTCCATTTAAGTTATTTAAAAGTGTGTGTGTGTGTGTGTGTGTGTGTAAACAAGGTTACAATGTAAAATTTACTTCCCCTATTGTAGGTTATGTTCAATTTTTTAAACTACTGGCCTAGAGTTCTGAGAACATCTAATTGCACTTCTATTGTTCAACAAAAATGACTCATTAATGCAGCTATGAATGCAAATCCCCTTGACAATATAAGAATTTTCATATGAATAAACCCATAAACCAGATCAAGTTCCTTTGTCAGACCCAATGACCCATTTTCAGAGCCAGAAATTATGCTAAGAGAAATGTGCATATCTGGATGAGAGGTTATAAACCAGATGAGAGATCATAATTTGGGCTGTGTAACTATACTTCTATGATAAAGCTGGAACACACACACAATTCAAATTTGGACCCACAAAAATCCTTTGGAGACAGAAACTTCAGGCCCCTCTTGCCATACAGTCATCTTGGTTCTCTGCCCTTCTGAAGTTTGCTTTACTCTAAGAGTCAGCAACCCTTGGCAACAATTTGGCTTTCCTCCACCAATACCAGCCACTCACAGCCTGGTTAGGCACAAAGCTATCAGAACATGTATGTTTAACCAGACTCTTCATATTAATAATAAAAACAGCAGCTAACATTTACTGAAAACTTACAATGTGTTAAGCATTGTTAAAGTGTCTTATCACAAACTAAACCATTTTATTCACATGAAAATCCTGTTTTATTTCGTAACTGCATACCCATTTTAGAGATATGGAAATAAGACCAAATTGTTACATAGCTTGCCCAATGTCAAAAAGCAAGTGGCAGAGCTAGGATACTTTCTGTTCCTCTCTACTCCTACACTGTTTCATTTTTTTCTGTATAACATGCACTACATGTGTATTTGCTAATTGGTTTTTCTCTATTTCCTTCTAATATAATGTAAGCTCCAATAGAATTAGGGACTTTCTCCATTCTGCTCACTGCTATATCCCCAATGCTTAGAAGCTCCTGCCCTTGGGCAATACTCCATAAATACTGGCTGAATGAATGCAGTGTAACAAAGACCCTGTTCCCTCACCATCACCATGCTGTGCTACTTTTAATATTCCAAGAGCCTTACTCTCTTCCAATAAGCAAATGTACACTGGCCTCAAAACATTTGAAACCAGAGTGAACTGAAACTAATTAAAGCTGCAACCAAATTCTGATCAAGCTCAAGTCTTTACTGGATCAAAATAATCAGCTCCTCATCCTAGCTGCCTAGTAGAGTAAATGGCATACCACTTCTGAGAGGGAGAAAAGAAAATACTACTCTAGTGTCTATAGTTCTTTTAAACACAATGTCTAGTATTAGATGAAAAATGATGCGATATGAGAAGAATTATGAAAATATAAAATCAAACCCCAAAAGATTCAAAGAAATAGTTTTAAAAAATAACCAAATAAGCATCCTAGAGTTGAAAAACACAATATCATTAATTAAGAATTTAACAAATGACATACAATGGAATATTTGTAGCTGTCAAAAAAATAGATAAATAAATACATAGACATATCTATGGAGTGATTTCCAAGACATACTGCTAAGTTAAAAAAGCAAAGCAAAAAAGAGAATTTATATCGCCCAAAACCCCATTAATTCCAATTTCACCATGAGAAAATCATCAGACAAATCCAAACTAAGAGACATTCTACACAACACCTGACTAGCACTCCTCCAAACTATCAAGTTCATCAAAAGCAAAAAAAAAAAATCTAATGTGACCACAGGATCCTGGTAATTAGAGGAAACACTGGTGAAATTCTAATACTGTCTATAGTTTAGTTAGCAATACTGTTCCAATGTTAACATAAGAGTACAGGAGGGGCGCCTGCGTGGCTCAGTTGGTTGAGCAGCTACCTTCAGCTCAGGTCATTACCTCAGGGTCCTGAGATCAAGCCCCATATCGGGCTCCAGCTCAGTGGGGAGTCTGCTTCTCCCTCTCGCTCTGCTGCTCCCCCTTCTTGTGCTCTCTCTCAAAATAAAGAAATAAAAATTAAAAAAAAAAAAGAGTACGGGAAGCGGCTCTCGATCTGAGGACATTTACTGATCTGCAAAAAATTGGGCTGTGCATTTGATAGGGGTTACAAAGTGAGGTGGAAGAGAAGGTAAGAGAAAGCAAAGCTGTGGCATGCTCAGAGTGAGAACACTTATTGTTTTTTAATTTGTTTGTCTTTTAAGTAATGTCTACACCCAATGTAGGGCTCAAACTCACAACCTTAAGATAAGAGTCAGATGTGGGGTACCTGGGTGGCTCAGTCATTAAGTGTCTGCCTTCAGCTCAGGTCATGATCCCAGGGTCCTGGGATTGAGCCCCGCATCAGGCTCCCTGCTCTGCCGGAAGCCTGCTTCTCCCTCTCCCACTCCCCCTGCTTGTGTTCCTGCTCTCGCTCTCTCTCTCTGTCAAATAAATAAATAAAATCTTTAAAAAAAAAAAAAAAAAGATGAGTCAGATGCTCTACCAACTGAGCCGGCCAGGTGTTCCCAGAGTGAGACACTTAAAAGAACCCTTTCCACACGGACTTTGGATGCTTTCACCCCTGCCAAAGAGTAAAATCCTAGAATAAAGACAAACTAAACTTGCCACTATCTCACCCTCCGGAGGGGACTGTGGGAGTGTTGCCTTGGAGCTGAACAGAAGGAGGGGAGGAGCTGCAGGGCTGGATGAAAATGAAATCTTTAAGAAGTTGTAAACTTAGGCAGGTACCTCCTGAAAATCTGATCCAAGAAATCTCAAGCAATTCATTTAGTTTAAGGGGGTTCTAAACAAATTGTACTCTCAGGCCTTAGCACAAGCAAAGTCAATCCTCTTTCGAAGAATACAGCTTCATGCCAAGGCTTGGGAAACCCCCACAAATAATTTTCAAAGGCAATGAAGAGTTGTGCAAACATAACACAAAAGGAAATAAAGAAACATGAAAAACACCATCAAAAACAACAGAAGAGATCTATAAAGTCTCCACATACGAGAATTACCAAAAACAGATTATGACCAACATGCTTACTGTTCTCACAGGAATAAAGAGAACAGCTACAGTATGAAGGAAGACAGAGGATATGATTCACAAATCTATACTAGTACACTTGAGAAGTTAAACAAAATGGACAAACTTCTGGGAAAATGTAACTTATCAAAACTGACCTAAGGAAAAATAGACAACTTGGACAGACCTATGACCATTAAAGACACTGAATTCATAATCAAAAATAGAAAACAAAGTAACAAAATTCTCTCTCTTTCTCTTCTCAGGCCCATCAGCTTCCATGGTCAGTTCTACCAATCATTCTAGGAAGAAACATACCAATCTTAAGCAAACACTTCCAGAGCATTACGAGAGAGAAACTATGTGAGAAGCAATACACTGTGACTCCTACTACAAAGCCAACTTAACCTGGATAGCAAAATCTCATACAGGCAGTACAAAGAAGAAAATTTACAAGCTTATTTCTCCCATAAATACAAATGAAAAAAATCCTAAATTATTAATAAACCAAATTTAAAAACATGAAGATACTTCACCATGACAAAGTTGCATTTATCCCAGAAATGCAAAGCTGCTTTAATTGTAAAATACAATGACATGAAGGGATGGAAATAAGACCATATTTATGCACGCCCATCTTTCTGTGTACAAATACAACAAGAAACATTTGAAAGATGTGCAAAAAACTAATAAAAGTGGTCACCAATAGTTGCTGGGGAAGAAACCAGGAGAAAAGGACAAAGGTGAACTAGAGACTTTTGAGACATGTGAACATATTACTGATTTTTAAATTTAAAAAATCAATTAGGGGTGCCTGGGTGGCTCAGTCATTAAGCGTCTGCCTTTGGCTCAGGTCATGATCCCGGGGTCCCGGGATCGAGCCCCGCATCGGGCTCCCTGCTCCGCGGGGAATCTGCTTCTCCCTCTCCCTCTGTCTGCTGCTCCCCCTGCTTGTACTTGCTCTCTGCCTCTCTCTCTCTCTCTCTGTCTAATAAACAGATAAAAATCTTTAAAAAAAAAATCAATTAACATAACTTACCACATTAACCTAGTAAAATCAAATGAACACCCCAATAGATGCAGGAAAACCACTTGACAAAATTCAGTAGCCACTCAATATTAAGAAAAACTCTTGGGGTGCCTGGGCGGCTCAGTCGGTTAAGCGGCTGCCTTCGGCTCAGGTCATGATCCCAGGATCCTGGGATTGAGCCCCGCATGGGGCTCCCTGCTCAGCAGAGAGCCTGCTTCTCCCTTTCCCTCTGCCTGCCACTCTGCCTACTTGTGCTATCTCTGTCAAATAAATAAATAAATATCTAAAAAAAAAAGAAAGAAAGAAAAACTCTTAAGCTAGGATTAAAAGGGAATTTTCCTAATCTGATGAAATATATCTGTGAAAAAAAAAAACAAACTACTATCACACTTATGTGTGAAATGTAAATTATTCATCAATTAGGACAAGACCAGAATACCCACTATCACTTCTGTTCAACATTATATTGGAGGTCCTATCTAAAGTATTAGGGCAAGAAAAAAAACAACACATATAAGGATTAGAAAGAAACAAAAACTGCCCCTCTCTGCAGATAATATGGTCATGTATGTAGAATTAATCTACACATTATTAGAATATTTATGAGAATTTAGCAGACATCTTAACATAAAACTCAATACATAAAAGTTAATCATATTCCTATATACAAACAATTAGAAAACAAAAACTTTAAAATTTTTTACAATACTGTAGAATTTTAAATATCCAGGAATAAATGTCAAAATGATATACAAGATTTTTCAGAAAAAAAATTATAAAACTTTATCATGAGGCAATTTAGACCTAAATATATGAGAAGACTTTATCTTGGAATGCTGTTAATTCTCTACATATTGGTTTATAAACTCAATACAATACAAAAAACATTCTGCAGGCTTTCTTAACACAACTTTATAGTATGCTTCTAGGAAATGTAAAAGGCCAAGACTGGCTGAGACACTCTTCTAGAAGAACAAAGTGGAAGGACTTGCTCTACCAGATATTAAGACATGTTACAAAGCTATGGTAACTAAGAAACATGTTTTTCACACAGAGATACACTAACAGGTTAATGGTAGAGAACAGAAGACCCAAGAAACATATTCACAGGCATATGGACAGGTGGCACAGTAGATCCATGTAGAAAAGACAGGCTTGTCAATAAATGCTGCTAGAGCAACTGGCTACCTGCAAGAGGAAAAAATGAAATTGAGCTCCTATTTCCACTATGGGAAAAGCAATACTAAGTGGAACAAGACACGAAAAGCACTAACAATAAAGGCAATTATTGATAAATTCTACTATATTAAAATGAAGAGCTTCTACTCAAGGCACAATTTTAAAAAACAGACTAGAAGATATCTGCAACCCACTGAAACAACAAAGAAGTCAGAATACGTTTCTATAAATTAATGAGAAAAAGACAACCTAACAGAAAAATGAACAAAAAAACCTCAATGGGGCACTTCACAAAAGGAGAGATAACAAAAGACACACAAAGTCCTCAGTAACTAGAGGAATGCAAATTTAAACCACAAGAAGATACGATACATGTCCACAAAATTGACAAAAATTTTAAATTCTCTAATAGCAAGTGCTGGTGATGATACAGAATAACAGGAACTCTCACACGCTCTTCATGGCAATGCAAACTGGTACAACCACTTTGGAAAATAGTTGGCAAAATCTGGTGCTATTTAAGATATGCACAGTCTGTGACCCAACAATCTCAATCCTAGGTTTACATTCCATTTCATGAACAAGAATGTCTATACCAACATTGTTTATAATAAGAGAAACCTCAGAATCTGGAAATCGGATGTTCATCACTGATAGAAGAGGTAACTTGTGGCATAGTCAAAAAATGGAATTCTACACAACAATGAAAATGAACAAACCACAGCTCCCACTGGATGAATCTCACAAACACAATGCTGAAAAAATGAAGCAAAACCCAAAAGAATGCACAATATGACACTAACTGTGTCAAGCTCAAATAAGTTTAGGAATGCATACGTATGTGATAAACTATAAAGATAAGCAAGGAAATATCACCACAGGAGTCCAGAAAATGGTTACCTATGGGGAAGGGAAATGGTTATAATTGGAAAGGACAGAGGTCTTCAATATTGACTAATAAGACTAATCTTCTTCGTCTTAATCTGGGTAGAGGTTACATCAGAATTTGCTTTATAATTTTTTGTTAGACTGTGTGTACGTTTTTATCTACTTTGTGTATTTTACAATAAAAAAAAGGAAAATTTCAACACAGGAGATTTTCATTAACAAAGTATTTGTTATCCCAGTGCAAGTAATTGCAAGGTTGCTTAGGGAAACAAAATCGTCATAACATGACAACATTGACTAATGAACTGGTCACTCTGCTCAAACTTTCCTCCCTGGTTAACTCCAGCAATTTCTCTGACTATAAAGATCCACAATGTAAATAAAAGGCAAATCGTTTAAAAATATGTTGGCCCAAAAAAGATTTATTAATGTCTACAACTTTCCAAACACTGTTCTAGGGGATCAGCAAGGTCCAAGATAGATAAAGGTCCTGCCCTCCTGCCAAAGATGGAGGACACAGGAACCCCCATTCCAAGTTTGTCTCCAACCTCTCATCCTCCTTTCCCAAATAATTATCACACATGAAGAACCTGAACAAAATTGGGGGCACATATGACCTTAACACAGAAACCACCACCTGTCAGGGGGTCTCTTCACTACAGAGGAACCATCTGCTTGGGTTCATCTGGCTGAAGCACGGTTTCCCATATTCTCAAGTACGCAAAGAGACTGCCTTACCAAGTCAAGGCACTAGTCTCAACAATGGCGATGCTGTGGGACTTGGCTTATATGGGGTCAAAACTCCCAAGGAATCCTTTAACTCGGATCCAGAGACCAGAGGCTCGCAATTTTCCAGAAACTGTACACTAGGTTTCATGTGTACATATATTTCCCATCGGGTCAGAGTCCAGAACTTTCAACTGATTCTCGAAGTTCAACCAAAAAGAGGGTATAAGCACTGCCCTCACTAAGTTGAACAGACTAGCCTTTTAAGGTCACGGTGAAGGCGAATGGGGCCACAACTAGGCCACCTGAGTTGAAACCCAGGTGTCCAGACCTCCAGGCCTATGCTCCGAATGCCCAATACTTACTCTTAGTTCTTCGAAGGCTTCGTCTAGGGTGGAGAGCTGGTGGCCCTGGTGAGTCCCGATGACAGGGCACAGGACACAGATGAGTTGCTTATCTTCCTGGCAATAGGTGCTCAAATCGAGCCCATGGTCCGGACACTTCCTCTTGGCCACTCTCTCTGCTTCCATTTCTATTTCTGGGTCAAATTCACTTTCCGCCTCCGTTTCTCCCTCAGCCTCAGATTCTCCTTCTTGGTTGTCTTCCTCCGCTTCGCTCTCTTGCTCATCCTCCATTTCTTCCTCACTGTCCTCTTCACTCTCTTCATCGCTCTCATCCTCGCTCTCTTCCTCCGTCTCGCTCTCTTCTTCGGATTCACTGTCTTCCTCGGACTCGCTCTCCTCCCCCACCTCGCTCTCTAGGTCCCGCTCATTCTCCACCTTGGCCTCGGCTTCTTCCTTGGCGTCGCCCTGCCCCGGGGCTCCGGCGGTCCAGGCCTGGGCGGCGCCGTGGACGTACTGGGCCAGGTGGTGGCTGGGGAACTTCTGCCTGTGCGCCTCGGCGTGGCGGTGGCAGTAGCAGAAGGCGCACTCTCGGCACACTTCCTCGGCCCCCGGAGCCTCGTCGGGCTCGCACTCGTCACACGTGCCGTCGTGCGGCAGCTCCTCGAAGGCCGCGCCCACTCCGGAGGCCATGTGGCTGCGGTGACGCGGCCCAGGCCGCTGGCCCTGGAGGAGCTCGCCGCCGGGCTTCCGCGCGGCCTCCTCCCTACTTCCTCCCCGCCCGGGTCCCGTCCCGGGCACTGGCCGCGCCGGGTCTCAGGGCAGGCTTGGGGCCGCGGCGCCGCTGCCGCCTGCTCCCGCCAGCCCCTGCCCGGCCGAGGAGCGAGGGGCCTTCCCGCCGGCTCGGCCGCTCGGCTCCCGCTGCGCTTCCTCCGGCGGCACGGGCACTTCCGGCGCGGCGGCCCCGCGCCCCCGTCGGCCCCCGCGCCGCGCGCCGCCCTGCTTCGCGCTGCCCCCGACGAGATCGCCGCGCCGCTGGCCCCGCCGCCCCGGTTCCGCTTTCCCTTTCCCTGTCAACGGCCTCCTTTCACTTCCTGAGTCATTTAAAGTGGCAAGAGCCCTTTTCCGCGTTCCCCGGGGGTTGGGAGGGGGTGTGGGGGAGGGGGCGCTCGGCCGCCCCGGAAGGAGGGGGAGGATGGAGGAGGTCTCCCGCTCGCTCCGGAGGCGGGGTCAAATTCTCCCACGGCCCTGGAAGGCGTCAACCTGACTTTTCAAGGCCGCTAGGCAGGTGTACGTGTGCATTTCAGTCTCGGTCCTTCCAGTTCGTCGCCGCCCGTCCCAGTCCCCACCGCCAGGTGTTCTGCAAGGTGCCAGGACTGAGTGGTTTTTGTTTTTGTTTTTGTTTTTGTTTTTGTTTTTACCAGACTGAACCTGATCGCTTGGGATTTTCAGAGGGCCCCGGGAAGGGTTGTGTTTGTTCTCCCAGGCTCAGGGAATTTCAGAGTCAGGCTCTGCAAACAGACATTTTCGATCCAAAGCAATACTACACTTTGTCTGTTTGCAAAGTCTATTTGCATTCCTGCTGCTTAGGGGCTTGGAATCTCTAGGGTGGCAACTTCTGCCTTTTTCTGAGTGCTTGCCTTGGGTTCCTCTGAGGAGATGTCAGGTGAAGTAGGTGGGGAGAGAGGATTTGTCCAGTCATTTTCCTTTATGTAAGGAGACCACCTAGATCCAGATTGGGTTCCGAAAGAAATGAAAGGGACTGTTATTTATTAACCAATACCGAAGTGCCCAGAATCAGGCCAGATCTTTTTGTGGCATTTTAAAAGCTGGTTTTGGAAGATCCACTGTTAAGGGTTCCCAAATCCTGGTACCACAACTTAATTGGCTTTGTGACCATGGAGACGTTAATTGATAATTCTGTTTTCCACTTTTTAAAAAGATACGTAAAATGGAAATAATGGTAATATCTATCTGATGGGGCTCCTTTGTGGATGAAATGTAAAGGTGCCTGTCTTCTGGAAGTATTCACTAGATTGTAATTATTATTATTGGCACAAATTATATTTAGTGCATATAATGACCCTTTGAAGGAAGTTTTAAACATTTTTTAAAAGATGTATTTAAGTAATTTCTACACCCAGCGTCAGGCTCAAACTCACCACCCCGAGATCAAGAGTTGCAGGCTCCATCACTGAGCCAGCCAGGCACCCCTAAACTTAATTTTTAACACATTAGGCGTTTTTGGCTGGCTGCTGGTAGTATAAGCAACGCCTAAATCCACCCCATATCTTTTGTGTTTGTATTTAGGAGCTTTTGTTTTGTATTTAGGAGAGGAAAAGGACATTTTGATCTAGTCCAGGGAGAGGCTGAGGTGTGGTTGAGCAGATGGAGGGGAATGGAGTAGTATCTGTTTTCCATTGATTCCCCTTAGGTAATTTTGAGCTAGCATTTCCCTATGATTTTCCCAAAAATGCTAGGGCATGGGGTAGGACAAAAATCATTTGAAATAATTCTCATTGTCTCCACACATATAATGTATGCTTAATCCGTGTGAGGCTTTTGTCAAAGATTTATGTTTTTGAAATCTTGTTTTTTTTAACCTCAGAACAATTCTGTAGAATGTTGGGGTGTTGGGCGGGGGGGTGGGGTGGAATCAGAAGGTTTGTTTTGTTCCAATTCCATATACGTTTGTATTTTCTCCAGTTCATTTCTTTGGAAATTATTTCTATATCTGCATTTGAAACAGGGATTGATGCACCATTCTGGAAAAAAAAATTCAACAAATGTCAACTCAAATATCAACATTAATATACCTAGTGAATAGTGAGTGTTTCTTGCTTGGTTATTTCCACCACCCCAGGCTTAAAAGGAAATAACAGGTGATACGAACATAATGTTATCACATTTAGAAAATATTTTTTCAATGAAAACAATTTTTTAATGTCTTAAAAGAAGATTTTTATGTCCAGGGTGTTTGGTGGGGAGGGACAGATGTCTTTTTATTGTCATGTTGTTGTTGTTGTTTGTTCTTAGTTTTATCTGACAGAAAGTGAAAAGATCGTACTGTGCTGTTCAGTATCTAACACTTCACAATCTTTCTTTGAATCCTCTATGGTAAGATGATCTTAGGGGCAGAAGTTGATGGAACTGTTAAAAAGGGACTTCATAAAATTCTGTCAGTGAGGTATGGCAGACTCAGACAGAACTTCTGTACCCCTCTGCACAGAAATCAGAATGGTATGATTCCCCAGGAATCTTTGGGAGCATCCAGAGATAGAAACTTTGTTATACTAATCTATTATCGCATAAAAAATTACCTCAAAAAGTAGCAGCTTAAAGCAATAAACATTTATTATCTCACACAATTTCTGTAAGCCAGGAATATAGGAGTGGCTTAGGTAGGTGGTCTAACTCCTGATCTCTTAAGAGATTCCAGTGAAGATGTTACGTGGGGCTATATTCACCTAAAGGCTTAACGAGAAAAGTAAGATTTGCTTTCAAGATGGCTCACTTACATGGCTATTGGCAGGAAGCCTTACCACTTTCTCTTGGGCTGCTTGAGCATCCTCATGACAGGGCAGTTGAATTCTCCCAAAGCTAGTGATGATCCAAGAGAGGGCAAGGTAGAAGATACAATGTCTTTTATGGCCTAAGCTCAGAAGTCACACATCATCAGTTCCAACATAGTCTATTAGTTACAGAGATCAGCCCTATTCATTGTGGGAGGATACTACACAAGGGCATGAATATCAAGAGGCAGGGATCTTTAGAACCATCTTTGATGCTGGCTACCATAGTCTGCCCTTTGGTCTCTAATGATTCACATCTCTCTCAAATGCAGTATATGTTTACTTCCTCCCAAGATCCCCTAAAATCTCAACCCATTACATCATCAGCTCAAAGTCCAGAATTTTGTTATTTAAATCAGGTGAAGCTGTAGATGAAGCTTCTGGTGTCTTAAAGGAAGCTCCTAAAGTATATAGTTCCTCTTCATCTGAATAATTATGTTCCTGCATCCAACTTACGATGGTGGGGCAGGCTTAGGATAACTGGTACAGACACTCCTGTTCAAAAAGGAGAAAAGATAGGAGACACAAAGGAGTCGCTGGTCCATAGGAAACCTGAAATCCAGTTGCACAGGTTAGAAATTCCTTGATTAGGGCTCAGTCCTACTCATGCCAGGAAATGGTTCTCCATGGCTTTTGATTTTACCCTTTGGGCTCTTGATTCCACTCTCTGAGTCATCCTTCCTTTTCTATGAAAAGTAGCCCATATTTGCAGCTATGTAATTTATCAGTCCACTTCCTGCTAGTAGAATTTAGGGGGTTGAAAGGCTCCTTTTCATTTTGTACTGTCTCTGTCCCCTTTAGTCCACACTGGCAGTGTTTCTCCCAATACAAATCTTTTAAATTTTTTTTTGTTTTTTAAAGATTTTTTATTTATTTACTTGAGAGAGAGAGAGAATGAGAGATAGAGAGCACGAGAGGGAAGAGGGTCAGAGGGAGAAGCAGACTCCCCACCGAGCAGGGAGCCCGATGTGGGACTCGATCCCGAGACTCCAGGATCATGACCTGAGCCGAAGGCAGTCACTTAACCAACTGAGCCACCCAGGCGTCCTCTTTTAAAGTTTTGTGAGTCTCCTATGACTGTAATTGAGCCACCACTCCATTGCTCAGAAGCCATACCCACAGATCTCTCTGGGATAAGCCCTTTTCTACTCTGAAGAGTCCCTCTGCAGAAGCTGCTAAGGCACTACACATCAGCTTCTTTGAATCCCTGTTGTTTGTCTGAATGATCCCCTGAATCTCTGCTGTAGGTCTTTTTAAGGTCTGAACAAAGGGTTTTATAGCTACACTCTTAGCTTCATCATTTGACGATGTGCTCCTTGCAGGATCCTAGAGTTTATTTTTGACTGGAAACCATTTCCTCATTTTAACATTATTCCTCATCTAGAGAAGATGAGAATTTTCAAGTCTAGCAAGTTCTGGATTTTTCTTTTTAGTCCTTCTCTAGATTTTCTCTTTCTTCTCACATTTTGCTGTAATAAGGAAGAAGACATCGGTCAGCACCTTCAACACTCTACCTGGAAATGTACTTAGCTAGAACATTCAATTAATTAGACACATTTTCTACCTTCCACATTCCTACAGGTGACAGTGTTGCTAAACTTCCTGCTCCTACATTACAGGGACCTCTTTGCTCCTGTTTTCAATAACATTTTCCTTATTTCCCCTTACCCCTTCATCTACAGCTTTCTTGAAAGCCATCAGGATTGTCCTCACGGTTTCTTCAAGACTTTTCATGCTTTCACTAACACTCTCCCCCAAGTCCTTCCAGCTTCTCCCACTGCCCAGTTCCAAAGCCACTCCAACGTTTTAGGTTTCTGTTACAGAAGCACCTCACTCTTCATAATAAAATATGTATTCATTGTAAACTCGTGTATAATAAATTACCCCAGAACTTTGAATCATTTTGGGGGCTGTGTTACTGGCATTGGTGCTATCCTGCCATTGTGGTTCTCAATAGCTGGAAGGCATCTCCAAGATGCTCCTGCGGAGAACAGGGCAGCTTGCATTTGATACTGGCCAGGGAGAGTGTGTGGGACTTGTAGAAATAAGTGTTGTATTCAAAAAAAAAAAAAAAATGAGGGGGTCTGTTAATTTATGTGGGTGATAGCTCTTCAATTATTAGACATTTAAACTCTATACACAGGTGGAAACTTATTTGTAGAGAGGCAAAGAAACTTGTTAAACGCTACCCAAACCAAAGGTGGCCTAGTTGGGATTCGAACTCAGATCTGTCTCGCTCCATCTTACCATATTCGCCTGTGGTGTAAATAGGTGGCAACTGTTGCCCAGTAACCTTACCTGGCTTTCCCTTCCAGCTGTGAAATCAGGTTCTATCTCCTCTATCCCAAAGGGATGAGCTGGGCTTAGAAGATTCATAACATAGTACATTTAATTTCAGAAAAAAAAATGTCTAGAAGTTGAAAGAGAAAGGTATGGAATTTCTAAGTTCACTGCTTCAGGGAAGGTATTTGCACCCCCTCAGCTGGTCCCATTCTTATGTAATTAGACTATCACTTTAGTGACTGATTGCAGTCCCCCTGCCCCAAGCCCCTGAGATCACCTAAATCTCATCTCATGCTGTTATCATATTAGCCAACAGCTTATTAAAGTCGGTGCAGTGAAATATGGTATCCCCTGGCCAATCCCAACCCTGTGGAAATATAAAGAAGAAAGCCTCTAAGGCTGGGCCTCTTTCTGTTCCTCAAAAGCCTGTTGAAGTTGAATGCCAAAATGATGCCTTGGCCCGACACTCTTCTGAACGTTTTCATTTCAACCAGTTCTGACAAGTGAGTGGTTCACTGCTTATTAATAGTGTGATGCCCTAAACACCCCTTAAAAAAATAAGGTATGTGTAAGGACAACCCCAGATTAGCTCTGATGGAGCTATTTTAATTACTTCACTTAGTATTTTACTTGCTTCATAGCATTAAATAACTCCTATAGCCACAATAAATAATAAAAATACCTCATTTTCATAATCACCATTTCATTCAGCCCCAGAATTCAAGATTCCTTTGATACTTGTTTTAGTTTTCTTAAGATACTTCCTGCAAAGTCCCTGATAGTGGATGCCCCCATTTTAACATGTGGGAACTAAATGCCAAGAGAGTTATTTGAAAAAAATCCAGTCACAAGAAACAAAATAAAGCATTTTTTTAAGTGGTACATAAGAAGTATGCTGCTTAAAGCAATACATGTGAAAACCAAAAAAAAAAAAAAAAGAACATCCAGTCAATTGTGAGTTAATCTCTAACTTCCTCCCTGGTCTTCAAGTCAGCTCCCTAACCCCCCGGATGAAGCTAATTCTTTTTTTTTGGCAAAATTATGTTTTCAAACCTCTCTCCTTGGAAATGTTTTCGTAGAGGTGGTCTTGGATTTTATCTGAGTGGGCTTCAGGGAACGAGAGCAAACACTTAATCACTGTAAGAGCAGTACTCTTTGGGAGTGAGAAAAATCTCAAAATTTGCCTTCCATTTATTCCAGTTGGAAAAGCAGTCACCTATGGACAGGAACTAATTAAAGACTTGGTGTTTTGGCAGTTAGTGCACTACACTTGTAAATCAGGGATTATGAGGGGAAATCTCCCTGAGGCTTGTTCTCGCCATTTATTTATTTATTTTGGAACTCAGGTGCAGATGGACTAGTTAATCATGCTACACAGATGCATAACCCACCTTTAGTCCGTGCAAGGGAGCTTTCTTATTTCATTTCACTTTGTTTTAACTTCATTTTATTTTCCCTTTATCGTCCATTCCCCCAACTTCTAACAGAAACTCTCTCTAATGTGTTTGATAAATGTCTTTGAAAATGTAGATATCTATAAAAAGTAATCTGTTCTGTTTACATGTTAAACTTTACATAAATAGGACACTCAAGAATTCTTTCCTTTCTCTCTCTTTCTTTCCTACTTTCTCTTCTTTCTTCCTTCCTTCCTTCCTTCCTTCCTTCCTTCCTTCCTTCCTTCCTTCCTTCCTTCTTTCCTTCCTTCCTTTCTCCTTTCTCTCTTTCTTTCCTCAATGCTGTGATTGTTAAAACCTTGGATATCCACTCTTTGACATTTGGTATACCTGAATTTCTAATGTGTTTCTATCTAGTGGGTATAAAGTGATAACTCATTGTGGTATTGTATGTGCATTTGTGGGGTTGCTAATAAAGATGAATAGTTCTTTATACTCTTGTTATGTGATGTCAAATGACAAAGCAAAAACAATTTAGTAGTGAGTTTGATGTTCTTTATTCAAGGGAAAACAATCCATGGATTGGGTGAGTACAGTGCCTCATAAGCACATTTTGGGCAACAGGAAGCTATACAGAGCATTAGAAGCAATAATGCAGAAACAGGGCATGATTGGCTTGCATTACATATCTGGTCTTATTTAGAAAAATCAAGGAACAGGAAATAAGTAGAGAACTCAGAGTTGGATTGGTGTTTGCGGATTGGCTGACTGGATATATTCTGTTTCTGGTCATGTGGAGCAGTCACAGGAACATAAAAGTTTGCAAACATGGACTCCTGGGCAGAGTGGCTCCATCTTGGGCCTAAAAACTTATTTCTATTTTTTTTTAAGATTTTATTTATTTATTTGACAGAGAGAGACGCAGCGAGAGAAGGAACACAAGCAGGGGGAGTGGGAGAGGGAGAAGCAGGTTTAGCAGGGAGCCCAATGCGGGGCTCGATCCCAGGACCCTGGGATCATGACCTGAGTAGAAGGCAGACGCTTAACAACTGAGCCACTCAGTCGCCCCCTAAAAACTTATTTCAACAATAAATGACCAATTTTTAGCTTTTGCCTATTTTTGATTAAGTTATCTGCCATTTTCTTATTGTTTTGCAGGACTTTCTTGTACCGTCCAGATATTAACCTCAGTCGGTTTTAAACACTGCAAATATCTTCTGATCTGTCCCCCATCTATTAACACTATCTGTAGCAGTGTCCGTTTCAAATAGAGATCTAATGTTTTGATGGAGTCAGATCCATCTTGTTTAAGAAGTCCTGCTCTGCCCCAAGAACATGTAACTTCTTCTTTCATCTTTCCATGTTTTCACTTTTCACAGTGAGACCCACCTGGAGGGCACCTTTGTATACAGTTTGGGGTAGCGATCCAACTTTATTTTAGTCCCTAGAGTGAGACAGTTTTCTCGATATCCTGATTCAATTTCTAGGCCTAACCAGGAATGAAGAAATTTCTATTAGGCGAGGTGCCACAATGAAGTGACTAAGAGTAGAGGGTGATGGGCAGGTAGCAGGTGACTTATTCCCGCTAAATATACTCCTTAAAACTGGTATCTTTCCACAAAAGTTTTTTTGAATTTTTTAAAATTTTTACTTATTTTTTTTTCAGAGAGAGAGAAAGAGTGTGAACAAGGAGGGGCAGAGGGAGAAGGAGAGAGAGAATCTTAAGCAGGCTCCATGCTTAGCCCAAAGCCTGACATGGGGCTCAATCTCATGACCCTAAGATCATCACCTGAGCTGAAACCAAGAGTCGGATGTTGAGCCAACTGAGCCACCCAGGCTCCTCGGCACAAAAGTTTTAAGGTAATATATTGCCATAGTAGTCATTCAGACTATAATGATGAGATATCAGAAGAGTGGAATTGGTTAGAAGAAGGGGCTCCCCTTGGGAAAGACATTAAACCAGAGGGGACACAGAGTCAAAAGTCGGAAAACCATCCTGAAAATGCTTGAGCTAACCTCTTTTGATGAGGGTGAAATGAGCAGTAAGAACAGCGAGTTTCAGAGTGGGCCATTTGTTCATTCACTCATTTTTTCATTTACCCGGTTTGATTGCTTTCCATGAGCCAGGCACTCTTCCAGGCCCTGAGGATGCCACCACAAAACAAGACCAATGGGACTGTCACTGCCAGTGCACTTGTATTTCCACTGGAAATTGATATTCTTACATTTCCAGGTCAACTCTCTGAATTACCACCAATGTAATCCTTCCAAAACACAAATTTAATTAAGATACACTGATCTTACAAAATTTTAAAAAGTTCCGTTGCCTCCTGCAGACTTGACATGCCACACAAGGTCATCCCGGATATGACCACCTGCTCACCTCTCCAACTTCATCTCTTGCTACTCCCCCAGCTCTACAGGCTGGTCCCCAATAGAACAAACCATTGCCTATGCGAAACCTCAGGTGACCCCAGTGTAGGGCAATTCTCCCATCTTCTCATGAGGACCACCCCAAAAAGCTCTAAGGGCCAAGTTGAATGTATAAATGTTTGGGGATATATTTTAAACATCCACTAGTAATATTTAACATATTAACTTAAAAGTGTTTTCAGTTGAATAGCACATGAAATATTAATTTAGAGGTCTATTCCTTTTGTCTCTCCAATTTCATGAAATAATCATACTAACTCCACAGGCAGCGCTGAGAACAGCGCTTTTCTCGTGATCACTAGAGCCACGTTTTGAGTCACAGAATGCAGCTTTTCAGAGCAGATTGTCTTCACGGCGTTTGAATGTTGTTTGTAACACACAACTTTTTGAAACTGTGAATGATGCTGCCACTGGAATTTTTATCACAAGCCAGATGTACCTGTGCCTTTTTATATAATTATAGAACATTGTTAAAAAGTCTCCTACAGGTGTATACATGTGTATTCTCTACAATGTAGCTATGTGCTATTTTTTTTAACGGACTTTTAAAAGGCCACTTTATAATGACATGTACCACTCACAGTTTTGAGGACATATCCCAGGCAAGGAATAACACTACCAACGCATTACATCTTTAAATCTCTCTCTCTCTCTCTCTCTCAAACAATTTCATCTTCTTCCCCAAATTGTCACTTATTTTTATCTAAAATAAAGTAACAGGACATGACCTCATAAAATGAGAGACGGGAAGAAATCAAGTATAAGGTGACCCTTTTCCAAAAAACACTTTGGAGGAGACTCTTGCCTTACAATTGGCCATTAGGAGCGATTGCTTTCTGTGGTTCCCTAAACCACACATGCCTTTCCAAGCGTCCATGTCTTTGCCAAATATTCCCTCTGCCCATAATGCACTGCTTCAGCTCTTCCCCCAGCTGCCGCCTACCAGTGTGCCCAATAGCGCCATTGTTACCGTGCTTCACACACATTGAAAAGCTGTTACATGGTGCCCCTACCATGCAGTGGACTCCTTGAGGTCAGGGGGCTGTGTCTTTTGACCCTGGTGACCTTGGCATCCTTTATAGCATCTCATATCTAGTTCTCTTCCATGAAAACTGATCAGGTGGCTGCATGCTTGAAAGGGCCACCATATGATTTATCATCCAAATTGGAATTCCTTGAGAGTGCAGTAAGCACTATTGACCATCATGCCGGGACACTAGGCATGGACCAAAGCTGTCCTGGGTACCCTGGGTCATACAGTCATCCTAATAAGGTGATGAGGGAAGGCAGTCTTAGGTTTCTCGGCCCCAAATAATAGACCAATATTTTACCTTTCATCTGTCCAACTTCTTTCATGCATATCCCCTCTTTTCCATTCCTCTTTCCTCTCTTATTTTCTCTCTCCCTGCTCAGCAAGACTCATACAAACTTGCTAAACCACAACACTACAATTTCCATCCTTCACTTCACAAGGTAATTTAAGGGTGAGAAGAGCCCACTGAATCCTGATGCAGAGTGGATGGTGTGGGGGGGTAGCGTGGCAAGTGCCATGATTATAGCTCTTGGGAGGGATCAAAACTCAAGACTTCTTTTATTTCTCTCCTTAAAAGGAATCTTAGTGACCCCAAGCAAATGCCCAATAAGTAAAAACACTCAGAATGATGTAAATACACGTACTTTGTTTTCATCCTGAAATCCATCATGACCTGGAGGCACATTTAAGACGTGAAGTGCAGAGTCGGGCATCATGCCATAAAGAAAAACTTGGTTTTATGGGTCAGTGGAAGCTGTGTTCCAGGATGGTTATAGGAGGAAGTGTTTCGGAACCTGCTGGATCTAGATTTGAATCCTGATTCCACCACCTACCTAGCTGAGCAACTGTGAGCAAGCTTGCTTGCTTGCTTTCTTTTTCTTTCTTTCTTTCTTTCTTTCTTTCTTTCTTTCTTTCTTTCTTTCTTTCTTTCTTTCTTTCTTTCTTTCTTTCTTTCTTTCTTTCTTTCTTATCTTC
>NW_027397083.1:14040168-14050382 GCF_003265705.2 Callorhinus ursinus
CTTTCTTATCTTCTTTAAACTTAGTTATCTTATTTTTAAAATGGAGGGTTACATCAGACCTACTTTGGAGGCTCATTGTGCCAATTAAATGAGATAATGCATTTAGCACTGTGCCAGCACATAATAAACACTAGCTTGGTGCAAGCTATTCCACTATATGCACACCAGCAAGGCTTGCAAATGCACTCATTTCATCTGTATGAAAATAGTTATGCCAGGTTTAACGATCAGAGCAGTGAACAGGGAAAGCAGAAATCCGGGTGCCTGCCATGTCTCTGCCATGATTGACCTGTGGGGTGCTTAGCAATTTATTTCCCTTCTTCGGTTTTTTAGCCTCCTCTGCGAAATGTGCGAACTGGAAATGATTCCTGTTTCAATTTCCCATTGCTATGCCACACACCACCCCAAAACTCAGGGGCTTAAGCCAATAATGATCCATTATGTCTCAGGATCTGGCGAATTGTCTGGGCTCGCCTGGGCAGTTCTTCTGCTCTGTATGGTGTTGGCTGGGGTCACTCATGCAGCTGCCTGCCGCTGGATGCTCAGCTGGAGCTGGAACATCCAGAATGGTGTCACTCACCTGGTTGGCAGCTGTACGGGTCAGCTCTGGTTCTCTGCCTGAACTGTCATCCTCTAGGGCCATTCTCTTTCCACAGGGCCCTCCAGCTGCTAACAGACTCATGACGGGCAGCTGGCTTCCAAGAAGGCAAAAATGGAAACTTAGGCCAGATGTCACACGGTGTTACTTTGTAGAATATTTGTCAAAGCGAGTGGGAAGCCAGTCAAGATTCTTGGGGGGGGCGGGGAGAAAAAGACTCCGCGTCCTGAAGACTTTCAAAGTCACATTATAATAGAGCGTGCAGGGTGGCACAGATCGTTGTGACCACTTTTCCAAACAATCACTGAAATCCCTATGGTACATGCTAGCTCTGACAGTCCATACTTAAACCTAAAGTTTTGGGGCAATCCCACTTCTCAGTTTGGTTTGTGGACTCTATAAATTCCCCAGTGAGCACCTAGGGGGCTCCAGGGTTTGAAACCTCTGCTCTCACTTTAGCCCAAATAGAAATCCATTGTTTTTGTCAACCAGTATCCTCTCAGTCTCCTCCTGGTGACCAAAGTCCCCAATTTCCCTCCAGGGACCTGATGCAGACGCAGCTGGTTACCCAAAATATCCCCCCCATTCTGCCTGACTAACAGAGCCCTGATTTTCCCAGATACTTAGATGTTATTGTCCTCAGATATTGGGCATCAACCTTCAAAAAGCTAAACAAGTGACCCAGCACTGACCAATGAGACATCAAGACAAATTTCATGGGGAACTTCCAGAAAAGATTTTCTTTCCTGAACAAAAGAAAAAGACTTGTAAGGAGAAAGCTCTGTCCCTTCTTTCCTGATTTATAATCTTGTGTAGAACCAGCTGTGGAAACTACCTTGTGATCATGAGTGGTAAACCTAAAGGATCTCAGAGAAGTACCCAGACCCCTGACATTATTAAGTTTTGGATTTATCCAATCCAGAACTGCCTGTCCCTGGACTTCTTTTATGTGAGATAATAAATAAGTGAGTCTGTTATCTACAATCAAAACTATCCCTTCCCCACTACCCTGAGTGTATATTGTTGTAGTGATGTTGACTCTACCCCTCACTCCAGGAAGGATCATGTAACCCATAACTAAGCAATTAGCACGTGCATTCACCTGACCACAGTAGTTACTTCAAAGATGGACCAGGGACTCTGGCAGAGCCAATGAGGGGCAAAGCAACTCATCTTGGGACTTTTGGAAAAAGACATTCACTTTTTTCCTGCTGCACCTAAAAGCTGATAGGTTATAGCGGCTAGGGCCACTGTGACTTTTTCTACCATCTCATGGACTTGAAGAGTCAACTCTGAAGAATGCAGACTCAAGAATAAAAAGAAAACCGTTTTTTTTTTTTAAGATTTTATTTATTTCTTTTAGAGAGAGAGAGAGAACCCAAGTGAGGGGAGGGGCAGAGGGGGAGGGAGAGGAAAAGGGAGAGAATCCCAGGCGGACTCTGCACTGAGCATGGAGCCCGGTGCACTGCTTAATCTCATGACCCTGAGATCATGACCTGAGCCAAAACCAAGAGTCAGATGCTTAACCGACTGATCCACCCAGGTGCCCCAAGAAAACTGATTCTTGATAAGATCTCTCAAATTCTGGATCTAGCCATTCCTGAAGCCATAATGTTGCTTTTTTTTGTTGTTGTTGTTTATTTGATCTCTTTTTTTTTTTTAAAGATTTATTTATTTATTTTGAGAGAGTGAGAATGAGAGAGAGAGAGCGAGCACATGAGAGGGGGGAGGGCCAGAGGGAGAAGCAGGTTCCTCGCTGAGCAGGAAGCCTGATGCAGGACTCGATCCCGGGACTCCAGGATCATGACCTGAGCCCAAGGCAGTCGCTTAACCAACTGAGCCACCCAGGCGCCCTATTTGATCTCCCTTTTTAGAATAAGCTGTCCTGGTGGGACTTTCTGTCATTTGCAAGGAAAAGTCTCCGGACTGAGGAAGTATGGCTACTCATTATGAAACCATCCATCAAACTACCACTTTGATTTTAGGATACTCTCTGGAACTTTTAACTTGAACCTCTGTTCCTCATCCAAGTTCATCTACTCCTATAAATGTTCTTGCCACCACCTATAATTATATGGTCTACCCATTAAGAGTAAGGCTTGGGACTAGGCTTGGCCCTTGGTTCAAATCCCAGCTGTACTACTGATTAGCTCTGTGACCTTGGGCAGGTCTTTAAATCCCTGTGTTCTTTAGCTCCAACATGTTTAAAATTAGGACAATAATGGTTCCTGCCTCCTAGGGTTATTGTGAGGATAAAAGCAGGGAATGCAGGCAAAATGCTTAGCCAGCATTATGTATGACACATGAGACTCTCACAAATGTTTGCTATTTTTTTTTAAGATTTTATTTATTTATTTGAGAAAGAGAGAATGAGAGACAGAGAGCACGAGAGGGAAGAGGGTCAGAGGGAGAAGCAGACTCCCCGCTGAGCAGGGAGCCTGATGTGGGACTCGATCCCAGGACTCCAGGATCATGACCTGAGCTGAAGGCAGCCGCTTAACCGACTGAGCCACCCAGGCACCCAATGTTTGCTATTTTAAATGAAAATCTAACCTAAGATGATAGGCAGAGTAATGACCCACGCAGAGATGTCCATGTCTCAATCCTCAGAACCTGTGAATACATTATGTTTCACTGCAAAGGGGAATTAAGATTGCAGATGGAATTAAGGTTGGCAATCAGCTGCCCTTATAATGGGAAGATAATCCTGGATTATCCAGCCGAGTCTAATGTAATCACAAGGTTCTTAAAAATGGACGAGAGAGGCAGAGGAGGTAACTGGAGTGATGCGTTGCAAGAAGGACTCAATCTGGTTCTAGCTCTGAAGATGGAGAAAAGGGGCCACAGGCCAAGGAATGTGGGCAGCCTCCAGCAGCTGCCAAAGACAGAGAAGCAAATTCTCCCCTAGAGCCTGCAGGAAGGAATGCCACCTTGTTGACAACTGGACTTAAGCCCAATGGGACCTGCTACTGAGCCTCTCCTCCACATCTTTCTATAACTGCTACCACGGACTCAGCGATGAATGAGAAAGTCATGGCTCTACCCTCATGGAGCTTACAAGGTATGTATTCTGCAGCATGCAGGGTCTTAGGAAATCCAATTTGGCAACAAGCATGGGAGTTGCCAAAGAGAATGAGAAGTTGTAAGTCCAGGCAGCTACAGGGCAGAGATGTGGTGCAGAAACCCACAGAGAGGGAAAGGAGTGGGGGACTATGGGTTGTTAACTGAAACCAGAGCTGAGGCAGTAGATGTTGTCCTAGGTGGAGTCCAGGACAGAAGTCTTGAGGTTACACTGGTCTGGCTGCTCTGTGTGGGGGCATCAGGGAGGAGAGAGACATCAGGTTGGATACCAAGGGGCATGAAAAACACAATTTTCATATGTTCAACCCTCACCATGACCTTTCAAGAGATGTTATTAGGCCCCTTTTCTAGAGGAGAAAATCAAGATTCATAGAAATTAAGTAGCTTGATCAGATTTACACAATAAGTAAATGGTGAAATGGAATTTTAATTTTTTGTTGTTGTTGTTAACAAAGAACTGCAGATTCTCCCTGTTTCCATGTAATGTTGACTTAGTTGTTTCAGTGCTCTTTAGACACTGTCCATCTCACCTTGTAAATTATTTAGGGCCAAGACTGGGCTCATTTAGTCAGAACGTACAGCAGGAAGTGTAATGCTTAAAACCCTATCTCAGCAAATCTTAGTTGCCATCAGTTGGAATATGCACTACTCTCATTCCATATAGCACTAGGAAAGAAAACCTGGTCGGGATTGTGAGACTTCTCAATTTGAGAGGTGCCAAACATGGAAAAATACTCATCTTGGACTCCATAAAATACAGTGAAAGATTTTTTTTTTAAATGATGATGTTGATGAAGTGTCAAATCCCTTTTTGCTAGTCTACTCCCAGGCTTACCCATGATTTAGGATTCTTATGTTTTAACTCAAACTGTTTTTTTATGGAAATATAACTCATATACAGTGTTGTATTAGTTTCAGGTGTACGATTAAATGATTCAACAATTCTATACATTACTCGGTGCTGATCACAATGAGTGTACCCTCAATCCCCTTCACCTACTTCACCCATCCTCCTACCCACCTCCCCTCTGGCAACCACTAGTTTGTCCTCTGTATTTAAGAGTCCAACTTGTTTGTTTGTGTCTTTTTTCCTTTGTTTGTTCGTGTCTTTTTTCCTTTGTTTGTTCATTTTGTTTCTTAAATGCCGCATATGAATGAAATAATACGGTATTTGTTTTTAACCCAGACTGTTTAAAAATGTCTCAAGTAAATTCCCTTTGAACAACTCTGTTGGACATTTTTCATCAAAATACGGTACTATTGAACAAGAGGGAGAAATGAAGAATTATCGACACAAACATTGATAATGAAAAACATGATTTCTGGTGCGCTGGACATTGTGTTAAGATGGACTGTGCACTGTCCATCTTGACTTCTCATGATCGTCTTATGAGTGATTAGGCTTTTATTACTGCCATTTGCATATAGACAGTTGAGGCTCACAGAAGTTGAGTTCCTTGTCCAAGGCCCCCCAGCATGCAAATGGCAGAGACAAGACTTGAGTCTCTGCCTGGGACTTCTGGGCTTGTGCCCATAACCACTGTCTTTCATGTAAGCAAAAATGGGGTGGCATCTATTTTCCTTTATAAAATATTCTGCAACCATAACCCTTTGCATCATATAATTAATGTCTGCTTTTCCTCGGTCTTTCTGAGCTACGTACCCAGTTATCCTTCCAATAAGTGTTTTTCCTCCTAGTGCTGATTTGTTCTTATTCTCTTACAGATCAGTCTCCAGAATTTTAATCATTCTTGGCTCACTTCTCTGACAAACTTACCAAAGACATGTGCTGAAATTGCAGTCAGGAAAGTGCCCCGAAAACGTAAAAAAAAAAAAAAAATCAACAACCAACTTTTATAGTTCATCTGATCTACACAGGAAATTAGAAAACACCCCATACTTAACTGAAAAAATACTTGAAATGAAATGAAAAGTGAGGTTTACTGTTATTTAGATTTTGATTAAAAAATGTTTATCCCTTATCTAAGGCTCAGGGACACTGGAAATGAAGGCGCTGAAAGCTCGCTTTATAGAACTTTAATGATCTTTTCTTATTATGTTATATTACTGTTTCCTAAGCCTGTGGTCAAATACAATAGCTTTATTAAAGCTGTGATTCAGTTAGAGGGGAGAATGAATTTTTCTGCCACGGGAGCACTGGTGAGAAGTGAGAGAAGATGCTAGCACTGCTGTGTGGAAGAAAACCCTTCCAGAAAAGGTGGGTTGCAGGGGCTCATGCAGTGGGGTACAGGGATTCTTTGTCCTGGGATCCAAGCTTCCTTGAATTTACTGCAAAACAGCCCAGAGGTTATTAGCTTCTGGATCATTGGGAGAAGGAAAACAACACAAAACAGAGACGAGGTCTGGGGTAGCAGCTGGAACACAGGATAAAGCTGCTGATGTTCTGTCTCAAGTTCTCAGGTATGAGACATGGACACTGATAAATGCTCACATATATAGAGCATTTGCTGTCGGCAGGCACTGCTCTAAGCACAGCGCATTTTGGTACATTGTTTGACTCCCTCAGCATTTTGTTTCAACCTTTAGTTCCCTCAACAACCTCATCAGGTGGATACTATTCTCATTTGCATTTTACAGGGGAGGAAACTGAGGCTGAGAGTAATTTAACACAAGTTCACATGCTAAGTGGTGGAGCCAGGATTTGAACTGATATTTCGAATCCAGAGCCTGTACATGCACTTGGCCATGACACTACGTTGCTAATTCCCCACCTGCTTCTGCGGCAGGCCATGCACTCTGGAGGCTACTGAGGAATGGGGGTGGGGCAGCCTCCAAGAGAACGGGTAATCTCAAGGCAGCCTGAGAAAAGAGGGATTTGGAAGGAAATTGTTGTGGCCTCCTAACCCAGGCAGGGCTGGCTCCCTTTGAAGGGGTGAGAAATGAAACAATTTTAAAGAGCCGGGGGAGGTGAGAGGTCAAGACTAAGCCACCATAGCTAAGCGATGTAGAAATGCAAGCCCGTCATTGCTAAAGTGACAAAATAGAATATCAGGACACATTCAAAACAACCTCACACAATTATTATGGAAATTAACTGTTGCTGTTTCTGAGACATTTTTGCCAGCCACGTGAGGGACGTATGACATCATAAACATTCACTTGTGAAATAGGGGATGAGGGATTGAGAGTTGGGGCCGCTCTCCGACCTTGGCCAAGTTACCTAGCCTCTGTAAGCCTCAGTTCCCCTCATTTGTAAAGTGGAGATGTTAATAGCATCTACCTCTTAGCGTTCACATAAAGCTTAAATGATGGTAATGTAGGCAAAGTGCTTGGCACCATGCAGAGTGCACCGGAAAGTGCCCAGTATATGAATATGTGAATTTCTTCTGCTCTGCTGTCAATCCCACCTGCTATAAAACGGAGTCCCATATGTTGTGAGGGAAATACATTATTTACGCATGAAGGGGGGGGGTTTGAATACCAACAAATATTTACTAGTCCTCCATGTCCCAGGGAGGGTGTTGGATACCAGAGATACGGGAATACTCTATTTGGGACTGGGTTTTTACAAAAAAACCAAGAGGTGTTTTGTGATTCTGAGAATACTTTAGGCCTCCCGCTCCATATTCTAATGATACCCAGTACTGCCTCCTTCCGGGTTGTTATTTGCAATGCCTGACTCCCACCAGACTGTAAGCCTCCCCGAGGAAGGGACTAATTAATGCCTTAAGGGTGAATGTTAGGTGGCTGAGGGGAAGGGCAGTGGGACCCCAGGAGACTCCAGATAAGGGGAAGAGAGAGTGTGGTGTCCCCAGGGTCAGTGCGGAATGAGGCATGTCAAAGAACTGAAAACCAAAAATGATCCCGTTTGGCTGGAGCTCAGAGAGCAAGGGATGATGGGTGTTAGGTGAGTGAGGTCACAGAAAGAGCCGGAGGTGGGACTATGGAGGTTTTACAGCTCAATTGTGGAAGCCAGCTCCTCAGGGGAGCCCCAGAGATTAGTAGAAGCTTCACAGCACCGTTCAAAGTCTAGACATTAGGCCCCAGAATGGTAGAATCCTTTGTGTGTATGTATCTTTCTATTATTCTAGAAAGTGTAAACAGTTGGGGAAACAAAGGCCACTCAATATCCTCCATGATTGAAGGTTATGGTCCAGGGAATTAAAGTTTTATAAAACTGAGAGGAGGCAAGAGGGGATGATAGAACAAAGTTCAGAGAAGCAGCTGATGGGATTAGGACCCACTACCCCCAGATATGGCACCTTGGCAGACTAAGCTGAAGGAATTTGAGAAACAGCAAAGCAGGAATATCATGCAACCTCCCCCGTTTCTTTCCTCAAATGGATTGTGAACTCCGGAGTGCAAAGTGCCGTCCCTGTACCAGGAGGAAGGAAGATGTTCTGATCCCCAGAGATGGGGAACTGGGGGCTGAGAAATCTCCACAGATAAACCTTGTTAAACTTACCCTCATCTTCTAGCAAATTCTTTACCTTGTACTTCTGCTAGCCCAGACCCCTCTGTCTTGTCAGTTCTTCACAAATGTACTGTCTTCTTGGAGTCCTTCTTCTCTGTGAAGGCGTCAAGGTACATGTAAACATTCAATAAAAGTTGTATGCTTTTCTTCTGTTAATCTCTGTCAGCTGAATTTTCAGACCCGACCAGGCACCTTAAGAGGGTCCAGCAAAACTTTTCCCCCCTACACAGGCTCTGACCGTCTGGTCTGGCTATCCCAGAGCAGGGGATCCTCAAAGGTCTGCCCAGAAGCCACCGCAGATCTCAGCCCACCCATGTGTCTGCTTGCAACTACCTCAGGAGAAAAAAAGCTTCTCCTCTCCTGCCTTCCAAATATCTCCTTAGGGGCTTCTCAGTGACCCTTCTGAACCTGAAACCAGGCCAGGCAAGGGGGCGAGAGATCTAGTGCTGGCTTCTAGTGAAGCAGAGGGCAGAAGCAAAACACCTCTCTGCTGTGGGAAGTCTAAGACGCACTGTTCTTTGATGCACCACTGCAACAGGAAAAATGGGTCCAACTACACCGACACAAGGCTTCCCTGTCATCAACACTGAGGCACATGCCCACTTCAAAGATGTGAACATGTGTGTATGCCTCGGGAAATGCCTCTGATGATTGATTTCAAACAGAAGAAAAAGTGAAAAACCACTGGCCATTGTGAATTCTTATCTTCCAAAAGAATGTGCACTTTTGGGAAACTGAGGCAGGGATCTAGCCTGCCTCACTGTCAGGACCCCTGAGCCTCCGGGTGGGAGCCGAAAGCCTTGCCTCCCTCCCGCCCTGAGCTGACTGACTGTCCTGATTTGCCTCTCAGCCTGAAGTGGCCTCCCCTGAAGTGGCCCTGAGGAAACCGCACATTCACTTGGAGCCAAGAGAGCTAATTGTCCTTGCTTGCCTCAGGGCCAACATTAAGGGTTTCTTTTTCTTCTTAACTTTTTATTTTTTGTGAAATCTATTACACACACAAAAAGTGCACAAAACCTACACTTACTCAAGAAATGGAATGTTGCTGGCACCCCCCAGAAAGCCCTCCCCGTACCCTCTCCTTCCTTCTCCCCTGAGGGCAGCTATCTCCACAGATCTGTTGGCCTACTTTGAAGTTGTATATAAATAGAATCATGCAGCAGGTCCTCCTTGGGCCTGGCCCCTCTCCCCCATTGTCCTTCGAGAGATTCATCCCTGTTGTGCACATTGCTGTTCGGTAGTCTGTGTGTGGGCCTTCCATTGTCATGTTCGGCATGTGGGCCGTTTCCCTTTTGGGGCTATTGAGCTTAGTGCTGCTATCAAGATTCTAATGTGCGCGTCTTTTGTGAAGATCTGCATGCGTTTCTATTGGATGTGTACCTAGGAGTGGAACAGAAGGCCTATTGGGCTTTCATAGCTACTACCTAACCTTAAGTGTGTGCAGACTAAACTTCCTTGCTTTCATCCTTCGGGAATGACAACAGCATTGCTCCGCAACTTTTTCAGACAAGCTTCCTCCAGCCAAGGCCTTGAACCCTGGAAGCATTCCATGGAGAAGACAATGCCTTTCTTGACCACAGAACAGGCACATCCTCTTTAGGCAGAACGAAGAGTTTGATGCGGGTGAATATACCAGTGCACGGCCACAGGTGAAGAACTTTCCATTGGAAGTGTGTTTGGGAGGGTCAGTTGTACCTCTGACTTATTCAGCACCTTGTTACCTGGGCAGATGCAAAGTTACAGGCTTCGGGAACCTCTCTATGCATCCTCGGCTTTTGCATCCATGGCAACGCATGCTTTACATACCATTTTCTTTCAAACAATGGGAAATTAAACATTTGATATGAAGCAATGTTGGATTTCAGATTAGAGGATGGGAGAGGGGTAAGGCTGTGTCTCCGAGTGGCAACTTGTCAGACGGAATGGAATGCCTAATGCAGTGCACTTAAGGAAAGGTGTTGATACAAAGACTCCTTTCTCTGTGGCATGCATGAAAAACATGTCTCATTGCCCACTTCCCTCAGCCTGCCCTGCTCTTGCATGCTGATTGCTTCACACACACACACACACACACACACACACACACACACACACACACAC
>NW_027397083.1:14050392-14074864 GCF_003265705.2 Callorhinus ursinus
ACACACACACACACACACACACACACACACACACACACACACACACAAACTCATTCACAGTCAAGCAGCAATTCTCGGGATGAAGCAGAAAAATTAAAAAAGAAAAAGCTACCGGGGCACCTGGGTGGCTCAGTCATTAAGCATCTGCCTTCAGCTCAGGTGATGATCCCAGGGTCCTGGGATCGAGTCCTGCATCGGGCTCCCTGCTCCGCGGGGAGCCTGCTTCTCCCTCTCTCTCTGCCCCTCCCCTCCGCTCCTGCTCTCTCTCTCTCTATCTCTCTCAAAGAAATGAAATCTTTAAGAAAAAGAAAAAGCTACCAATCTTCAGAATGTGGGACATTCTGATGGCTTACTGGCCAGAGTGGGGTAGTAGGGGCTCACTAAATATCTGGTTAACCGGTCAATGAACGAATGCAGCCACAAGCTCTCCAGCAGTCGGGTGACATTGGAGATCGCCTTTCGTTTTGTACGCCAGTTTCCTTATTATGACTCTTAATGACTTAATTCTGTGATTATCTTTATGCCCTTATAAAAGCACTTTTAACACTTAGGGGCTGTCTCTCTGAAGTTGTATTTTAAATTAATTAAGCAGTATTTAAGAGCCTCCACTGTCTGTGAACGCCAACATGCTTGAGGGCAGTAGGTGGGGCGGTACAGTCCTGTTGGTAGTGACAAGGCTGCCTATCTCCTAGGTTTTCTTTTCTCTCTCTCTCTGGTTTTTTTTTTTTTTCCTTTACTTTTTGTTTTTTCTGCCCCCCTCACCCCCCATCAACATCAAGAGAGAAGGGATGACAGGCCAGTGAAACTGGCAGGACAGGAAGTGAAACCAGCTTCAATGGTGAAAAGCAAACAAATAGTGGTTCTCTCCTTCTTGTCACCTTTCATGCTGAAATCCCCGGAATAGAGTTTCAGGCACCGAGAAGTGCTGGCCCCCCGGACAGGAAGTCCTCCTCTTTTCTCCCTGGCATTGGGTCTTAGGAGCAGCCCATCTCAGCGCCTTGGCATTTGTGGGGAATGTTACATTCTGAGGCAGGTTTTTGTTTTTCTAATAAACACGCGTAAACACACACGCACCCACAGATGCATGAGTGCCTAATATTTAGAGTCAAGTCTGGCAGGTGGAAATGAGCCCCGTTGACAAATCTCTATTTATTGTGTTATTTCACCAACAAAAGCTCAAATGCTAACTAGCTTTGTGAATAATTTGTGGATGGAAATGCGATCATTTTTCTAAGTCAGCCGGTGGGCTCAGCTCATTGCACTCCCCACCTAAAAATAAATTCTCTGGCTGACTGTGAACATACCGATACTTGCGGCAAGTGGAGCAAACTTATGGGGACCATTAAAGTGCCAGGGCATTGGAAAATAACAGGGAAGTGGATACTGATTTGCATTTATGTCATAAAATAACTTGTCACCTTCAATTTATCACAGTAATTGGTACCAGAGGAGAATGTGTGATGCTTACGTTTGGTTCAAAGCCACCTTTCCTCATCTCCCACTCCCTGCCTCTCCCTCTCCTGAAATAGTAGTAATGGGTGCACTTCTAAAGATAAATGATCTTAGACCTCTTCTATATCACTGGCATTTGGGAACTGAGATGCACTGATGTATTCAAGAGTTTAAATGTCACAATCATCCAATGACTCACATGCTATTATTAGCCCCGTATCACAGATAAAGAAACAGAGGCACAGAGAAGTGACTTGCCCAAGGTCATAAAGCCAGTAACTGGCAGAACCAGGATCTGTGCCCGGACAGTTAAGACCCTCGAGTCCATGGTCTTAATCACGGTTACGATCATGGCTGAGGCTATAACGTACATCCTAACAGAAATAGTGGGGGTGACACCAATACCTGGGAAAAGCGCACATCCCCAAGATGTTCAAACTGATAAGAAAAACATACTGCAGAGGACACATCATTTCAAACCAACAGAGAGACCTGGCCAGGTATAAGGAAGTTATTCCAACTGGGGTTAGAAAAATAACCGGTGGTTTGTGGTTATTACCAATGCAGATCAGGCATGGTCCTCTTGATTACAGTGGAGTGCTTTGAATTCTGTGACTTTATTTCTACAAGCTAACCAAAGCCACACATGACAGATAGTTGCTTCTTTATTCGGGAAATTCTCCGGGTCTCTCTCCACTTAGCTTTTGTCAGAGCGTCTATATATCTTAGTTCTGCGAATGATAAGTTGACTTCTACTGATGAATTTGAAAGTATTTCTGGGTTGTGTTATACTGCGTTTCTCTCTTTTTAAATTTGTGGTAAAATACATAAAACATAAAATTGACCATTTAAACCATTTTGGAGTGTAGAGTTCAGTGGCATTAAGTATATTCACATGGTTGTGCGACCGGCACCACCATCCATCTCCAGGACTTTTTCACCTTCCCTCCCTAAAACTCTGTCCCATTAAACACGAACTCCCCATTTTCCCCTCCCCCCAGCCCCTGACAACCACCATCCCACTCTCTGTGTCCGCGAATTTGACTTTTCCCGGGACCTCAGAGAAGCGGAATCACACTGTGCTTGTCTTTTTATGTCTGACTTCTTTCACTTAGCATACCGCTTTCATCCATGTTGCAGCACAAGTCAGAACTCCATCCCTCTTTAAGGCTGAATAATAGTTCACTGGAGGCATAGACCACATTTGGCTTATCCATTCATCAATCAATAGATATTTGGGTTGTTTCCACCTTTGGGCTATTGTGAATAACGCTGTTATTAACATAGGGGTACAAATTCCCTGCTTTCATTCTTTGGGGTATATACCCAGATGTGGGATTGCTAGATCATATGGCAATTCTATGTTTAATTTTTTGAATCTGGGTGTCTTTTGAATACATTATTTGGAGTAGAAGAGGTGTTGACAGGTACCCTGGGCAGTTCTCAGATGTTCCTACAGGACTGCCCCATCATCAGTCCCCAAACTAGTTCAAGGAGCTTCAAGGCAGCTCCATAAAAGCAGGGGGCATGCTACTCAGTCGTTGGGGCTGTTGCCTGCTTTCATCCCCAGTTACAGGTGACTGATTGCCAGAGCTGGGAAAGTAATCCCAAAGATATTAGTATGCAAACCAGAACAGGGAACAGTGTGGTTTAAAACTGTTTCTCGACTGTTTTGCTATAGATACGTGTCTGAATGTGACACATACCCCACCCCCAACACCCCCTCCTCTCTCTGCTGGATGAGCTAAGCCAGGCACATTGGGATGTGTTAACCCTTCCTGAACCAGCATCAGTGACTTCCTCAAAGCATACGATGTTTCAGCAGCCCTGACTCTGAGCAGTGATTTAGCTGAGAAGATGCCAGTTACTGGATGACATCAATTGTTCCGTAATTGACAGACACCGGAAAAGTCTCATTATCACCAATAACGGGAGAACCTCATCCATATCACTCCTGTCAAGGCCGTCAGGTTGGGTCGTGTACGTATCCAAAGAGCCAGCTCTGGCATCACGCACAAGGAGAATCCTGCACTCTGGTGATGCAACTCACCCATCCAGCCCCGTCCCCACAGGGAAAGCTGCAGGAGAAGATCAGAAGTCACCGTTATTCAGAAACCAAACTTAGTATGCTTCTTTATGTTCCTTTAACCTGTTGCTGACCTTCGCAGAGAGAGGAGATTTTCAGAGGAAAAAGTGTTGATTTAGTGCATGAGCAAATGGCAGGAGGCTAGTAGATCCTAAGGAAATGGTTAGGAGGGAGCTCTTGGAGTCATGGAAGTACAGTTGGCCCTTCAGTGGGCACTTGGCAGAGTTACCTTCCTAAGCCACCCAGACAGGGCTCTCTAGGAAAATTACTTCTGGCTGCACTATCGGGGGTCTGCTTAGAGGGAAATATCACCAGGATGGTATGACCATACCATCTGGGCTCTGGCAGCAGACAGACTGGGGCTTACTTAATTATGTCACATGGGGTAAATTACTTAACTTCTCTGTGCCTGTTTCCACATCAATGAAATAAAGAAAATGAGAAAAAAAATCTACCTTGCTTTGGCCATTTATTAACTATATGGGCTTTGGTAGATCAACTCTTAATGAGCTAATGGGTAGAATAACTCCTGTCTCTAAAGGATTGTTGTGAGATGAGGCAAATTTTAGGACAAGTCAATGGTTTGCGTAGGTACTCAATAGTTATTAGACAGGACTGTTTCAAGCTACCTTTCATCCTTTGGTGGTGGATGGGGCATAAATAATCAGAATGTATATATAGAAAATAAAATTTGGACTCAAAAAGAAAAATATCTGTATTGAGTTTACCTTGGGATGTCGCCACTGCCATTTCTGCCAGGATGTTTGAGTCTGAGGCCACCTCCCACACTAGAAGGGAGATGCCTTTCATAATCTGATTCTATCAGCACAGTGTCATGGTTAAGTGAGATGTCCCTGGAGTCAATAATCAGGGATCAGACCATGGCACCTCAGCTTCCAAGCCTTATGATTTTGAAGAATTTCTTGTTCTCTTGTATTGTCAGTCTCCTGATCTGTAAAACAGGGCAAGAATTGTACGTGCCGGGAGCCTGGGTGGCTCAGTTGGTTGGGCGACTGCCTTCGGCTCAGGTCATGATCCTGGAGTCCCAGGATCGAGTCCCACATCTGGCTCCCTGCTCAGCAGGGAGTCTGCTTCTCCCTCTGACCCTCTTCCCTCTCGTGCTATCTCTCATTCTCTCTCTCTCAAATAAATAAATAAAATCTTTAAGAAAAAAAAAAAAAGAATTGTACGTGCCTCAGAGGTCGTGATTAAATCCAATGAGTTAATACCTGTGAAGTGCTTAGAATGGTACCTGGAAGGGAACAATGGAAAATGTTTAATAAAAGTTAGTCATGATTGTTACCCGGAAGCTTTCCTAAGCAGCTACTACAGCCAGAGGGGAGAGGCGCAGCAGGCTCATGCTGACTTCAGTGCGCATCTCTTCCTGACTCTTTGTTCAGGGACAGCACACTGCTAGCCTGAAATTGGCCACGGTGGGAGTTTTTACACCAGGAAAATTGGTGAACACCGCAAATCAGCCTCTCTCCCTTCTTCCTCCCCAAACCTCATTAAACATTTACCAACACACTGCTGGGCACGAGAGAACTCCTGGGGCCACTAAGCCTGCCTTTGCACAGGTCCCGGGGCCAGGAGAGAACGGTGGTGCCAGGAAGGTCAAAGCCTGCTCTCCAATCAAGCTGATGGGGAGAGGCAGATACTCTGCCTCCCCTGACTCTCTAGTCTTCATCCCTACCCATCCTTGTGGCAATGTAGCAGGTGCAATATGTGTTGTCAGAGGCGATCTTTCCAGACATTCCTTCTACCCCTCCTACTTTTTGAATGTTCTTTTTAGTCAGGAATCTTTAATTGTAAGCCACAGAAACAAACTCTGGCACACATAAGAAAAAGAGACGTTCGGGTGCCTGGGTGGCTCAGTCGGTTAAGCATCTGCCTTCAGCTCAGGTCGTGATCCTGGGATCCTGGGATTGAGTCCCGCATCCAGCTCCCTGCTCAGCAGAGAGCCTGCTTCTCCCTCTCCCTCTGCTGCTCGCCCTGCTTGTGTTCCCTCTGTCTCTCTGTCAAATAAATAAATACAGTCTTTAAAAAAATATCCAAATGGTAACAAATGATGCACTCACGGGCTTCAAAGGGGGCTTGAAGTAGATGGTTTTGCACAGACAGGTCCCAGGCAGCTGCAGAGAGTTCTGGTAGAGAACTCCTCCACTCTATCACCAGCCAGAATAAATAGGCTTTAAGCTTTTGCTTTTTTTCTTGCTTAAGAAGCAAAGTTTTAGGAGGAAGAATCCAATTGACTGAGCTGAGACCACATGCCCACTTGTTGGTTATATGAGGGCGTTTAGATTTAGGACTCAATCAAACCACCCACAACAGGGTAATTTCCCAAAGTAAACCAGAGGCACTTGAAGCAATGGACGCCGGGTGGCCACAAGCAAGACAAATGCTCCTTCTACCTGCCAAGTCCTCTGGGGGTGGGGGTGGGGAAATATTTTGTGGTCCCTCTCTGCAAAGGGGGTGCTGTTGCCAACTGAACCTCACATGTGTGGTCTTTCACAGAAGATGCTGGAAGCATAGATCGGCGAAAAACCCCTGAGGCCCGCCAGACTGCAGGACACAATTTCAAGGGAAGAGCTGCCTGTCTTGAGCTTGAACAATCCCAAAGTTCATCAAGTTCAGGAGAGCGTACTTCACACAGTGATCTCCATGCGGGCATTCTCTGGGGAAGGACTCAAGAACTCAATTGGCCCTTTTCACCTCCAATCTCCACCCACCCCCCCACCGCCCCGTTCCTGCCCAGAGTGATTAATACCATGATGGCTTTGATGACAGCTCCACAGGATCCCCAGGGACTTCTAATCTTGGGATGGCAACCCAAGGCTATTTGTTTCCTCCCAGGACCCTGATCATTTCTATGGGCACCAGCTAAGCCCTCGGGAATGTCTTTTGTAAACCTGTCAGAAGTACTTCGGGGCCGTGGTGTGCCTTTTCTAGTTTGAATTTCTTTTTCCTTCTATTGCTCATTGTGATCGATTTCAGAAAGGTGGTTTCATCCTCTTTGGTTCGTTCTTTTCGGGTTTTTTTGTTTGTTTGTTTTTTGTTTTTTGTTTTTTAGCAGTTCTGTAGATGCTGGCCTTGTTTCTTTGACACTATCTGGATGAGCTCCCTTTATCAGCAGATTTCTGTGGCTTGTCTTTGGAGGCATATGCTAAGAAATTGGTTCAAAGAAGAATCGTGAGTGAACCCCCAAAGACATGTGAAACTGGCTTTTCATAGGATGACTCATGGGAAGGGGGTCAACAAGCAAGCTTCTTGTGAACTGATGTGACAGTAACACAGACAATGTGAGGTGTCTTCTTTTATTTTAAGATTTTGTTTATTTATTTGAGAGAGAGAGAGCGAGAGTGCACATGAGCGGAGGGAGGGACAGAGGGAGAGAGAATTTCAAGCAGACTCTGAACTGAGCTCAGAGTCAGATACAGGGCTGGATCTCACCACCCCGAGATTGTGACTCAAGCCGAAAGCAAGAGTCAGACACTCCACCGACCCCGAGCCACCCAGGTGCCCCAATGTTAGGTGTCTTTAAACACAATTATTAAACACGACTATTTTACTATATGAGCGGGTGGAGATGGGTAGAAATGAAACCACTTAATCTGCCTGTGCCTTTACTTGTGTCCTAGGGGTCAGTTCCTAATACTTCCTGCTTCTTTACTACGTGCTAGGCGTTTTTCTAAGTGCTTTACATGTGTTAACTCATAAAAGGTAGGTCTTCTAATTATCCCTATTTTCAGATGAGAAAACTGACAGAGAGCATAAGTAAGTGCCCAAGGTCACAGAGTCAAAAAAATGGAGGAACCAGGGTCAGAACCCAGTCTCTCTCTAGATTCCAGCTCTTTGCTACTAAGCTGTAGCGTCTCCCTAAGGGGAGGGGTCATGTGATCCATCTCCTGCCCTCTGTGCCTGGCACTTGGGCAGGTGCCTGCTTACCTTTGTAGCCTCAAATCCCGCAATTCTCCTTCTGAGACCACACTCTCCAATCACACTGACTTTTCATTTCTGAACGGCAAACTCCTTCTCTCCCAGCCTCAAATATGCAATTCCTTCGGATTAAAACGCTCTCCACTCCCTTTTTTCCCTCTATGCTGGCTGACTTCCACTCATTGCTCTGGTCTCTGTTTAAATGCCACATCCCTCAACCTCCAATGTGAGGTTGTCCCCTATTAACACTCTCATAGGGCCATGTATTTTCCTGTCATCCCATTTATTACAGTAATGATTTGTTCAATGTCTGTCTCCTCTACCAGACTCGACACTCCAGAAGACCAGAAACTATGTCTCCCGTTTTCTGACCTGTTCCCCACCACCTAACACAGTGCTTGACCCAAAGTAAGCAGCCAGGAAATATTTGTGGAAAGAATAGATGCTCAGTGTCTGCTTGCCAGATAAATGAAGGCTTTGAATAAGGCAGGGCAAAGATAGGGCTTAGGATGATGACTCCATTGTTTATTACACCTTATACCCAGAGGGTGTTATTCAAATTGTATAAGGAGCAATCAGAACTTACTGTTGGTCTTAATCCTGGGATACTGGTCCAAGAGACTTCCTGCTCCTCTAGGTGTTCACATGTTAGCGGCTGGATCATGGGTGTAGGGCATTGTTCAGGAGAAGGGCTGGGGTGTTTGGGAAAGTGGGAGAGGCTCTCTGGGCATTCAGGGCAGTAGGCATGTATCAACCAAACTGGAAGTATTTCAACAGTCTAATAACCAACATGACTGTACCGATATATACTGCACATACCTGAGCCATGAGTAATCACTTGAAAATAACCCAACAGGGATTTCCCGTGGAGCACCAGCTTCTGAGTTGCTAAATTTAAAGGCATTACGATAATTTGTATGGTATGAGTCATGCACCCAGGATCATAGCATCGGAAAGGGTACACACCTCCTGTGGAGTTGGGTCATGAATATAGATTAAAGGGAAACTTCAGATAGGTCTCCACTGCAAACACATGGAGGGAAACAGAGCCATTCAGCAACTTTTTTGGAGGACAGCTTTTATTAGCTTGATGACTTGAGAAGTCAGAGATGCTCAACCTCTTCTTCATTAGCATTTTGATGTTGCTAATAGGTCCTGAGAGATGGTCTCACTAAATGATAAAACTGAACGTGCTGCCCCTAGAAGTGCAAGGTCAAGAGGCACGTGTGACAGCCAAGGTGTTGTTTTCTTCCCAAGGTCGGCAGAGCCTGGTCTACGGGGTCAAACAGCCAAAGATCAAGTGGTAATGGCTGGACTTTGCCTAGTTGGGAGCTATGGTGGAGGCAGGAAGCTGACTGCAGATGGAAAGTCATTTTCCCTGAAGTTACTTGACCTTCCTTTAATCTTAAATGTACCAGGCGGAGGCCCTAGCTCTTTTGCCTCAATGTGGCATCACTGCAGCTCAGATGCTGATTGAAGGTCAATCTGAGATACGGGTGTTCCAGAAGCAAATGCTGCCCCCTGGCCTTCTACCACATGGGATTCTTTTTAACAATCCCTCCTCATCCCCAGTCTTCTTATTCCCAATCCTTGCCTTTCGTCTTCTCTTTTAATCATTTTCCTGGCTTATATCTCAAACTTGCCAGTGGCAAACAGAACAGAATTTGTTATCGACTCCTGGGTCACTTGTTTCATGGATTATTTCAGGTCCAATCCTATTAAAGTAAATGTCTCCACTGTGGGGAAATCTCTCTGAATAACCAAATAGGGCCTTTACTCCTCAAGTAAGGGCCAGCTTATTGCAAGCAGAATTTGAGAGCAGGGTTTTAGAAAGAGCTCAGGTGGACTTTGTTTCCAGCAATAATGGCCAACTACATGACCTAAAAACCTTCCCTCTATAAAACTCCTATAAATGTTTTATAAAATATAACAAACATCTTTTTAAACGCATAGCTGAGCTCATAAAAATGTAAGGAAAATCCCCAGGGGGCCAAAACAAAGAATCAAAATCGGAGTGATAGGTGTGAACTGAAACTGGGGCTTCCCTGAGTGTGTGTGTGTGTGTATGAGTGTGTGAGAGAGTGTGTGTGAGTGTGTGTGTGTGTGATCTTTGTAATCAGGTGATTTGGGTTTAATGTGCTTCAGCTGGGGGTGGGTGTGTGGGGAATTTGGATCTTTCCAACACCCTGAATAAAGCTAAGACCCTCAAAAAAATTCTATTCTTCTAGCAAAGGGCAGTGTGAGAAAAGATTGCTTGTCTTAGCCTGAACTCTGGTTGGGGAAAATAAAAGTCTCTGGGAAGGCTCCTCCTGTTGTCATACACGTTTAGTATTTAAATTTATGCTATCATCCAGAACCTCAACTTCCAGGTAAAATAATTAATATAAAAGCGAGCCAGTTTTGCCTTTTACCCTGGGTTGCCTGACACAAGGAAATGACATGTCTTGGGAAGGATGTATGTTCAATCCAAACAAAATGGGAGCATTACAGGTAAAGGCTTGGATGAGCATGAGCTTACCCTCCAAAATTACAAAATACAAAGCTTCTGTGAGTCAGGTGGTCAGATTTGGGGGAAACAAAACAAAACAAGACACCCAGGTAACTGAATTTTAGAGAAACAAAAAATAATTTTCTATACAAGCATATCTCAAATACTGCATGCAGCATACTTATACTAAAAAATTATTTATTGTTGGGGTGCCCGGGTGGCTCAGTTGGTTAAGCGTCTGCCTTCGGCTCAGGTCATGATTCCGGGGTCCTGGGATCAAGCCCCGCATCCAGCTCCCTGCTCCACAGGAAGCCTGCTTCCCCCTCTCCCACTCCCTCTGCTCGTGTTCCCTCTCTCACTGTCTCTCTCTCTCTGTCAAATAAATAAATAAATAAATTTTTTTTTTAAAGATTTTATTTATTTATTTGACAGAGAGAGACAGTGAGAGCAGGAACACAAGCAGGGGGAGTGGGAGAGGGAGAAGCAGGCTTCCCGCTGAGCAGGGAGCCCGACGTGGGACTCGATCCCAGGACCCCGGGATCATGACCTGAGCCGAAGGCAGACGCTTAACGACTGAGCCACCCAGGCGCCCTAAATAAATAAATTCTTAAAAAATTATTTATTGTTTACCTAAAATTTAAGGCTAAATTTAAATTTTACATGGCAACCCTATCTGTGCAAAAGTTAGACATACAAATAGCAGGAGCAGACCACCCAGAACCCCAGACGCTAGAGTAATCAGATCTACATTTCAAGGGATTGAATACATTAACTGATTGAATACATTTTAAAAACGTGAGAAAAGAAGAAAATATTTAAAAAATGGGAGGTTTTGAAAAAGAACTGAATACTACTTTGGAAGACAGTTTGGCAGTTTTTTACAAAAGTAAATCGCATCTTATCGCATGATGCAGCAATTGCATTCCTTGGTGTTTACCCAGAGGAGATAAAAGCTTGTGTCCACACAGAAATCTCCACATGGGTGTTTCTAGCAGCTTTATTTATGATTGCCAAAAACTTGGAAGCAACCAAGATGTTCTTGAGTGGGTGAATGGATAAATAAGCTATAGAACATCCAGACAATGGAATATTACTCAGTACTAAAAAGAAATGAGCTATAGAGCCATGAAAAGACATGGAAGAACCTTAATTGTATATTATTAAGTGGAAGGATTCAATCTGAAAAGGCTACACATGTATGATTCTGGAAAAGGCAAAATTATGGAGACAATAAAGTGGGATTAGAGGGAAGGGAAGAAGTAATAGAAGAAGAAGTAATAGGCAAACACAGAGGGCAGTGAAACTATATGTTTGTATGTTACTATAATGGTGGATACCTGTCATTATACATTTGTTTAAGTCCATTGAATGTATAACACCAAAAGCGAAACTTTATGTAAACATGTACTTTGGGTGGTAATGATATATTAACATAGGTCCATCATTTGTAACACGTGAAAACTTTGGTGGGAAATGTCTGCTGGGAAACTCTGGTTTGGAAATGGTGATTAATGGGGATGCTATGAATGTGTGGGGGCAGGGAGTATGGGAAATCTCCGTACCTTGGCTTAATTTAGCTATGAACCCAAGATTGCTCTAAAAAGAGCAATTTCTTTTTTCAAAAAAGAACAAAAAATGGGGCACCTGGCTGGCTCAGTTGGTGGAGCATGTGACTCTTGATCTCAGGGTTGTGGGTTTGAGCCCCACGTTGGGTGTAGAGATTGCTTAAAAAGAAAATCTTTAAAAAAAAAATAAAAAGGACTTTTGGAAATAAAAATAAAGTAATTGGATTAAGAAAGACAAAACAAAACTTCAGGGATGGATAAAATAGTTGCTTACACACTGTTGGAGAGAGAATAAGTGAACTGGAAGACAGATCTGAGAAAATTACCTGGAGGGCAGGGTAGAAAGATTAAGAGATGGAAAATATGTACTGGAACTTGGGCCATGGGGGATAGAAAAAGATGACCTAACATATGCCCAGTAATATTTCTAGAAGGAGAAAATAGAAAGAATAAGAGAGAGAGAATATTTGAAGAGATAATGACTGAGACTTATTCTAGACTGAAAAAAAAGACTCATTAGATTTAAGAAATACATCATGTTCCTATGAGAGAAAAACAAAAATAAATCCACATCTAAATACATCATAATGAGATTACAGGACACCAAAACCAAAGAGAAGATCTTAAAAGAAACCAATTACAAAAGACCAATATTAAGAAAAAGGGGGGAATGGAAAAAGAAAGGAAGACAAGAGGGAAAAACTAAAAGGTCCAACCTACTCTTTGGTGTTCGATCTGTCTTTGAGCAGCGATCCCACCTCTTTGACCTTAACTGCTTTGAGCCTTACTTTCCACATCTGTAAAATAAATATTCCATCCAAAGTTATCATTGCTAATTCCCTGCAAAATGCCCAACACAAAGAATCATTTGTTAGTACGTGTTCATCAAAAAGGAGTTATTATTGACAGAAGTAATTCCCCATGATAGAAATTCCTACAGCATAACCCCACCCATGAACCCAACCTTAGGGTGATTAATACTTAAGTGTATGTCATATTGCAGAAAGCAGGTGCCATCCCCGCTGCAAAAACAAAAAGCAAAACTAAAAAAAAACAACACCTAAGCTTAAACCACTATCATGGGACTCAAACCTCCCTGCAATCTTGTCAGCAGGATGTCTTCAGAATTACTATAAAAAAATCTCTCCTTTTGTAGCTTCCTTGTCTTCAAGACTTCTGTAAATTCAAAGATAAACCCAAGACCAACTTGTAAGCCTTCTTTGACCTCCCTCCAGAGCAGTTTACAAAGTCCTGCAACATGGTCTGCAGTACTTTCCTCTGTCATAGCACTGATCACATATTGTCTCTGCTCGATAACATTCCAGCTCCCTCAGTAGACTCTAGGCAACTTGAAGGCAAGCACCTCACCATATCTTCCTCACCATTGATTCCACAGTCCTTAGGACATGAGCTGGGACTTTTTAGGAGGAACTTGAAAAGTTACTGTATCTTCAAGAGAAAAGAAATCGGAAGTTAGGGATGGAATTCATTTACAGAGTTGCTGTACATAAACACATGGTATTTTTCTAAAGTTGAAAAGGATTCTAGAGAACATCTAGTCTTCCCATTGCTTTTCCAGATGGGAAAAATGAGGAGTTCCTCAATTCGTCTGAAAATCTAAGGCTATTTATGAAATGGTGGAAATCAGACTCAAATCCAGCTTTACCAGTTCCCAAATGGTATTGCTTATGTTCTATCATGTTGCCTCTATGACCAAGATCATGGCTGTGTAAGTGAAAGAAGCCAGGCACAGAAAGACAAATGATGTGTGATTCCACTTATGTGAAATATCTAGACTAGGCAAATTCGCAAAGACAGAAAGTAGATTAGAAGTTACCAGAGGCTGGGAAAGGAGAATCGAGGAGTTACTGGTTAATGATGGCAGAGTTTTTGTCTGGCGTGACAAACATGTTTTGGAAATAGATTGTGGTATGGTTGTATGACATCGATAATAGAGTATCACTGAATTGTACACTTAAAACTGGTTAGAATGGCAAACTTTATGTTATGTATATTTTATCACAACTAAAAGAAAAAAGAAAAGAGATCATGGCTGTGGTCATAACCTGCTCGCCTTGCTTCTCCAGGCCATTTGTAGAATGGGGACACGTTCTTTAATGGGTATTAAAAAAAAAAAATCATTGAGGGTAGGGTGTAAACAGGCAGAGATAATGCATGATGTAGGACCATCAAATTAAAAGTGACATTTCTCTATTATTAACCCACAATTTCTCAGCAAAGGAAAAGCTCTAAGCTGGCACTGGAAAAATGCCAGTTCCATAAGCGATTTAATTTTTCTGGATAGGGTATAAAATAACTGCGAAAACCATAAGAGGTACCATATGGCACCAAAGAAAGGGGGAAAAAGAGTTCTTTCTTGTTGTTGTTATTACTCAATGAACAATTAGTTCTCTATTCTCCTAAACACATTAAGGTGCTGTTAAGAGAAAAATTTCAAAAGTGTCAAGAAGACATATCCTAAGTGGAAATAAAGTTGAAAAGATAAATAAAATGAGCATTCCTTTAGCTATATTTGGTGGAGTCCTGCAGAGAAAAAATATTCCAGCTGGGCAGCATTGAGACAGAGTTTATTAATGCAGTTTCCCCCACAGCAGGACATAGAAAGAGAAATTGGTAAAACAGTCACATTAAAAAATTATGACTCCTACATCTGATCTTTATGAATACACAGAAAAGAAACTGTCCTCTTGAGTCGTCCTTGGGCCATGTTAAGGCAGAGATGCAAAGGATTTTTTTCCCCCTCCAAAGCCTCACAACAGCACTATTTGCTCACACGTGGTTGGAACAGACTGCAAGTTACTTTCCACATTAAGGGACTCTTAAAGGTGTTTATAAGCAGAACTTAGGGAAGATTTGGAGCAGTTCTCCCAAATATATTTTGAAATAAAGCACTTCAGTCTTCTGTTTTTTAAAGAGTATACCAAATTGAAGCCTGTATTCCTTTTGGGGAAAAATTGTAGTCAGTGATAAACTGGTTATAAATGGAATTCTCTGGCATCTTAGAGCTGGAAATGAGCTTACCCATCATCATCTAATTCAGTGTTTTGCAGGGGCTAGTCTATACCCCACTAATGAGTTATGAAATCAGTTTAGAGGGTCACAGCTAACACTGGGAAGTAAAGGGAGAGGAGGGATAGACTAAAATTGAATTGAATATTAAAAGCATTTTGCATATACTGTTTTGAGAAACTTTTGTTTCAGCTGTATGCCTCTGTGTGTGTGTGCGTGTTTGTGTGTGTGTGTGTGTGTTCTTCTTTGTGTGTACATGCTGGTTCACAATGTAAAGTGTATGCCTTACTGTGAGTTCTGGTCAAAAAAATGGGAAAGTCAAACAATGTACTCCAACACTTTCTGTTCCAGGTAAGACACCTGGAACCAGATGGGGGGAAATGACTTTCTCAAGTGACATGTGAGTCAGAAGGAGCCCCCGGCTCTTGACTCCCAGGATCCTTAACGTTCGACTCTAATGAGGGAAGCATACTTAGAGGTGGGTGTCAACTCTTGCTCTGTGGTTTCCATACCAACCCTGCAGCTGGCATTCTAGTCTCTTCTGGAGCAATGGCTGTGCTTCTGGATCAACTGGACTCCCCTTTCTCCTTCACTACTAATTCTGCCAACCTTTCACCATATAGCATCTGTGGGTCTGTGAGCTGGAGCAGGTGTGGGGATGGACAAATAATCTGCGCTTGGGCTTGGATGATCCACGACTACTGGATAGCTCAGAAGGTGCAAAATGCCACAGCTCACTGCAGCCTGGAGTTGAAGAGCCACGTGAGAAACAGAATCACAGCCTCCCTGTGAAAAAAGAGGGGGTGCCTGTGACCACTCGCATAGAAGACATTCTCAGAAAGGAGACAACCAGCTGACAACTGTGGGCTTTAGGTAATTCCTGCCAGACTCATGCACTCTGGCTGGTCTTCCTGAGCCAAAATAGAAGCATGCAGAGAGTGTTCTATAATTGCAAAGATAAAGAAGGATTATGAATGTGGATCCTGCCTGCGACTCAGAGCGCCTCTGATTTTGACTTAGAGGAGAAAGTGACCTCCCTCACCAAGGAACAAACACTTATATTGTGTTTATTATGTGCCAGGCACTGTTCTGAGAATATTAACAAATATTTACTCCTTTAATCCACATAATCAACCTTTAAGCCTTACAGGGTTCTTCTAGCTGCAGCCATAGGCAGGTTGAGAAGAGTTGAGATGTGTTAAAATAATGTGTTTTCCTTCCTGACTCGAAGACAGGAGGGCAAATACTCTTAATAGTGTAGAACTATGTCACTGATGAAGGGAATTAATCAATACTCAAATCCAAGGAGAAAAGGTCAACTGCCTATTTTGTCTTGGCAGAAGGAATCGAGAGGAGGATTGTTCTTGCAAAGAGTCATCACTTTTTGATGCTTTCTAGAAGTGGTGATGGATCTGCAAGAAGGCATTTACTTAAAAAATATTACCCTCCTGTATTTGGAGGATAGCTGCTTTGGTGCGAGGCATCTGCTGGGGTGCAGAAACCACACTTGCAGACCCGTGTAGAGATCAGACCTGTGCCCTGGGCCTTATCCAGTGCTTTGCATAGTGGCGGGAGGCGGTCCTTGGTACTTTGCTGAATTCATTTATTACCACACTTCAAACACTGAACCTGACCTTGGAAACTGCTAGGTTTGGCTTTGATGATGAAAATTAGTCGGGGTTTACTGAGTGTAAGAAGGGCAAGAGGTTTTTTAAAGATGAAGAGGAAGTGGAATTTTTTTTTGAAGTACCTATTACATGCCCCTTATGTTTTATATGTTAACATTAAGTCCCACAATACTCTGATCGAATTTCCATTTCATAGATGAGAGAACTAAGTTAAATGATTTGCTGAAAGTAAATAGGTAAGGGACAGAATTCAGAATATATTTTGCCTGCAGAATCCATTACTCTTTCCACATCATGCTGCAGCCTGAAAGTTTGGGTTTTCTTTTCTTCTTCTTTTTTTTTTTTTCTGAAAAATTATTTGGCCCTACCAGTATTCACTGACCATGGCAAATCTTTAATTGATCTTTCCATGCCATGGCCTACCAATTATCCACAAGGAATAGCAACAGTTAAAGCCTGTTCTCTGTAATTAAGTCTGGGTTCCCTTACCAACCCCACCATGTAATTAAACTTATTTCTCAAACAGGCAGATATGGTTCACTAAAGAATCTGAGAAGAGCCATTTAAATTATGCTTAGTTTCTTGCTTTGGGTTAATGGCCAAGTCTGGGCTTGGAACTGAAGTTTAAGAGGAATGTAGGGAATGTTGCTGGCCCAGAACTCACCAGGGTTGACTCTACACGGGAGTCAGGGTGTATTTCCTGCATGGTCTGTGAAACTTATTTCTGCTTATTGTTTTCCTCGATGAACATGTTGGGCAAAAATGCAGGTTGCTAAATATTTATCCTTTTCTGGAAACAGCCTTGGTTGACTTAGGCAGCAAATCTCACATAGTTATCAATCATCAGAAATGGAAAATGTTTCTTTTTGAAGGGTGTAATTATCAGAGGTCTCACATGAACAATGTCTTAAAAAAAAAGATATTTCCCATATCAGTACATTCTGTGGCTGTACTAATGAAAAAATTTGGCTTGTCCCACAAAGTTTATGGACTTCACTTTTTTTTCAGTTGAAGTAAGATTTGACTTAGCATCAGGCACTGAAAGTGTAAGGATAGTATTAAATAGTGAAATTATACAGGCTGTGTTGTAATGTGGAGTGAGAAGGGGAACCCACAGAGATTCAATTATCCTCAGGAGTCTATAAAACCCTAGGTTTACAAATGCACATCAAATAAATAACTATTAGAGTAACCAAAAGTTGCTTTGAGTTAAAAGTCATTAAATAAAAATAAGATAATACGCAAGATCACTTGGACCCAGACATCAAATAAAACGTCAAGATAAAACACCAGTGGGTTGTAAAACAAACACAAACCAAACCCCTCTCTTCTTCCCCCATGGGTCAAAAAAGGAGCTTAAGACAATCCGAAAGTATTTCTAAGTTTGCAGTCCCCAAAATGTAAGGAATCAAAGGTCTCATACAAAGTACTGCCCACTTTCTTGGTCTCACCATGACTGTTATAGGGGCTTATGCAATTAATACCTGGAAAAAAACCCACACAACCTCTTAAGAGGGTTGGATGAGTCCTGGTCTCCTGGATGCAATGGAATTTATGCCAGGAGATTTTTTTTTTTTTATGCCAGGAGGTTAAAGAGAACAATTAATTTATGACTTTCTCTGTTTGCAATATGTGCTCCGCTTGTTGTCTGTACATATTGTGATGCATGGTAATTACAATGCTGAAAAAAATGTGCAACACGTGCCCATTGTAGTTAGGCTTAAAAAGGGGGCATTTGTCATTTTAGTCTGCACATCTGGTTCTATCATATTTGCCAAATGATTAATATAGGAATATATCACAGTGAAATCCTTTTATATCAGTTTTATTTGCCAGGAAATAGAATCCTTTCCTCTCCCTCCCCCACATTCTCTACTGAACTCTTGAAATTTCCTGCACTACGGTTCATTTGAGTGAACAGGACAGAGAAACTGCTCTTGTCTTTGTTCAATTCTGTTAGTTCCGGTAATCACAACTGGGATATATATGCATCCTTTGTTTTAAAAAGCACACACACAAGGGAGAAACCCTAAAGCTTATTCTAAAAGCAGGTAGGGCATCAGAGATCTCCCACAGTTAAAACCACAGAAATTAAATTCTAAATTTTAAACTCCCTTTTATTGAAATATAAGTTTGTTTAGTATATTTACAACACACTTTATGCACATATATACACAGAAGGCAAATTTTGTCAAATAAAAAAGTTTTTCTTAATAAAAAACTAAAATAAAAACAAAGTAAAGTGCATGAAACTCATTTTCTTCTGGTGAACATCATCATTGTCAAAATTTTGGTCGGAGGGGAGGGGGGAGGAAGAAGAAATTCATTACTTGACTCAGTGCAATACGGCCGGTCCTGCATTTGTAGCCTTTAGGCCAAAAAGACATGGGGTAAGGAACAAGTCAGACAAATTGTCAGGGTCTGGAGGACCCCCCCCTCCCGTTCTGAAGGTCTTGCTCTCTTTGTCCTATCGGGAGCCTCCCCCACCCCTTCCTAACAGTGATCTCACCATGAACGGTGCTGGAACAAAGGCAGAACACAGGAAGGGGGCTCCACCAGCCAATGTCACAGCCCTGCTCCGGGGCCACCAGCGCGTATTTGGGGAGAAAATGCACAATTAGCTCAACGGCTCAAATAGAAGTTTTCCTTTTTCGGAAAGGGGAATGAGGGGGCCAGGGAATGGGATGCATCTCCCACAGAGACGGCCAGCCGGGGGCCAGACTCCGGCCGCCAGTTTCTTCGGATCCAAACTCCGTGCTGACGCAGGGCAGAATCCTTTTATAGGCTGGGCGGAGGGGCTGTTACACTTCTCGCCCCGGTGAGCTCGTCCTCCCCGAACTTGGGAAAGGAAACAGCGCGAGGCTGAGAGAAAGGGGCAGGTGGGTGAAGCCGTGAAGTTTCAGCCTCCATGCCGCTGGGGCCACTGGCTGGGCGTTGGCCGGTCCCAGGCGGTGGCCGAGGCGACGGCCCTTCCCCCATCATCCATTCCCCAGCCAGGGGGTCTCTCCCTCTCTTCTTCCGGGGGACGCTAAGTCCCCGGTCGGCGGCCGTACTTGGCCTTACAGTGCAAAATGTGCTTGGCGAGGAAGTCGAGGCGGCGCTGCAGCAGCTGAGCGTGGGGATCGGCGAGCGCGGCCAGCTCCGGGAAGCGAGGCTCGTGGTGCTGGTAGAGGCGCAGCAGCCGGGCGGCCGCGTCCTGGCCGCGGTGCAGCTCTAGGACGCGCCGCGCTGTCCGCTCGCGGAACACGCACACCGACTGCAGCAGCGGCTCGTTATACTTGTCCCACATGCCCGCCACCCGGTAGCCGTGCACCAAGCCCGCCTCGTTGTCCAGAAAGACCAGCGCCCCGCCGGGGCCGCGGTGCAGGTTGCTGGTGGCGCGCTGCATGACGCGCGGGTCCCACTGCAGGCTGAAGAGATTGCTGACAAGCCGGTCGAAGTTGGCCGTCAGATAGTCGAAAAGGATCAAGTCGGTCCACTGCACCAGGTCCACCAGCTCCGCCTGGCTGCGGTTGGCCAGCTCGTCCCCGGCGGCACGCAGGGGCCGCAGCTGGCCGTCCTCGGAGCGCCAGGGCGCGGGCACCACCACGTCGGTGAGGTTGGGCAGCCAGCGCGTCAGGCTCACCACGCTGCCCTCCGTCCAGTGCGCCGCGCGAAGCTCCTCCTGCACCTGCGCCCACTGCGCGCCGCGAGCCTCCACCCGGGCCAGTGCCAGCGGCGGCACGTGGCGCTGGAGGCCCAGCAGGCGCGCCAGGTAGTAGGACAGGGCCTCGCCCTGTATCTGCTCAGGGTTGATGCCGTAGCGCACGCAGGCGCGGGTGCCGTCGGAGAAGCGAGCCAGCCGGTTGGAGCTGCGCCCGCAGCCGCCGCGCTCCAGGGCCACCACCCGGGCGCCGCGTGCCGCCTCCAGCCACGCCGCCGCCTGCGACTCGGAGAAGCCGCGGGGCACCTGCTCCTCCAAGCCGCGGCTCCAGAAGACGCCCCCGTGCACCGCGGCGCGCCCCTCGGGACCCGGCCGCCCGGCTGGCACGTGCCGCCCGCGCTCACCCGGTGGCCTCCGGGGCTGGCGGTCAGCGCCGGCCGCCAAGGTGAGCAGCGCCCGGAAAGTTTTCAGGGAGCCGCCGCGGCCGTCCCGCGCCAGGGGCGGGGGCAGGGGGAAGCGAGGCGCGGGCCCCGGGCCGCCGCTCCCGGCCGGGCGCCGGGGGAGTCGGTCTTCGGGCGGCTGGGTGCGCGGCGGCAGGAGCCCGCCCCACAGCGCCAGCAGCGAGCCCAGCGCCAGCAGCCAGAGCCCCGCGGCGGCGGCGGCGGCGGCGGCGGCGTCCCGCATCCTCCTGCCCATGCTCCCCCCCCGGCCGTGCCGGGGCCGCCGCCGCTTCAAGCCGAGCCCGGGCGCCCGGGTCCCCGCGGCGAGGCGGGCCCGGCAGCGTGCTGGCTCCGGGGCTCCGGGCGCCTCAGCCTCATCGTGGCCGCGGGGCTCTGCCCGGCGCTCTGCCCGGCGCTGGGAACTCGCCGCGCCGCCGCTTCCCAGCTGCTTTTGTATTTCGCTGTGAGACCCTCGGGCGGGCGCGATTCACAGGCGCCCGGACCACGTGGGAGCGAGGGGGCTCCCCCTCCCCCTCCGCGGCCGCCGCTCCCCGCCCCCCACTACCCCCGCCCCCCACTACCCCCGCCCCCTTCCCCTCCTCTTCCCCTTAAAGCGGCGATGGCTCCTTCGGAGCGGGAGAGGCGGCTCCACTTCGGTCGGGGACTTCGGGGCCTGGTGGAAGCCGGGCTAGCGGCGCCCGCGCGGGGGCGTCGGAGGGGGCGGTGCCGAGCCAGAGCTGCGCGGGGAGAGGGAGGGACGTGCCTCTGGTCCCGGCGGGGGTCGGAGTGGTCGCCTGGTACGGGGCAGCGCCTGGCCTCCTGCAAAGTTCCGAGTGACCCCTGTCGCGCTCCGGGCGCCGCCTGGCGCGGGTTGGGCGGGTCCCTTCGCCTCGTTGGTTTCCGATGGTGTGATTCACCCTGCCTTATGTAAATCTACGGGAAGCTCCGAGCCACAGAGAATGTGACTCCAGCCCAGTTAGAGACAACTTTGAACCGACCCCCCCTTTCTGAGCGCGCCTACCACCGCGGGTCACTGCGGGCGTGTGCGCTTTGAGCTTGGTCGTTGCGTCTTCCCAAGGGACTCCCGGGGAATTAAACCTCGCTGTGCAAGTAATAGAACACCTAGGCCAGCTCCCAGCCGTTCGTTCATCCCTTCATCGAAGCTCGGTCTCAGGGCAGTAAAACCCACAGAATCTCCCCGTGCTTCTGGAGCTTACGTTCCAGGGAGAGGTTCAGGTTGCTATGAGAACATTGTAACCCAGGATCCGACCTAGTGCAGGAGGGAGAGGTGTCAGAGATTCTCTCTCCAAAGAAATGACATAATTTTGCCCAGGAGGAAACTGAGGCGGAAAAGGCTTGCTCAAATACGGCGGACTTAGCCAGTGCACAAACTAAATAAAATTCAAACTCGGACCTTTTGGCAGCAGGCCACCTGATTTTCCCTCCATCAGGAAAGCTCATTTTTTATCAAGTTGCCAGCATTTTCATTTTTTTTAACTCACTGTCATTTAGCCACCTGATTCTCCAAATGTGATTTTCAATTCAAATGAAAAAAAAATCCCCATATTACATTTGACTTGCTGGTTTAATGGTTTCAGGGAAAAATAAATGGTTGGGGGGCGGGGGGTGATGGGGAGGGTGGAGAAAAAAAAACCCAAAACAATGACAAAAGAAACCGCACCGTCTTCCAGCCACCCCTGGGTTCAAGCCACCAAGAAGGCTCTTGGGCAAGAATTGCCTTCCTCCCTTCCCTCTCTGCAGGAGTGTGTCCCAGATCCAAACCAAGATTCCCAGGTAAGACGCAAGATTGGGGGTGGAGGTGGACTCCACCTCCTGGAAGCAGGAGTTAGAAATCTGGTTTTTTTACACGTGTTTTTCTTTTTATCCCCCATCAGGTGCACATGGGGGTTTTCAACTTTATTAGTCCATCAGCTGGCACTTCTTATATTTTATTCTCCACAGAATGAGTGTTTAGAGTTATAGGGCAGACACCCTAATGTTTGTGCTTGAACAGAGGCATCAAGACCACATCTGGAGCCTTCTAGAGCTGACCCTGTGTACCCTCAAGTGTTTCCTTATTGGCTGAAGTGTGGAGTCTTTGTTGAATCTGTTCCACACCACGCAGCTGTATCATGCCTTTTTTATACATCTTATCTGATGCTGCGGTCACTATGGCTCTGATATGTAGGCATCAAAACATAGTAACTCATTAAAAGGTACTGTTCCTGCTCTGTGTGAGCTCCTCACCCTCTATGTTAACCTAGAGGGCAGGGACTAATATTTCCTAACATTTTATTTCTCTTACCACTTAACATAGTATATTACACTAAATAGGTGCTCAATAAATTGAATTTGATTTTTTATCTTTTGGTTTAACTTCTGAGCATCTTTTTTAGTAATGCAGTGCTTTTAGCTTGGGTAAACGGTAAGCAAGATCGCCACCTTGTGGGCATAAGTGGAATATCATCTAATTAGAGAAATGTGTATACATGTTTAAGAGGATGATTCGTTATTTCAGCCAAATTCTGAGCATATGACGTCGCTACCACAGCCCGTGACATGTCCTAGGTGCTATGGAGAAATCCAAAGTAGTTGGTGTCTCTGTCTCTGAATTACAACGGATAGTTCATTGTCATTGTCTGAGGAGTCCCTCTGGTCTGTTTTTTCAGGACTGCCTGGCACAGGGCCTGGCACTTACTGAGTGTTCAATAACAGTTTGCTGAGTAAATCATTGGAATGTTAATGAGATTTTCTGCAAGTGGTATGTATTGATTTGAAAAAAAACCAACTTACTACTGAAAGATACAAAATAAGAACTTTCATTTTAGCAACACCTGGGTGGCTCAGTCGGTTAAGCGGCTGCCTTCAGCTCAGGTCATGATCCCAGGGTCCTGGGATCAAGCCCCGCCTTGGGCTCCTTGCTCAGCAGGGAGCCTGCTTCTCCCTCTGCCTGCTGCTCCCCCTGCTTGTGTGCTCTCTCTCTCTCTCTTTCTGACAAATAAATAAATAAAAATCTTAAAAAAAAAAAAACCTTTCATTTTAAAAGGAAAAAAAATATTGGCGAAGGCTCCGCATAATGTAGGAAGGGGAAACAGGTGACTTTCATTTTAGGAGGGCTGGCCTCAAACACAGGTACTCCAAATCCCAGAATCTTTCCATCATGTTCCTGGTATTGATGAAGAAACTGGGTCTTAAGTTGGCTAAGATCTTACCTCTGGGAAGAGGGCCTGACCTTATCCTAGCCCTTTGCCTGCAGCCACAGGACCCAATGCACCATGTACCACAATGGGAAGCACTAATAGAAATTTGAGCAAGTGCACCGAAATACAGAAAAGCACCAAAGGACTAAAACCAAATAAAAACTAAAAAACAAACCCCAAGTGGAATGCCATTTTAAAGCAGTATTTGATTATTTTAGACAGCGTTAAAATACTGAACATGCTCGTCTGGTTTACCTGTAAGATGACAATGTTCCCACTTGCCTTAGCCTCCCAGCCTGGGACGCTCCCCTCCTCCACTCATGGCCAAGCCCCTGTAGCTCCTTGGGAGAGCACCGTTCATCACAATGTGCAACCCCTGGCCCTCCTGCCCTTCTGGCAGTGGCTTGGGGATGAGGGAAGGTGCTGCTCATCTGTCCCTACCTAGGAACCTGTTTTCACCTCGAAAACTTTCTTAACATGCCTCAGAGCTTCTCCCTGAGCCTCGACTTCCAATTGCTTCAAATTTTTCCATAGTCCCGTTGGAAGAATGATCTGACTCATTTAACAGTGCCTCCTGGGAAAGCGGGGGCGGGTGGCGTTGAGCGCTGGGAGCAGGGCAGGAGGCTCGGAGTTGGAACGTGTCCCAAGTCTGACATTTCCACATTCTGGCTGTTTCCTTTCTGGCTGGTTGTTTCCCTTCTATGAGTTTGGGTTTCCACATCTGAGAAATGAGGATAATAAATCCTGCCTACCTCACAAGGTTGTTAGGAAGTGCTAGCGAGACATTAATAGGCACTACAATGCTGGCAGCAAACACCGAGTGCTTATGATGGGCTTGGCACAGGGCTTTATCTGCTTCATCTGGCACACACACGTTTTCAACAAATAGGAATGTGCCCACTTTGCAGATGGGAACACTGAGGCTTAGCCACTGACAGGCCCACAGTCATATAGCAAGTAAACGGCCAGGCTGAGATTCCAGAATGATGGAGGACGAACCCTTG
>NW_027397083.1:14075264-14115041 GCF_003265705.2 Callorhinus ursinus
AGCTGTGTCTCTCTCTGTCAAATAAATAAATAAAATCTTAAAAAAAAAAAAAAAAGAGTAAGAGTTCACGCTTACAGGATTTGTGTAATTCTGTGCGTGAATGGCCAGCTCTGTGACCCCGGGCAGCTTTCTACCTTCTCTGGGCCATAGTTGTATTATTTGGGTCTCTCTCCTCCCCACTCTTTGTCCCCCTAGGGTACATTATTTTCCTGCTCGAGGATCATTTTCCTTTTCTTGGCATGCCTCTATTAGATTATAAGCCCGAGAATTGCTTAACTGACCCTGTCCTCACGTTCCTGGCTGTCAGAGGCAGGATCACACACACCTTGTTCCAGGTAGATCCTACCGTATAGTTAGAAGGAGGTCAGGAAATGTGATAGTCTTTTGCAACTTGTCTGCCTGCCTGAATGAGTCCCACTTTTAAGAATACACTGTGTTTCACGGTGTTTCTGGAAAGAAAGTCAGGGTTGACATAAACGTGTAATTTATGGTGAGACTAACATTTTTTATGAACCTCTTTATTCCACATAGCTCTCTTTTGATCTGCTTTTGAAAAATGTTCCTGTAACCACTGGTGTTAGAAGCATTTAAAGGTTAGGGCATTGGTGAATTAATTTAGTAAATCTGAAAGCCATTGCCGACACGCACCTCCGTCACATCGCATCATGCTCGAGTTACAGGGTGTGGTAGTAAAAATTCTTGGCTGGGCACTCAGGAACAGGAGTTTTCTTTCTCTGCTGTAATTTAGTTCAACTGCCATTTTTTGTTCATATGTGGAAGGCCAAGAACTGGGCAGTAAGTGACAGGGCATCTTTGTTTCTCTCGTCCTTAACGGTGTCGGGAGCTCGGGTTGGCTGTCTTCTCTTCGCGCTCCTGTTCCCTTCCTTCTTTCTGGCAGCTCTTCATCCTCCTTCCTGCACTTGGTGCTGGAAGCGAGGCTGGACCCTGATTGGGCGAAGCCAGTCGTGGTGCTTTCAGTCCTCTTGCCTGTGTTAGGTTTAAGCATAGGCTTATGACACTGTTCCGGCCAGTGAGACCTGGAGTCCCCAGGGAGGTTTCTGGACAAGATATGGCCCCTTTTCTCCGTGGTTCAGATCCAGATTTGAGGGCTTGGACTTGGGATAGTCACCACATAACTACAAGGGGAGCTAAGTGGTCACATGGACAGTGGCAGAGCAGAAAGATGGAAGGAGCCTGGGTCCTTGGTAATGGCGCCAAGCCCTCAAATTAATCAACTCTGAAGCCACCCTTCCTCTGGACTTGCCACGTGGTTGAACGCACTCTGAGTTGGGGTTTTGGTGTGCAGCCAAAAGATTCCTAAATGCTGTCCCTCTCACAGAGGAGCTTACACACCAGAGCGGAGATGAACACATAAGTAGATGTCTCCCATCACAACGGTGCTCCTGGGCAGGCGGCATGGTGATGCCTTTAGGGACATGTGCCGTGCAGCCCTGCCAAGTCTTCCACTTACTAGCTCTGTCATCTTGGGAAAGTCACTTAACCTCTCTGGGCCTGTTAGCTCATCTGAAAAGTGGAGGCAATGGCTGTACCTGCCTCATAACGTGATTGTGTGGATGAAATGCACACGAAGCCTTTAGTAAGTGCTCCAGCTATTACGGAAACATCCACTACGTGAGAGCGTGGAGGAGGGAGCAGCAAATTCCACCAGGGAAAGCCACGAAGGCTTCACCAAGGACGCAGATGTGAAGCTGAGTCTTGAAGGGCAAGTGCGGGAGGGGCGGGGTTTGCAGGTCAGGCTTTGGGGGAGAAGGGCATTCAGAGGAGCAGAGGGAACCACAGGGGAGCTCAGCAGCCATGAGCCCATGGGCAGATTACCGAATCTTTCAGGAGCTCCATTTCCTCAACCTCAAAAGCACTTGAGTAGGTGGGATAAGCTTAATTTGTTTTGGATATAAGAAACAATTCGCAGGCCCCTCCCTAGACCGGGAAGCACCAGGTTAGGGATTCTCCGTGGCCCAACTATGGCTGTTTTGCACCCAGCCTGAAGACATTCACTCAACAAACATTTCCCATGAAGAAGGTGCTGCTGGCTGGCTTTGTTGCTTTCTTTGTTCGTCGCCACCCAGAGCTTTATCCAGCGTGCAATTAGCCATGCTCCTCGGGCTCCGCTTCCTTGGGCCTCTGCACATCTCATCAGTCAGATAGAGGCTGAAGCTTAATTAAGCTTGTAAAGCTTGCTGATTTTCTCAGATGAAAGGTGGCCCATAAGCACCGGGTTTTATTTTGGTGGCTTCTGCCAGGAGTTATTATAAATAGGGCTTCGTGCACAGTGGCTGAGCTCTTAGGTTGATAATGTGTCAAGACCAATCGAGGCTTCTGAGAGCGGAGATATTATCATAATGGTTCCATCATAGGCGGTGGGTGTTAATGGAAGGGGCCGCGAAAAAAAAAAAAAGAAAAGAGAAAGAAAAACATAGTGCAGGCAGCGAAGCTGGGATAGAGGTGGCTGCCAGTGAGGTCTCGCCTGCTCCTGGAATCTACATCATAATCATTAGCTATATTAGCCTTGGAGTTACTCTTCTGCCATCTCTTCGAGACCAGACTCAAACTCCCAATAAAAAATGGATGCTTTAACTCCAAATGAAAATATATTCCTTCGCTGCTTTTTAAAATCCATTTACATTGAAATGATGGCCAGCAGGTAAGTAATTCATAACTGGGGGCTCACTGCAGTGCAGACGGGAGAGTCGGCAGAATGGTGAGCAGCCTGAGTGGGAGATCAAGGGACTTGCAGCCCCAGGAAAAGTCATTGCTGCGGGACTGAAAAGGGGCCGGAAGGGGTAACTAACAGGCGCTCGCTGGTGGCTGGTGGGGACCAGTGAATGGAGATGTAGCTTCACGTTTCAACAATGAGATGACGGGAAGCCAGCTACACGTTCTTCAGCAACGCAGCCCCTGGTTGGGAATGTGCCAGCCTCGTGGGTCGCGGCTGGCACCACCTAAAGCCAGTTTTCTGCATCCCGTAGGTGGATGATTGATAACGTCTGGTGGTGATGGTGGTCGAGATGATGAGGGCACGGCCGTGGCATCACCCTCTTGTTGGATGAACCTGCCCCGCTCTTTCGAAGTTCAGTTCATCTCTATCCAGATTCCTATCCTGAAGTTTGGGAGGGCGCAGAGACTCTCCCTCTATTTCTGAGGGTCCCTGGGGGCTTTGTTCCTCAAGCTTGTCCTTCTGCATCTGCTTCCTGCTTCTCTGTTTGTTGCCTTGGCTCCAGCACACATTAACAGGGCTGCGAAGTTCAGTGTCTTAATCCCTCTCCCTCCACCAAATGCACTTGGACCAAAGGTACGAGTTTAGTGACTTTGCTGAAGATCTGCCGGGCTCCCCAAACTGGGGGTGGAGGGTGGCACATCGAGCTGTCCTTCCCCTCCTGTGCCCTTTGTGGAGAAACAGGCAGATTTCCCCCGAGTTTCATGTAACCCAGGGCCACTCCTGCCGTTCAGGCTTGCTCAGGACCTCAGGTTCCAGGGTACTTCCTACGTGTAAGGCAGGTGCTGAGAGCTTTCTGTGCACTTAAGCTTTAAGACCCACCCCATCCTGTCCCAGAGTTGTTATTCCCCCATTTCATTGATGGGAAAACTGGAGCATTGTGACAAGTAACACTTGGCTCAGGAGGCTTCTGCTAAGTGGCAGAAGATGAATTCCAACCCTGGTCTGCCAAGAGAGCAAAGTTATATTCCCTACAATGGCCTGTGGCCTCCTGGGGCTGAGAAGAACCCTGGAGAGTTAGCAAAAGGGCCTCTTACTAGGAACTCCTCTCTTCCTTGGCACTGACACATTGCCTTTCTCTAAGCATGTCTGAAACAGGTGCTCATTTATAGCTCTCTTTGGCTGCATGATGGAGCCCATCTACTGGGAGATGGTGCAGGCTGGAAAGCTCCATGCGGTTGTGATATTGTATCCGGTGGGGTAAGAATGACTAGAAAAAAAGTGGGTTGACCTAATAGTCCCATGGACCATACCATTGCTGTCTCAGGACCAGAATAGCCTGAGCATTGCACGCAAGAATGCCGACTGTAATTTCTCCTCTGGTTTCTCCCCTCCCAGGAGCCAACTCTGAGACTGCCACTGGGAAGCAGGCAGGTGCTCTGTGGGGGTGGGCATGTTTGTTACACACCAGACAACTGAGACGTGCTCTTGAATATCTCTGGTTCCTTTTCATTCCCACTGAGGGGAAAAGGAAGCAAGAAACCTCAGAGGCAGTTTCTTGCCTTCCTGAGTTTAAAGAATGGCTGCATTTTAGGGACAGTATGGGCCTAAGGAATAACAGGGGAAAGGCTGAGGATTAATGATGGTGATATATTTATATAGCTTCTTGCAGTTTTGCTGAGCCCTCTCCCATGCCAGTCTGGTGGATTTTTACGACAGCCTGCGAGGGAGGGGTAGGGAGCAGGCGTGGATGACTGTTCTTCATTGATGGAGGAGAAAGTTGAGCTACAGAGGGTTGTGTAATGAACACAAGGTAAACAGCGAGTTCCTGGCATACCTGGAACTTGAGCACACTTTACCTGACTTCCACATCAGAGCTTTCCCATGGTGGTCCCTCTTTGCTCGGTTCTGTTCACATCTGCAGACTCTGTCACCATCCTGGTTTTCCACATGGTTACACGTTCATGTTATATGTATGTTACAATGTCCATTAAAACTCCAGTAAGGAGCGCAGAAGGAAGAACCCAGGGACGATTCCTAAAGAGCAAGAATATCTAAAACTCCTCTCCTGTTAAGTGGTGCTTTCTATTTCTCCTGTTGGCATCTGTGACAGAAAGGAGGAGGGAAAGAACAATCAGAAGGATTGGGGGAAAAGAGAGGGATTATTTTGAAATCTTTTCTTTTGCTTGCCTGTTTCTGTTGGCTAAATAACCAGAGGATAAATAAAGGCTTTAACCAAAGGGAGTCAGAGAGAGAAAGTGGGGGTAATCACCAATCACTGGGTTATTTTCTAAGTGACTTTTCTGAGGTGGGGAGGGAGATCATAAAACAACCCAGAATTGGCAAAGAAGAAATAGTAAGAAACAAAAAGCTTTCTCTTGGTTCTCTGCTCCCATGTATGATACCCTTGCTCGCACAGGGCAAAACCAAGCCAACAGGCTAAAAGAGGGTCCTTGACCTTGCCATGTTTTCCCACCGAGAGGGTCATGTAGTTAGGGATGCTGACAGCTCTGCATACCTCTTAGGATCAGTGAGGGAGCTGGACTACATAGAAGTCCTCCCGCCTTGGTTTTCTCATTTGTAAAATGGGATATTAATGCTTCCCTCACAGGGGTACTGTGAGAATTAAATGAGATTATGGGAGTTGATAAAACAGAGTAGGTGAAAAGTCCTGATATGGTTTCTGGCACATCGTAGGCGTTCAGTTGGTCTTACAAAACACACACCCAGCCTTGTAGAGACGTGTCTGGGAAGATACATATAAAGTCCATAGTGTTACTCCTCAAGACGTGTGTGTGCTTGGGGTGGGGGGAGGAGGCACTTTGACTTTTTACTGTATACATTTTTGCTTTACCTGTCCTAGCGTCCTTGGAGGAAGCATGCTGCCTAAGTATTGATGGGTGTGTGTGGAGGATCAAGTTAAAAGTTAGGGTCAGGTAGAGAAGAATACAGTATAGGACATCTCGGTACTCCCCGTCTTTGTGTGATTGTAAAATGTGTACCTGCTACACTTGAATCAGTTGAGGGGCTGGGTGGCAAGCAACGGAAACTGACCAGCCAAGTCAGAAAGCGAAAGTGGGATTTGGTGGAAGGACATTGGAATAGGTCACCGATGGAAGAACCAGAAATTGAGGATTGGAAATCACCAGAGCTAGGGAGCCCTGGCTAGATAAGCAGGAGGGAGGACCTTCTCCCAGAGACGTGGGTGTAAGATGTCTCAGCCCCCAGCGCCGCCCATTCAAGCTCTTACGGTGCAGGGACGGCGAACCTGATTGGTCCGGTTTGGAACAAACCTTTCCCCATTGGCTCATCCAGCTTCTACCACGTGACAGGGCAGGTGGTCTCTAAGAGAGCATTTCTGGGCTGGACCATCTTCCACTCAACACTTCTGTGTGTGACTTTTGACAAATTATCACCTTCATTACTTTTTTTTTTTTAAAGATTTTTTTATTCATTCGAGAGAGTGAGAGCAAGAGGGGGGCGGGGAGGAGCAGAGGAAGGGGGACAAGCAGACTCTGCACTGGGCGTGGAGCCGGAACGGGGGTTCCATCCCAGGATTCTGAGACCATGACCTCAGCTGAAGCCAAGAGTCCTACGCTCAACTAACTGAGCCACCCAGGTACGCTTACTTTTCAAATAATAATGAGAAAACTCTAACAATTAATTAGATAGAGTTATGCTGTACAGTCTCAACAGGATGTATTTTAGGCACCTTTTATCAGGAGCCAATAAAAATCAAAACCAAGCAGCATCATTTGTCACTCACGTGCCTAGTGACACATCACAGGTGACACACCTGCCTTGGGTCTGAATCAACATTGATTGTGGTGGCAAACACAGCCACACAACAACAACAGTTCTTGTCTTTTTGACTCCCACAGTTAGCAGATCCAACATTTCCGTAAATTTGTGTAGCGATGTCTCTCAGATCAGGAAGGGGGTTTGAGACCTTTATTATTTAGGGTAAAGAAGAGGAACAGGATATCTGTGATTGTTCTATCGGTACCTGTTATTTTATGGTGGTTGGAAGGCGGGATATGTGAAACACATCGAAGGTACGCAGGATATATTCCGTGTGTGTATGAGAGAGAGACAGACAGACGGAGAGACAGAGAGAGGGAGAGAGAGAGAGAGCAAGAGAGCATTTTGTTGCCCTAGGGCAGGATGATTTAGCCAGTGTTGTATAAGGCGAGCTCAGATCCAGCCTGCATTTTCTATGCTGACCATCTGTGTTTCCTAGGAAAGCGGCGGCCAGCCAGGGCCCGAGAGCTTTAGGAAAAAGTGAGAAGCAGGGAGGACAGCCAGTCCAGGAGGGGCTGGAGGAATGCTTTGTGTCCTTGTAATGCCTCCTGGCAACAGCAGCACCACAGAGGCCTGGCTTGGCTGCCTCCCCTCCTGTTAGCCCCATAAGCGTCCTTCCCAATGTCAGTAAATCCTCTCCCCGGCCACCCACCTGTTCCTTGTGACTTTTTTTTTCCCTAGGGGTGGGTATTGTTGGGGGGAGATCATCAGAAACTACTAATTTGGAGGCAGAAGCCTCGTCTTCAAAAACTACGGATGGACCAAGAACGGGGTCCCATTTACCGCGTCTGGCTACGTGCTGGGCAACTCCCATATCCGCACAAACCCTTTTTGGTGGGTTTTTTAACCCCTCTTGATAAACGAGGAAACCAGGGTTTGGAGAGCTTCAGTATATCCCTCAAGTGGGCCCAGTTCTTAAACGGTAGAGCCAGATTGAAACCTTGGCCAGCGTGTCACCAGGTCACTGGGACCTCCCACCTTCTCCACGTCGGAAAGCCAGCTCAGAAGGACCCCAGACCCAGCAACTCTGCCGCCCATCACTGGCAGCTCTGGGACCACTTGCAGAACCGAAAGCAGTCTCAGCCTTAACTACAACAGATTGGGAATTCTGATACAAGCTCTTCTCCCCAAGCCAGCACTGTCAGAACACAATTTTAAGCTAAACCTTGGAGGCTGCTTTTTCGGGGGATGGTTGGGAGACCAAGGCTCCATGAACTGCCAGGAGCTCCTACCCGGCCGTGAGAGCTCTTTGAAGAGCCCTCCTTCTAAGACCCCCACCCCCTCCGATTGGAAGTCTTTTTTCCCTGTCTGCAGCTTCAGATGCTCGGTGTTCTAACCTCTAAAGTTGCTGGAACAGGACCATTAGACTGAATAGTTTTATTGGAATTAAAAATATTGTGAATTTTACGTTAACTGCCTCTGGCCATAACTGGAATAGAAATGATATTGCTTCAGACGCTACCATGCACTAATTAAACCAGCAGAGAATGAAGCAACAGAAATACAACAGCAACAAAAATGGGAGTTGTGGGCTTCAGAACACTCCCCCAGCAGGGCCATTGAATTTAAATTTCCATTACTTTGAGTGAATATGGCCCCTAAAGAATCACATAGGGATGGTTTTTTATGCGATTTCAGGGCAAGTCCCTCCTGCAGTGTAGTCAAGTTAGTAAAGCTATACTGTGCTTGGTTGGGGGAAAAAAAGTATAAAATACATGTATACCTAGGAAAGAGTCCAGGAGAATACATACCTAACTGTTACCAGCAGTAACCTTGGGGAAAGGGAATTTGAATAGGAAGAGAGCTTGCCTCTTTTTCTTTGAAAAATGTTTTTATATATTCCTGGTGTGCCTAAATTCATTATACGCAGCATGCATTTTTGAGGAGACTGGAATGACCAAGGGAATGCTTTAGAGTGAATGATTCATACTTCATGGCACTAGATTGTCAAAAGACAGATTACACGGGTGACCATTAAGAACCTGCTCGGGTGGGCCAGGAATGAAGATGGGAATGGTCTGAGCTTGGTGGGTAGCAGTAGAGATGGAAAGGAAGCGGGGAGGGGCTTGTGCATCATTAAGAGCTGGGAGCCAGGGTGGGACAATTAATTTTCTGTGGCAATTTGAATGGGCTAAGGGGTGCCCAGAGAGCAGGTGAGACCTTATTTTTGGGTGTGTCTGTGAGGGTGTTTCTAGAAGAGACTAGCATTTGAATCTGGGGACTGAGAAGATCCACCTCAGCAATGTGGGTAGGTGAGCTTCCTTTTGCTTGAACTGGCTAGAGAATGCTGTTTGGCTTAGGCTGTCTGAGTCAACCACAGTTATAAGCGTGGTGGGGGAGTCAACCCACTTTTCTGCCACCTGTAGGACCTCTGCACAATGGGGGAGGGGTGGAAGGGATATTAGGGAGCTGTCAGGTTCAAGTTTGGGAGGATGGAGCAGGAGTGGTCCGTGTTTGTGGTGGATGGTGTTGAGAGAGGAAAATGGCAAAAGGAGGGGTGGTGGAGTTCCCAAATTGAGAAGCAGGACAGTAAGTGTGAACTCTGCTCAGGATGGAGGGTTGGGTCTATTCTAGAACAGCACCTCTGAGGTTATGGCTGGGGGGCTGTGGCAGAGAATGATTGCGAGGTGCTGGGAAGACTGCACATGAAGAACCAAGGTCACCAGGGCTAGACAAGGGGCCTCCAGGGCTTTGCTTGGCTCTGAGGGAGTGAGCCAGCCAGGGAGATGGATGCCTCTTCCAGCGGTTCTGTTGGCGCGAGCAGGGAGCCGGTGAGCAGAGCCCAGGACAGCATGGAGCAGTGTCACTGCACAGCGTGTGGAGGGCCGTGGGCCCAGAGCAGCTCTGTGACACTGAACGTGTTCATTTACATAGAGCACTCAGAGTGCCCTGCATGGAGGGCTTGCCCGATCACTGTCAGAAGTGGTCTTATTTTTATTTATTTATTTATTTTTTATTATTTTTTTTAAGATTTTATTTATTTATTTGACAGAGAGAGACACAGTGAGAGAGGGAACACAAGCAGGGGGAGTGGGAGAGGGAGGAGCAGGCTTCCCGCCGAGCAGGGAGCCCGATGTGGGGCTCGATCCCAGGACCCTGGGATCATGACCTGAGCTGAAGGCAGACGTTTAACGACTGAGCCATCCTGGCGCCCCCAGAAGTGGTCTTATTTTTGATTGTTTGAGGCAGTTACGAAGTATAGCAGCAATGGAAACAAGAGACCGAGTGATTCAGGACTCCTTCCTGCTTGGGAGGGATGGTTTGGCGAACGTCCTTTCTGGACTTGATAACCCTGGGGAGGAGAAGCCTCAAAAGTGTGATAACTGGGATTCCTTCCACTCCGGTGAGTGGTAGCTTGAACAGGATTCTGTGTATTTGAGAAGCTAAGGCCTAAGGCATTGTGTCTCGCAAGCGTGGAGCAGGGGATACAAACGGAACCGTAAAATGATATGCACACATACTTGATATACATGATCTCATGCGAGCCTCACTACACCCTCCAAGGCAGGCATGACGGAGGAGAAGAAGCTCAGCTTGGAGGTATTCAGTCCATGGCCCGAGGTCCAGAGCTAGAATATGCTCCATCTGGTCTTGGAGCCCAGCCTCCACATGCTCTCCCCACCCCCCTGGCCCCCTGGCCTCACCATGTTATCACATCTGTATGAGACATTTGGAACTGCTGCATAGCCCTTTCTACCAATCTGAGGACAAGGCCAAGATGGCAGAGCCAAGATAGAACCTGGGTCCTTGATGGTGGGGTGAGTCACGAAATGGCCCATCCTAGGAGCCTCCAGCAGCCAGAAACTACTAGTTGCCTTTCCAGTGTCCACTCTATTTTGCCTCCTTAGCAACAGAAAATCTATACTGATGGATGTAGCAATGTACACAGATACAAAACCACATTTTCCAGACTCCTGTGTCAATGCAGGTAGCTAATGAAAGTGTTAAGTGGCCCTTTGCTCCAACCCTCTTTACCTTCCTACTTCCTGGAATGTGGACATGATGGTTAGAGCAGTGACAGCCATTCTGTGACCATGAAGCTAACTTGAGGATGGAAGCCACGTGCTAAAGATGGCCGTGTGGAGAGTGTGGGTCCTTGGCTGACTGTGGAGCTGCCGTACCAGCTTTTGGCTGTTTATCTCCGGGCTTCTCTGATTTGAGAGGAATATAAACCTCTATTGTGTTTAAGCCACTGCTATTTGTGTTTTATATGCAGCTGCATCTAATCCCAACTGAGAAACCTATTTCTGAATTTCCTTTTGGGTGAGAATGGCATTCCTTAATGTCTAAACTGTTTGGAGTCGGCTTTGCTTTTACGTGCCATCGAAAGCGTCCTAATTGTTTTCTCTTCAAAACCCATACTCTTTTTTAAAAAATTTTATTATGTTATGTTAGTCACCATACATTACATCATTAGTTTTTGATGTAGTGTTCCGTGATTCATTGTTTGCCTATAATGCCCAGTGCTCCATGCAGTACGTGCCCTCCTTAATAGCCATCACCAGGCTAACCCATCCCCCCACCCCCTCCCCTCTAGAACCCTCAGTTTGTTTCTCAGAGTCCATCATCTCTCATGGTTCATCTCTCCCTCCGATTCCCACCCCCTTCATTTTCCCCTTCCTTCTCCTAGTGTCCTCCATGCTATTCCTTATGTTCCACAAATAAGTGAAACCATATGGTAATTGACTTTCTCTGCTTGACTTATTTCACTTAGTGTAATCTCCTCCAGTCCCATCCACGTTGATGTAGAAGTTGGGTATTCATCCTTCCTGATGGCTGAGTAATATTCCATTGTATCTATGGACCACATCTTCTTTATCCATTCATCTGTTGAAGGGCATCTCGGCTCTTTCTACATTTGGCTATTGTGGACATTGCTGCTATGAACATTGGGGTGCATATGGCCCTTCTTTTCACTACATCTGTGTCTTTGGGGTAAGTGCCCAGTAGTGCAATTGCTGGATCATAGGGTAGCTCTATTTTTAATTTTTTGAGGAACCTCCACACTGTTTTCCAGAGTGGCTGTACCAGCTTGCATTCCCACCAATAGTGTAAGAAGGTTCCCCTTTCTCCACATCCTCTCCAACATGTGTTGTTTCTTGCCTTGTCAATTTTTGCTATTCTAACTGGTGTAACAATGTGTAAACCCATACCGTGCACATGCATCCTGGGCAGCCAGCTACAACACAGGACCATATTCTTCCGTTCTCCCTTGCTTGTGGTGAGAGAGGGCCTCATACTGGGACCCCCATCCCATTCTACACAACTTTCCTGCTTCTAAGCCCCATCTTTGGGCAATAAATAGCTTCCAGAACGCCCAAACGAAAAGCAGATGTTCCAGCTAGCTGCCCCAGGGGTGGTTCATCATTGGTGGGAAATTTGGGTGGTTGCTCTGGCACCGACCTCAGCCTGTCCAAGTAGTGAGTGCTCCCCCCACCCACCTGAGCTGGGTGAGGCTCTGAGTCACCTCCCAGATGCTCCCGCTTCCCCACTGCCCTTCCTCCTCACTGCCTGGCTCGACCACGTGGTCTGCCTCCCACACGAGTCCTCAGGGACAGGAGCTTTTAATAACTGGCAGGGCAAGTATTGACTTAGGTTTGTTTGCTTGCCACTAAGTTAGCATTTAATAAATGCAGGATTCTTGACTTAATAGGCCGGTCATTGTGTATTATCGAAATGGCAAATTAATTATTCAAAGCTGTGCTTCAGATACACCAGAGATGCAGCAGAGGTGGCCTCTCTCGTTTCTCATTTGCAGTGAACGGTGCATTTCTGGCCATTTGGTGTGTATTTAAAGTGTAATAGCTATCTCGTTAAATCCAAGTCTATTAAGTCTAAATGGGAGTCAGGAATTCGAACGGGAGTGTGGGGGAGGGCTTAGGCGGTCTGTGTTAAGAGCATCCCAGGGGATCCTGGGTGGCTCAGTTGGTTGAGCAACTGCCTTCGGCTCAGGTCATGATCCTGGAGTCCCAGGATCGAGTCTCGCATCGGGCTCCCTGCTCAGTGGGGAGTCTGCTTCTCCCTCTGACCCTCCTCCCTCTCATGCTCTCTCTCTATCGTTCTCTCTCTCTCTCTCAATAAATAAATAAAAATTAAAAAAAAAAGAGCATCCCAAACCACCGGCCCCGTAACTCCCATCCCGCCGTGAGGATGCCAGAGCCCGCTCATAAAGCATGGCTGGATTCACAATCGTTCCTTCTTCAGGGACAGAACCACCCATCATCCTTAGCCCGAGAAGCTTTCCCTTGGATGTAAACCTGTAATGTAACGACCATAAGCACAGCCCCCATTTACAAATGCCTAGTACGGGCCAAGCGCTGCACGTCCAGGATCTCCAGTTGTTAGAGAGATCCCAGTTTACAGATGAGGAAACTGAGGTCTAGAGGGGTTAAATAGTCGGCCCAAGGTCACACATGTGTTACATGGCAGAGGTGGGATTCAGACTTGGGTGATTTGGGCTCGAATGCTCACCGTCTCTTGTTATAGAGACTCTGAGCCCTTGAACATGTATTTTTGTGTCCCACACGGGAAGGTGCTATCCCTTGCCTCTTGGCTCAGAACCTGACTACCAGAGCTGTCTGTTTTCCCTGCCACCCTACCCTGGGAAGGTGGCATTCCCAGACTTTTGCTACCCCAGTTAAGCCCCAGACTTGTGCTACCTGGACGTGCACACCTGCCTTCTCCTGTTCTTGCAGCGCCTCACCGGGCCCAAGGGGAGCGGAGGCATCCTGACCTACCTTCGTGCCTCTTGCCCTTGTCCATCCTTTTGCGCAGGACCGTAGCATTTGTCCTCAGACTCGAACGAGTAAGAACAAAATCCCCCAAGGAGCAAACACCTTCCAGTGTATGTGAGCCACTTGTCTAGAGTCTCTGTTTGGGTTTGGGTTTGCATCTTCCCTGGCCCTGCTTCGTGAGCCTATCCGAGCTCCTCTGAGGTGGGCCTTTGCTTTACCGCTAAGACCCTGCACCCCACCAGGGGGGGAAATAGGGGCACAAGCAGCTGACTGCCTGAGGACTTTATTCCAGCTCACAGCGTGCGATGCCGAGATGCAGGGGCTGACCCACCGCGTGATGCTGCCGAGCAGTGAGGATGCACGGTTCAAACCAAGGAGCTAACACAGGGTGATTCTGTGCATCTTCTACTTAAGGGACCCAAGCCATTCATTTATCTGATTGATTCATTGATTCATTCATTCATTCACTCAACACATACTTGTTGTTGGTCTCCTTTGTGTCAGGCACTGATGTGAGGCCTGAGGTCTCTGACCTCACATGAGATGTTCTGGAATCCCAAGTGCAGCCCAGAGGAAGGAGCACTGACCAGACAGAGGTTTAGCAGGTGTGGATTTGAGTTCACGGGGTCGACTGTCCCAGTTTGCCTGGGACTTCCCCAGTTTGAGCCCTGAAGGTCCTGCATGCCAGAAAACCCCTTGATATCCGTTCGACAGGTGGTTGCCCTGGTCTGAGTGTCTGTTCTGCCATCTGCTAGTCAGTCAGTCTGGACTTCTCGAGAGCCGATTGTGTCCCTTGCCGTGAGAACAGTGGCAAACAAAGCTGATTCCTGGGGCTCCGGGGCCCCCTCCCGGAAACAAATCTGATCATCGAAGGTGCGTTAGAGCACCCCCAGGGAGATTAATTGGGTACCGTGATGCAGGTTGACGGCTGGTGGGAGGGGCTGTCTTAGCTTAGGAAGGTCAGAGAAGGCCTCCATGGCCAGTGACAATGAGGAGAAGCCTCCATGAAGAGAAAGAGGCAGTCACGTGAAGAAAGTAGAGGGAAGCTTTCTAAGGGCAAAGGCCCTGAGGTGGGAACACATCAGCTGAGTTTGAGGCCAGAAAGAGGCTTAGTGTGGATGGGGACAGCGGAGGAGGGAGAGGGAGGGAGCAGGCAGGGTGGAGCAGGGGCCAGATGATGGAGGATCTGGGGCTCTGCCCCACACGTGTGCCCTGGGCGAAATCACTCTCAGAAGAAGAGTCAGGTTCAGAGAGGTCGGAGAGAGCAAACATACTTCCCAGGGCTGTCTTTCCTCCCACAAACCTGATTTCTCCGTTGGATTTTCTAACCTGGGACGAGCATCACCATTCACAGCGTTGTCCAGGCTCAGAACCTCAGCATGGCCTGGGTCCCTCCATCCCGCCCCCCCGCCTTGTCCCCATTCGTATAGTCCCCCAGTCTTGTCAGTTCCGTCTTCCACTCAGCGCCCTGCCCCCCTCCTCCTGCTCACGTCCTCCCTGGCCCCACTCTGGGGCAGTCTCTCAGCGTCCCTTATCGGCACGAGCCTTCTGACTGGTCTTTGTGCCCTGAAGGTCTTCCCCATGTTGATACGGCAAAACTCCTTCTAAATATAATCAAATCACAAGGCATCCTTGCTGAAGCCAACAGTACCCAGCATATTTTCTCGAGTTGAATTTCTCAGAAGTGGACTTAGAGAAGGAGAATGGTGTGCAGGCAGTTGAGGGGGGCATGCCCTTGCTTCTGACACGGCGAACTCCATGAACTGATCTTCAAGGGTCAAACTAACTTTTCCTTCTTGGGATAAAACCCGCTTGGTTATGATGTATTATATTTTTTTTGTATAGGGCCCAATTCAGAGTGCTAGTGTTTTGTTAAGAATTTTTGCATCTGTGTTTACGGTTTTCGCTTTTGCACGTATGGTATTCACCCGATTTTGGTATGGGTGGAACGCGGGCCTCCTAAAATGACGAGAGGTTGGATTGGGGGTGGAAGTGTAGGACAAGGCACTACTGATTTTCATTTGAAGATTCTTAGCAGTATCTCGTTTTTAATTATTTTGCTTTAGTAAGTGAAAATTTTATAAAACACTAAAAAAATAGAAAACAAGATTCAAACCTAAGATTTTTCATGACTTGGCATTATTTTATTTGTTGGAGTGGGTCTAGAGAAAGGAGTAAGGTGGGTGCAGTGGGGGTGGGTAACAGGTGAAAGGCAGGATCGGATGGACCTGGACTTGAGGCAAGGTGAGCATCACCGTGCACGGAGCACTTTCTGTGTCGGGAGCTGTTCTGAGTGCTTTGCATTATCTGATTTAACCCCAGCAAGAACTATTGCTACACAGCAAACCATCCCAAAACTTAGTGGTGTAAAGCAACAACTTTATTCTGCAGTAAACGTAGTAATGCAGCAGGCCGCCTTGCCAGAAGCCAGAGAAGGAGATGGACGGATTAAAGATCCATCCACAGAACTTTTCTGCCTCCTCAGCCGTTTGCTCCTTGGAATCGAATGCTAAAGGGGTGATTAAAAAGAGGGCATGTGTACCAGGTAGGCACATGGGCTCATCTCATCCGCCGAATGGTGCAATAGACAAAGGATCGTCTCTACAAATATGATGGGCGTTCTGCAATTTGGAGGGGGGCAGTTATTCTTTGCTTTTGCTTGGGATCACTCACGGCACTGCAGTCATCTGCTCACGTGGCTCAACTAGGGTAAAGTGGTCCCAGATGGTGACTCTCTGGTGGTCACAACACATCTGGTGATTAGCTGGGGCTGCCAGTGGGGGATCTCGGTTCTGCTGCACGTGGCTTTCCCGGCAAGATATCCTAGGTTTCTTAGACAGTGGTGGCAGTCTTCTAAAAGGGCACGCCCCAGTGTGCAAACATGCGTCAGCCTCTATACGTGTCCCATTTGATCCCATCGGTGAAAGCAAAGCACGTGGTGAAACCTAGCATCAGTGGGGGAGGGAGATAGGCCAGGGCATGGATACTGAGGGAGGGCATTCATTGGGGGCATGCAGTGTAACAGTCTCCCACAGGATGCTAGGAAGCAAGTATTTATTGTCATCCTCACTTTATAGATGAGAAAACCAAGTTAAATAGCTTGCCCAAGGTCTTCACTCATGTCTGGCAAGGGTGGGGTGTAGCTGGGTCTTACACTCTCTTCTCTGTCTGACTCCCTCTGGTGCCCTGCCTTGGCATTGACTTCATTTCTATAGTCCATTGTCCAGTTATCCTGATTGACATGTTGAGACACTTATTCTCTTGTGTGTCTGTGCTCAACCATCCTCCCCAAACACACACACACACACACACACACACACCCCACACACACCCCACACACACCCCACACACACTCAAGAGCAGTGCTAGCATGATTGGCCCATAGTCTCCCTTCGCACATATTCCTCTAAAGGTACAACATGATACTTCCACTCTCACTTTGTTTATTTATGGGGCCTGGGTGAATGCATGCCCATCACATTCATAGAGATGACCTTTAGTATCTTGCACCATTCAGCAGATGAGATGAGTCCACACACCTGCCTGGTACAGATGTCCTCATAATCCTCCTTGTAGCATTTCCATACAAGAAGGAAATGGCCTAGTAGGCAGAAGAGTTCTGTATTCTTACTGTATCCATCTCCTCTGGCTTCTGGCAGGGAAGTCTGCTGTGTTACTTCTTTCCCACCCCTTGCAGACTGATGGAAACAGGGGGAATAGAGTGCTGTCCCCATCATTGCCATTAGAAATCTTCTAGCATCTAACAGACCAAGACAGATTGCCTCTTACTCTGTGAGGCCTGTCTTGTTGACAGGGTCCAGCCTAAAGGCCCCAAGCACCATTTCAATGTTGTTATTGGCAACATGATTGAGAGGGAAGCTGGGCCATTTGTCAACTTGGCCTTCACAGGACTATTAGAAGCAAGAAATAAAATGTATTTTGTTTTCAACAAGGTTCCATTTCTGTCCTACATGGTCAACTCCAAGATGTCATAAAAATATGGCTTCTTATTTCCCCTACTTTTAGGGTACTTTGAAACTGTTAGGAGAGGTGCAAGCAGAGAACTGAGGGTTAATCCTTACTAAGGAGCGTGATGCTGCTCTGTGATTGTTGTTTGTGTTAGACGGCATCATGCCACCCCCACCCCCACCCATAAGGATGTCCGAGTCCAGGTCCCTGGAACTGTGAATATGTCTGTTACCTGGCAAAGGGGAATCAAGGTTGCTCCTCACGTGATTTTAAAATAGGGAGAGTCTCCTGGGTTATCCTGGTGGGCCCAATGTAATCAAAAGGGTCATTCAGTGTGGTACAGGGAGGTCAAAGAGTCAGTCATTGGGAAAAATTCAACCAGCGACTGTTGCCTTTGAAGATGCAGGGGATCATAAGCCAAGAGATGTGGGCAGCCTCTAGTAGCTGGAAAACACAAGGAAAAGAATCTTCCCTGAGGGGCGCCTGGGTGGCTCAGTCGTTAAGCGTCTGCCTTCAGCTCAGGTCATGATCCCAGAGTCCTGGGATCGAGCCCTGCGTCAGGCTCTCTGCTCAGCGGGAAGCCTGCTTCTCCCTCTCCCACTCCCCCTGCTTGTGTTCCCTCTCTCGCTGTGTCTCTCTCTGTCAAATAAATAAATAAGTAAATAAAATCTTAAAAAAAAAAAAAAGAATCGTCCCTGAGTATCCAGAAGGAATGCAGCCCTGCTGATACCTTGATTTTAGCCTAGCGAGACCCATTTCAGACTTCTGACCTCTAGAAATGTAGGCTAATACCTCTGTGCCATTCTAAGCCACCAAGTTTGTGTTAATTTGTTATAGCGGCAATAGGAAAGAAATACACTACTTTTCAATACCCCCTCGTAAAGGTCAGTGTTTAAAGAGTCCCCTGGTGTTTCTGGAAGACTTCAGCATGCGTGATGGGAGCAGGATCATCACTTGTGGTGGGAAAATTACCCCACCAGCATGTTTCCATAGAAAACCATAGTAGAGCCACACTACTCTTATACCAGAGAGCCTTATCTGATTGGTGAGGCTGAATTAGTAATTACTGAGCGTGCTCTCTGTTCGTGCATAAGTTTATTTGCTTGAGATTTGGTGGGCTGGCAATTGGAGCAGGACTCAGTCGAAATTGTTATTCTCTGTTCTCTGTGGTGTTACTGGGTTTGCTCATGTGCTTGTGATCAGTTGGCATCTTGGTTGGGTTTCAGCTGCTCCTGGATGGTGTCATTCACAGGTTACACTTGGGGCACGCCGGCTTTCATCCTTGGCGAGAGCTAGCAGAGGCTTCCTCACTTGGCAGCTGGGTTCCAAGACAGAGAATGCAGAGGTATCTTTCGGTCTGGGCTCAGACGTTGCATAATGTCATTCCACTGCTTTCCATTGGCCAGAGTGAGTCACAGGGCAGCCCAGATTCAAGAGGGAATTGAGAAAGAACGTCTATTTCTTGAGGGGAGAAGGGGTGACCTCATAGTGCAGGGGCACGTGCGTGCAGGGATGGGAGGAGGCTGCAGCCATATTTTTTGAACTCGCACACTCTCTGTGGCTACCTTTCTCGGGCTCAGTGGCCTGAAGCTGGCACACATCCTTCTTTTGCTCCTGCCTCTTCCATGTGGTGAACCCATGGGGGCCGATTCTGCCCTGGAGGGGAGAGGTCTGAAGTTGTCTAGCTGCTGAGACTGTTGAAGAGATGTCTTCAGAGAGGAAGGAGTGCAAAACTCATTCAGGTCCCCACGCACCGGTCCGGGTAGCCAGCCATGCACCTGGTATTAGGACCTCTTTCTGATGCCTTTGTGTATTTCTCAGTTTCTTCAGAACCTGGAGAGGAGAAAGGCATGATTAACGAATGCCTCAAGAACTTAGCAGTGACTACCCGAAGGAGCTAGAGACATAACCAGTGGCAAGCAGGGGAACGTTCAGGAAGGACAAAACCAGAACCTTGTTCTAAAGGAGAAGGTTCAAACTACCAATATAAACAAGGAAGTGGGATGCACAAGACAAACCGCTTTCATCATCCTTGTGATCCAACTATATAAAATGTCCAACAATTCAGATGTTTAAAAAATACTGAGCAATTCTGGAAAGCATTTGCTGGTTTAGCATAAGTCATTTTTGCATGATAGCTGATAATTGGACAGGTCTCCTGGGACAGCAGTGGAGTATAATATGTACTGGCATATAAACGTTCCAACATCTAGTTCATCTTTTTCATCGACAACCCAAAGGAGCGTATATTGAACAGCCACAGACACATACACACTTACACTATTGTTTTGAGGCAATTGATAACAGGATACGAGAAACGAAGGGTCTCCAGGGGTGGGTGAGATTTATCCAGTTAGCACTGAATCCGGAAGCCATTCTCTTTGCACAACAATGATAATGACAAGTCAGAATGATCGAGAGGCTCTCATTCCCTAGCAGCAGCAGTGGGAGGGAGGAAAGGCATTGGTGTGTGGCTACGGGCAGCTTTGTGGTTCGAGCGGACATACAGAAGCACTGCACCATAGTGCCTGATTAAAGATAGACCTGGGTTTTTAAATCATGGATTTGCAAATAACTCACTTTGCAACCTTGGGATGGTAATTTTACCTTTCTCCACTTCTATTTCTTCTGTAAAAATGGGGCTCATAATACTCAATTCACATAAGTGTTGTAAGGATGAAATGAAATGCATTTAAAATGTCTACTACTGAGGGTTTCAGAGGGGAGGGGGGTGGGGGGATGGGTCAGCCCAGTGATGGGTATTAAGGAGGGCATGTATTGCAATGAGCACTGGGTGTTATATGCAAACAATGAAGCGTGGAACATTACATCAAAAACTAATGAAATACTGTCTGGTAACTAATATAACATAATAAAGAAGATATAACCCAATTGGACTGAAAAGAAAATAAAATGTCTACTACTGTGCCTAGCACATTGAAGGTGTGCAATAATGGTCGCCATATGAAAACCAAATTTGCAGAACTGATGGCAGGAGTTGTGATTCAAGCTGTGGCATGGATCTGTGCAGTAGCTAGGAAGAACGGAAATAGCTAGGGTGGTAGAGATGTGGTTGAAAAGCAACCAGGTTTTAAGGATTGCACTTTTTTAGCAAGTACATAGCCAGGGACAGTATTAGAACTAGTATATCACTTGGAGAGAATTCTCAAGGAACCAATGGGTCTGGTCTGAAAAGCCATGGGCCAGTACGACAGGGCTGAGGGGATGACAGGCTGGTATAGGACAAGCTGACCATGGAGTGAGCAGAGCCAAGCCGCACTTGGACAAGGCAGCTCTCCAGGTGGCTCCTGAGCTGGGCTACACCCACCACAGCGACACAGGGTGAGTTCCCTGTAGCAACTCTCCGGTCTTTCTTCTCCTTATCCTGGCAAGGCTGATTTCTCTTCTGAAAACCTCAGCTCAAACAGCTCTTGGAATGTTCTAGTGTAACAGGCAAGGGAGCTGACAGAACTAGGAGCAAGGGCACACTCTCCCGGTTGAGGCCCTGAGCCAGTCTCTCAACAACTAGGAAAGACCACGTCCTGGTTCAGCTCCTTCACCCGCAAACTGCATTCCTGGTGCCTCTCTCAGAGCTTTCTGCAACTGCTGTAGTTATAGAGGGAGAGATTCAAACCATCTTTCTAAATATCAGCCCTCATGTTTCTGGCTGCCGTGTTATCATAATGATGGCTCCTCAGGGATAGTGAATCACATGCTAAAGTGACTGGTGTCCTTGGGACTGTTTCTTACTTTCTCTCTCCCAATGCAGTGGTGGTGGTGGGAGGAGGGTGGGGAGGTGGATACTTCTCCTTCCAAGACATGGAGGCAAGAAAGACCTGTCTCCTCCCCATCCTCTGTTACAGCTGGAGTGGGGCCAGACTTTATGCACTACCGCTCAGGTGTGAAAAACCTGGAAATCTTTATTTTAGTAATTGATCTCCTTCTACTCTGAAGCCCTTATAAGCATAGGGGAAAAAAACCCCACAAACAAAAAGAAACAAATATGTCCATGAAAGACATCTCAGGCTCTTCCAGTTCAAAAATAGTCCCTGTTGAGTATAAATACTTTGAAGTTCTCTTTCCCATCAGGTCTGGTTTTCACTTTTTAAGAAGTTTGGTCTCTGCTCTTTTCCAAGATGGCATCTGAGGTGGAGGGCAGGGGAGAGGGGAGGGAGCCCCTTGTCTGTGTGTGGTCGTCTGGGCCTCAGCTTCAGGCCTCCCAGCGTCCCTGCAGGAGAGCGAAGCCTGGTGTACCTGGCGGATAGTCTTGCAGTCCCCGGAGTGCAGGCTCAGCCGTCTTCCACTGCTTCTGGAGTTTGCTGGCTCTGTTGGTTCTCTGACTCGGTCATGTGTACCTTCAGGCCCCTAGTCATGGTCAGACCTCCCTGTAGCCTCTGCTGCATCTTTTCCCTTCTGTGTCTTAGCAAGTCCTTGCAGGCAGCCTTCTCAGATCTCAACTGTTAGCAACCATTACTACCCCTTTCACAGGCTCTTGAGTACTCTCCAGATCTTCTCTGTGCTCTGCCCAAGCCAAGGGAGACTTGGTGTAGGGGTGGAAGTAAGGCTGTCCCAGGCCCTGTCTATACAGGCACGCACTTCTGCCCATGCTGCCTGGTGGTACCCATCCCTTAAAATGCACAGCAGCCGTTGGAAATGTAGGTTTCCCTTACAGGCTTGTCTCTCCCAGGCGGTACTTGGGGAAGCAGAGCACCAGCCATGACCTTTCTACGTTTCTCCAAACCCGCCCTGATGGCCCAGTGAGCACTCTACCCATGTCATCCTGGAGCTGTAGACCTGGCTGGGGTGTGGGGGGTCAGGGCTCCAGGTCTCATTTGCCTGTCCGTCTCCCTTTACCCCTCTTCTCAGCTCTTCCCTCCCCCAGTAGTACCTTCTACTCTCCCCTCCCATCTGGGTGGAACAGTCTCTGTATCATTCTTCCTCCCTTTTATCTGGCTTTTTCTCTCCCTCTCCAGGTCTAAAATGGCAGAAGGACTACAGGGAAAGAAACAAGATTCCCAACAACGAGAAACACAGACAAAAAGGAAGATTACCACCTAAAATTGTATGTTCTAAGACTTGGTCGTGACTCTGATAGGTCCCATGAATAGGTAGTGGCTCACCCTTTATTGAGATGTTACGGTACTTTTTGTGGATTTTGACACTTGGAGGACCCTCAGAAGTCTTCTGCTATAATCTGGGAGGAGCCCCACAGACACTACTTTGTTGAATTAGATCCAGTGTCCATCCTCCATTGCCACACCACCTCCCTATTCCCCAGTTAGTGTCAATGCTAAGACATTGCAAATAAATACAGGAGGAAGTAGTAATAATAATAGCCAGAGGCCCACTTCTATGAATGGGGAGGGATGTATTGGTCAGGGTTTTCCAGAAGATACAGAAACAACAGGAAGAAAGATGTGTGGGTGGATGAATGAATGGAGGGGAGAAAGGGACGGAGAGAGAGATGATTGTTGATTGATTTTAAAATAACTGGCTCATGTGAATATGGAGCCTCGGTGAGTCCAAAATCTGATGGGTAGCCCAGCAAGCTGGAGGCCCAGGGAAGAGTTGCGGTTTGAGTCCAAAGGTGGTCTTCTGACAGAAGTCCTTTTTGCTTGGGGCGGCCAGTCTTTGATCTATTAAGACCTTCAACCAGTTGGATGAGGCCCACCTGCATTGTGAAGGGTAATCTGCTTTACCCAAAGCCCACTGATTTAAATGTTAATTTCACCCCAAAAAACACCTTCACAGGAACATCCGGAATAATGTTTAACCAAATATCTGAGCACAAGCTAAGTTGAATTAATCATCACAAGGGAGTTAATGGGTTTCATAATGAGCTGGGTAGGTGTTACCAAAATCCCTTCTCAGTAGGTGGTTTCCAGAGAGTTAGGGATTACATCAGATTTCAGTTTTAAGGGGCTGGCTTGGCCCCTGGACACCACATTAAGAAAAGAGGGAAGGTAAATAAGGTTAAGAAAGGGGTAGGGATGTTTCTCCACCTGCTTTATTATGAAGACACAGGAGTGTCTTTTGAAGCCCAAGACAGGAACAAAAGGGGGCCTTGGGAAAGGCCTAGGATCAGGGACCAGAGCACAAGCCAGACTCTTCTTGCGTCTTTTTTTTTTTTTTTTTAAAGATTTATTTATTTATTTATTCATGAGAGACAGAGGAGGAAAGAGAGAGAGAGAGAGAAGCAGAGGGAGAAGCAGGCTCCCAAGGAGCAGGGAGCCCGATGCGGGACTCGATCCCAGGACCCCGGGATCATGACCTGAGCTGAAGGCAGACGCTTAACCATCTGAGCCACCCAGGCGCCCTCTTCTTGCATCTTTTGCTTCTGATCTCCTCTGTTCCCTTCTTATTCCCTGGAGTCTTGCTTCCTCTGCTTCTTGACTCATGTGGCAACTGGGACATGTCCATCACACAAGCCCAACTATCCAAACAAAATCATACTGCCCTTTTCTTGATTCCATTCCCAATTCCTGGGGAAACTTTGGTGAACCCAACTTGTGCTACCCACTTCTGGACCAATCACGCATGGCAGGGAAATGAGATAATACTTTACAAAGTAAGTGTCAGAGTCTCCCTGCCGAAGATGAGGAGGGCGCAGAGGGTTTCATCACAGACCTGGCTGGCATTGCCAGAAGCGATCCACTTTCCCGTCTCCGTGAGTGAGGATTCCAGGAAGTTAAAGATCATATCTATGAAAACTGGGGGGAAGGGGCTCTCTACCTCTCCCTGCCACCCTACCCATCCTCCCTTTGGAGGATGCTGGCCTCTGTGACATTTGTCAGTAGCTGACAGAAGCCAAGGGAGCCCACGGGAAATGCCAGCTTCCCTCGTGCCTTCAGCTGAGGGCACAGAGGGGCTTGTAGCTGCCCGTGGCCGTGGGGGACCGAGGGTCATGCCAGTGCATTGACTAAAACAGAATCTCATTCATAATTCAATTCATGGTGCAAGAAACAAAAATAATATTTAATGAGAAAAATCTTCTTTGTTTAATTATGATAAATGTCAAGGTTGATCCAAGTGCTTTGCTTAAGGTCAACTGTGCAGTGCATTCAAAAAGCATTTAAACCAGAGCTGATGGGCTATTAAAACCCAGACTAGTTAAAACGAGGTGCCGTCCTTCTTCCGTGATTTATTTTCCCCAGTTGGAAGCAGTAATGTTGGAGCTGGAACAGTCCTCCAGCAGCTTGTGCGTGGCTCTTCCCTGATGTTCTCTTTAGGCTAATGAGGGACTCCCTAATGAAATCAATGCCCCCAGGCTCCCAAACAGTTACCTCCAAGGCTCAGGAATCCTGTTTCCATTAGATCAGTGGTTTACAAAGGTTCAGTGCCAGGTTTCCCTCCCGGAGTTTCTGCTTTCATGGGTCAAGGGTGAGACCTAGCACTGGCATTTTTTTAAGGCTTCTGAGTGAAGTGTTTCTAATATGTGGTGGGCTTTTGAACACCGGGTTTGAATGCTCAGTTTCGTTAATTAAGATGCCAAAAGCTGGATGCCCTGTTGTGCCCTGAGATTTCCTGCCTGTTGTACCGTCTTTGCTCATAGTGTCATTCAATCCAAATGTATCATCCTCCCCACTGCCTCTTATTCTCAGAGTGCAGAGCTGCCTCCTAAGACACAGTCTATATTGTCAAGCTCCAGAAAGGGCAAAGTTGCAGGGCCATGCTCCCCTTGTGCTTGGCAGTGAATAGGATGGAAACCATCGGCCCAAACTTCCCTAGCTCCCTCCTAAAAGAGTTAGCGAAGGTCAGGTCCAAAGGCTCAGGAAAGAGATGCGAATTCAGACTGTGGAATAGGCCCCTGCAGGTAGTAGTCTGAAAAGAATGGGGTGGCAGAACTTTCCCGAGCAGCGAGGAAACCTTTCTCCTGTTATTTATGCACACTGCTTCACCGTTCCTTCTTTCTTTCTTGTCATACAATAGAAATAATGATCTTGGTACTGGACTCTGTGCTGCGCCAGGACAATTAATCACCCACTAAGTCATTTACTTCCTCATACTGTCTTCCAGCAGGACCATTATCCTGTAGGTAAACAGAGGTGCCAGTAAATCATGGACAGAACACAAGTCGGTGGGAGAATAGTTGATTAAGCATCTCCATAACTTACAATTATATAGCACCTCTCATCCCAAAGGATCTCCAAGCACCAGGTAGACTGATGCATGCGCCACTACCCAGCCTCTGTATATGCCATTTCCCAGTCCATTGCCTCAGGGGGTGGAATGTTTATTGCCCTTGTCCTATAGTTACCCTCGAAGCTGCAGTCACGGGCGAGACGGGAGGCAAAGAAAGGAACTTTTCACTTCCTTGTCCTTTCAGAAATCAACTACCCCAGCAGAAACTCAGCAGCGGTCAGCGTGTAACCTACCCGCCCTCCTGGGCGAAATTTCTTTGGTTTAGGAAATGCTGCAAACACTAGAAAATTCCATGTTTACTCTTTTCAAGGTGGTGACAACAGAGCAGCCATTGAGGTTGAGTGGTGAGCCGGGACAAGATCTAAAGTAAGAGTCACCAGGGCAGAAATGTTTTAGGATCTGCTAGAATCATAGTCTAGGGGAGAGAATCACTCTAAGGAAGGGTCACTGATAATCCTTTAGAACTATTCATGATAACTCTGCTCTTTATTTTTTTAAGGATTTCTTTATTTATCAGGGTGTGTGAGTATGCGAGCAGAGGGAGAGGGAAAGAGAGAAGACTCCCCGCTGAGCAGGGAGCCTGCTTGGGCGGGGGGTTCAGTCTTATGACCCTGAGATCATGACCTGAGTCGAAATCAAGAGTTGAACACTTAACCCACTGAACCACCCGGGCGCCCCTCTGCTCTTTAAATTTTTGTAATGGGTGGGTCCCTTTGAAAGAAGAAAACAATTTCCACTTCCCTCCCAGTGTACACTACAATTGTTTGATTATAATACTATATTCAACCTTGTCATTAGAACTCTGATATCTGTATGAAACCAAAGCCAAGTTAAATTCAAGCAAATTAAATTGGGTTCAGTATACAGTTGACCCTTGAACAATGTGGGGTTTAGGGGCACTGACTTTCCATGCAGTTGAAAATCCATGTATAACTTTTGACTCCCGCAAGACTTAACTACTAATAGTCTGCTATTGATCAGAAGCCTTACTGATAACAGCTGATTAACACATATTTTGTATGTTATATGCATTATATACTGTAATCTTACAATAAAGTAAGCCAGAGAAAAGAAAATGTTGTTAAGAAAATCACAAGAAAGAGAAAATACATTTACAGTACTGTACCGTGTGTGTGTGTGTATATTATCTCCACGTATAAGTGGATCCATACAGTTCAAACCCGTGTTGTTCAGGGGCCAACTGTAATCCAATTCAATACAAGTTAAATTCAGACAAAACTAAAAAGCCAATGTGGTTCTATTTAACAACATTAATTTAATGGGAAGGATGCTGTTATTTTGCTGAAACCAAATTACCTCTCAAGTGAGAACATGATATTGACCGCTACCTCATTTGTTCTTTTGGCATGTATATCCTACTGGGTGCCACGTGATGATCCATTTTTCCATCATTTCTATTTGGACTACTCTGAAAACTCCCTTTGTGGAGTATACCATTAATTTATTTGGCCTTAATTTGGGGCAAACCCAACATTTCTGCACTAAGTCTACATCTGTGCCACTGGGACAAACAAGGCCGTTGAGATCCCACGGCATGATTTGATTATATGGAGTCACTAGAATGATGCACAAGATGGTAACATTCAATTTTAAGACTGTGATCAAAAGGAAAACCCCCAATTTAAAAAAATCCTCATAAAAAATTTTTAAGACTCTCCTGGGGTCTATGGGAGCCATCGGCCCCATATTAAAACACATATGTTCAAAATCATTAGGTTTAGGCCAGTGAAAAATTCTGGGGAAGAAAAGCAAACAAAGATTAAGAGCTAGCCTGCCCATAACATTCATTCCTTAGCAGAGTCATAACATGAGTATGGAATCTTGTTACAGGCATGACCTAGATTGCTAAATGTCCAAGCCTGTCTGTGCTCTTCTTTCCCCCATTTAGTAAGAGACTCCCCCCACCCCCCCAGCGCCTCCACTCCACGGGTGCTCTCAGATCAGTGGGAGCCCACATTTCTCAGCCTCCCTGGAAGTTCGTCATGGCCGTGTGCTCAGTGTCTTGCTGATGGCATGGAAGCAGAAGCATGTGACTTTCATGTCACTCCCCGAAGAGGAAATGGCATCCTTCCTCTGTCTTTCCTGCCTCCCTCTGGCAGGTGTCTGGATTCGCTACTGCTGAGCCAGCACCAACTGTGCAGCATCACCCTGAGAGGGTCCCAGGATAACCCCACAGAGTAGAGGTGCCAGTCGCCCCCGTCTTACCACTATTCTGTTGCGTCAAAAGGACACGGACCCCTCTGTTGCATAAGTCACTGTATTTCAGGGTCTCTGTGTTACAGCCCCTTAATCTATACTCCAGCCGATACAGAAAGTGAGAGCTTAAGATCCTGTTCTCTTCATTCAGCAATGTGCATTATGTACTGATGAGCCAGGAACCAGAGAGGAAGGGGCTTATTGAGATTGCATGAGTGGTAGATCTGGGGCAAAATGCAGGTCTTCTGACACCCAGCCCAGCATTCTGCTCCCCCGCCCCCCACATGCTTCCTCCTCAGCTAGTTGTGTGGCTGATGCTCAACCACTGTGATTAATTAGGGGAGGGCCTGGTGTTCTCGGACTGGTGGGCTTTTCTCTCACATGGCTTGTTTGACCCTTGTTTGTTTGGGATTTTATTTTGTGAAGGGAAAAATCAGGATAGTCCAAAACAAATTAAGAGGAGTTACTAACCCAGAAGAAATGTGTAGTCATCACTGCAGGACCAACCCTATCCCCTGTGGATAGAGGGATGCAGGGGGAAGCTCACAGTATTTCAGGAATATGACTTGCCAGCAATAACATTGTTAAGGGAAGGCGGAAGTTAGAGAGAATAGTCCAAGCCAGTGTTTATACTGGGGAGGAAAACAAACTGGAGGCAGTTTCGATGCCCCACCTTAAGGTTCCAAAATCAAGTCTGTGGGACAAGAAGAAAAAGGAGCAGAAAGCACGATGGAACATAATAGGTTTTCCTCCCCCTTGCCCAAAAGTCATTCTTTCTTGCATCATCCTGTTTTTATTTTCCCTGAAGTATTATTATAATCGGAAATTTTTGTCTTCATATTTTGGTTCACACTTTTGTCATCCCTCTTCCCCAAAACAAGATATTTCCACAGATGCCTTGTTTAGCATTCTCTTGGGACCTGAACAGACTCTCAAAAGTATCGCTGAAGGAATAAAAGAAGGAATGAATGGATGAACGAGTCGGAAGCATGCCAACACAGCAAATGAGCTCCCTAAGTCATGAAACGTGCCATGGTTCTGCCCTTTGGTGACAGCGTGAAGATCATATTTTGTCAATAAAGACGAAGAAGAAAAGCTATGAGGTTAACTGTTAGGTGGTACCATTCCAGAATAACGCCCCTGCTCCCACCACTTCCAGAATTTTCATTGTCATGTGCCCCTAAGGAGGCCATGAGAGTGCTCCTTGCACACCTCTAGCCACACAGGGTGACAGTGACCGAGGGCTCCAGCTCCTAAAATCCACTGCTGTGAGTATGCGGATGCCACATGTTCTACTCCCAGCCAGCAACTGGCATGGTAGGGAGACTGAGTCAGACCTGGTCCTGGGAGACCCAGCACTCCTCTGACCGCTGACTTGGGCTTGAAGACTCCCTGACAGCTTTGGAGAATCCTGTTTGGACTGTGGGGTGGTCTCAGACACTTCTGCCGAACCTTCCCTCCCTCTCTCCTTCACTCAACGACCAGATTCACATCCCAGTCTGGTGGCTCTCCCAGCCTTTGCTGCCTCCTTCCCTGTTTTCTCTCCCAGATGATTCCCCTACCAAATCCTCAGATATTTAATCTCCTGTTGGAGTGTGATTCTCAAAGGGCTTGGGCTAACCCAGCCCCTAAGAACCATCCTGGGGTCTGGGTTCGTTGGAAGGAAGGCTGACTGGCTAATTCCAAGCACCACTGAATTTTGAACCCAATGTCTGTTGTCACAGAGCTACCCTCCAGCTTGCCTGTTTTACTCAGATCCAGCCTAAATTTGGAAGCCCTAATGGGAAACAGAAGTATTAGGCAAACGCTATTTATTAGTCCCTACTCTAGATACGGGGCACTGACAGGAAGAGTAAACATCAGAAGAAGAATAGGAAGTTGAATAGGAAAAACAAAGACATACAAATCTTTGAGTGTAGAGCCTTTCTCGCCAAGGGGGAGGATGTCGGCTTTGACAAGTGGTAGCATGTTTATTGAATTTTTGAACGCAAAAGAAGGGAGATTAGAGAATTCAAGTGGATAGTAGCAGCCCTTGGATTGGAGGCACTTAAACATACAGCTTTGTCAGCTTTGTGTAATTACAGAAGTAGGAGGTCATTGGACAGTGTGTGTCAAAAACGCAATTTCATAGAGTGCCTGGGAGGAAGAGAATGGACGTGAACATTTTTTCTGACAAGTGGATTTCCCAGTCCTGACCTCTGCATTCTCTGGAACACTCTCAGCCTGGCAAAGACACGGAACTTTTTCCTTTTATTAAATTTTATCCATTTATAATATAACAAAAGAAAATGTATTAGTTATCTATCGCCAAGTAACAAGTGACCCCAAAATATAGTGACTTAAAAACAACACTTTTTATCTTCTAGTTACTATGGGTCAGGAATCCAGCATAACTTAGCTGGTCCTCTGACTCAAGGTCTGTCATTGACTATCGTCAAGGGATCATCTGGGCTGCGGCCATTTCCAAACTCGGCTGGGGAAGGATGTTTCCATGTGGTTGTTGGTGATCTTCAGGGTGTTTTGTGGGCTGCTGCACTGAGGACCTCAGTTTCCCAGTGGCTATTGGCTGGAGGCTGCCCTGAGTTCCTTGCCAGGCGAGACTGTCTGCGGGGAAGCTCACAAGGTGTGCCTCTGGGGTTCACCAGAGTGAAGAGGTTGAGGGCGCTAGAGAGAGGATAAGGGGAGGGGAGAACTTAGAGCCTTTGTAAAACTGGATGTTGAGAGTAATAGCCATCTTTTTGGCCATGTTCTGTTTGTTAGAGGCAAGTTACTAGATGCAGCCCACACTCAAGGGATGGGGATTCCACCAGGCTGTGAATACCAAGAGGAATGGATTACTGGGAGCCATCTCAGAAGCTGCCTACCACACAAAACACAACTGATGCCTGAATAAAAATAAACTTGGTTTGGGGCGCCTGGCTGGCTCAGTCAGTGGAGTGTGAGACTCTTGATCTTGGGGCTGTGGGTTTGAGGCCCATGTTGGGCGTAGAGATTACTTGAACATAAAATCTTAAAAACAAACAAACAAACAAACAAAAAAAACGTGGCTTGAGAGACTAATGGAAGAAGGATATAGAAGGGTGAGAAGCTACAAGGACCCTTCCAAGGGTATCATCCTTTATAGGGCTTGATGGGCGTTTGCAGACGACAGATGATTGGCTGGCATTCAAATTGTGCTAGGCAGACTTCTCCACCCAATTCCTTTTTTCCCCCCACCCAATTCTTAATGATAACTGAATCTTATAAATGTGCCACAGGTGCCCAAGCAGTCCGTTGCAAACAGAAAGTGTCCTTAAGTTTTATGCTGTGTCACAGGAGTTCACATGCGTTGTGTGTTCTAGGCCATGATATATGTGTTTGTTTGAATATAAAAGTACAAAAACTACTCACCACGGAACAAAACTGATGTTGCAAGGTGAAGCGTTTGTGGATTTCGTTTGAAGAGCCTGACAAAGATTTCGTGGCGCCACTTCTCTTTCGATGAGTCACCTCTGCTGAGTCATCAGTGCCCATTTCCTCTGTGACAAGGAGACGTTAACTACTATCATCTGCTAATAGGAAAACATGGAGAGATTTTTGTGACATGTATTTATTCTCTGTTATTTTAGGCATCCAACCTCCCTGTTCGTGAATTCTGTGTGTTCTCCACATGAGCCACATTAAACACCCCTGGAGCATAGCTGCTCTCTCTGGCCTCTGGTTGTGTGAATACGGAATGCTCTCAGCCTGGGCTGCCTTTCCTGCCTTGTAGCTCTGTGTGATTTTGCCTTCCCTTTTGCTCTTCCACTTAGGGAGTCAGGGGCGGTCTCAGAGAGACAGTGACACATCATCGGAGTGAAGGGCCGCATCTGCTCTGTGTTCCCAGAGTCACCCCCATTTCAGTGTTCAGACAAATAAATCTACAGTGACTGTCTAATATAATTCAACACTTCTTCCTCTCCAGGTGAGCTGCTTAAGGACAATATACACCCGCTGTGGTTATAAAGTCTCCACTATTTGGCATACAGTAGATGTGGAAAAAAATATCTCTTGGCTAAATCAATGTCTCTCAAACATTTTGGTCTTAAGACCTCTTTATAGTGTTAACATTTATTGAGATTTCTGAAGAGCTTTTGTTTATATGGGTTATATCTATCGATGTTTACCATATTGGAAATTATAACTGAATAATAAAGCTAGTCATCAAAAACAAGGAAAGTCTAAGAATCTTTCATAGTCAAGAGGAACCTAAAGAGTTATGACTAAGAGTGATATGCTATCCTGGACAGGATCTTGGAACAACAACAACAACAACAACAAAAGGATATTAGGGAAAACTAAGGAAGTCTGGATCCATACTTTAGTACGGACTTTAGTTAATAATATATCAATATTAGGTCATTAACTGTAACGAGTATACCATACTGTGGGGGTATATGAGCACTCGCTACACTATCTTTGCAATTGTTTGTGAATCTAAAGCTATTTTAAAGTCAGAAGTTTAGGGGCGCCTGGGTGGCTCAGTTGGTTAGGCGACTGCCTTCAGCTCAGGTCATGATCCTGGAGTCCCAGGATCGAGTCCCGCATCAGGCTCCCTGCTCGGCAGGGAGTCTGCTTCTCCCTCTGACCCTCCTCCCTCCCGTGCTATCTCTCATTCTCTCTCTCTCAAATAAATAAATAAAATCTTAAAAAAAAGTCCGAAGTTTATATAAAAAAGGAAAAAAAGGGTGCCTGGGTGGCTCAGATGGTTAAGCGTCTGCCTTCGGCTCAGGTCATGATCCCAGGGTCCTGGGATCGAGTCCTGCATCGGGCTCCTTGCTCAGCAGGGAGTCTGCTTCTCCCTCTCCCACTGCCTCTCCCCTGCTTGTTCTCTCTCTGTCTCTCTCGCAAATGAATAAATAAAATCTTTAAAAAAAAAAAAGGAAAAAAAGAATATTGATATGTAAGTGAGAAAATCTTTGGAGATCCAAGATGATATCCTTGAATATGCTTTATTTGACTTAAAGAAAACTAGACTTCTCAAACTCAGTTTTGTATTGTGGTAAAATACACCCAACATAAAATTTACCATCTTAACCATTTTGAAGTGTACAGTTCAATAGTATTAAATACATTCGTAATGTTGTGCAAGCATCACCACCATCCATCTCCAGAATTCTTTTCGTCTTGTAAAACTGAAACTCTGTACCCACTAAACAGTAACTCCCCATTCCCTCCTCCTCCGGGCTCTGGCAACCACCATTCTACTTTATGTCTCTATGATTTTGAGTACCCTAAGTACATCATGTAAGTACTTGTCTTTTTGCGTCTGGCTTATTTCACTTACTATAATGTCCTCAAAGTTCATCCATGTTGCAGCATAGGCTAGAATTTTCTTCCTTTTGAAGGCTGGATAATACTCCATTGTATGTATTTATCACATTTGGCCTCTCCGTTCATGTGGACATTTGGAGTTGCTTCCATATGATAGCCATAGTACATAGTGTTGCTATGAACAGGGGAGTACAAACAACTCTTTGAGGCTCTGCTTTCAGTTATTTTGAGGTAAATACCCAGAAATGGGTATTTTTAATTTTTTGAGGAACCGCCATATTATTTTCCACAGTGGCTGTACCATTTTACATTCCCTCCAACAGTGCACGAGGGTTCCAATTACTCCACATCCTCACCAACACTTGCTGTTTCCTGGGCCCTCCCCCCCCCCCTGCTTAATTGTAGCAGTTCTAATGGTGGTGTCTCATTGTGGTTTATTTTTCTTTTCCCTAATGATGAGTGATGTGGGCATCTTTTCATACACATGTTGGCCATCTGTATATCTTCCTCAGAGAAATATCCATTCAAGCCCATTGCCCATTTTTGATTCGGGTTGTTTGTGTTTCCGTTGTTGAGTTTTAGGTGTTGTCTGTATATTCTGTATTTGCAAATATTTTCTTCCCTTCTGTTGGTTGCCTTTTTACTCTGTTCACAGTGTCTTTGATGCACAAAATTAAAAAATTTAAGTTTTTAGTCTGTTCTTTATTATCACCATGTGCCTGCGATTGTAAACCATGCCAGTGGTAAAATACTCCTCACAGGAAGACTTTTAAGCACTCAGATTCCTGTGCTCCCCCTCCACCCCACTAAATTGGGATCCCCAAGGGGTGGCTCAGGCCTCTGAATGTCTAGGGAGCTGCCCAGATGCTATGGACTGAATTAGGCCCTCCCTACACTCCTATGTTGAAGCCCTAACCCCCAAAGTGATGGGATCTGGAGATGGGGCATTTGGGCGGCGACATTTAGGTTTAGATGAGGTCATGAGGGTGGGATTTGTGCCCTTCTAAGAAGGGACACCAGAGATCTTTCCACCTGTAAGCCAAGAGAAGACATCTCTGAATGAAATGTCCCTGGCCAGCACCTTGATCTGGGACTTCCCAGTCTCCAGAACTGTAAGAGATAAATGTGCATTGGTTAAACCCTCCAGTTTGTGGCATTTTGTTATGGCAGCTTGAGGTGATGCAGAGGCCAGGCGAGTCTGAAGTTCATCTAGGTTTAAGAACTCTTGATCTCAGCCAGGAATGACCATTAATTCAAGTTCTTCTGCCATCTTGGTTAGGAAGGACTTTTCCTTGATGGAAACACATGCTCTATCTAATTGATCAGTGATGTTTACCAATGATGGCAGAGTGAAGGGGAGGGGTGAGGACACATGGGGGGGCAATTATTTGCCACAAGTGCCGTATATTTGCCATCCTTATATTTCTTCACAGTTTTTTTTTTTCTTTGAGAGAGAGGGTGAGGGGGTGGGGAAGGGGCAGAAGGAGAAGGAGAAAGAGAGACTCTTAAGCAGGCTCCACACTCAGCACAGAGCCCAACGTGGGGCTCGATCTCATGACCCTGAGATCTTGATGAGCCGAAATCAAGAATGGGACACTCAACTGACTGAGCCACCCAGGTGCCTCTATTCTTTACAGTTTTTTTTTTAAAGATTTTATTTATTTATTTGACAGAGATAGAGACAGCAAGACAGGGAACACAAGCAGGGGGAGTGGAAGAGGGAGAAGCAGGCTTCCCGCTGAGCAGGGAGCCCGATGCGGGGCTCGATCCCAGGACCCTGGGATCATGACCTGAGCCACCCAGGTGCCCCAATTTCTTTACAGTTTTAACAGCTCTGTCCTTATTTCCTCGAGTCCCTTTTTTCCTTTTTGGCATTATAATATTGTTAACAATGTTAGCAAATCCTCAGAGAACTTTACACCCTTCCCCTTGACTCACTCATGCTCCTTGGATTTCAAAAACAGATGCTGAGGAGCCAAGAGTTACTGTCTACATTTACCCATTTGGCTTTGCCTTTTGACTTATCTTGTTTTTTTCCATTTCTGTTCAGAGTTCTCAAACAAGCTTGGAAGTGATTCGTTAGTCAGATGTTCTAACTTTAAAGCAAAAGAATATTTGGCATTAGAAGTAAAAGACAATTAAAATGTAATATTATTGCATTCCTTATCTTTGTCATCCATCCAGCTGTTATTTTTGAGCAACTTCTAGGAGTCAGTCCCTGTGCTGCTGGGCCTTTGAGAGACAAAGATAAATAGAAGATAAAATCTCTGCCCTTGGGAAGCTCCAGGCCAAACATGAGGGCTGGATTTCATATCAAATCATTATAATGTGTTAAGTGCTATACTGGGAGGTGCTAAGGGAGCACAATGGAGAGCGCATTGCTGTCTGGAGGGGATGATTGAGGGTTTTTTTGGAATGCTCATCATGCGCCTTTCCCCTGTGGATTCATTAATTCATTAAACAAACATGGAGACCCTCCTATGTGCCAAGCTCTGATCCAGGCATTTGGGATATATCAGTGAACAAGATAAAAATTCCTGCTCTGGTAGAGCTTGTGTTGTAACAGGGGGACCAAATAGACTGAGGCCTCATCTAGGGACTAGCACATCAGATCTCTGAGATGGTGACATGGTATGAGAGACTGTGGTTTGGACTTGTGGCTGGGGTCAGTTGCTCTTGCTTCCATCCTACCGTCTTCAGGGGAGGCAAAGGCGGCCTCATCTTGCCCAGTCTCAGGACTGATCTTAAGAAGGGAGGCCCTGGGCCCTGACCCTGATGTGCTTACCTCGGGGAAGGAGGAAGCGTCAGGCTAGCTTGAAAAAGAGAGTCTTTCCTAATCTTGACATTCGGGTGAGCTACCCCTTCATGCCAGAAGAGTGTAGGAATTGGTGGTGGTGCTGATGGTGGTGATGACGCAAGGGAAGGAGAGAAGGACAGAAGTGGCTTTCAGGGACCTAGAGGAAGGCAAGGAGAGGAGAAGGGAGCCTCCTTTACTTTAGGTCTGGAAAAAGTACAGAGATAAGGAATTCAATGATGAGGAATTGCTCACCAGGCAGATAAGGAGAGAGGGGGTTTTAGTTCAAGAAGTAGCAGATGTTGAAGCATAGGCTCTGCCAATGAAACCCCTGTAATGCTTTTTTTAAAAACCCCATTATCTAGATGAGGAACCTGCATTGGACCCCTCTTGTGCTCATGTCCTCTGGGCTGCCCACCATTTAGTCCGGTCATTGCTGGACGTACCCGACATAGGTGTAACCTACCTGACCACACCTTGTCCAGACTGTACCTCGCTTCTCTTGTTTTCTGCTGTTGGGGAGGAAGAACTTTTACTCTGCCCTCTTAGGTTCTTCTTCTGGAGGCCTGCAGTTAAACTGACAAAGACAGATTAACAGAAGAAAAGGTATTATTTGCATGTGGAAGTTAACAAAAGAAGTAGCTAGCTCATGAAATGGTTAAAGTTAGAGGATTACATACCTAACTTAGTAGGGGAATGGGAAGGGGGGAGAAGAGTTCTTCAACGGGAAGAACAAATAGGTTTTTAGGAGAATGAGCAGGAGATAAGAAATTTTGTGATAATGTTTGTTTATGCAGGTGCAAGTGGTCTTTCTGTTTTCTTTATGGCCATGACACTCCCCTGAGAGGGAACTCACGGCAGCCTCATTTCCCAGAAGTTGCTGCTTTTTGCAAGATAAGGGAAATCCTGACAAGGTTTCTTTCTGCCTCTCTTGATTCTCAGTTGCTTTCCAGCTTAAAATAATCCTCATGCCAAAAGAGCCTATTTTAAGGTGGCATGTTCGAATCCTCTTCACCGCCTCAGGACTTCCCAACTGCTTGGGAAGTCTGCAGGGACCATCTGGCACTCACACATGCATGATCTGCAAGAGGATGGTGGAGGGATGGACAGTGGAGCCCATTGAGAACCGTCCCCTCTTTTGTCCCTTGGGCTTTTCAACATGGGCCCCAGAAGGTCCCTGTACTATGGGACCCAGTTGACCACAGTGTTGGCTAACTCTAGATACCGCTGGGGTGATGGCTTTCCCTCTTTTCCTGCTGTACTTCTTCCAGTTCCCAATCTTTTTCCTTGGTCATTTCCCCAAATACCTGCATGCTTGTATAAAAGCCCTTGCCCATGCTCTCCTTTGTGGCAGAAACCAATCTAAGACAGAAATTGCAGTTAAAAACTGGGTAAGGATGGGGCCAAGATACCATAGATAATAGATGGTAGAAAAGGAATCCAAATCTGGGCTTCACTCAAAAACAGGTCCTTTCTTCTTCTCACTGTTGTACCTTTCTTCTCTGCATGTTTTTAGTGGCTAAACTATACTTACATTCATTGTTTGGAGTCTTCTAGGCAAATAGCTAAAATAAACTAGGAGTGGAAAAAATAAGACATTTTGTAAAGTTTGAAAACATGAAAGTTACATCTGGTTTCTCTGGAATTTTGAGAGTCATTGCCATCAACAGTTAAATTTGGAAAGTTTGTCAAAATACTGGTTTTGGAATGGTTTCCTTAAACTTATTTGATTTGGGATCCATTTCATGTGGTTTTCATAACATATAAGTGGTTTTTTAAGACAGGGCAAAGCTGTTTGGTTTCAAACTTGTTTTTTAAAACCAGACCACTTAGGCAAAATATTTTTGTAACATTTTTATACTATCTAAAAATTAAAGAATTTTTAATCCAAACAACTTAAAACTCTTTAGAAACCTATTTATCTGAGTCCTAAGATTTCTGGTAAGTTTCACACTATTTAACTTCAAAACACTTATTCAAAATAGCTTGGATCCGGGACAGATTTCAAAGCTGAATACTTTCAAATGGCTCATCTAGATAACATGCAACGATATATGGACCATTTTATTGTCTCAAAACATTGGTTTCCCATCATATAAATAAAGCCTAAGCAATAGCTTCACATTATTGCAAAACCAGCTACATATTTGAAAAATTAAAACATCTGTGCAATGTGCAAATGGATTGAAATGTTTTCTTTATCAATAATACGGAAACTATTTTGCAAAACTTTCAATGCAGCCTCCTCTTTTCCCTCCCATAGGATTGTGACTCCATGGGTTGTGCACCATTGGATGGAGCCAGGACCATGTGGCCTTGCCTTTTGTTTACTCTTTTACTGGTATTGTCACTTGTAATTTTTCAGAGCAATGCTGCAAGGCACATATGATTATTATCTGTTTCTCAAAAAGAGCACCCAGGGTCAAAAAAGGTTTTTTGTTGAGAAGAAACACAAGCAGGGGGGGAGCTGGAGAGGGAGAAACAGGCTCCCTGCTGAGCAGGGAGCTGGACGCAGGACTTGATCCCAGGACGCTAGGATCATGACTTGAGCCAAAGGCAGACACTTAATCGCCTGAGCCACCCAGGTGCTCCCAGGGTCAAAAAAGGTTTTACGTCTTCTCTAAAGTCGTAAAGTTCCTCAAGGACAGGTTTCAGACCTCCTCTGTTTGGCTGTGTTTCTCAGACTCTTAGCCATATTACTTCCTGTCTCATGCCCATTTTTCATCACTTGGACTCACTGAACCTCTTGCTCTGGTCTGTGTACTTCCCCTCTTTCTAGTCTGTTTCAGTAGATCTCAACCAAAGAATTGCCAGGTACCTACATTAAGTGGCCAGATAGGTTCCGAGTAATTTGCCATCCATCACAAATGTGGTTATGAGCTAATAATGATTTAGGTTGAGACATGAGAGTGGGTTCAGGACTATCTGTAAAGTAATATCATTCCTGCATATTCCTATTCATTTATGATTCTTGAGCAGGGACAAGGGGGGAAATGTGCAGTTAAAGCACAAGACATTCCATAATCCAGATGAAACTAGCACCTTTAGCTATCCTTCAGGATGAGAACGGCCCCGGGCCAGGAATTGAACATTCTCTTTACATGTGGCTACTCTAAGCTCAGGCTGGAGCCAAGGGGGAGGTAACTTAGGGGCATATTGCTACCAGAGGGAGAGAATTTGGAAAGGGTGAGGGTTGGGAGTAGAGGGGGCAGGAAGTGACATTTTGCAGAGTAACAGGAAGGACTCATAAATAGGGAATTGTAGGGAAAAATAAAATATTTCTCCTTCTCCTTATAGGATGACTATACTGCCCCTGAAGTTGATGTTTGTCTTTGGAAAGGTGAGTGAGTGTGTTTATTTTCACTGGTTAAGAGTTGGACAATGAAGAGAAATATGAAGTATGTCTCTATTCTGGAATATTTTGTGGGCCCCAGTTAAAATAATTTGTCATGGACAGGTATATCCTTACTGGGCTCATCTACAGAATTAAATCATTTTGCCTCTGACTTGGTATAAACCTGTTAAGTGAAGAATTAAGACAATTGTGCAAATAATGTAGACTTTGTGAAAATTAATAAAGGGAGACTTCACTCAATGGCGTTGGGAGGCCAGCAGGGGGGTTGCCCATCCCCTACCACTTCTCATTGCCTGTAGACCCAACAGGAAGATAGGGACCTTGCCCTGGATACTACTTTACTACCCGAGCACTTCTTTCCAGGAAGAAAGTCTCTCCTCCTGCCCTGGCAACAGCCCAGCCAATGAGAAACAGTCACAACTCAGCCAATGAAAAGCCACTATACTCCCAACTCCCAGTTTACTCCAATGGGTTTTTTGTTTACAACAGCCCCTCCCGACTTCCCCCTTTCCTCTATAAAGAACTTTCTGTGCTTTGTTCCGCAGACATGCCTATGCTTTTCTTCTAACTTGTCCGTCTTGGGCTGCAATTTTCTGTTATCCTGAATAAACCCATCTTTTGCTGGTAAAATAACTGGCAGTTTTATTTTTAAGGTTAACATCTTCAAATACAGTTTTCTCTGAAAAAGTCTTCTAATTAAGGCAAAGGATATATTTTTTTAACATGAATTTTCCCCAAACTGATTTTGGGTTATGTTAATAAAGCCACTGTCTGTGGGAGGAAATGCCACGGGCGGGGG
>NW_027397083.1:14115141-14451844 GCF_003265705.2 Callorhinus ursinus
TAAGAATTAGGGTTTTGGAAGCTGAAGCAGAGTGGCGAAGGTATCCAGAGAGAGAAAGACCCAAAGACGAAGGAGAGAACGACTGATAGGTTTTAGGGGAGAAATGCCAAATATTCACTTTTGACAATGTGTGACTGTGTAGGAAATATAGAGAACAAAGTAAAACAATATAAGAGGACGTATGATAAATCTAAAATGTTGATTCAGGAGCCAGACTGCCTTTGTATAAATCTCAGGTCCGACCCTTACTGGCTGCGTGATCCTGGGCAGGCGAGTTCCCTGTGACCCCCATGCTTCCATTTCCCCAACTACAGACCTAGGACGATGATGACTCACTCCCAGGGTTGTTGAGGGGAAGAACTGATTTTCCACCAACTACTCTCTGTGTCAAGGGTCAAGAATAGTGTCTGGCTCTAATAACACATTATAAGCACCACATATATTATTAAATTTTTCATTTAATCATTATCACTCAAAGCCCAGAGTCTACATTTAATAATTCATCATTATTAAATATTTCAGAGGCACTTTACTTAACCCCACTTTGGCGACCCTTGCTCTCCCATTCTGTGACCCCTTTTTTGGCAAAACTCACTGGAGTATTGTTTATCTTCTCTGCCTCTGAGACTTTTCCTCACATTTTCTCCTGAACCAGCGTTTCTCACACTTGCTTTTTCCATTATTGTCCCTCCTCCCGCATGAGTCTTTTTGGACGTTTTTTAAACCGCCTCCTCTCACCATGACTTGTTAATACCACAGACATCCTGATGTGTAGTTGTTTACGTACTACGTGTTTATCTGTGCATAACAAGAACAAGGCTTTTTCCATCTCCCCAGAATCGATTTTCCCTCCCTGGGGAATAATATCACCCCACTGATATCATTGCATGTCTTAAATCTACCCCAGTCCTTCTTTTGTCTCTGCTACAAAACAGTTCTTGTTCAAGGTCAGATCGCTGACCACCATGTTGCAGAATCCATGGTCAGTTTTCAGTTCCCATCCTAACAGACCCGTCCCTGGCATCTGCACAGCTGATCCCTCCCTTCTCCTTGATACACTTTCTTCAGTGGGCTTCTGGAGCATTCCATTCTCTTGGTTTTTCTCCTGTTCACTGGTTGTTCTTGTGATTCCTCTCTTCTTGTCTTCCTCTTGATATGGTTGGAGGGCCCTAGGGCTCAGTCCTTGATATTCTTCTCTGTACTCACTCCCTTGGTGATATCATCTGATATTCTGGCCTTAAATTAATCTCTGTACGGTTGACTCCCCACTTAATGTCCCAACCAAAAGTCTCTCGCAGACTCCAGCCTAGTATAATAACTGCTTACTTGTTTTCTCCACTTTGGTATTTAATGAACCTCGTCCATTAACATGTTCAAGATTGAACTTTTGGATTCTTCCCCCAAACTGCTTTATCCAAGGTCTTTCCCCTTCTCTTATTTTTCTTACACACCCTAATCCATTAGGAAATTCTGATACCAAAATAAATCCAGAATGTTCCTTAGTATTTACCCAAATGAATTTTAAAAATCTTGTGTTCGCACACAAATGAGCACGTGGATGCTTATAGCTGCTTTATTCATAGTGGCCAAAACTTGGAAGCAACCAAGATGTCCTTTAGTAGGCAAATGGATAAATAAACTGTGGTACATCCAGACAATGGAACATTATGCAGCACTAAAAATAAATGAGCTATCAAACCATGAAAAGACATGGAGAAAACATAATGAATATTATGAAGTGAGAGAAGGCAGTCTGGAAAGGCTACATACTGTATGATTCCAACTATACAACGTTCTGGAAATTCAAAACTATGGAGACAGTAAAAAGATCACTGGTTGCCAGGCGTTGGGGGAGAGAGAGGGATGAGTAGGCAGACCACAGGTTTTTAGGGCAGTGAAACTATCATGTATGATGCTACAGTGGTAGATACGTGTTTTTATATATTTGTCAAAATGTGCATCATGAAATGTAGAATGAGCCCTAATGTAGACTCTTGGCTTTGAGTGATAATGATGGGTAAGCGCAGGTTCATCAGTTAATAACAAGCATACCCTTGGGGTACAGGATATTGACAGAGAGGTAGGTTGTACATGTGTGGGGGCAGAGGGTTGATGGGCACTCTCTGTACTTCCCACTCAGTTTTGCTGTGAACCTAAAACTGCTCTAAAAAATAAAGTATGTCTAAAAAAAAAAAAAGTCCAAAATCTGCTACCAGGTTGGTGGGAGCCAGCATCTCATTCTGTCCTCAATGGCCACAACTGCCTTCTAGCTGGGCTCCATGCTATGGCTTGTCTCCCTGTAGTCCGTGCCCATCCCAGGCCCCTCATTCTACTCAGAGAAAACCCAAAGTCCTGATCATGGCCTTTTAGGTACATCTTTCTGACCCCTGCCCTCCCCTTCTCCCTCTTGTTCACTCTGCTGCAGCCACACTGGCCCCCTTGCTCTTTCTCTAACACACTAGGCGTGCTCCTACCTTGTGGCCTTTGCACTGACTGTTCCGTGTCCTGCCATGCTCTTCCACGGATCCTCATGACTCTCTCACCTCCTGCAAGCCTTTGCTTGAATGCTACCTTCTCACTGAGACCTTCTTGTCCACCAGTTTAAACTGTAGCTCTCCTGCCCTGCACTCTGAGCTCCCTTACCTGCTCTATTTGCTCTGTTTTTCATAGCACATCATTTTTTTTTCATTTTTTTCATTATTTCATTTTTTCATTTTTTCATTTTTTTCATTTTTTTTTAGTGGGAAGAGGGCAGAGGGAGAGGAAGAGAGAATCCAAAGCAGGCTCTGTGCCTAGGATGGAGCCCAGTGCAGGATCTGATCCCATGACCCTGAGATCATGACCCGAGCCAAAATCAAGAGTAGGACGTTTACTGATTGAGCCACCCAGGCACTCCAACTCATCATTTTTATTATACTAACTCATTGAGGTGTGTGTGTGTGTGTGTGTGTGTGTGTGTGTGTGTGTGTGTGTTTTCTTTGCCTTCCTTGACCAAATAAAAAGTCCACAAGGACAGTGATTTCTGTCTTTTTGTTCCCTGATGTATCCCAAGTACCTAGAACAATGCTTAGTGCATCTGAAGCACTCAATCAGAATTTGCTGGATAAGGGGGAGTCTCCCTAGCACCCCTGACTCCAGGTCCTCTATGTAACATACCTTTCCAGGGGTGTTCTATGCACATACACGTGCGTGAAATTAAAATAACCCAATTCTTATATTTTGCTCTGCTGTAATTCTGTTGCTTACAACCTTCAGTAAGTCTTCTACACAAGTTAGCGCTACTTGGAGGGGCTGAAGGAATGGGGTGTTCAGTGTGTGGTAAGTGGGACAGAGAGGAGACAAGAATCAAAAGAGATGAGTCATAGAATGGAGAGAAATAATTCAACAAAAACAAAATCACGGTAAGTTGGCCAGTGGACACATACAGCCCCAAAGAGTCCTTGGCGTAGTATGCATGCTGGCTGCCTGTTTATTTACTATTCTTTTTGAATGATAAATGAGAGAGCCACCATCCACCAAGTTTGGGAGGCTTGGTGACATCCGCACAGCAGAGGTCTTCGATGAGGATTGAAGGATTGTTCGGATTCTCCGTGTCCCAGTGCCTGTGTCAGTCTCACTAGGGGCCGGCTCTCAAAGAACTGGTCTGCAGTTTCTGGTTTCTTCTTTCTGTGGCTTTTATGAGATGGGGTCCGTTCTGCTGGCTGGGACCAAAGGGGTGGGTGAGGGAGGGTGGGAGGTCATGAGATTGGCTGAAATTCCTCAGGACCCCATCCTGTTGGTCCAGAGACAGGCTCCACCCATGCTCCCCGGCTCGCGGATGTGGTGGTTGAAAACCCTGGGATGCAGACTCCTGAGCAGGGCTGGCCTCTTCGGTGGATTTTGCAGCAGCGCAAGTCCATTTCCTTCTGGCCTGAGTGCCTGGGATTGCAGGTCTGGAACGTGGATTAGTGGTGTCACGTCTGGGCAGCACAAGGCGGTGACATGGAAACACCGCCTGCTATGGCAACAGCTGGGATAATAAACAACTTCTTTCCCCCCGGAGGAAAATCATGGAGCCGGGCCTTGTGGCAGCATCAGGAAGGGAAATCAGTAAGACCTGAGCTAGACCTCGTGTTTGGCCTGATTTTTAACTCCCCAGTCGGAGAGATTCGCTGAGTGCCTTATTGGGCAAGTGGAGGCAATTATCTGTCATTCAAAACCTCGTATGCCTTTCTAGAAAGTGTTCTAAACAAAAGTGGCTCAGAACGCTGGAATTGGAAAGTCAAAGTTTCCCCTCCCCTGTGTCATCCATCCTCTTCTGGGGTAACCCCTACTCTGTGTTGCTAACGGATGGGGGCTTGAGGTGGGGTGGTTACTGAGTGGGTGAGGCTTGGTGGGCTGCAGTCAGTAGGCGGTAAGATTCCTCCCCTCCCCCCAACTTCTTACTTCAAGCGTACTCTAATGAGATCCCTTCTCCATCTCTTGAAGGCATCTCAGATGGCCTCCTAGCTTTCGGACTGCTGGCAGGTGTTAAAAAGTCCAGCCCAGTAGAAATGAAAACTTGAATCTCATCTCGTTCGGTTTCTGTCCCCACAACTCCCACCACGACACCCGACCCCAACATAGTGCTGACCTGATGCGGAAGGAGGGATGGCGGTGAAAAGATCTGTTCTTTCAAACTTCTTATACCCTGCTGTGCTCTGTGGCTTTGGGTTCCCCCAGTGTGGGCAAGAGGGAATTAGAGAGGTGCCATCTTATTTGATTGGCACTGTTGTAATCTGTTTGCCAGAGCCCAAATGCTGGCTCTTTGGAGACCTCGTGACTCTCACTCCATAGGGAATCTAATCTCCTTTATACCATTTGATGAGTTTATTGCTCCCCGGACTTGGGCCCTACCCCTGGGGTACACCCTGGAGTCTACTTGCCTCCTAGCCCCATTCTCTTCCATAGGGTTCTTTTGGCCCAGTGCTGCCCCCAGACTTGAGTAAAAAGGGTACCAGCCTGTCACTCCACTCTTTTGGGGACTCCCCCACTTGCCCTTCTCTCTCTGTAGCTCTTCAGCTGAGTGGGAAATCAGCAGATCCATGAGGATGTTCCTACCTGGAGCTCAGGCAGTTCTTCTAGTCCTCATTTGGGTAATGGGACCCTGCAACTCCCTGCCTACAAGGCCTCAGACCTGCTTCCAAGACCTTTGCGGGTTTCTTTCCCAGGTTCACCTGGGCTTCATTGCAGGTGTGTACATCTCGAGGCCCGAGGAATGGCCCGGGGGTGCTACTTGCTGGGAATGTGGATAGCACTCATGTGTGCTTGTGCTGGAGTAGGAATGTGGTGGCCGGAAATGGAGGGAGCAAACCCCAAGGATCATGAGAGTCCTCTCTTTGAATCCGGTTTGCCGGGTGATTATGGAATTACAATTGTCGAGGTAGGATGATAGAACATTTTTTTTTTTAAGATTTTATTTATTTATTTGACAGAGACACAGTGAGTGAGAGAGAGAACACAAGCAGGGGGAGTGGGAGAGGGAGAAGCAGGCTTCCCGCTGAGCAAGGAGCCATATTTGGGGCTCAATCCCAGGACCCCAGGATCATGACCTGAGCCGAAGGCAGACACGTAACGACTGAGCTACCCAGGCGTCCCTAGAACATGTTTTATTTAGCTCAATTCATACTTTAAAAATATTTAGACATAGGGTATGTGGGCCTCCATTTGTACTCTTGCTCTGGGCCCTGGTGATATTAGGGGAGGCTGTGATGCACCCCGTAGGAAAACTCATGCCTTGGGGACATGCTCATGCAGAGGTAGCCCTGGCCAGCCTCCCACCTTTGTACTTCTCCAGTCTAGAGGTAGGCATTCTGTCTCCCTGTCTGCATCGCTCAAAACTCTGCAGGCTACATTTCAGATTCTTCCAGAACTCTTTGTCGCTCTTCTTAGGTAGCGCTGGTGGTGGGCTTGCGAGTTGGTCCCTGGACACATTGGCTGAAGGGTGAGATGTAACCTTTCCTCCCGCAGACAAACCAAGATTGCATGGGTGGTTCTCTTGGGGAGCATCTCCCTCGGTCTGAAGGGTGAGGGAGGAGAAATAGAACTGTTCTCTACTCTTGTGAATTTCCAGATTTTTCTCTCTGGCATCTCAGTCTCTTCTTATATGACCTGGAGGTGGGTGAGTGGGATTGAAAGTGGAAGACCTCTTTGGCTACCTCATGGTAAGACCTGTGTGGATGTGTCTAGAACGTCTCCTTCGAATGTGTGGGGACTTTTCCCCCAGGTGTTTTCAGCTTTGGGCCTTAGTGGAATTCAAAGGCAATCAGAAAGTCCCATCTGGTAATCTGTTACACACACACATCTCCTCGTTTATAGTCCTAAACTGGGCTTTTTCATTAGCATGACAGTTTACACATTTCTTGAACAGCTGCTTAACGTTTTGTATGCTACGTGGGACGCTGCCATAATTTGTGTAACCATTCTTCTATAGATTGTTATTTAGGTGGGTTTTTGATATCATAAGTGATGTTGAAATGAATAATTCTTTGACATATATCCTTGTGTCCTTAAGTCAGTATTCCCAGAAGTGTGATTGCTGATCCCGAAGGCCCACACATTTTACATTTTAATAGGAAGCCCATTCTGTCTTTTAATAAGTGGAGCCAATTTGCTCTCCTATTGAAAGTATCTGGGAGTGCCCTTTTCCCCAAACCCTTCCCTGCACTGAATAGTGCCAGACTCATCTAATTGGTGAAAGATTATATCTCATTGTTACCTTCATTTGCATTTCTCAGATCACTAATGAGGTTCAACATCTTCTCATACATTTTCTAGTCATTTGTAATTCTGTGAATTATGTTTATATCCTTTGATAATTTCTTTTTTTATATTAGGATGAGTATAAAATATGTTGCAAATATGTTTCCCTGTCTGTTATTCTCAAGATGCTTTTATCATAAGTAGATTCTTGAGGATAAAGAATTATTTTGTTTCAAATTGACTTAGGTTGGTGTCTGTGGAAAACAGCGTAATGAATTAGTCAAAGGAGTCTAGCTGCTATAATAGATTATCCCCAAGTTTCTGTAGCTTAATTCAGCAAAAGGTTATTTTTCACTTTTACACAGTCCAACATGGGTGTCTCTGGTCCGTTCTTTTCCAAGGTGACTCATGGTCCCAGGATCCTTCCATCTTGTGGCTCTGCTCTCCTTTGGATTCTTGGAGTCTTCCATTTAGCAGGCAGATAAGGAAGGAGAGAGCAGAGTATTTCACAGGATGTTTTATGCACCAGGCCTGGGAGTGACATACATCACTTGCCCCACTAGTCTCCTGGCCAGAGCATAATCATATGGCAAGGGACACTAGAAATGAGGTCTAGCTATGAGCCTGCTGGAGTCTCTGCTATAGTAGGTGGAGCAAACTGACATCTCTGCAAGTATACGTCTTCAAATCTCATTGTGTTATTGAAGGAACTCTAGTGGCTCTTGGATAGAATGCATAGGATGATCCCTGCCAAAGAATTTTCAAAACAGAGAGGGCTGTTTGAATGCCAAGAATCATGATCCCTTTGGTTTGAAGTCTTGAATATGTCTCTTCCTAGTAGAACAAGATTTAAGGTCTTCTTCAAAGAGACAAGGGCTTCTTCTGAATTTTTTTACCAGAGGAAAAGATAATCTCTCAATTCTAAAACATTTCTGGAGGTTTTCCTTCCCTTCTGAGGCTCAGAGGTTTTGAGTGTGGTGACTGGGTGGAGGGGCTGGGCTCAGGCAGCTCCTGCGAGGGTTGGAGCTAGGAGCAATGCAGGTTGGAGGGTGGTTGGCTGACAGCCCATGGGCCAAGGTAGAGCTGAAACAGAGTTCAAAAAATAAGTGTCAGAGTTGGGGAATCACTGTGGGAGGTTGTGGGGGTGACCTTCTGGTCAGGGGTGACCTTAATAACAGACAGATTAGAGCAGGGGAAGGAGAAAGACAAAGAACAATGGGAGCTTGGATTTCTGACCCATGTCCAAAATGGGAGGGAGAGGACAAAAGCCAAGCCTGGTGATGGAATTGCTCCCCAAAAGTGACATGTGACTTTCCAGACAAGTAGAATGTTTTGTTATCTTCAGCAGCCTTGACCCTAGGGTAGCATCTTCACATCTTGGCCATTGCAGTGCTCTCGAAGCCCATGCCTCTCTGTCATTAGGAAGTCGTGCTTCACCGTCTGGATGGCCACCCACCTACAGAAGTTGTCCTGGGGCTGCTTTGTGGTGCTGGGGCCCTGAAAGGATTTGGCTAATTGGAGAATTGATGGATAGATGTTCATAACTAGAATGATGGGGATGTGAATAGTCTCTGTTTCCCCACTCGTGAAATCAAAGGACTGATCTGAATGACCTTTGACACCAGCCAACGCTCATATTCCATTAGATGGGATGTTGAGGCCAGTGAGAGCCATGACCTGTTCTTTTGGGAGGGGTGATCAGTCCCAGGACCAAGCAAAGGAAGACAGCAACTTCTCCCCAAATTCCTCAGGCTTCCATGAGGTCCCTGACGTTGGGCAAGTTACTTTCTCTCCCTGGGACTGTTTTCCCATCTGAAAAATGGGGTTGAGTCTGCGGGGGTGATTTGCTCATCCTGCTCCGACTTTGTGACAAATATATTATGTGCAAACCCAAGTTCGCAGGAGAAGTGGTGTTCTGTTGCAGTGCAATCAGGGCGTCCCTGAGTTCGGGGATAACTGAGTAGTCTTTATGTGCCGTACAGTGCTCAAGGACCTTAATGTCTTCCTCGTCACTCCCATGGGAAGATAAGGATGTCCGGGGGGTGGGGGTGGGAGGGCTTCACTGCCTGGAACCCCTCCATATCCCAATCCTAGCACATCTCTGATTTCTCACTGGTGGCCTCTCCCTGTTTGCTTCACCCTTTCAAATAAATCCATGCTGACCCCTTAGCTTTGTAGGGATGCCTGGGTGGCTCAGTTTTTAGGCATCTGCCTTCGGCTCAGGTCATGATCCCAGGGTCCTGGGATCGAGCCCCGCATCGGGCTCCCTGCTCCGCAGGAAGCCTGCTTCTCTCTCTTCCACTCCCCCCTGCTTGTGGTCTCTTCTCACTGTGTCTCTCTCTGTCAAATAAATAAATAAAATCTTAAAAAATAATAAAAATAAAATTCAGCTTTGCTCTATATCACAGAGTCCCCCATTCTTTTCTGAAGCCGCACACCGAAGCTAATGGGTAAATCCTAACCGGTCTGGCACAGGCTCAGAGTCCCGGGTGTCCCCTGGGAAGAGATACTGGAGAGTTATTGCCACAGCATAGCACTTTGTTTCGCTGTTTGACCAAACTCTGGAGGGTGGCAGATGAGGGTCAAATGACCGTTAGCTCCGAGAGGCTGAGGATTCCGTGAGAAGGTCCTGTGAGTAGTGGCGTCCCTAGTGCTGGGGTTTAGTAGAGGTCCTGGGCCATCTTGGAGAATTCATTTGCCACATGTTTTACTAACATGTGAGGGAGTTTGGCAACCAAATATACATTGTTAGCAGCCAGCAGGGTCTTGGAGCTGGACAGGGGCTGGCCGAGGTCCTGGCTGATGTTCTGGTCCAGTCTTGGGCTATTTTTCCTTCAAGTTCTTCCAGTGTTTGCAGATCTAGGATATTCCTTTTTTTTTTTTTTTAAAGATTTTTTTTATTTATTTGAGAGAGTGAGAATGAGAGATGGAGAGCACGAGAGGGAAGAGGGTCAGAGGGAGAGGCAGACTCCCTGCTCAGCAGGGAGCCCGACATGGGACTCGATCCCGGGACTCCAGGATCATGACCTGAGCCGAAGGCAGTCGCTCAACCAACTGAGCCACCCAGGCGCCCCTGCAGATCTAGGATATTCTTATCATTACCAATAATAACAACAACAATAATAATAAAGTTGCACTGTGCAGGGCCTTATATGGCAGGTGGGGGTAGTCAAGATGATGGAACAGAACCCGGAGCCTATTCTTCCTTATGCCAGGCAGCCCCTCTTAATTCAGCAATCAGGAACAGATGCAAGTTGTTGGGGCCAGTGTTCTGTTGGCTAATTAGCTTCTGCAGAATGGCTAGCACAGTGTTCAGCTGATACTGCTCTCCACTCTGACCAGGCCCGTATTGCCTCGGCTTTTTGAGGGCACATCCGGGAGTGAAAAATAAGTCTACCAACCCAGAGAGACAGTGTGGGAGAGAAGCTTCCATGCAGCAGAGAGATGTTTCTAGCAGAACTTTTTCATTCATGGAAACCGCCCTGGGCTGTGGGCTCCTTGAGGGCAGGGCCCATGTTTTAGTCACTTTTGCTTCCAGTGCATGTTGAGTGGCCACATCTGGAACCCAGGGCTTCCCCTAGTGTCCATGGTGGACGCTCCCAGGGCCGGGGTGACTTCTTTGATGAGTAAAGCCCCACAGTGACTGCCCCACAGTTTGGCGCATACTGTCTTATGCTGTTGTGTTCTAAATCCCATCCTGTTTCTTACTTTTTTCACTTAACATGGTTTTTGAGACCTAGCCCTATGCCTACCTGTAAACTATGATCTTTTTGATGACTATATAATACTTTATTATATATTTATACCAAATTCTCTAAAGAGGGATATGTCAGTTGCCTCCAACAATGATCTCCAGTTCCTAGCCACCACCTCGTTCAAAGTATATCCTTGTACTTACTTTCTTCTTGAAATGCAATCTTTTTTCGTGTTTACTCAGACAGTCTCAAGCATTAATTCATTGCTTTCTTAACTAGTATGTAAGTTCCCCTTGATCAGATAATCATAGTATCTGCCTTTTTGGGTGATTGTGGTTATGGATGAAGTCATGTGTATGAAGTGCTTAGCACATTATCTGGCAAGCAGAAAATTCTCAGTAGATGGTACAAGCCCTCCAGAGCCTAGACTACATTAGGACTTTAATAAATACCAATTACAGTAACCACTGTTTAATTACCTCTGGTGATCTGGGGGTCTCCTTCCTCATAAAACTAGGTCTCAGAACACTTGAAACATGAGTTATTCAGGAGATAGTAATTATGGTAGCCCCCATTAATCCTCCCAAATTATTCCCCTTTTACAGATGATAAAACTGAAACTCAGAGAGGTTATGCATCTTGCTTATGGTCATTCAGCGTCGTTAGCTGCAGAATTGGGGCTCAAACCCTGGTTGAGCTCCAAAGCTTTTATTTTTAGCTACTCTGCTATATTGCCACTCCTGGGAAAGTGCGCTTAGATTATTACTATTTTAGTAATGATAGCTTTTATTTTCTCCCTGTGTGCATAGCCAAGAATTTAAGATTCAGTTAATGTTTATGGAGACCTAACATGTGCCAGGCCCTGCCACGACCATTTTTAGGGTCCATTTCTGTAAATTCCTGAAAAATCCTCCCTCTGGGCAGATAACAGCTGTGGGCCCATGGCGTGGTCAGTAGAAGCTGGGCTGGATTCTGGCCCCTGCTGTCCCCTCACCTGGGCACCTGCTTGCAGTATGCACACAGCCCAAGTGCTGTGTCCCGGGGCACTTGCCATGACATTGAACCTGCCTCCCCACGCCAGTCGTATGGGGCAAGTGCAGTTCCACCGGACAGATGGAGAAAGCAAGCTTCAGAATTGTGACGTTTCCAAGACGACATGGTCTCAAGTCGGAGTCCTTTGACTTCAAATCCAGAGATTGTACATACAAAGCAGAGTGATCCAGGAGGGTCACACTGTAGGAAGGGAAAAGAAGTGCAGGAATCCCTGGGCAGAACCTGCCAGGTTTGACCACTGGTGCTCGGGGGACCCTTGTGCTTTGCCGTGGCTGCATCTCTGATGAGTGATGGATCCGTTCCTCCATCAGAAGCCCAGAGGAGACAAGGTTCCGGGCAGGCTGAAACCCCCAGGGTGCAGAATCACCAGCGAGCTGGGGGGCTGTGGAATATGAGTGCCTGGAGGACGTTATAAGCTCCTGGAATAGGCCTCAGGCTTCAGCACACACTGCTTCTTATGCACAGTGGAGTAGTAAATGTACCTACATTTGCAGAGTGGCGCATGCTCAGCCAAGACTGGAAAGATCCTTCCAGTGGCTGAGTGGAGCGGGGTAGGCTGTTAGGGAGCAAGGTCAAGAGGCTGGCCCCCGGAGAAACCGGAGCCCTCCTCATCTTCCTTGTCCTTCTGTGATTTTTCTAGTCCTTTGAAGACTGCGTTTATGATCTCTCTGAAGATACTTCAGTGTCCCCAAGTCAAATCAGGACCCTAATTTTAGAATGTTCTACAAAATCATTACCTCAAGGAGACATCTGCACTCCCACATTTGTAGGAGCGTTATTCAAAGTAGCCAAGGTTTGGAGACAACCTGAGTGTCCTCTTGACAGGTGAATGGATAAAGAAGATGTGAGATATATGATGGACTATTTATTATGCAACCTTAAAAAGGAAGGAAGTTCTGTCATTTGCGACAATGTTGGTGAACCTGGAAGGCATTATCCTAAGTGAAATAAGCCACACAGAAAGACAAATAATGCATGGTATCATTTATATGTGGAATCTTAAAATTGTCGAACTCATAGAAAGGGGCCGGGGGTGGGAGAAATAGGGAGGAGTTGGTAGAAGGGGACAAACTTTCAGTTATAAGATGAATAAGGTCTGAGGGTCTGGTGTATAACATGGTGACCATAGTTAATAAGCCTGTGCTATTTAATTGAAATTTGCTAAGAGAGTAGAACTTAGGTGTTCTCTCTCTCACACACACAAAGATAAAATGTGGGGTGATAGATGTGTTAATTAACTCTGGGGGAGCCCTTTCTCAGTGTCTGTGTATATCAAATCATCGTGTTGTACACTTCAAATATCTCACAATTTTATTTGTCAGTTATACCTCAGTAAAGCTGGGGGTGGGGGACGAAGATTGTTCTAAAGGACAAAGAGATGTTTCTGCCAGTGAAGGAGATGCATATGTGGGGGGGGTGGCATTCTCAAGTTATTCTTTGTAGGTGTTCTTTCCCCCCCAAAGCTGGGGACATTTTTCCCTGCGCCAGATGCTGGAAATACCATAGTAATATTTCCTGCTTCGATGGAGTTTATATCTAAAGGGAGGCTGATTAATAAACAAGCATTTATAATCCAGTATAAGAGCTAAAAGAGGCACAGTCTTGGGAGGATCAGAGAGGGCTTCCTGGAGGAAACAATATCTAACCTGAGCCCTGAAGGATGAGTAAAAAGCAGAATGGGGAGAGGGCTTCAGGGAGAAAATAGAGTCTGTGCAAAGGCCCAGGTCAGCTCAAAGCCAGCACGCATTTGCATTTCTTCTGGGGCAGTAGGGGGCTTGCAAGGAATGTGAACACGGATTAACCTGCTCTGCAGTTGAGAAAGACCACTCTAGCCCCCTGAGAAGGGAATGGGGGTGGAACAGAGGCTTCATCCAGGGAGGGCCCGTAGGAGGCTGTCCAGATGTGGGATTACTTGAGGAAACCTAGACACACAAGTCTCACTGTCCATGAGGAGAGAAGCCTTCTGCCCCGGGGTGTTACCTCAGGATTCTCTGATTTTCTGAGGCCAGGGAGGCTGGGAGAGGCCACGGTTCTCCTGGTGCTCCTGGCTCCCAGACGAATGCCCTGCTCCAAACCCTCCCCCTCCACCTCTTCCCTTCCAGGAACCAGGGCCTCCCCCCTGCAGCTGATCTCTCCTCCCCGCACCCCAATGGGCTCCAGACCCGTCATGCATATTTCTTCCTGTGCCCTTTCGTTTCCCTTCTGACTCTCCTCTGATCTTCTCTTGACCTCCTGGGGCCAACACTGAGATAAATCCGTTGGCTTCTTGGCAGGGGAGCCCAGGATGTTTCCAGCGCTGGCCTGACACTTTCCCTTAACTCAGCGCGGCCAAGGCAGCCGCTTCTCTCTGGCCTGGGACCCAGCGGAGGGGTAGCGAAGGAGCTCGGTTGCTGGAAGGTCTCGCTGTAGACTTTGAAGAAAGGAAGAGAACCTGATTTGGGTCTCCTCCCTGAGCAGTGGCGTGTCCTGTCTCATTGGTTCTCAACTGTGGCTGCAAGACAGAATCAGCTTCTGGGGCCTTTAAAAAAAAAAAAAAAAAAAAAAAAAAAAGCCTGGTTCCCCACCTCTGACTCGGATTGGATTATCACGGGAAGAATCCAGACATCTGTAGTTTTAAAACTGCCCAGGTGGCTATCAGAGAAGAGCGCTCTCTTAGCATCGCATCTCAGAGACACTAGGCAGAATGTCAGCTCTGGCAGCTTTTTTGCTGGGCTTACCTTGGACAAATCATAGCCTCTCTGAGCCTTATCAGTTTCCTCCTCTGAATGGGGAAGTTAATAGAACCTACCCTGAAGATGGTTATGAATCTGCCCAAGTCAAGCATTTATGATGCTTGGCACAGAATTGGTGCCCAACTATGAGCACTGACTGGTTATTTTTCTTATCCTTAAGCCTTCCAGTTATGCATTGCCCTTGCCTTCCAGTTCTTTCTTCGTGCTCAGCCACTTCAGTGTGAGTTAGGTGATCAGCTAGCTGTCTAACTAACAGTTAGCTTGTGAGAGGAGATGTACAAAAGGAAGGAGAAAAGTGCAGGGTGAAAATTCTTGCAAAATGACTAAATAGAAAAGTTCATCTCTCGAGCCCGTAGCCCCATTTCCTGTCCCTATGCCCTCAGGTTTTAGATGGGATTTGAGTCCAACGGAGGTCTGAGTACCAAGTATGAAGTACTTCAGTATCAAAGGACCAAGCATGCATCCCCAAGGAAGATGGGGAGAGAATTCTTCTGGGAATTTTTCCTTTAATACGTGGTTTCAATGCCATTATAAAATAAGGCTCTCCATAGCTTTCCTGCCAGAGGTATGTCCATTGGTCTCTAGATGATTATGTACGTTCTGGTGGCCTGTGTGGTCTTTCCCTATGGGTGGACACTCATTCCCCTCCCACTTCCATCTTCCTTCGGGTGTGTTGGGTATGATCAAGGCAGCTCATGCCGTCTAGCGTGGTGGGGTGAGGAGTGAGCCCTCCTGGGCAAGGTAGCTCTGCAAAGAACTCTGTCCCCTTACTCCAGTATCACAGATATGTTTTGCTGGGCACAGCAGAAACGTCAGTGATGGAGAGAAAGGTCAGTAAAACTCATCACCCCTCCAGGAAAAAGAGCTCACAACACACTTTTCACAATGAGAAGAGCGATATGTCGCGCTCAAAATATTTGAGCCTCAGGGATAGGCAGTGGTGTTCTGGAACAGCTGAAACTGAGCTCCAGAGATTGGCTCAGAGAACCAAGTGACAGCTGATGGGAGAAGCCCACGCGTCCCAGCAGTTGTGATAGAACTCTAACCCAGAGCATATTGGGTTGCCTTCCATAGAGACCGGGCTCTCCATGAAGACAGAAAACAAACAATGCTTTCAAATACAAGCCCTAAATGGATTAAGCTAAAGCGTCTAACAGCAGCTCAGTTTCTGAAAGTGAAGCTATTTCAAGAAGCAGCACATTATCCCAAAGAATTTTTAAATGCTGTGACCGCACCTGGATGTCCTATGCATTGAATCACTAGAATTCAGCAAACAGGAGTTGTCCCAGTGAGTGTCTGTGTCTTCTGTTTTACCACAAATGCCTCACAGGGGCAGACCTTCCAAATTGCAGGCATGGATTTAATGTCCTGGAGAACTGAATGACCAATCCACTACATAAAGAAGCTTTAATGCAAAATTAAAAACTATCAAAGCTTGGTATTAATCATTAGCAATTATAAAAGAATTATGCCTTCAACATTAATTTTTACTGTTTCCATTAAACTTTATTTAACAGTGGTTAATTATTTCTGCTGAGCCAACCTGGCAATATAGGTTAGTGAAATAAAATAGGTCAAGTGCACAGAATCAGACATTTAAATATATAGACAGGAGGGGCGCCTGGTGCACTTAGTCAGAAGAGCGAGCGGCTCTTGATTTTGGGGTCATGGGTTCCAGCCCCATGTTGGGTGTAGAAATTACTGAAATAATAATAATAGTAATAAACTTTCAAAAAATATATAAATGAATAAATACATAGACAAGAAATGATGGTTTTCACTTTTTTATGAGAAAATTATTATTTTTCCAAACGATAAAAAAAGCATTTTGGAAAAAAGTTTTTCAAAAAAGGAATAGGGGCACCTGGGTGGCTCAGTCGGTTAAGCGTCTGACTCTTGGTTTCGGTTCAGGTCATGATCTAAGGGTCCTGGGATCGAGCCCCACATCGGGCTCTGTGCTCAGCGTGGAGTCTACTTGAGATTCTCTTTCTCTCTCTCTGTCTGCTCCTCCTGCTTGTGCTCGCTCTCTCTCTAAAATAAATAATTAAAAAAAAAAAGAAAAGAATAAAAATGGTACTAATCTAACGGCTAGTCTGTTTGTCTAGGAATCACAGTATTCACGAGTTCAGGTCTGGATATGCACTGATATCATCATTTTGACTGGTTTTGCCATGTCTTAAAGGATCAATAGTATTAGCAGCAACTACAACTATTATTATAAATATTAACATTCGTAGCAATAGTGGTCACCATGGTAGTTGGCATCATTTATTTCTGCTTGCCCAGGATCCCAGCCTCACGCTTCTGATAATATCTAGGTTTTCCTTTGGATAATTACCGCTCCCCGCTGGATTTGGTCTTGGATGGGATGTGAAAATGTAAACCCTCCTCACTCCGAGATGATGGGGCTGACTCACGCTGACAACAACACTTTGAGGGTACCATCATTCATTCCTCGCACTTACCCGGGGGCTCCCCTGACTCCTTCCTTTTCCTTCCAAAGTTTGATCATTCTCCTTGTCCTTTCATTCTGTCTGCTATCTTGGAGCTGCCCATTATGTTCTCTGTTCTTTTTCCCCACAGGTGATTTGCTTTGCTTAGTGATCAAAGAACTCTACATACTATGTGGGAAGTAATATTAGTGAAAGCAGCTCTGATTGTCTCTGTGATCATTTTCAGTCATGGTGGCAATAACCACCATTTACTTACTGTGTGCTGGGCACTCTTTTAAGTAGTATTTCATTATGCCCTCATGACACCCCTACGAGGTAGCAGATACACACCACTGTCATCCCCTTTTGCAGACAAGGAAACTGGCTTGAAGAGATCCTGGCGGTTTGCCCATGGCTAGCCAACGATGCTGGCAAACGTGGCCTCTCCAGCTCTGGTTCTGACACCCTTGGTCGCTAGACTGCTTTGCTACGGAAGGACTTGGACAGAAGTGCCCGGCAATGTGCTAATCACCTTATTGATATCAATCACCTCTTGAATTTTCACAGAAATAATCCTGATGTCTCCGTGTGAGTTCTGCGTGCGGTTCTGCAGGCGAGGAAACAGGGGCTCGGGTGGGTTACGTGCTTTGTGCAGGGTCACTCAGCTATTCACGTTCCAGAGCAAAGCCACTGAGCGAGAAAGTTCGGAGCCCATCGGGAGAAGGATGAAGACCTAAGGATGAAGCCCAGACCTAACCTCACCCTCACTCCCTCTTCGCAGAACAAAAGAACCTTTAAAAGATGTGGAGAACGAGGCTGCCTTTGCAGGAGTCCCAGGAGGCTTCAGCGGAAAGGGAAAACTTCCTTGTATTGAGATTACTTTGAAACCTTCATTTCTAGGCCAGTTTTTTTTTTTTTCTTTTCTTTCTTTCTTTCTTCTTCTTTTTTTTTTTTTTTTTCTTTCTTCTTTGAGAATTCCAGGCCTGATTAGATCATGCTCTGGACTCAAGTCAGCCAAGGGCCATGGTTTCAATCACTGTGATCCTGATGACCTTACAAGAACATCTTAAAAGGATAAATCTATTTGTTTTACACTGAGATAATGGAAAATAAAGCAACCCCTGCTCCTCTCCAGGAGACCTTGCTTGCCAGGGTGGTTTTCATAACATACTTTTACAGTTGATTTATCTCCTCTGAAAAATGAGACTTAAAAACTAAAAAATAAAGAAGCCTTCAGTAGTGCTTGTGCCAAAAAGAATGGTGAAAGCCAAGAGTGTCTTCATAGAGCCTGTTACTAGAATTGGCAGGTTGATGTGCTTCTAGACATGGGAACAAAGACCCCAAATTCCATTGAGTCTGGGGAAACTTTCAGCGGCTGCATTTCCAGGGGAGTGAATGATGTGGAGAGCGGCTGTGTGGCTGCTTGTTGGCTTCTACCACCGACACCAAATCTCATGGGCATTTTCGCCACACACCCCCCCCCCCACCGCCCCAGACTCCAAGGCAAGTGGGGTTGTAAACTTGACAGTTGTACCCAGGAGATAGATAGGGTCATTTTGAGAGGATTGTCTGGCTGGGATGATTTTCAAGGGGATGAGCATGGGGGCGGTGTGGGGAGTAATCAAGGTGATGGCAGAAGGACAAGCGGTTTCTGACTTGGCTTTTATAGCGGCTATTTCTAGGCACAGACAACATTTTCACGACTTTCAGAAGCATGAAAGGATGGGATTGCCATTGACTTAATGTCTCTGTGCCTCACTTTCTTTTCTGTAAAATGGGAGTAATTTAGCGCCCCACTCAGGCCAGCTAGGAGGATTACATGAAGTAACAATGCATGCATAGTGCCCGCCATAGGGTGAGTGCCCAGTGAATGGTAGGCTCTTACCCTTGCCCCCTCCCACCTGCTTCTGAGCTGAATCACTCTGCGTTCCCACTACGACCACTGGTCTGCCTTTATTCAGGGGCTGTGACCTACTTTGATCACCTCCACATCTCCTCCTGTGCCAATACCCTATTGCTCAGTCATTTCCCCCCATTTTATAGGTGGAGAAAGAAACTTACGCCCAGAGAGGCTGAGTGACTTGTTCAAAGCCATGCAATTAGTACATCTAACCCTATTGCTATGTGCTTATGTATTAGTTACCTGTTGCTGCATAACAAATGACCCCAAAACATGGCCTCTTAAAGTAACAAGCATGTTGCTTGTGTATGACACATTTTCGGAGGATTAGGGATCTGGGAGCAGCTGAGGTGTATGGTTCTGGCTCGGGGCCTCCCGTGCGGTTACAGTTGTGGTGCAGACTAGGCCTGCCATCAACCAGAGGCTTGGCTGGCCTAGGGAATCTGCCTGACCCTCACTTATGTGGCTGTTGGCCAGAGGCCTCTGAGTTCCTTGCCCTGTGAGGTTCCCCACAGGGTGGCTCATGACTTCCCCCAGAACAAGTGATCCAGGAGAGAATGCAGACAGCAGGGTCTTTTGTAACCTGATCTCAGAAGTGATATAGCATCACTCCTATGTCCTGTAGGTCACACTGACCAAAGCAGATGCACGGGAAGAGGGGTCTACATGTGCACAGGTGTGACTGCCCGGGGGTGGGGGTCCGTGGACACCATGTTGGAACCTTGCCACAACCTCCCACTGGCTGCTATCTACAACAAGGACAGAAGGCCTTCACATGGTCCACAGGGAGCCATGTACCTCCCCGGCCTCACTGGCTCTTGCTCTCTGAGCTCCAGTTCCCACTGGCCTCGCTCCTCACACGTCTCCTGTCCCTGTCCAGCCTGCCCTGGCCAGTGTTGCCCTTTCTACCTAGAACCCATCTCAGCGGTTCCTCTCCCTCCTTTACAGCTCAGCCAGCATGCCTCCAGGGAGCCTTCCCAGATGCCCCAGACTAGGTCTGGTCTTCTGGTCACGTGCACTGTATTGGTAATAATCGAGTCACAAATCGGGTCATTCATTAATTGATACTTGCTGGAGCAGATGGTCTGCCGGGCCCTCTCTGGGTGGCCAGCAGGGACCACAGACCATGAAGTCAGGCCGACATTCCAGGCTTCCTCACTCAGAATCCTGGGGCCATAGTCTTCAGAACCACTTTTTAATCCCTCTTCCTAGCAGGAGAAAAAGAGCCGTTTTGTACCTTGTCCTCATACAAGGCTTGTTTCATTAGTTCTAAAAATAGAATTATGCTGATTTTCCAGACTGAGCATCTAGCCTATATTTTTGCTTCCAGGCCCCCTATGTGAACCACAAGAAAGCCCTTTCTTTACGGGATGCTATTTCATTCCCTCACCAATTTGATTCTTATTTGTCAGCAAGTACAGAGTTTTAGAAGTCACCCGTGTTACTCTTTGTCACAGGTTTTCTTGAGATCAAGTCCTGCTTCTAGAATACATTCAGGGGAGAGTTGGAGAAGAGAATTCTCTGTTTTTAGCCAATCTTGTGGTTTGGCCCACTGGATGAGCCACTTGGAGCAGAGTTTTTCATCCCTTCCTAACTTAGAACATGCACACTCACACACACACTCAACACACAGTTATACTCACACACGCTCACTCACACACATGCGCACACACATTCTCACTGACCACTCACTCTTACCCAGACATGTTCATATACACTCACAGACTCACCCATACCCACATGTACACCCATACATATATACCCACACACTCACTTTTACTCACACAAACTCACACAACCACTTGCAAACACTCACTGGCCACTCACTCACAAACTCACGTACACAGTCTCACCCATACACACATATACACCCACATACCCACATACACACCCACATATACTCACACACTCACGCTCACACACGCTCTGACACTCACACTCCTACCCATATACTCATTTACTCTCACACTCATACATACACACACAGTCACACCTACCCACACACTCACTTTTACTCACACACGCTCTCACACTCACACTTTCATTCATACACACTCATACACTGCCTTTTACTCACACATACACACTCACATTCTCACACACTCATTCTCACACACACCCTTACACTCACTCACACACATTTACACTCCTTTGATTTATTTGCTAAGATGGTATAAATGGAAATCACAGAATCAGAGATAAATGTGGACGTGTACATTTTGGGGTGGGGGGCAATGGGGATGTCTCGGCTGAGCCTAACACGGCTTTCAGACATGTCTGTAGATGTGATGGGGAGACTACCAGGAAGTGATCTGCAGAAAGGCTCTCCCACCCCTCGCTGGAGGAAGAGGAGGTAAATGGGAGGACGCCATGTAGTCAGACACAGACTATGTCTGGGTCCTGTAGAAAGGAAGGTTCCAAGGAAAAGAATGAGGAACTGTTTTTACAATGGACTCTGTGACCCTCAGGGCCACCAGCAGGGCCTTTTGGAGGTCTGGGTGACCCCGTGTAACTCTGAGTGGGGGAGGGACCAGTCAGCTCCCTTCAGGGAGGCCTGGAACCCGTGGCACTTGGAGGGCCGGCAGCTGTGGGAAGAGTGGCAGGTCGCCCCCTTGTATGGACATTGGCATTGAACTAGCATCAACAGGAGCTCAGAGGCCACCTCGTGTGCTCTCAGGGGGCTTTTGATGCAGGCAGCGAAGGTGAGTGGAGCGGGGAGGAAGGAAAAACCCAACCCCTGTGACTGGATGCATTGTGTGTCTGTGCTTACCACTTGGTGCGGGAGCCCCTGGGAGACACGTCCGGGGGCACCAGGGGACCCGAGGCTGTGATCTTGTGGGCTGAGGTCCTTCCTCTAGGGTCCTGCGGAGCGAGGAGGCGGGGGTGTGGGGCAACGGCTATAATAGGGGACCTGTTTCTAGCCCCAGAGCAGAGAGGCTTGAGAAACTTCCGATTTGCGTAGAATAAACCCCCAAAGCTAGAGGCTAAAAGAGACCTGGAGGTCATCCAGTCCCACCCCTGACGAAGCGATGAGGAAGGGGAGCCCAGGAGACAGGCGTGTTGTCCGAGGCTGGGCAGCTGGGATGGAGATCTGGGTTCGAGCCTCACCGTCTCTTGCTGCCTGAGGGAGCGTGGGGAGCTTCTGTTTACCACTGTTACTTCCTCGAGACCACTGACACTTGAGGGCTGGGCTGATGCCAGGAGGCAAGCAGGCCTCTGGGCTGGGGGGCTCCATGTCATGTGACTGGAGGGACAGAAGAGAGCCAGCACGCCCGAGGCGTCTCCCCTGATGGCATGCACTGGACTCGGGAAGGCCTGCCCTCAAGGTCATTCCTCCGGTCTCAAGGCTTGTGCTGACTTAGAGGAAGTGGGCCCTGGGAGGCAGCACGGCAGAGAGGTCAGAGAAGGGAGTGGAAGGTCCACAGCAGCAGCGGAAATGACAGGCCTGGGGGAGGCCAGGGAGGGGAGGTCCGTGGAGAGACGTGAGCAGGTGCTAAAACGGCGATGGGGTGGGCCGTTTCCCACGCCCCTCCAGGCAGGGTTCCCGGAGTCTCAGAGGGCCTGGTGTGCATCGGCCACATGCTGAAAAATCCCCTTTGCCTAGATCAGTGACCTCCCAGTCCAGCCTCACGCTTGCGTTCCTGAGCCTTGCTCTGCTGTACAGACAGAGGGAGAGGGGAGGAGAGGAGAGGGGGCAACAAAAGGGAAGAAAGGGACAAGAGAGATGGAGAGGAAGGGGGAGGAAGAGAGCAGAGGAAGGGGAGATGGACAAGGAGACACAGAGAAAGGGAAGGCATGGGCCATTCATCGCTTCCAGGGTGTAAGGAACCACAGACACCCACTTTAGAGACCTCTGGGGGCCACTGTTTAACAGCATCCAGCCACCTGGCTGCAGGTGGGCCTCTCACCTGACTCCCATTACAGCTCCTGGCCTCTGGAAACCGGCATGATTTATGGGTCCCTCTGGGCTCGTGGCCAGACAGCCGCCCCTCACCCATTGTGTCCTGGCTGACCCCGGGTTGCCCTTCTTTGTTGCACGTGGCCCAGCAGGTGGATTTGAATTTCTAATGACTTCAGACACCTGTGTTTCCCCGAGGTGCTTGCCCTGGTGATGGAGACCAGACCGGGGCTGCACCCAAGAGGAAGAGCACAGTGGAGGAAATAGGAGAGACAGACCTGTTGGAGGCATGAAATATCATGGAAAGTGTGGACCTTGTTTGATTTCATTAACTGTTTACACTTCCCTGGCTGCATTCCACTGGTCACCTGCCCAGACACACATTTGGAAACACAAACCTTAAATGAGATCAGATTTTCCAATGAAATATGATAAGAAAAAAAAAGGGCCTGGAGCCAAATCACAGGTAAATGGGCCCAGTCCATCTGGGGGGACATTCTTGAGGAGCTTGGTGTCCAAGTAGCCCTGGTCCAGCCTGACTTACGGCTGCCCTGAGGCTCTGGGAGGCCCACTGTGAAGGAGAAGCGGTAAAGCAGGTTTGCAGAGCCCCCGGGAGGCATGCATGGACTTGGATTTATGGTGAGCCCCCACCAGGTCCCTCCCAACCTCTATCTCCCTTGGAGAATAGCACACTTTCCCTGATTATAATTCTGTTGCAGCTGATGGACACCCAGGATTGAAAGTTTAGGGCTCATGGTCCAGCCAGCAGCGCAGAGGGAAGAGAAGACTTCGTTACTAAATTCCTCAAGATGCAGCAGGATCCATTCTGTGCACCTCCAAGCTGCTTAGCAAAGCACAACCCCTTCATTTGTAGGAAGCATGGTTTGAAATCCCTCTCAGCCAAGTCAGGCTGAGTTCGTGGTGACAGCTGTCAAGGGTCAGCCGTGCCCAGCTGTTACAGCCACAGGGGAAAGGTGGTCCCTGCTGAATGCTTCATGACTCTCCTTTACAGTCTCTTGACAGAACTTGTCCCTCTGTCGGTAGCCTCGCCTAGTCTATGACCTTAGTGGAGGCAACTTCTCCTTTAAGTCCTTACTCCTCAGACTTAGTACCTCAGATACTCAGTATCATTGCGATCGGTGGCACGATCTGGGTCCTTGTTGGAAATGCAGAATCTCAGGTCCCTGTCCAACCCCTGCTGGATTAGAATGGCCCCATATCAGGTGCTCAACGCTGGGGCTTGTGAGCTGAGAGGCTGGACACCAGGAGGTGGTGGTAGTCAGACTGGCTTTGGTAAGCAGCCAGCACGGCTGCTTTGTTGTGTGACCTCTGTGTCCACTACCATGGCCGTTCTGTTCACGTGCCCATCATGCTCAGGTGACAAGAACCGGTTAATGTGAACTGGCAGAGTCGTTTTTGTCTACTTGAATATTCAATGCCTTTTCCACGTGGCTGCTTTCTTGTCCACCATGGTCACATTTTGTGGTCATACTTGGTGCCTGCTCCCATATGCCCATCCACAGGCCTCTGTTCCACACCTGCTGGGATCCAGTCATTCAGTCCTTCGGTTTCAGGCTCCTCATTAGCCAGTGAAGCCATTTGCCACTGTCCGCGAGTCTATATATGTTCTCACTTCTGGCCACTTCTCCTTCTACACAAAGCAGGCATGCCACTCAAAGCTTCTTCCATTGGAAAGAAAGATTTTCCCTCAGTCTTATTGTTCAAGTCCATCCCGTGGTGGCTGTGACATACCCACTGTTTATTTTCAGCTTGTGCTTACATTCCAAGATGTCCCATCTGTAAACCAACCTTGGACATTGGACATTGAACCCTCCCTTAACCATCTGGCCGTAGGGCAACCATGGGGTTGCACAGCAGTCTGGAAAACCTTTGGCCCTGCTTGGGATCCATTCTGGATGTGCTGTTTCCGTCTTAGGATGGCCAGCTACGGGCCTGTGTAACTTTATGACGTGGAGTGTCTGACAGAACTCAGCTTATAATGGGCAGTTCCATACTCCTGGTCACTTGATCCCCCGAGTCAAATATCTCTTATCCACCAGGGCTCAGTAACACTCTTGAATCTGTGCGTCAAAATGCAAATGCTATAGATGAAATGGCCTCGGTCCAGAACCCCGGGGGCCTATGTTGTGATTCTCCCACTGGGGCTTGATGTGAGGTCCCTACTGTGTTCTTTCCCACCGGTGACACCTTCAACACCAGATGGTCTGGCGGGTCACACGCTCCAAGTGACAGAGTTACTTGTATTATGGCCTTCAGATCCCTTTCTTGCTCCTGGCCCCATGCAAAGCTGGCTACCTTTCAGATTTCCTGGCAGAGAAGACGGGAGGAGTATTGCTGGATGTGGAATGTGCTGCCTCCCGAACCCAACCCAAAGAAGCCTGACAGACATGGTACCTCATTCTGGGTGGTAGGGGATGAAAGTTGCAGCAATTTGCCTTTTACTTTGGACAGTATTTCTCAGCATGCCCCTGATCTCTGGACCCCTGAAAACTTTACCCATGTGCTATACCCTTGCATCTTCATAAGACTTCTCTCTCACCGACTGAAGTGAGTTACTTTATCAAGGCCTCCATTGTGCTAGCCGTCTTGTACTCTCTCTGCTGTGTCATTAATGTAATAGATCAGTGTGATAATTCTGCGAGATGTCCAGATGGTCCAGGCTTCTTCCAACTATGTTGAGACAGCAGGAAATTAGCAGGACAGTATGGTAAATGCATATCATTGTCCCTTTTACACGAATGCAAATTGTTTCTGATTCTCTTCTCTGATCGAGATAGAAAAGAACTCATTGGCTGCATACCATTACCCAAGTTCTGCGTTCATTGGCTCTGGTAAAGATACCTCGACTAACAAGACAATCATTGTTGGATCTACTTCTTGGCTGCGTATGTGATCGTCTGTAGTCATTCTACAGTATCCATCTGGCTTCTGGAGGGCCCTGACTGGTGAATTAAATTGAGATAGGGAGATACGAGGAAGACTGCCATTATTGCAATCATTAAGATCCTTAAGGCTGGCACTAATCGCTGCTATCCCCCTCCCCCTCCAGAATGTGATACTGTTTTTGATTCACTATCTTAGGGAGAGGAAGGCAGTTTCAGAGGCTTTTACTTGGCTTTTCAGTTATGATGGGCCAGTGATCCCATGTAGGTGTTTAATAGCTGAGCATATCAATCTCAATTATATATTTGGAGACCAGGAAAATGATCACTGGCTGGGTCCATGGACCTACTGGACGCACTGTAAGCTGGCTTTTGGCCAGGATTCACTTTATTAACTTGTTTCCGTATGCCCCAGACCGGTGACAAGGATGACATTTCAGATCTCCGGGTGTTGATGTCATCTCAGACTGTGTCCAGTAATCCTCAAAATGTATGGGTATTTCCCCTTCCTCAGTCCACAGTCGTCTGAGTAAATGCTTGTCTGGCTTTTTAGGGAAAGATCAAGGGGATCATTATAGTATCTACTTGCCATGGTATTGCTGATGTACTTCACTTTTTTTTTTTTTAAACACTATTTATTTGTTTGAGAGAGAGAGAGGAGCAGAGGGAGAGGGAGAAGCAGGCTTCCCACTGAGCAGGGAGCCTGACTCGAGGCTCAATCCCAGGACCCTGAGATCACCACCTGAGCTGAAGGCAGGCACTTAACCAACTGAGCCACCCAGGCGCCCCTGATGTACTTCCTTTTAGGGAACCATCCACCTCTGTAGCCAATAGGTTCTGGGCATGAAAACTGGCTCAGGTCCAGGATTTGAACAAGGTTCATGGCTTCCTGTTGGGGCAACTACCCTCAGCTTCCTGCTCATCCATTCTTTTTTTTTTTTTTAAAGATTTATTTATTTATCAGGGAGAGAGAATGCACAGAGGGAGGGGCAGAGGTAGAGGGAAAGAGAGAATCTCAAGCAGACTCCCCACTGAGCATGGACCTGGACGCAGGGCTCCATCCCACAACTCTGAGATCATGACCTGAGCTGAGACCAAGAGTCAGATGCTTACCCAACTGAGCCACCCAGGCGCCCCTCCATTCTTGCTTTTTTTGATTGTGTGTTTTAAGTAGCACCCTTGTCTGCCTGTCTGCTTTGTCCCTAGGGATACCACATTCTGCATCTCCACAAATTCTTGTGGGTCAAGCCCCCTTGGCTGCCCCTTCAGTTTTGTTAGTTGTGATGGTAATTTGGGGGCTGCCTCCTTTCTGGCGATTCAACATCATCACCTGGACTGTATTGCTTTGAGGCCTCATCATTCTCATTGCTCTCAGTAAGCCAGGTTCTGCAACCTATTTCCTAGAGCCAGCCCTAGACTGCAGTGGAAAGCCCCCATGGTGATGCCGGCACCTGTCTCATCAGTACGCTCCTAGTGGCCTTGGTGAACAGTGCATTCCCTCAGTCCTTCCACTGAACAACATCTCTAATGGGTCTTTTCTCTTCATCTAATATATCCGATCCAACATGCCTCGTACCCTTAGCTGTTTAATTCTACTATCTTCCTATGGTATCTCAGGCATTACCACTTTGGTCATCATAGGCTAATATTTTCTCCAGGTTTCTAAGAGTCACCTAGCAGCAGGTTTGCCCCTAGCCAGGGCTTCTTGTCAGGGCATTAAATCCCACAGCCCTGAAGAGTACCCCCAAGTAAATGAACTTTGGCACATCTTTTCCTGTGTTCTGTTCTCCTCCATCGAGCATCCCTAAAATCCAGTCCCGTGGGTACTCCCCTGACTCCTGTGGCTACATGCTAATTAATTCCTGCCACTCCAATGGGATCTGCCTCTTTCTTTATCAGACTCATCACTTCCTAAACTGGGATTTACACCCGGTTATTGATCTGGCTGTCAGGGCAGGTCTGGGGGCAAAGTCGTGAGGAAGACACCTGTTCTCTTGTGGTGGGGAGGCCTATGCTGTATCTTCTCACAGGAGGGAGTTCTGGCTCTTATTAGGGCTAGGTGAGCCATCTCCGTGGGCTTGGAGGATTCAGGGGAGTCTTTGGGAGTATCCATCCAGATGACTCGGTCTTATGTTTAGGAGTTCATGTTTTTCTGGCCAGGGCACGGATGTTAGCACAGTAGATGAGCTTTGCCTAAGCATTCAACTCTCTTTGAAGCTTGGTGACTATAAATATCAGAACCTGAGTCTGCCCCTCAGCTGTGTCCACTCTCCTGCAGGAGCTACAGAAGGGGACCACTGTCTTTCATATGTAGTTTTTAAGTTTTTAATTGCCCTCAGTTTCTCCTTATCCCTCTATAGGGCATCAATTCAACTCAGTCACCAGCTATTCCCTTTGTCCTAAAATGTGTTATTCCCCCATAATGTTCGAAGGCCTGAATCATCATCCCAGCCAAGGCATTCTCCTCCACCAGGATGTTCCTTTAAGTAAGCACCTGCGAAATTTTTAGCATTTGGATTCCCACCTTATGCCAGGAATTATCCGTGCCCCAGATACCATTTGGAGTGGAGTCTTCCTTGCCAGCTGTGTGGTGAGCGATCTGGAACCCACAGCCCACCTTACCACCTCTTCTTTTTGATCATTCCTGGTACCAGTTGTGTTGGTTGGTTCTCCAAGGAGCAGATGCCAAGCAGAGTTAGAAGTGTAAGACAAATTATTGGTGGTAAGGCCTGTGAAAAATAAATGGGGAAGGGGGGACACAGAGTAGGCAGGGAGAGCCTTAGCCCGCTCTGCAGGTCTGACACTGAAAGGCGAGGGGAAACGAAGGTTGAGTAGATACAGCTTCCTTGGGTAGGACCTGGATGAGAGTCTCAGACTGACACAGCTCTTGGGACTTTTTGGCCAGCTCAGGAGGAAGAGCTAGTGCAAATATTACCTACAGAGAAATCCTGCATTGGGTAGAAAAGGGTAGATCCCCTACCCTCATGGACAGAAGGCTGTCTGGGAATAGCACGGCTTCAGTTCAAATTCGAGAATCAGGTCATTTTGGGGTAGGCTTCAGAGGCTCCACAAATATCCCCAAATTAAGCGAGAATCAATATGTGTATATTTTCCTAGGACCTCTAACTTTTCACTAAATTCTCAAAGGATTTTTGATGCTCAGAACGTAATGTGACATTGTTAATCAAGCTTCCCTTGATCATACCAACATTTTCTCCTGGCCCCTTTCCTACCCTGTTTTGTTTTAAGTGTGGGTTGTATCCTTGTGTACCAGCTACCCTGGCTTTCTTTGTGTTCCTCAGGCATGCTCAGCTCATTCCCACTCCGGGCCTTTGCCCTAGTTGTTTCCTCTGCCTGGCATGCCCTTTCCTCAGATGCTCCCGCAGCACCTTACTTTGGGCTTAGTTGAAATACCACTTTCTCAGGGAGGCTTGCTCTGATTCTGCAAACTAAAGTTCCTTCTGCAGTCACTCTACTGTACTTCTCCATTTCATTTCTAGCATGGCCCTCTGGCCCTCTGATTTTTCCTTCTTTGTTTGTTATGTCTTTGCCCAGTTGTATGGAAGCTCCATGAAAACAGGAATCAATCTGTCTTGCTCACAAGCTATCCCTGTTGCCTAGAATGTGCCCGACACACAGGAGACACTCAACATGTTTTCCTAGATTGAAGAATAAATGCTCGTCTTCTCTGTCCATTAGAAAATATTTTCCTGGGTCCCCCTCATACATCTCCCTATCGCTCCTTCTTCTTAGCACTACAAAATAGAGATACACTTATCAACAATTCAAACATATGAAAAACAGAAAATAACAGATACCTATGGATTCTCCCCAAAGATAAAACTGATGTTAACATTTTGCTTCAATTGCTTCAGATTTGTCCTTCGTTTCCTTTATTTTTTTTTTAGCTAAAATCATATACCCCGTATTTTGTGACGCCCTCCATTTTCAGCTATTTTGAAGGTAGTGTATGTCACTTCTCTGTATGTTCTAACAGTTTAATGATACACATTTGTGTTCCTAAACAACACATGCTATTTTTATGGTTCTGGGATTTTATATAGATGCTTGCAAGCCGTATGCATCATCTGGTAATTCAGCCCTAGGTATTAAACATTGTTGTTGAGTCACAGAATTAAATAACTCTGAAGCCACCCCACCTGCGGGACTTATTGCTAAACACGGTCATAAAATGCCTTATTGTTTAAGCCGCGTGCGTTGGGTTTGTTGCCCTGTGCAGTTGAAAGCCTCTGTGATCGTCTCATTCTGTGGACATCTCTCACTGAAGCTCGGGCTGGCTAGCAGTTTCCCTTTGGCTGCAGGTGTACCGGGGTACAGATGGATTGCCTAATTTACAAACCTCTTGTATTCCTAATTGACTGTTGTGTAACAAATTTCGTAGCCTAAGAGTCCAGGATTTATTATCTCATCTACTCTCTGGGGGTCACGAGGCTGGTTGCTGCTCATCCGGGTGGCTCTGGCATGGAGGGCTCTCCTGAGGTGGCAGTCAGCTTGCTGGCTGGGGCTGTGGCCATCGGGAGGGCTGCACAGTCTGCTTCCAAGCTCATTCACGCCACTGTTGCCGGGAAGGTTCGTTCCTTTCCACGCGAGACTCTCCAGAGGGCTGCTCACACAACATGGCATCTGGCTTCTCCCAGAGCAAGTGACTGGAGAGTGAGAAGGGGGAGGCTCCTCCAGCACACCCTCATGCACACCCCCATATCCACATGATCATCAGCAGGAAGTCGTCTTTGATGGCTCTCTTGCAGTTATTCTCATATACATCAGAATCATGGATCCCATCTGGTGGGCTTGCACGGTGCCTGTCACGTCTCCCACTGGTGCAGGATGTAGGCAGAGAGCGGAGTCTGATGTACAAATCTGATCCGGTCACCGGTCCTCAGACTGGTTCCCATTACCCAGAGAATAAAGTTCACGGTTTTCACGGCCAGCCTGCACCCCCACCCTCTGTATTACGGGGCCCTCTTCAGCCCTTGCCCTTTACTCTTCCTGCCCTCTATTTTTCTTTAGGTCTGAAGCTCAATGTCACGTCCTCAGGGAAACGTTTCTGACCCTCAGACAAGATTCTCCTCTGCCCCTGCCAGTTACATGCTTCTAGAATGTTCTGCCTCACACATGTTGCTCTTCACATTTGCTCAATGTCTCATTGCTTTCTGGTTTATAAATCCACAAGGTGAGGGACCACACAGGTTTTATTCAGAGCCATATTCCAAGGACCTGAAATGAGGATAGGCACATAGCAGGCATGCCATAAATTGAACTGAATAAGTGAGCAAATGATTTTTATCTGGGTATTTGTGCTTTCTCCTTGGCGTGCTTCCGTGGAAGGAGTCAAGTTGCTTTACATACAAAACCTACTTATCCCAGTGAAAAATGTAGCAAGATTGAACCAGACATTCAATGCAAGGGAAGCCCCCCCAGGTTTTTCTGGGTCCCCTGACAAAGACTCTCTCCTTAACCAAACTTGAGTCAGGCTTCTCTAGGCTTTTTTTTTTTTTTTTTTTTTTTTTTACTAGACCCCATCCTTGGGCCTTATCCTCAAGAGCAAGAATCCCAATTTAGTGAGAATCTCCCATCATAGAAATCTGATCAGCCTGGCCTGCTTTTGGCAAGAATCCTGTCAAATCGTTTTGCCAGAATCCTCCCCTCTCCCCTGAGTTTCCTCTTGGTAATTCTGCGTCCACTGATCCCTACCCTGTTCCTTGGCTATAAACCCAAACTTTTCCTTGTTATGTTCAGAGTTGAGCCCGGTCTCTCCCCTACTGCAAGGCTCCACTGCACTGGTCTCTTGAGTAAAGTCTTCCTCACCGTCTTTGACAAGTGTCAGGATAATTTTCCTTTGACGCCTGCACAGGGTCCATTCAGGACAGGCCTCTCAACTTGTCTTCACCCAAGGGGCACACTCTGTCCCTAGACCTCCAGCTAGCAGCATAAATGTACAAGGCAATCTGATGTGAATTTGTTTCAGATTAATTCAGGAACATAACCTGACTTACATCATGAGACCTGAGGAAAATGATAGCTGTTTAATTTCAGGTGAACATCTGAAGGGAGGAGTTTTTGAAAACTCTTCAGGTTAGATGTCCATACATAGTTATAATAGGCCACATCGATTGAGCTGCCATTATGTACACCAGCCTCATTTTAATCTTCTCACCAAGACGATGAGGTAGCTGTTACCTCCTTTTTCACAGATGAGAGAAAACTGCGGCTTCGAGGGGCTGGAGAACTTGCCCAAGTTCACCTAGGTGGTAGGAGTAGAGCCTTGATCCATACCGGATGCGTGGGGCTCGATCCCAGGACCCCAGAGATCATGACCCGAGCCGAAACCAAGAGTCACAGCTTAACCGACTGAGCAGCCCCGGCGCCCCTGTGGTCAGAATCTGTGCCAGGAAGAGTGTGGCCAGAGAAAGAACCACAGATGCACCTACCCCCGAGCCTGGCTCCCCCAGGGAAACAGAGTGGAGCCGGGCCAGACCTGGAGGCAGAACATTATTGCTCCTTGTGTAGGTGAACAGCCGGGATTCATTAGGGCTGGAGACTTCCAGGGTGGGCAAGTTCTAGCAGGCTCTCCGGTGGAAGGGCCCTTTGTCTTTCCCGCAGACCTACCCCTCTCTGGTCTCTGGCCCTGGTTGACTTGAACTTTGTGTTCTGCGCAGCTGATGAAAACCAAACTTAATGACCCGTTAGGCTGAGATGTTTCTCTCAGGTGTGCAGACCATTCTACCCTAACTGTCTTTTCCTCTGCCTTTCCTGGCAGCATGGCTCCGCTCTGCTGCTGATCTGAAGTTAGAGCTTGGAGCCTGGGGAGCTGTTAGCGTGCACAAGACAGCCTTCACTGCTGCTTCTTCCTGTGTATTCACATGCAACCAGCCTCCCCGGTGGCACAGAAAAAGGGACAGGTTTTGCTAGAGTGCCTCATCCTTTCAACTGAAAATTAGCGGGTATTGTGACTTGTAATTAAATGGGTGGTTTGACTCCATCTACTACAGCCAATTGTTGATTTCCAAGTGCTGATTATAAGTAGATAATTCTTAATTCCAGGTATCATCCCCTACTTCCCAGCATGGCACTTTGCCTTTTTCACCCCCGCCTTTCTGGTGATTTGTTTCAGCCAGAAGTGGGTGTCCAAGGTAAGGGCAGGAGGGGGAGCTAACGGTAATACAAATAGCTAACATTTACTGAGCGCTTGGTGTCTTTTAGGCACTGCTCTGAGCGCTTGACCCCAGCCCTCGGGGGGCAGGCTGCATTATTCTTTCCACTTAGCGGATGAGGAGACTGAGGCCATCGTGGGCGAGACAGCCTGCCCAGATGTACGCGGGTACTAAGTGCCCCAGCTCGGTTCACCGGGAGGCAGTGTGGTCCAAAGCAAGTGCTTTTAAGGCAGAAATAGGGGGGAAAGGCAGGGGGAGGGCTGGTCCTTCAAATATCCACTGTGCAGTTTGTAGCCTAGATACAACAATTGTGCCTACCAAACCACGTTCCCCAAATCCAACAAATATTTTGTCAACTTTTCAATGTCGACTTACGAATACCAGTGATTCTAAAATAAGTTGGGAGTTTGCAGGTCCTCTTGAGACTTTGAAGAAGGCTATGTGGCTCCCTCTTACTCCAAAAAATGCATATAAAGAATTTTGCATATAATTTGGGGAGGTTTGAAGACCCTCCAAAACTCCCTCCCAAGAGACCCCATGGGATCTAGGTTAAGAACTCCTGATTTAGAAAAACACTGAACTCTATTGATATGAAATATTGAGTTGACTATAATGGGAAGAGAGGAAACTAGACTTGTATAGGAAAATGGAAATTTGTGGAGTGCCGTATGGCCTCGGGCAAATGACTGACTTTTCTGTGTCCTAGTCATGGCTCCCCTTCCCTCTGTGAACCTGGGTTTATGGTGAAGTTCACCACGGTAACATTGGGTCAAGGCTTTGAGCTCCCCAGAGAAATATGTCCTGCTTCTTTTTGAGAATTCCTTTCCAGACTCTGTAGCCCGAGGAAATTCACAAACCCAAATTAGACAACAAATTAGCAGGGAATAATTATACTGCTGTGGGCATTCCAGAAAAAGGAGTGAGGGCCTGTTTCCAGGTTCCTAAGCCTCGAGGAGCAAAGACCTGGCACTAGGAACTTCTTTAGGTTCATCACCTGGAGTCCCACCCTGGTGGGGTATAGTTGGTGTAGGGAGGAGCCTGCTGGGTGATCTGTGTTGATAAGTGGTTGAGTGTGTGTGTGGGGGGGTGGAGATGAGAAAAGAAGGAAGTGGTAATGTCAGCTGATGGTAGGAACAGACTCCTGAGAGGCCCTAAGACCAACAGTATTTGGAAATTAAGTCACATCCTCTCCCGTCCCATCACCAAAGGACGTGGGCTGGTTGACCAGTAACAAAGTGAACCTCCCCTCTTCTTATATCTGCCCTCCACCCCTTAGATATGCTGCCCTTTGGTATTTCCCCACCCTTTAAAGGCTATTCTTGGTGCTTATTTTAATCAGATTTTGCCTGGATAGGGAAGTTGAGGGTGAGGAAGAAGGCCTATACCATAGAATTTCCTTGGTGTCCGACTCAGGCCCATAATACAGATAATGATTAATATTTATTGAGCATTTAGTATGAGCTAGGCAATGTGCTGTGGGCCCTATTACGTACGTAGTCTCCTTAAATCCTCCTGTCTCAAAATTTGATGATTATTTCCATTTTACAGATGAGAAAACTGAGATTCAGAGAGTTAGTTAGCTTGGTTTAGGTCATTGTATTGGGGGAAAAACCCCAAAACCCTGCCTTTCCTGGGTGTATCCCAGACTCTCATACTTCTGCCACACTCACTTCAGACCCTTCTGATACGTGTGATTCCCCCCCCCCCCAAGCAATTCTTTAACACCAGCTGGGTGTCCTACAATTGTATTCAATTCTGATAGTACCTGGAGAGAGCATCACATTCCACAGGTCAGGGGCTCAGTCCCACGAGACTTTCCCCCCACTTCAGATGCCAACTTAAGTGCTAGGTCTCCAAGTTACCCACAAGTCCGATCCCATTTGGCTATAGTACGGAGGATCCCATGACTTCCTCCCCCTTGGATTCAATGACTTGCTTGAGGGGCTCACAGAACTCAGGGAATCTCTTACATTTACCAGTTTATTATTATTATTATTATTTTAAAGATTTTATTTATTTGACAGAGAAAGACACAACAAGAGAAGGAACACAAGCAGGGGGAGTGGGAGAGGGAGAAGCAGGCCTCCCGCTCAGCAGGGAGCCCAGGACCCTGGGATCACAAACCCCGAAGGCAGATGCTTAACGGCTAAACCACCCAGGTGCCCCTACCAGTTTATTAAAGGAGGTGATGAAGGATACAAATGAACAGCCAGATGAAGAGATAGGTAGGGGAGGTCTGAGAGAGTCCCAAGCTTCTGCCCCCGTGGAGTTGGGGTGCATCAACCCACTGGTACATGGATGTGTTCCCCAACCTGGAAGCTCTCCAAACCTTATACTACTGGGATTTTTATGGAGGCTTCCTCTTGGAGGCATGACTCACCATTAACCCACTTTTCAGCCCTCTCCCTTCTCAAGAGAATGGGGGTGGGGCTGAGGCTGAAAATTCCAAGCTTCTAAGGGCTTGAACTTTCTTTTTTTTTTTTTTTAAGATTTTATCCATTTATTCATGAAAGACAGAGAGAGAGAGAGAGAGAGGCAGAGGGAAAGCAGGCTCCCAAGGAGCAGGGAGCCCGACGCAGGACTCGATCCCAGGACCCTGGGATCATGACCTGAGCCGAAGGCAGACGCTTAACCATCTGAGCCACCCAGGCGCCCAGGCTTGAACTTTCCAATGACCAGCCCCCATCCAGGAGCCCACCCAGAGTTGCCTGATTAGGACTAAAGACACTCGTATCACCCAGAAAATACAAGGGTGTCAGGAGCTCTGTGCCAGCAACTGGAGGCAGAGACCAGTGTATATTTTGTATGATCTCACAGTCATTGGGTCAGAAAGTGGTGAATCAAGGTTTTGAACACGGGTCACCGAGTGCCGAGTTCTTACTCACCATCACTCTGCTGTGATGGGCCCCAGAGGCATAGCTGGGACTTAGGAATTTCTCTGAGAAGAGCACCTGTGCCAGGCCCCTGCCTATCCAGTCTGTCCTGAGCCCTGGCGGTTCTACCTGCCCTAAGTTTCTCCCATCATTTTCCCCTTCCACTCCATTGCTTACTCTTGACTCTAGGCCTCTGTCAATGGTCTCAGGGGTGCTCTTGGTGCCAGTCTTGGGCTCCTCCATCCCTCAGTCTGGATGCCAATGTGACTTTTCTTCCTAGAACTTTGCTTTGGGCCCGGGACCCCCTGCTCCTAAACCACTAGAGCTCCTCATTCACTACAGAATAAAATCCAAACACCATAACCACTTGCTTCCTCTTTTCTTCTCTCTGCCACATCCAAACTATACATATTGTCTCTCCTCTTGCATTAGCTTTTGTTCTGATACTTACATTTTTATCAAAACTGTTTAAAATGCATTTCAGTGGTATACGTTGCCATGGATCCTTTGGGGACAAGAATAAATATTAAATTGTAATAACACAGGTAAATACTCATCATTTCCCAGGGGCCCTGGCCAAATTCAGTCCTTCCCCTTAAAAAGGCCTCCTCACACCCCTCCCTGGATTGAGATCCTATCTCTCTCTCAGGCTCCAGGTGAAACTTCGCCAGTTTAGGTAAACCTCCCACTGCCCTGGGCCTGAATATCACCCACTTCTCCCAACTTTTGTTCTTCATCTGACTGTACAAACTGGGAACAAGCATGGGCTGAAGCCCCGGCACTTCCCCGAGTTAGACCTGGGTGTGAATTCTGCTCTGCCACTTCCAGCTGAGGGAACTTGAGCAAGTCACTTCATCTCTGAATCTGTTTCTGCATTCATACTACGTGGGTAATACCATCTATTGTACGTGTACATGCGGTCATGCGGTTCAATGCCAAATTCACAGCATCCTAAGAGGTGGTAGAGACCGGCGGCTAAGACGATAGCCCTTGGACCTGGGTTCAAACCCTGGCTCTGCCACTTACTCACATTGTGACCTTGGATGAACTATTGAATATTCGGTGACTCAGTTTCCCTATCTGTAGAATGGAGATGATAGGTTTATTATAGGAATAAGTGAGTTGATACATGTAGGGTACTTAGATGCCTGGCTCAGAGAAGTTGATTAAAAACAAATTGGCCGTTACCTTATAAAGCATTCTTTCTCCTTATTCAAGGTTCCATTCGTTATCCCTGTGATGAAGTTTAAGTGAGGTTCAGTAGGGTGCAGTCTGGAGCTGACGACCAAGAAAGAATTCTTGAGACATCTTTGGTGCAAAATGGTGGCTTATTAAAACACGGGCATCAGGACCCGTGGGCAGAAAGAGCTGCTGCCCTGGGGTTGGGAGGGGTGGCTGATTTGTACTTGGGAGTTGGGGGAGGTAAGGAAAAGGGAGGTCTCAAAAGGATTTTTGTATGTTAAAGAAGACTTACAGGATACCAGAGGCCTTGCCATTGTCAAGTTAAGGTTGTTTTTCCTTCTAGCAAGGCATTAACTGTAAGATAATTGGGAGCTTCCTGGAGAAACATTACACTTTGCCCACTTCAAGTGTCTGTCAGTGGGCTGCAGGTTATAAGGACGTTTAATTGTATCTACGTTCCCTTCTGGAAGCGAGGCCATTGATAGAAATGTTTTGTCCTTGTAAATTGCTGAGACATTTGTAAACTGAGGGAGACTCCTGTCCCTCAAGAGTGTGATCTCTATCAGTTAACCATTTGTTTTTCCTTTAGGGCAGCCAGGAATGCCGGAGGAATGTCACACTTGTCCCACCCAGGAGTGGGGGAGGTGGGGGGATGTTGCAGGGTGTCAGTTTATGCTTTGTCCTCAGCCAGCCTTCTGTTCCCTCATCACCTGGGCCTAGACTGCCACTGTCACAACCGAGGCAGTGTCCTGTATGTTCTTTTATCCCTGAGCCTAATACCCTGCCTGGCGTGTGCGCAAGATCTGTTTATGCTGCTGAACACACCGTGGTGGGTATCATGGGAAGATGCCTACAGATGCAAAGGATAAGGTTTCCAAATTGTGATCACCTGGAGCAGATGCTGAGTGGGGAGGGGAGGTTGGGGATAGAGGTGGAAGAGGAGGAGGGCTGGCTTCCTCCCTCCCCCCCAAAAAAAACCATGCTCTTAATCAGATTCAGAGTGTGCCATCCTGGCAGGACACCTCTCCGGGTGGGTGTGGGGGTGGGTTTCAGGCCTCACCTCAGTGGCGCCACAGCCCCGCCTACCTCTGCCCCCATCCAGGGTGCTGTCCGCTCCCCTGCTCCCACCCGGGTGGCCTCCTGCCTCGCCAGTCCCTTCCAGCCGCAGCCCGGGGCCTCCCCGCCTGGCCACACTTCCCGAGCCCCGCAAGGGTTAAGGCAGCGGAGAGGAGAGGTTTGGGCTGACGTCGCTCTGGCTGAAGGTGGTTCCCCTCGGATGAGGATGGGAGAGCCTGGCGAGCTGAAACCCGAGCTCCCGTTCGGCTGGGGCTTGGGGAGGTCCCTGTAAGAGCCGCCTGCCCCCGGCCTCCCGCGGTCCCTCCGCAGCAGTCGCTCATCGGGCACGGGCGTGGGAACGATGGAGCTGGGCTGCTGGACGCAGTTGGGGCTCACTTTCCTGCAGCTCCTTCTCATCTCATCTTTGCCTAGAGGTACCGTGAGTAGCGTTTAGGGCCCCCCCCCAGGGGTATTTCCCTCCTGGGTACGGTGGGGAGCATGCCTGGGGAGCCCCAAGGGATGGTGCTGGGCAGGGGATGGCCAGCGCTTCTTCTAGTCTTGTCTGATCTTAGGGGCTTGGCTGGTGGTGCTGGAGTGTCTGTCCTCCCTGAGAATGTGACACCGCTTTATCATCCCGACTTGTGGGACTGACCTGCCTCAGGAAGGGGTACGAGCTCTAGTTTACTTTGCTGGTTTTCGTTTTATCTTTGTAAAGCACAGACGTACCTCCGGGAATCTATCCAGTCTGACTCACCCACTCTGACTGGCAAAAGGGAGAAGTTTCCCCCGGAAAGAGCCCCTTCAGAGGTGAAGCGGGAAGGAGAGAAACCAATCAAGAGCAAGGCTTGCAGCAAGGGTGTCCCTCCTGGTGAATGTTGCTTGATGAAGTGTGGCTTGTCACACCCTTCAGAACAGAGCCCCAGCATGGGAGATTTACCCACTCAGCATATATGCACTTCCTTCCTGATAAGAATGAGAAAGAAGAAGAGAAAGCCGAGGTTAAAAGTGCAAGCGTTTCTGGGGACACACAGCGTTTGTTTAGAAAGAGCCCTGGCTTGTGTGTTTTTGCACTATCATTTTCTGAGCCGCAAACCCCATGTCAAATGGGCTCCCGGGGCGAGGGAGGCTGAAGTGCGACCCAGAGCTCTTGGGGGCCTCTTGGCCCAGTGAGGGGATGGCAGGCTTGTCTTGTCATTGCTTGCTAGAAGACAAGGAAGCAGGGACTTCTTAAGAGCCTTTGTCCTTATGCGCCTCCAGCGGGGCAAGGTGTCAGGCGGCAGGTGGGACCTCAAGAGGAAAGGACAGGCTGACGTGCAGATGTGACAAAACAGGGCAGCTTTGAAAGGAGCAGAGAGTGTGTGAGCATTTGCTACTCGCCTTCTGTGCTGGTTACTTGTCACCTGTGTTCTAGAGAGGTGCATGCTCGGTGGCTGCAAGTAACTGGTGAGTGTCCCAGAATGAAACAGAGTAAGTGGGGTGGTGAGGGCATAAAATCAGCAGTCTGCTGTATGGATGGGGCACTTGACCATAGGCACAGCCCTTCATGATGATCAAAAAGCCAAGATACATGGGGAAAAAAGAAACCCAACAAACCCATTTTGGTCAATACTTTCCATCTACCTATAGCCCACTGGCCCCAGGTGAAATCTTCTCTCTCTCAAACTGGAGTGTTTCATTTGAATTTTGCCTCAGTGGCATCTGGAGTAGCCCAAAGACAATAAATAATGAAGGAAGAAGGAGTCCCCATGAGGGGCCTTGATAATCCATAAACACAGACCCTCGCCTAGGGGTAGGTCGAGGACTTTATATTAGGATTCCTCTCTGCTCCATCTCTGCCTTTTGGAGCCGAACCTCCAGGGCACGGTGGCCCTAGCCCAACTCAACTCCAGGGGAGGCCGGTTCCTTCCCAGAGCACCAGGGCTCCAACAACTTAGCTTCCCCCTGACTACGTCAATGCTCCCCTGCTTCCTTTTTTTTTTTTTTTTTGTAACGTGGCAGGTGAGATGGCTCAAGCTCATACAAGTTAAAGAACAAAGCTCAGCTGCCCCTTTCTTCTTGCCCAGGATCTGGAAAAAAAAAAAAAAAACATTTACTCCTGATCCAAGAATCTTTTACCTTTTGCTATGGAAAAGCTTTGAAGGAAGGGTGCCTGGTTTCTTGGCAGTCAAGCCGCTGACCGAACCGGGGAGCAACTTCCAGCAACTTCACGTGTCTAGTGAGGATATTTTGGTTGTTGAAAGTTCACTTTCAGAGGAGGAGATGGAGAAATAGAGTCGAGAAGGAAAATATTTCTTCAAGCAGTGAGTGAGTCCACTCCCGGCTGGAATGCTGAATCTGGCCGGGTCTAGAAAAGCCTGAAAGCAGATTTCATCTCATTGCTTTTGTACAAAGAGGGGTTTTGATGAAACATAAACATCCACTGGGACGGTACAGGAGGTTGTTGCTCATCGGCACGGGACTCATGTTGGAGGATGAGAATGCAAACATTAGGCCAAGTGATAACCCAACATAAACAGCATGGGGGGGCGAAGAAACCCGACTCCACTGACTTCACCAAATAGCAGGAGCCCTGCCAGCAGGATCCTGCCGAAGAGGAAAAACTCATTTAAAATATGTGGCTCCGGGGAATGAAACCTTAATATGGATAATTTTGCAAGTGTTGTTTCCAACAACAGGCATTAGCTTGTGGGGAACAAACATAAAGGCAACCGGGGAAGATAATTTGAAGCCCAGCTATTCAGTGGGCAGGAGCAGTCCGCTGAGAAAGGGAATGTGGAAGGAAAGCAAGGGGGAAGGAGTGGAGTGGCAAGAAAAAATTCGATGTTGGTTGATAATGGGATGTGTTAGCAAATTCCAAGGAGAGAGCTATGAAAATTGGGCCATCTTGGCTAGGGTGGATTTTTGTGGGGACCATGAAGACAGTGTTCCCCTGATCTATACTCTGAGAGCTTTGGCTTCTCTAGCAGGAAAATAATCTGATGGGATCATGGATTTTGGGAGCTGGGAGTGACTTTGGAGGTCATTAAGTGTGAGTACCTTAATTTCAGAGGAATGGATGATGTGCCCAGTCTGTGAGCCAAATGCTGTACGTGAACATGTATGAATTCTCAGACCATGCTGATAAGGTAGGGCTCTTATTATCCTCATTTTACAAATGGGGTTTAGAGAGGTTCTGTGACCTGTTCAAGGATACACAGGCATGGTTTCCCCAAAAAATTAAACATTTGACCTAGCAATTCCACTTCTGGGTATATTCACAAAAGAACTGAAAGCAGGAACTTGAACATAGATTTTGTACACCAGTGTCCTTTGCAGGATTATTCCCAATAGCCAAAAAGGAGAAACAACCCAAAATGTCCATCAATGGATAAACAAAGTGTGGTGTATACATATACTGGAATCTTAATCAACCTTAAAAAGGAATAAAGTTCAGGCTACAACAGGGTTGAATTTTGAAGACATTATGCTAAGTAAAAGAAGCCAGACACAAAGGACGAATGAATACCGTATGATTTTACTTATGTAAGGTATATAGAGCAGTCAGATTCATCGAGAAAGTAGAACAGTGGCCAGCAGGGGCAGGGGGAGACAGGCTGGGGGGAGTGAGGGCTTAGTGGGTGTAGAGTTTCACTATGAGATGACAGAGTTCTGGAGATGAATGTTGGTGTTGGTTGCAAGAGAGACTGAATGGAACACTTAAAAGTGATTAAAATGGTAAGTTTTGCATTACTTATATTTTGCTGCAATAATGATTAAAAAAAAAAAAAAAGAATACAAAGGCAGATGAGCGTGGGGTGAGCCCAGACTGTCCAATTCCTGAGCTCAAGCTCACCTGGTACCTGGCTGACTTAAACCCACACATCTAACGGATGGATCGATTATGCTGATGCACATGTCCGCTTGGCGCAGCCTCACGACATGCGTGGTAGGGGACAGTCCTTGCCAGCTCCAGTTTTGGTGGCACCATTGTGCTGTCTTGGGTGGCTGTGGCAAAGAGGGAGACTGTAGAGCTGAAGGTCTGGCAGTCTTTGGGTCAAAATGCCTGCAAAAGTATTTAGTAGGACACTAGGCTTAAAATGTTTTGAACCTGAATCCTTTGAGGTAGGCTGGCCCCCTCTCTGGCCAGACACCCCACATTTTCAACCCACACATATGTTGCCAGCCACTCCCTACTGGCATTTGAGATTTTGACTGCCATTCTTGAGAGGGTGGGGTAGAATGGGCGAGTGAAATCCAGAAGGTGGGGGCTGAGTGCTGAATGGGGAGAAATGAGAGCAGGGGTTGAGTAGCTTGACAGGACTTTTAAAAGAAGGAACGTAAATATATTTTACGTTTTGTAGAACACATAGAGCCTCTGTGACCACCCACTCTTCGGTAAAAATGTTTTATTCCCATAAGTGTCCTTGAGCATGAGCTTTTGGTGGAAACAGAGGATGAGGCTGGGTATTGTGTCTGGGTCTATAAGCTGGGGACAAAGCACCTTTGGGCATGGGAGTGTCTCAGAAATATCCCGAAGTCTTAGGGAGAGCTTTGGAATACCACTGGTGTGGACTGAAGGTTTGATTTAAAGTCACTTATATCTGGGTTACTAGATGTCTAGATGGCTAGACAGAAATGGCCGAGAGAATGGTGTCTGGGGGAATCTAATGATGGGTCTTAAGTGAGAAATTATTTCCACCTGCCCCGCTAGGGGCGGCCAATCCCCATGCAAGAGAAACTTCTCCACCTGCCTCTCCTGAGACCAGCTCTAGAAGCTGCAATCAATTTGGGGTATGTGCAGGTTGGGGGAGGTGCCATTTCGGTGATAAATGGGGGAAGTTTGTGCTCCCCGTCCCCCCACATGGGGGAGGACTTGTCACCCTCACTCTGGGATATGGGAAAGTCACAAGAGCCCGGCTCCCTCTCCTCTTTTTTTATTTTAAAGGTGAGGGAAATGCAGTGTTTACATTTTCCAGTTCCTGAACTCCACGGAGTAGAGGACCCCAAGGCCAGCTGGAGCTTTGAAAACTACCAGATCAGTGGCAGAAAGTCTAGCAGATTCCAAGCCTGGTCTGTGTTTAAGGAATTCTGTTTGTCAGCCATCATAAGATCTGGGCCAAAGTATTAGTTTTATGGTAGAGAAAAAGAAGTGATAATGTAGGAAAAAGGAAACCTGCTACTTATAAACAAAACCACCCAAGGAAGGCAGAGAATTAGAGTTGGCTGGAGACATCCTCCTCTCTTAATCAGAGGGACTTCCACTACTCCCCACTCAGCTCCACTCCTCTCATTTTTTCTTGGGTGCAATTATATGTGAGACAGACGCAGAGCCCATTTTTTCTTGGGTACAATTCTATGTGGGTTGAAGAAGAGTGGGTAGGGGTTATACCTCAAAGTCTTCACCCTTGATGACAGAAGCACCAAACGGCCTCCCATCCTATCAAAGATAAGGGATCTAACTGCAAGTTTGGCCACCTAAATGATTTGTGGAGTTTGTGGTAAATACCAGGCACTGTCCTATGTGCTTTACATTTAATTTATTTAATCACACATGGAGGAACTCAGGCAGAGAGTGCCTGCCCAGGTCACACATGTCTGGATATCCGCGTCTTGAACCCAGACAGTCTGACTCCATTAACACACGCCCTGAAATACTCCATAACACTGCCACAGTGAGCACTGGGTCCAGCTCTGGTAGATCGGCTGGCTGTATTCTGGCTGAATCATAAAGGAGCATGGTGTTAGTAGGGAAATCTGGTTATCCCTTGGACACTCTAAATGTCCTAAAGGAGGCGCTGAGCAGACCAAAACTCTAACCAGTTTCTGGGATAGCTGTCCCCAGGATCGTGTGTCTTAGTCTGATTCAGCATAGGAAGTGAGAATTTCTCTGTCTCATGGTCAGCTTTTATAATTAGACTCATGTGTCTGCAAAGCGACAGAATTAAAGATGAGCCATGTTTCACGTCCAGCCCTGACACTTTGTAGCTTAGCTCCTTTATGGATTTATTCTGTCAAGATCATCAATGTGTAAACCGGCTGAGGAATGGGAGAAGCAGGCCCCGAATGAATAAAGGAAAGCGTTTTTTTCCCTTCTTTTTTTGGCATAACGCAGCTGATGGATATAGCAGGTGATGGAGACACTATCCCCTTCCAGTGACATTAAGATGGGTTTTAACCAATTCATTTCAACCTTGAATGAGGACCTAATGTCTACCTGACACTAATGTCAAGCAGGTAAGAGAAGTGCCCCCATTGGCTGGGCAGTAAAAGAGGACACCTATCTGTCACTCTCCTGCCTCTGCACTTGGACACATGCCCTTATTCCTGCAGGGCGGGCATCTTTATCACCATCCTCTCTGAGGTCCTGGCTGCTTCAGAGGGCGGAGTTAGTGGTTTGGCAGCAAGTATCTGTGTGAGTAGAAGTCTGGTCTGTTGGTTTGGTGATTGGAAAACTGAGGCTGCCGCCAGAACGGAGTGAGGAACACATTCAGGCAACGTTAGCTCATGGGGAGACACAGCAATTGTCCTCATAAGCTGAATTCATGCTTGGTTAAAAAAAAATTTCCAGCCAGTTTAATGGAAAACCACTAAATGGAGGGGATGTTGGCCCAGTTTGCTTCAAATCAAATGAATCATTTGAAGACTCTGGGGAACTAAAGTGTTTGTGTTTTTCAGAGTCCCCCCTTCACTTACTTCATAGGATCCCTTTGCAGGTGATCAGTGAATCCCCCTTATGCTGGAATCTTACCTCAGGATCAACAGCAACAGTGAAACACACCTGAGATGTCCCAGGACAAGTTGCCTGAGCTTAGCTTCTAGCTGGTCATGTCTACACCCCTATTTTCCCACACGCCCTTGGCTCACCTGGATGTGAGAAGGGGGGGCGGGGCTTGGCTGCCAGTAAAGAACCTTTGTTGCAGGACTTCTTGGTCTGGCTATCTGCCTCCCAGTGGGTGGTTGACTGCCTGATTCTCCCTTCTGGGCAAACCCAGCTCCCCTGGTCCAGCCCACCGGTGGAACAGAACAAGCGAGCATCCCAAGTCTTCGTGGAAATGAACTACTAACTGCAAGAAACCAAAATATTCACCAGGAATGGACCCAATGGATTCTTCATACCACAGGGTTGAGACTCCCACAGTGTCCCAGCAAGAGACGTTTCTAACATCACTCTTTGTCAGCGCTCACCTTTCCCTGGAAATCACACATGCGTCCTGTATCCACGTTCAGGTATTTATTCAGCAAACTTGCTCATGCACCCACCAGGTGCCGGACATGATCCTCGGTGCTTGCAGATGCCATGGTGAATAAGACAGAGCCCTTTTGCTTAAGGCACTGGCAATCCGTTGATAGAGTTGATGGTCCAGTCTGGTGTTTTCCAAAGTGGGTTTCATGGAATTCTAATGCTGGAAGAGCTTCAGCAAAAATAAACAGCCAAAACCTAGGATGAACAGAGTCTGGGGGATGTGGAGATGGGCTACGCACAAAGCATTTATAGACATTGCAAAGCCCTGTATAAAGAAAGCTGTGATTAGCATTTTATAAGGTTAAGCACAGAACCTCTTTCCACATCATACCTTACACTATCCAGGGGAATTAGTACTCCCTGGAATATAGTTTGGAAAACTGCTCTCTTGCCCATAATGAATGCGACATTGAAGAATACCTCACCGTTAGGATAGGGGAAGGAGGGAATTTGAAAGTCCGTGAAACATGGGCTTCTCTTCAGACTTCTGCTGAGCGCCTGGCAGGAAGTCTGATGCCCTAGCTGCTTAGTGCTCCTCAAGAGGGTGAAAGAGCTTGGAGATGCCCCGTTCATGTTGAGAAACATCCTCGCCAGCACTGACCTGCATGGTTCATTGAGAAAACTCATTTCTCATCTTCAGGTTGCTGACAGTAATGCGGTCGGTCTGGGATCATTGAACAAATGGAATCTGATGAATGTGTGCCCATGGTGACGCGGCAGTACCCGGGAGCCATAGGGCTGTGGTCTGACTTTCCGGCTAGATTGTATCCTTGGTGACAGTTACACAGTCTCCCCTTCCCAAATGTGGGGACTGTCTGAGCATTCTTCTAATCCCCGGGGGCCCAGGACCATTCATCACCAACTACCGTCTCTTCTCCACTCCACCTGCCTCACCACACACCCGGAGGCTTGTCTCCAACCCTGGTATATGCCGGCTCTGGGATAGCCCAGTCACTGGGACCCTAATTTGCACACCCTGAAGTGATCTGGGCTCTTTAGGTTGGGGCCGTATCCCATAGAGACAGCACATGACTTTGAGCTGCTCACCAACCCGTTGCTTGCTGTTTCTGGGAACTTCTTTGTTCCTGCCTTTGCTAAATATTGTTCATGTTGTCGTGCAAGATGGCTTCTCCCTTGGCCCTAGCATTGGCTGCCTCCTTTCTCTGCCCTGACTTGTTTCAGACTGGGTAATTACAGTGGCAATGGGTGAGGCATAAAACCAGTTGTTCCTTCAAGGGGTATCCTACCTAAGTGGACTTGAGTCACCCGTGACCTCAGCGAAGATTCAGGTCTCAGTTGCCATAGTTGTGGGGTTCATCTTTGGTGTGGTTGTGTCCCTGTTTGAATACACGCGTACGCAGAAAAGTAGAGATGTGGATGTATGTGTCTGTATGAATATGTATATATGTGGGGTGTACAGTATTGTGGTTTAAAATATGGGCCAGGGTTTGAATCTGTCGTTTATAGCTGCTTTTCTTGGGCAAGTTCCTTAACTTCTTTCATGTGGCCTTCCCACCTTTCAACTTGTAGACTGAGGGTAATAGTGTCTTTTGGGCTTATTGCAGGGGTTAAATGAGAATTGACTTGAAATGCTTAGTGAAGCATCTTGCAAAAAGGGAGTGCTCAGGAAATTAGAGATGTCTCCTTCTCTGCCTTCTGCTGTTCTTCCCACTAGCACACGTTTCACAGGGAATCGAAAGGAAATACTGGGTGTTCTGTCTGTAGTAGGAGGGGACATACAAGGTCCTCTTGAGGCCCTGTTTGCCTCAGGCTACAGTCCTATGCTATTCATCGGTGGCTCTGTCAGAAAAAACTTCCCTAAAGAGTCAACGTAAGTTTCTCTCTTTGAGTCTTGCTTCCTTCCCTTGGTTTTTTTATGCATCCACTTTACAACCTTAGGGGAAGTGTCTTCTTCATGTGGTGCCTTAGTTTCTCCATGTTTGAAACAGGACGAGTGAGCGGTAGTTTCTTGCAGGGACTGAGAGGTCGAGCGGTCAAGGGTTTTTCCAGAGTAGGTGATTCTGGGTCAGTGGCCTCACGTCCCAAACAGGAGATGTTGCTCCTGACCCCCTGTCGTGATTCAAGGGTGGAGCGAGGCAGGAATCCTCAGGCAAAAAGTTGCCCTTCATCAGATCCTAGCCTGCAGAGCTGGGGGAGGTAACTATAATGAAGGCTCGCCTGCCCATAGCTGCTGCCAGCTTAGGGTTTAGTGAATGGGACATACCATCGTAAACGCATCATCCGCACTTAGCCTCCGTCCACACTCGACCTATGCTGTTGGCTCTGGTAGAAGGAGAATCTGCCTTCTGCCTGGCATCATTGACTGTGGACATGAAGTCAGTAACACTAACTCTGGAAGCTATTGGCGGGGAGGTAAATGTGGCCGACCAAGACTCCTGTGTGGCCTCGACATGCTCTGATTCAGAAGGACGGGTTTGGAAGTATGGAAGACTGGGGGCTGGGCGGGGGGATAGTTTGTAGAATTCTTGGGTTCAGGGAAATCCACATTGGATTTTTAGGGGATAGCTTAAGTTTTATTGTTTTTAACTTAGCCATTCTAATGCTTCAGTTGATGTCATATTGGCTGAATTCTATTGCCAAGTACTTTTAGATGCATTATTAAATTTTGTTCATAGTAGCCAATTCTACTAAAAAAATAAGATCCAGTCAGCTCATGTTCCAACAATTGAAATAACCCAGAAGCAGCTGTCCTTCAAGGATTTCCAGCACCGCAGTTGTTGAGGATAATGGCAACTGGGGGCTCTGCCAAATGCCAGAGTTTAGGTTTTGTTCCCTTTGACTATGGATGTAGAATTTCTATTTCTAGAAGAGAAGCAGCAGGAAGTAAACTCTGTCCTATTTAAGTAGGTGTCTGAAGAGGGGATCTTAGGGATCTAGAAGCAAGGGGAGGAGCTCAGAATGCCCCGATTTCAATATGAGCATACTGCCTAAAAATGCCACATATGTGTGGGCCTCAGGAGAAGACATTATTACTCAGCCCCTTCACTCCCTTAGCCATCGGTGCCTCAGCCCAAGATGGGGTGGCTTTGTATCCTGCAGAGAAGAATGGTAATGTCTTGATAAATCTGCAATTTTTCTTTCAAAGCCCTTTCTGCTCATTGCCTTCTTCAGCCGCAATGACGTCAACAGCCCCATCAACTTTACACCTATCCACTGGAGGCTTCGGGCTAAGGCGTCTTGTCTACTACGATTGTCCAGCAGCATACGAGAGGGACAGACTCAGGATTAACATTTGGGTGGTCTGATTCCCAAATGTGTCCGTCTCATCGATGCTGCATTCTTATCGCTGCAGAGTCAGAGGTGTGAACTCTCTAGGATCAAGGTAGCATGTTGGAAGGAATGAGACTGACCCTAGAAAGATGTGGGTTCTGATCCTCCTTCTTTCACCTGAAAACGGTGCCACCTGAGGCAGTTTATTTACCCTGTGTGTTCCTCAGTTTCCTCATGTGTTAAATGAAGAAAATCAGACTTACTTTGAAGGCTGGCTGTGAGGATTCAATGAGCGGGTATGGGCCCAGGGCTTGGACGTTTTCCCTGGGGCTGCCGGGACCCAGGGTGCCTAGAAGGATGAACGAAGAGCCAGTGTAGAGCAGTGTGCTTAATAAAGGGTGAGCAGGGAAATCAAGTGACAAACTGATTTTTGCCTCCCTGTCCCTCCCCATTGTATGCATACCTAAAAACCAGATTTCTATGGACTCCATTAAAAGTTTTATCACTCCTGGTACCCAAAGGGGGTGATGAAAACCTTGACTCCACAGCTATCATTATCTCATTAACAAGAGGAGCTGTGAGAGGGGGCAGCCTGAGGTCACTGAGGTGGGAAATCGAGCCAGGCGGGGACTGAGGGTCTCGGGTTGACAGGATGGTTCTCAAAGGCTTAGGAGGAGACACAGAGTCAGCAAGCATTCCCTATTCCCTGACTCACAGTCCTGCCTGCCTGGGGTTTGCTTGTCATCGATTGTGATCCTGTGAGCAGGTGGCCAGACCCTGGGGCAGTCAGGAAAGCTGTGGGCTGCAGAGCTGTCCTCAGTCTGGGGAGTGCAGATCTCACCAGTGGAGGGGGGCTGGGACTGAGGGGCCCAAGCTGTCTAATCGGATCTCCCCCTTGAGGCAAACATCTTTTTTCCTCCCTCTGGTCTCAGGAGGTTTATAGAATGCAGGGTGGTAAAGACTCGGTAGAAATGTTAATTACATGTGGTTAGCTGGGAGGACTTGGAGGTTTTGGTGGACAGAAAGAGGGGTTCTAACATCAAGGAGGAGTGGGCACAGGATGAAAGTCCCTTTCTTTGCCACCTTCTGGCATGGTCTCGGCCTGGGCCTTTAATCTGACAACTGATGTTTCAATCATGTAAGGAATAGGCTGACCCCTGTTTTCCCGAAGAATCCTCTGAAGTTTTTCGGATGGACCTTAACGGCCATCGGTGTCAACATTTTGCCTTAAAATCTGGTGTTGAGCACCTGGCACTTGGAGACTACGCTTCGGGGGACACAGTTGCCCCCCCCCGCCACTCTGTGGAGGCGAGCACCTGCTGTTTGAGCGATTCCCTGTACCCCACCTGGTCAGCAGGAGAGAGAGAGAGAGATCAGTGCTGGAGAGCCTCCAGGCGGACTGTCAGGCTGCTAAGGAACCCTGCAACATGAGGATGGTGACGATGACGTCAGCAGCTTTCTTTCACCCATTCATTCATTCGATTGCCACTCTGTGAAAGCTGAGCCTGCGCCGGCTCAGTGTGGCCATCATTGCTTCTGTATTCCCATTGTTAAAGCAGGACCAGGAGGTGAAGTGCCTTCCATTTTCCAAAGTGAGTTCTGGAAGAAGCAAAGCGGGACCAATATAACTGGACTCTCCACCCTGGTTAGGAGACACCGGGATGGCTTCTGCCCAGGCAGCTGAGGGGGCCACTTGGGCTAAGCTCAGGATACCGAATTCCTTCGTGACTCTTGCTTTCATTGGCCCTGATTTAAAAAAGAGAGGGGTGGGCACCTGCACACATGGGATAATTATGCAGCAATTTAAAACCACTTTTGAAGACTATGCAGTGTCAAGAGAAGACATCCTTGATCTGAGAAAAGAAAAAAAAAAGCAGTTTCTAACACCGAACATTACATGTGGTAATTACCAGTTTGGGGAAGAAGACTATGTGTCCACATGTGTCAGTGTCTACATGTGGATATATATGTCCATTGAAATAAGACAACTGGAAAGATGGACAGCAAAATATTAACATTATTCCTGAATAGTTTTTATTCCTCTATTTATGACTTTATTTTTGAAGCTCTCATAAGAAATCTTTTATGTTAAAATGTGTTGTGTTTCATTAAAGAAAAAAAAATTTATCCAACCGAAGAGCTTGGGATGAATAAATGTGCACGGTGCCCAGAACTCTCTGAGCTTGATTTTGTCATGGGCATTTTCTTTGTGCTTCTTTCCTGGGAAGCACTGATGGGACACCTTGGTTGCTTTTATTAGGCTTTGTTCCTAAATGCGGAAAGCAAAGTAAGATGTGCTCACCTCCAGTAGCTGGTCAAGCTGGTGGTTGTCTTGGCCTGTTTCCCCCTGAGCTGCAGGTTTGTTCACCTGCTCCCTAGGCCCACAATCCACTGACCTCTCTTCCTCCCGGAATTAATTCCCTAGAAAAACTTTGACATTTCTCTTTACTTCTTCTCCTCCCTAGTGCTTTTCCTCACTGGTAAAGTGAGAAAGTAGGGCTACATCCTTTTTTTTTTTATTTTATTTTTTTTAAGATTTATTTGAGAGAGAGAATGAGAGAGAGAGAGAGAGAGCATGAGAGGGGGGAGGGTCCGAGGGAGAAGCAGACTCCCTGCTGAGCAGGGAGTCCGATGCGGGACTCGATCCCGAGACTCCAGGATCACGACCTGAGCCGAAGGCAGTCGCTTAACCAACTGAGCCACTCAGGCACCCAGGGCTACATCCTTTTAACTTAAAAGAAAATATGTTACTGATCTCACTGGGTCCTGTTGAAGATTCAATTGCACAAACAATATAAAAGCACTTTAGTTACACAAATGCTAACGTGCTTGAGTATACACACATGACAACATTCAGTAACTTCTGCTCTTGGGGCTTCTTCCAATGCTAGTTTCTGGAACTGGTCTTTGGCACCATATTGAAATTCCCTGAAATCTGTGCAGCTAAAGCCAAATGACCAATATGCCCTTTCTGCAAAGATAATTCTAATAAATGGAGGAAAAAAAGTCTAGGATATTGCTTTTGTCTGCTTACTGTGCTTTTAAATCTCTTCGGGTGGTCAACTTTAAATATTTCTTATAGAACATTTCACTTACCTATTTATTTCTTACACATATACTTTGGGAGCACTTCCTTGTCTCTGTTGAAGCTGGGGAGAAAGAAGGGTGATGGACTTGCCAGACCAGAGCGGACAGGCTCGAGTCACAAAACCATTAAAACCATTGCTTCCTCTTAGCACTTCCACAGGTGTCTACCTGTGATTTGATTTAAATCCCCCTGAGCCCATGAGTCCTGTAGATTTGGTGCTAATGCCCCTTTATGACGATCCATTTGTTCTCAGCATCCTACGTTTTCCTTATCATGGTTGGTGCTTGTGTATTTGCAGGGTCTGTTTGCCCAAAGCCACCTCCTCTGTAAAGCCGTGACTTCCATGAGGCTGGGGACAGTGTCTTTCTCTCCATCATATCCCAGCACCCAGCCTCCTACCGGGGCACGTGGATACTTGGTAAATACTTGTGCAATGAAAGAATGGATTCATCATTTCACGCATACTCTTGGCACTGTGCTCAGTGGGGAAACTCAGTGGTTAAATGACTTGCTGTGGATCAACCTTTTTTTTTTTTTTTTTTTTGAGAAGACACAAATTCTCAAAATGTGCTGTAACAAATTACCACAGACTTGTTAGTAACTTAAAACACACAATTTCTATCTTCTAGTGTTGGAGGTCGGAAGTTTGAAATGAGTCTTTTAAGGCTAAAATCAAGGTATTGGTTGGCCTGCATTCCTTCTGGAGGCTCCAGGAGGGAATCTGTCTCCTTGCCTTTTCTGGCTTCCAGAAGCTGTCTGCATTCCTTGGCTTGTGGTCCCTCCCTCCATCTTCAGAGCACATCAGTCTGGTCTCTCCTTCTGCAGTTACATCTCCTTTTTTGACTCTAACCACCTTACCTCCCTTTTATAGGGGTCCTTTCGATGACGTTGGGCCCACCTGGATGATCCAGCATACTTCTCCCATCTCAAGATCCTTAAATTGGTTACATCTGCAAAATCCATTTTGCCATTATCAGGCAACATTTTCATAGTTTGGGGGGGTTAGGATGTGGGCATCTTTGGGAGGGCCATTGTTCTGTATGACACACACACAGTCCTTGAAAAGGAGCCAGATGGCTGAACTGCCGGACAGAATGGGCTTTCAGGGATCATTCCCTTTGGCTAAGATGATACAATGCCCTGGACCTTACCTATAAAGTTACTATAATGGGCTTGGGAGGGCAGAGGGGAGCTTGCTCATTGACGTTAAAAGAAATGCCAATGAAGGCATTTTAGGGAATTAATTCCTGGGTAAAAAGGAGATCCAGAATATTCCATGGCTGGGCCAGAGGTGAACAAGCCTGCTGCTTAGGGGGAGATAGGCTTCACTCTCTGTTGGAGTAGAGCAGACGTTACTTGGCCTTCTACATTTAAATATAAAGTCTTATAAAAGTTGCAAATTACTTTTATCCTATCATTGCCCTCCTGGGAGTTATTAGTGTTTCTAAATTCTTAGAAAACTTAGAAGGATGTAGTGCTTGCCCTAAGGTGAACAGAGGGAGGGGGTAAGACATGAGCCACACCCCACAGGCATATTTGCTGGACAAGCTGGGGGCTGGAGACAAGGGATTTGGACCCAAGACAGGCAAGCTGGACCAGCTATTCCAAGTAATTCTCTATGGACGGAAAGTGCCTCAGCTCTGATATTAGGAAATTATGGGGTGAAGCCAGCTCCCCTGGCTTGTAGTTCCAAGCCAGACCTAGTGAATGGAAATATTTGACTGTTGAATAGAGGGTAGCATAGGTCTAGCGTTAAGGCGGGTTCATCCAACACGTATGTATAGAGTGCTTCTCGTGTGCCAGACCCTTCCCTGTGGTCGTGAACAAGTTAGTTGTGATTCCTACTAGCTTATGGTCCTGTAAGGGACGTAGACAATAAGCAAGTAAGTGGAAGCATGGAAAGTGAGTATAAATTGTGGTAGGGGCTATGCAAGGGAACGACTGGGTTACTGTGGTAGAAATTAGCGTGGAGGGGTGGGCGGGGGCATGCACTTTGGGTGAGAAAGTCTGACGACCTCTCTGAGCAGGTGTCATTTACAATGAACCCTAAGGGATGAAACAGAGGCAGTGGGAAAAGCGAATGTGAAGGCCTTGAGGTGGGCAAGAGCTTGGTGGTTGTGAGAAGCTTGTAGAAAGTGGGAGACCGTAATCAAGAAAAGGGTTGGAGGGATAGGGAGTGAGGGGTTCTCAGTGGAAGGAGCATTTGGGCTTTGTTCCAAATGCAGCGGGGAACAACACAAGCATTTTAAGTAAGAAACTGATGTGCTATACATTTAAAAAATAAGATCCTTGGGAAATGTGGATGTCCTGTGCTCTTTTCCTTTATAAGCTACTAGTTATTGAATGCTTATTACATACCGGGCACTGTGTCAAGCTCTTTATGGACATGATCTGATTTAGTCCTTTAAGCAGGCCCCTGAATTGGAGAAAATGTACTCATTTTACTGGATCGTAAACGGAAGCTGAGTGAGTAAAGTAACTCAGCCAAGGTCTGACCCTCCGTAAGTAGCAGAGGTGACATTCCAAACCCAGGTCTGTCTAACCCCAGTGCCTGAGCCTCTAAGCATTTTGTTTTCTCTCACTTTTCTTTATGTTAAAAAAAAAAAAAAAACTGTGGCAAAATATGTGTAATGTGAAATTTGCCATATGAACCATTTAAAGTATACAGCTCAGTGGCATTAATTACATTCCCAGTGTTGTGAAGCATCACCACTATTTCCAAAACTTTTTCAAGACAAGCTTTGTCCTTTCGTGACTGGCTTCTTTCACATAGCATAGCACTTGGCGTGTTTTCGTGGTTCATCCATACTGTAGCATGTAGCAGGGTCTCATTCCTCTCCACGGCTAAGTAATATCCCCCACTCTTGGGTAACGTTGTATCATAGATCACATCTTGTTTATTCACTTATCTCTTGATGGACACTTGGGCTCTTTCCACATTTTGGCTATTAGGAATAGTGCTGTAATGACCATTGGCAGACAAGTATCCATTCGAGTCCCTGTTTTTTATTTTTGGGGTATATACATGGGAGTAGAATTTCTGGGACATATGGTATTTCTATGTTTACCTTCCTCTTTTTGTAAAGATTTATTTATTCTAGAGAGAGAGAGAGAGCACATGTGCACCTGTGAGCTGGGGAGGGGCAAGGGGAGAGGGAGAGAGAATCCTCAAGCAGACTCTCCTCTGAGCGTGCTGCCCAATGCAAGGCTTGATCTCATGACCCTGAGATCATGACCAGAGTCAAAACCAAGAGTCGGATGGATGCTCGGCCGACTGAGCCACCCAGGCACCCCTAGGTTTCCCTTTGAAGGAACCACCCTACCGGTTTCCACAGCACCTGCATCAGTCAGTTTCCATTCCCACCAGCAATACGTGAGGGTTCCAGTTGCTCTACATCTTTGCCAACTCTTGTTATTTTCCTTTCTTATAGCCATCTGAGCCATTGGCCATTTGTTTATCTTCTTTGGAGAAATACCTATTCATGCTACTTGCCTACTTAAAAACTTGGGTTGTTTATCTTTTTGTGATTGAGTTGTAGGAGTTCTCTGTGTATTTTTGATATTAAACCCATATCAAATATTTAATCTGATATTAAATCCATATTTATTAATCTACAAATCTCCCATTTTGTAGACTGTCTTTTTATTTCCTTGACAATGTCCTTTGCTGCACAACATTTTTAAAGTGTGATAAAGTCCAACTTATCTGTTTTTCTTTTGTTGTTCATGTTTAAGTGTCATTTCTAAGGATTGATTGCCAAATACAATGGAGATTTACCCTTGTGTTTTTTCTTGCCCCTTTTCACTTTTAACCATCAAGTTCTTGTGTACATTTTAGACGTCATTCATATCATCCAGCTGATATCAGAAACATGGGAAGCTCAGCTAAGTCTGTCCTGGTGTCTGTCCTGCAGAGGCCCACAGAGTAGTGGGGGAGTGTGTTCACTAGTGTGAAAGATAGTGTTCACTAGTGACACTATCACAGTAATCTCTCCTAATCGTTCCCAAATGCCAGTGTGAGGATCTTGGCTGGTCTGCCAAAGTTTGTGCAAAAAGAAATAAGAGCATTTTTCATACAGCTAAATTTATTCCATTTAGGGAACTGTCCCTTATTCTGCAAGTGGTTCCTTTCTTTGACGCTAGAATGTTCTTATGACCTGAGGCTGACAGGAGATGGTGATGGTTTTTCTAGACGGTTCTACTTGGCAGATTAAGGATGATCAACTCAGTTTCAGACTTCCAAATCTACAGGAGGAAAATAGAAAGCTAAATGGTGAAATTCAAGAGGTTAGAAGCCACTGCAGATGCTACTGTGGGTTTATGTGGACCTGCAAAGCATGTTGGGGGATCCCTGCCCAGGGTTTTAAGGAAAGGCTTCACACAAGAGCAGATTCACTTTCTCCCTCAAATATCTGACCTATTTCTTCTTCAATCATCGTCTTTGTGCAAAACTTTTAGACATGGAGAGTGGGGAAGAAAGAAGAGTAAATCAAAGCTCAGTCTGTTTCTTGGACTGGGTTCCCCTGGGCAGCCGCCGACTGATTCCTCTTATAGATTTTACCAGATGGTTTTTCTTTTTCATTTACTTAAGGTATGTTTTAAAAAAGAAAGAAAGACAGAAGTCCTACCCAGAAAGGAATACTCCTTTTTTTTTTCTCATGGGAAAGAACACTCAGTTGTATTTGGGGACTGAATGAAGTTCTGCCAATGAGTTCACCCTGGTAAAGCACTGAAATTCTCCCAAACATACTAATTAAGATACTTTTTGTCTTTTCTGTTGGTTTTAGCTTTGAAGATACGATAAAAATGGCATGCTGCGAAATTGAGGAGCCAAGTTTGGAGGAAATGACATGGTCTCTATTTGGCAATTAGCCTTGAACTTGAATGGCCTAATCTAGAGAGTGTTCTCCAAACTTGTTTGGTGGCTCCAGTGCCTGGGCTGTGCTGGACAGTCGTTCAGTTGGATGGTTCCTCCTGGAAGTTGTGCAGTGCGTGACCCATGTAGCTGTAAACAGCAGCCTGATATACCCCAGCAAAAATAGAAATGAACATAGACCCTCAAGAAATGTATGCTTGTTTATAAATTATTTATGTGCCTATCCACTTAGATTATATATTGATAAAACATGAGTTCTTTTCCTTGTTTTTTTTTATTTAAAAAATAAAAATGAAACTATTTTTAACAGAATTTCATCTGTGCCCCAGTGGATGGTTTTGAACACCCTTCAGGTTAGGCCACCCTACTTTGGAGACACTGGCCTAGGAAGAATTCACAGGGCCTTCTCTATCATTCGGGCAGGGCGATGCATTTGTAAGGCAAGGTAGCTTTGTGGCTACAGGGTACTTATGGGTCTTACTGCTTCCTACCAGAACCTCTGTCTTCAGCTGCTGGTTCCCATTTCAGAGTACACAGTTATTAATGAAGCCTGCCCTGGAGCCGAGTGGAATATCATGTGTCGGGAGTGCTGTGAATACGATCAGATTGAGTGCGTCTGCCCCGGAAAGAAGGAAGTAGTGGGTTACACCATCCCTTGCTGCAGGAACGAGGAGAATGAGTGTGACTCCTGCCTCATTCACCCAGGTGAGTGGGGAATGGGGGCCTCAGGCTGCCTTCATGTTTTCTGAGGTCGTGAATGGGAAGAGGCTGCACGCTTAACTTTGGGCAGGCAGGTATCAGAGGCTACGAGGCCATGATGTTGAAAGTGGCATAATCCTGACTGTTCTAACTTCAGGCAGAGGGAGTAGAAAAATTAGGACCCTTTTCACCATTACCCTAATAAGGCTGTGAATTCATCCACTCACTCATTCATTTAACGAAAGACTCAGCAGCCCCTATGGACCATATCAGATACTGGGAATACAATGATTTAAATAAAAGACAAATTCCCTGCATTTCCCAAGCTTGCAGCCTGGCCGGGGAGATGGAGAAGTAAGCAGGCAGCTGCAATACAGTGCAGTGAGCGCTGTGAGAGAGAAGCATGAGGTACCATGGGAGTGTGGATGGCGGTGGAGGCGGCGGAGGCTTCCTGGAGGAGGTGATATGTGTGCCGAAGATGGAAGCAGCAAACTGAACAGGGTGGAGGGGATCTGGTAGAGAGATCAAGCCATAGAAGAGAGCATGTGCTAAGGCCCTGTGGTGAGAGAAAACATCGGGTTTTGGGAATTGCATGTTCCTTGTTCCTTGGTCTGGCCAAAGGGGTGTGTGTGTGTGTGTGTGTGTGTGAGAGAGAGAGAGAGAGATGAGAAACATGGAGAGTGATAGAGAGACAAAAAGAAAAGATTATAAGAGAACAATCTCAGGGAGAGAACAGGGCCAGACCCTGAAAGGCTTTGCAAGCTGTGCGATGACTTCAGGCTATCTCCTGAAGCTATTTTAGCAACATCAGAGATCTTTGTGTAAAGACATGAGAGCTGATTTCCTCTGTGGCTGCAGTATGGAGAAAGGATTGGAGGAAGGGCAGGACAGAAGGCAGGGGGGGGGGTCACGGGGACCTTAATGAATGAAGAAGCCCTGTGGATGGAGAGAGGTGGAAGGATTTCAGAGATATGCAAGGGAGTGGAATTGACAACAATTTGAGATTGGCTGCATGGGGAAAGGAAGAGCAGAGATCAAGCATGATGCTCTGGCTCAGAGTTGGACTTTGAGGAGGTGGTCCCAGTAATAGGAGAGCATCTGAGGGTGAAGCGGGACACAGTGTGCATTCCTTTGCTCTCTGTCCCCACCATCCAGGGGACAGTGATTGTCCTTTTTCACTGAAGTGCCTATCTGCCTGGAGGCCCGTGTGGACACAGCCTCAGACTGAAGATGTTTCCAGCGTGATTAGCAGGTCATTGAACAATTTCTAGGTGCTTTCCTACCTGCTGCCTGGCATATCTGACTTTTCCCAGGGGAGCCTTACCTTTCCCTGTTAGGCCGGATCAAAAGGAGGACACAGAGAGTTTCTAACACACTTTCCTTAGGCTGAAGACAGAAAAGATGTCAAAAGTGTGTTTGGGGGAATTTCTCTCATTTCTGCCTTTCCCCTTCTTTTACAAACATTACAAAAATGACGCACATAACTGCCAGGAACTTTCTTTTGCGGGAAGCTATAGAAGTGGAAAGCAAATGGGACTCAAGTAAACAAATAGTACTTTTAAACCATCTTCCTTCTTAGAAGAGAGCAAGCAATGCTGAATTTGAAAATTGGAGTGACCTTAGTATATAGCCTTTGTACATTTGATTTAGAAAAGAAATTCACTGCCCCAATTCCCTGATGGTGAGTGTGCTTTGTAGGGACATAGTGGAGGAATGCCTCCAAATTTTATAGGGTCATTTTGAGAGCTTAACCAAGATCTCCCGACTAGGGGTCCTTGGCAGTTGTATTAAAGTCTTTGAACTATTTTCAATATTTTCAAAAGCCTAGCGGTCACCGTTGGGGTGAGGGCGGGGCTTTGGTTTTATGATATGATAAGTAAGAGAACTCAAGAGGTGGTGTTTGCTTCTTACTGCATTGTACAGACGGCAGTCACCACCTGCCTCAGCTGCACCCAATAGCTTCCTGTTATGTCATCCAGGAGGCACCCGTTCCCACCCCCTTGAGCGGTGCTGGGAATGATCTTTGGATCTAAGTAGTGAAGAGCTGGTTACCCTGAAAGGGAAGGCTACCTAAAGGCTTCTTTTCTTTTTCTAATGTTCAAGATAGTGAGTTGATACCCTAGCAGTCCCTTTTGGTGATCAAAGTGTGTGTGTGTGTGTGTGTGTGTGTGTGTGTGTGTGTGTGTAAGATTATGAACTTAGGTACTTTTATTTATGTGGTTTAATCCAATGCAGTCATGATTCATTTTCATACATGCATCCCCCCCATCTCAGGACCCTGGGGACCCCTCTGGGTCCTGTGTTCTTCAGACAAGACCACACTAGTGTTTGAAAACTTCCTTGATTTCCTACGTGACGAGATATTTCAGACTCTACTTGTGTATTTTTGGCTCCAGGCCTGGAATCGGCCATCTCTCTAAGGAGTTCTGATCTGAGGCCACACTCTGGGCATCTAATGTGTTCCTTGTTACTGGACTGTCATCGTTTTACTAGGGCTATTATTTATTTATTTCTTTAAAGTGGATGGGGCTAGGAAATAGATATTTTTTAAAAAAATGAGTCTATGCTGATACTCAAGTTCAAATGTAATAATACTCCAGCGTTGTTTAATTAACTTTGTTAATTTTATATTTGTATGTCTTTTCCATCATGGTGGACATCCTGTTTCCTAATAATATTAACCCGATCACTTATTGCTTTGTCTTATAGCATGATGTAATTGCACAAAATAGCAATAGCACTGATTTTGTTTGCAATAGCACCATTAATACTAACAAGACCACTGATGATTATGGTTTTTATTGACCTTAGACTATATATATCCCACTCAATATGTATAGTCAAAATTCTATGTTTTAAAGCCAACTGATGTTGTCCTTTTGTCTGTGGGGGTTTATATCACCTACTTGATATATAGATAGATTTATTGTTTCCATCTGTTTTCTATATATGACAACATAAGCAAATATACATTTATATATACATTTATATATCTTTCCCCTTCTTGCACAAAAGATAGCCTACAATAAACAATGCTAACTACCTTGCTTTTTTTCTCTTAACAGTATCTGCTGGAGATCACTCTCTGAGAGTATAAAGCCTTTTTTTTTTCATTTATTTTTACAGTTGTATATAACTGCATTGTGTGGATTGCTATAGTTTATGAGTATTTGGGTTGTTTCCAGCCTTTTGATCTTACAAATAATACTATAGCGAATTGCCTTAGGCCTACATCATTTCATATTTTTGCAGTGTTCTTTGGGGCAGGTCCCTGGGAGAGAGATTGCTGAGTCCAAGAGAGGTGCGTATGTCACCTTGTCAACTTTGCCTTGTCCCCCTTGCACTTAGCATTTACAGCAGCCGGGTGTGAGGGCGCTGTTTCTCCAAAGCCTTGCAACACAGATCATTGTGGATTTTTGCCAACCTCAAGGGTGAGAAATGGGATCTCAGCATGGTTTTAGAATTTCTGTTATTTCGCTCATCATGGTAGACAACCAAGCATCTCTGCCAGTGGCGGTGGTTGCAGGCAGACCAACATCCGGGGGGCACCATGCTGGGGATGTCAGTAGTGATGTCAGTGGTCTCCAGCAGACCTGGGGCTTTCTGTGGACCCAGTTTCCTGTGTATTTTCATGTGGTTCTAGGCTACGTAGCTCTGAACTCGGTCCTCTGGCTTTTGTGGCAATGCTGTGAGCTCCTGAGTGTATTTTCGTGACAGCCTTGTTCACCTTCATCACCTGGCTGGTTTTTGTGGCTTGGGACCTAAAGGCCTTGAAATTACTGGGCTGAGAGAGAGGGTTGGCAGGGTCACTGGGTGCACGCTCTGAGTCCTTTTGCCTCCTCAGTGGCACAGTGGATAGGCAACCAAAGAGGGGAAAGTGGCACGTGGGTGAAGATGGCCTTTAGAAAGCACAGTGCCTCCACTGGGACCCAGTTGTGGGCCACATGACTTACTGGAATCTGATGAACCATGTTAGCAGCTCTTCTCTGGTGGGAAGAAGCCCTGGGACAGGGAAGCCATGTCAGGGTGGTGTGCAAGGAGAGGACTGTGAGCCTCTGTCCTCCAGAAACCACACAGACATATGCTGCATGTCTACACTACAGGCCAAGGAAAACCTAATTTCAGCCAAAATCAAAGAAGTGTGCTGTCAGCTCAAGGAAATGCCAGTTATTTCAAAAGGTTGAGAAGCCCGGATTAGCAGTTCATCCATCCATCCATATGTCCATTATTCATTCACTCAAATAGTATTTATTGAATACTCGCTATGTTGCAGATATTATATTAAGTGCTGGGGATATATTGTTGAACAAGATGCAGTTCCTGACTTCAGTCTGTTATAGGAAAACAGATAATAGGCAGTTAAGATTGAGCATGAAATATGCAATGGTAGGGATAAGCCAAGTGGAGGTATGAGAACGCAGAATAAGAATCATAGTTCATATTTGGGGTGTATGTACTATGTGCCAGGCCCCTTATATATGTTAATTTAATTTTTAAAACAACCTTAAGAGGCAGGTACAATTTTTAACCATTTTTTTTTTTTTTACAGATGATGACATTGGGGCACAGAGACCTTAAGTAGTTTGCTTAAGGAAACACAGCTGGACAATGGCAGAGCCAGAACGTAGTTTTCCATTTTGATAAGTGGGATTGGATTATCTCTTTCATCACTGTCTCCTCCCACCCCCCTGCCCCAAGAGACCATGTTATAAAAATGACCATTACCTGGGAACCACTCAGCTCTCTTTGGTGTGGCCTGCTAGTGGGGGCAGCCCGGCACTTTCCAGGGTAAGCCCGTTGTTAGGCATTAAGGTTGTTTCCAATGGCATACTTTGGTTATAGAAGTATAGGTCATAGAAGAATATTTGATGGAACAGGAAGATACTCTCTATTATGACCTGAAAAAGTAAGTGACAAAAACAGAATGTACAGTATATAGCATAAGTCTAATTTTTAAAAAATTGTTTTTCTGTATACACAGAGAGAGTGTGTTACCAGTGGTTGTTCCCAGGTGATGGACCTTTAGGTGTTTTTAATTTCATGCTCTTTGCTTGTCTGAATTTTCTCAATATTCCATGATAAGCATGTGGAACGTCAGCCACCGACTTGGAAGATGGTTCAGGCCACCCTCCTAGACTCCTCGCTGCGAATTCTTGTGACTCTGGCATTTTCCTAGGAATGAGCATTTTTTCCCAAGGGCTCTGGCACCTTTCTAGGGGCAGAGGACCTCGGTGGAGGGGAGGCCCTGAGAAGGTCCAGTTGCTCTCACATGCCGCCCATCAGAACCTGCAAGTGCATAATCTAACACCCTTGTGCTGGGACATGTTTCAGGTTGTACCATCTTTGAAAACTGCAAGACCTGCCGAAATGGCTCGTGGGGGGGCACGCTGGATGACTTCTACGTGAAGGGGGTCTACTGCGCAGAGTGCCGCGCGGGCTGGTACGGAGGAGACTGCATGCGTGAGTAGACCCCGAGGCAGCTCCCCCTTCTGGTGCATGCTGCTTTCAAGGCTCCGCTTGCAACAGACTGAGGTTTAGCTGGTTGGAATCTGAGTTCTGGAAAGCTTTGGTCAGAGGGCTTTCTAGGTAAGACTATAAAAAACAAAGACGTGTTTCCATCTGCTGGGTGTGGATTGTGGACATCTGTTTGGAACTGGCGACAGGAGGTTTATGTCTGCTCTTAAATCTTCTCCTTTCTCCTAATTGCAGCCAAGACATTCTGCACACAGCAGGCCTCATGTCCATTCCAGAAGCAGTTGTGTGTTAGCAGTGGTCAGCAAGCAGTGAATAAGGCTTTAAATATGCTAAGTCCTGGAGTGTGTTTTCAATATGAATTTCTATTGGTAAATTTCTGGACTCCTGAGTTCAATTCCTGGAACCCACATCAAATTGTCAGCATGCCACCTGTCCCAGGAAAGGGATTCTTTCTGGGTTTGACTTCATCTCTAAGAATTACTTAATCTTTACTAGGGTTCCCCTCTGAGTTTCAGTAATCCTCTGAATCTGGAGTGGGACTCTAACCTCAGTTTCGAACTCCCCTCTGCAGCGCCCCAACAGTGAGTATCCCTCTGAGAGTCGGGATCTGGAGCAATGTACAAACTGTTATTTTGTTAAGCCTATGTTGTATGCTCCCTGTTTGAATCAGAAGCAGCCAGGATGAGCTGACACTCTGAGCAAATTCCCTCTTATGAATGATATTTCCAGTTTACAGAGATGGAAGACGGAGTACTATTGGTCTTCTTTGCCTGATCCAACCTGTAGCAAAATGCCATGAGTTTCGAGAGTCTCAGGCAAAGGATGAGCTGTGTGGTCTGCAGCCAAGGACCTGAGCTCTACCTGGAGGAGAAGGGGTGTATTGGTATTTTCGGATGAACCTGGGAGTTAAATTATCCAGAATACAGATAATTTTTAAAAGTGCTGGTCTTGGTTGTGGCTCTAAAACTCCAATGTCATTTTCGGCGGGTTCTGGAAAACTTAATTTAGTAGTTGGTAGATGATCTTCTAGGTAGGTTAGCTGTGGGATTTAACCCTGGTCTTCCTTTGGCAGCTGTTCCGGGAGATGGTATAGCATAAGGATCAAGAGTCCAAGCTCTGGAATGATGCACACCTGGGTTTTTTTTTTTAAGATTTTATTTATTTATTTGACAGAGAGAGAGAGACACACACCGAGAGAGGGAACACAAGCAGGGGGAGCGGCAGGCAGAGGGAGAAGCAGACTCCCCGCAGAGCAAGGAGCCCGATGCGGGACTCGATCCCAGGACTCCGGGATCATGACATGAGGCCGAAGGCAGACGCTTAACGACTGAGCCACCTAGGCGCCCCGACACACCTGGGTTTAATACTTTTGCCAGTCACTAGCATTGTGCGCTTGGCCAAGTCTTTTAACCTTGCTCAGCTTTGTTTCCTTTTCTTTACAGTGGGAGTAATGCTACCTCATAGGGTTGTTTCAGGAATTCGGTGAGATAATGCCTGTGAAGCACTTAATGCTTTGTCTGGCACATAGTAAAAGCTCAACTAATGCAGTAAATATGTCATTATTATTCTATATGCTCCTTAATTGCCAAGCTGGTGGGTGGTCGAGAAATAAAACTACTTTCAGTGGAAGTTTAAGAAAGACATAATTAGAGATATAACACACAGTTTTAGATTTCACATTGACCTTTGTGGTATAGGAGATAACTTTGGGGTTTTCTCCCCTTTGGATGTGGGAGGTGGCTCTTTTTCTGTGTGAGTGAACGGGGTTGTAGTCTGGGGTGGAGCCATCTGCCGGCGTCAGCTCACCCATGACCTTAGAAGCAGGGAAAGTTGGTAAAGTGTTTAGATGTTATTCTAAGTGCACTGAGAAGCCAAGGAAAGGCTGTGAACTAGGGTATGGCTGAATGCTCCAGACCAGAGACCAGAGAACAGCTAATCCCGGGGAGGCAGGGACAGAAGAGGTTGCGGAAAGGGGTGATGGCCGAGCTATGCCTTTGCTCATCTGTGGGTAAAACAGGAAGACGCCAAAGTCTCTGTGATTCGAGACCTCTTGTTCTTAACCACGGTAGCATCCTACCTCCGCTGGTGGGGCCCCCAGTGGGAAGTGAAATCTCTGCTGAGAGCAAGAGTGGACGTATGGCTGTCACTTGAGAATACCAGAGGTTTGGAATGGCCACGGGAGGACCAAGGAGAGGCACCAGCTCATAATAAATTAAAGCTTGCCCAAGCAAGACTGAGGACCCAGTGGAGGCTGGATTTCCTGTAGAGGTGATGCCGCCTGGCCAGTGGGGCATGCTCTCTAGCAGCATGGGAGCAGAGGTGAATAAAACCAGTCATTTGGTGAATCCCAGAGTTGGCTGAGACATGGTTGTCCCTACTGGGGAGGACATGAAACCAGAAAGAGCCTGGAGAAGGGAGAGGACTAGTGGTGTCAGTGGGATGGAAAAGTAGGCGGAGTGGTAATAAAGTAGTTGAACATGGAGGCAGGAGGAGTATTGTGGTCATAGGACAGAATTTCCAAGTGAAAGCTTTCGGAGGTAGGGGTGATAATGTGCTCATCTAAACCAGTCATTTTTCTTCTGTGTAACAAACCCATCTCAAAAGGACAAATGTTTATTTTCCGTTATCATGGGTCTGTGGGTTGGTTGGGGTTCAGCTGATTTCAGCTGGGTTAGCGTGCGTTGCACTCCAGCTTCAGGGCTTAGCCCAAAGAAGAGCAGCTCCTTGGGACATATTCTTCTCAGGGTGGGTTGCAAAAACACTAGGGGCCAAGCCAAACACACAGGCACATTTAAGGCCTCTGCTCACATCATATCCACGAACTTGGCTGAGCCCCAGATCAGTCAAGTAGGGAAGTATACACCATCCCAAGGAGGAGGGGTACAGATATTTCCTAAACAGTACTCCAGTTGCTCTGTATAAATAAATGAGTTTGTTTAGGGGACAGGGCAGAGAAAGGGAAGAATATTCGCCTGTAGGAGAGTGCTAAAGCAAGTAGTAACAAGACAGAGGATAGCAGTCGCCCAGGGAAATCTGGTACATGTGCCTTTCCCAGTAACACCCATTGGCAGAGTCTTGGGTTTGGCCTCCAGGTAAAAGTTGGCTGTATATGGAGTCTGACTGGTTGGGTAGTGATGGTGTCCATGTCTAGAATCAGGGCTTTCTTGAGGATAGCAGAACTGGCTCAAGGCAACTGGTCATCGTCCCTAGGAAAGAGAGCAGAGAGCATTATTCCTTTTTCTACCCATCCATTCAAAACATATTTCTTGAATGGATGCTCCTAGGTGCTGGATGTACAATGATGGGCGAGACACACGTGGTCCCTGCAATTCTGGAGCTTGCAATTTAGAGAGGAGAGACCAAAAAAAAAAAAAAAAAAAAAAATGGGAATGTGGTCAGTGCTATGAAACAAACAGAATAATGGTCAGATTCCTCTCTCATTCTCCGTTGGTTCAGTTACGCTTGTTCAGTTTCACTATGCTTGTTCTGAAAGCCTCTTTGCACACACTGTGTGTTATTTGATCCCAGCCATAAGCATTTATGGAGCATTTCTTATGGGTTGGTCATCAGGGAGAACAATGAGCCCTCACCAAGTTTGCAGTCCATCTGTGGAAACGGGGCTGGACCATACGAAGACATTAGGTTCTGATCACCTGCACCTCCTATTGGCATTGAATAAACGTGAGGGGAAATCAAAGGAGGAAGTAATTCATTTCCCCCTTTGTTGAATGCCTGCCTGAGGCTGCATCCTGTGCCGCCTGCTTCTGTTAATAGGGAGCGGAACACTTGGCGGCCTATTCCTGGCTGAGGCAGTGCAAGCGTTTAGCCAGTAGATGGCACCCAAGTGATCCTTTCTGGCTGTTTAATCCTGAAGGACGGCTTCCTGCTGAGTAGCATCTGTAGAGCCCTGGCATTTTTTCTTGGGTGCCCTATAGAACCTGGGAAGCAGAAGCGACAGGCAAATGCCAGAGAGGATCAGACTATTTTATATTTAATTATAGAGATTTCAGTACTGAGCAGATGTTAGAGCCCCTCTATTTGCTCACTGTCCTTGACAAATCTCTGTGATAATTAGCATTAGCCTAACTTACGACGGTCTTAGAACCCCTTGTGTGATTGATTCATTTTTTAACCATTGGCAGGTTATATTACCCAAGATAAGAGGAGAAGGGCTGGAGGTCACTGAGCCCAGGAGAGGACTTCATTCACGTCGTCTTGCCCCAGGAAGATTGGTTTAGTTAAGTTCAGAATATCCAGGCTATGGAAAGGAGCTGATTCTTTCTTCCTTCCCCCGACTTTTTATTTTGAAAAAATTTTATATTTACCAAGAGTTGAAAGAATAGTACATTCATAGGTGCTTCACCCGGATCCACCAATAATCATTTTCTCACATCTAACTTTCTCTCTCTTTTATGGCACTATGAACTCATGAATTTAAATTTTTTTCTACATTTTGTAATGTTATCATCATTTTTCTTTTTGATGCTCAAATGGTCCCAGAATTGGCCAGTGAAGAGCCTTCAAGCCAGCTCTACAGCATCATTCTTTAGGCAATTGCTTGCTTTCCCTCTGCTCCCCCCCCCCCGCCCCCGAAATGTTTCAAGTTCGCCTTGATTGTGTCTAGGTCCTAGAACCAGCCATTTCTCTATGAATCCTGGTTCCTTTTGTGCGGAATAGTATTTAGGAACGGGGATCTGGATGCTGGCTATGAGAGGTGCTGATACTTAAAGTCAAAATCAAGGCTTCGTCCCAAAGCTTCGTAAATGGAAGGTGGATGTCTTAAGTGGAACCAGTCCACTGAGCTTCAGAGGGCAGCTTACTCAACGTGGCCCTCAGGCTGTGTTTTAGCCACCAAAATGAGATGAGCAATGAGAGGGCCTAAGAGATACCCAGGATGCCACACTTCCAGCTCACGTTGCAGTGACCCAGACTTCCAGACTGTGGAGAATTTAGGGGCTGGAAAGTTAGCAAGTCAACCCAGATGAGAGAGGATTTATGGGGAGAGATTGTAGACCCTTAATACATTTTATCTTCTTAGCCATATTTTGGGTAGAGCAGAGGGGCTGGCCATGAGCCATACCTAAATGTGTGGGGCTAGAATATCAGAGAGGATGATGATTTGTGTCGGCTGGTCCTTGAGCCATAAATGGGGAATGATTAAGAGCAAATTTTAAAGAGAGAGAGAGAGAGCGAAAGGCCCACAAAGCTGTGTGTTACCGACATATGGAGCTGTCTTCCCAGGGAACCATGGGATCATCTGGGAGGAGTCACTGAAAACTGCCTCCTCTTGTCTTGGACTTACGTGTCCTCACACTTCCAGGAAAGGAACGAGGCCCATGTGGATCCAAACCGGGGACCATTATAACCACCATTATTTGGTGGTTAACCGCTGGGTTTGGAACCAGTAGGATCTGGATTTGAATCTCTTATTCCCTCTGTGACTTTGGGCAAAGTTACTCAATCTTTATAAATCTCAGTTTGCTCATTTACAGAATGGGATGATAATGGTGGTCCTCTGTGGATCTTTGTGAGGGTTAAATGAAGCACGGTCTGTACATCCCTTAATATGGAGCCTGGTTCATAGTAAATGCTCAATAAATGGTGGCCACTATTCTTATTACTACTAACCCAGAGCCATGAAGTGAGCTCTTCCTTTTCTTTTTCTTGTTCGAGAAGAAAATCATCTTCATCCGTAGGGCCAGACGGAGAGGAAAAATAATAAAGTAGAATTCCCTAGGGACAAGACAGTATATACTGGACATGGAGAGGTAATCTGCCCAGAACAAGGATTGTATGGTAAATAACATTTTACATTTCATATACAATTATATGAAAATTATATACATTACATATATACATATTAGGTGTATTTATATATATATCAAATACTTTATATAGCTGAAGCTCTGACTGCAGGGAATTCATGTCTGAGCCTTTGCAGAGGATTTAATGTTGTCAAAGAACTCATCAATCATTGCTCAGTTCCTGGCTAAGATGTAGGAGAACATGGAAAAGGTCTTCCTTGCTGCTCAAACAGCAAGAAATCACTTGCTAAACCGAGGAAAATTCAGTCTTCTTTAAACCATCAAGTATCTGTGAACACAAAATCTAAAAAAATCTACACTCCAGAGGAGTAAGTTCTTCCTGCATAGTGATCCAGGATGCTTCATACCAGGGGCCAGCTATGAGGCTGAGGGCAGGGCAGTGAAGGGCGGGATCAACCAGAGAAGGAGGCGGGGCCAGCCAGAGAAGGAGGCGGGGCTAGCCAGGCTTGTGATAATCTGTGGGTGGGTGGCTGAACTTGCGTCTAAAGGAGACCCCAGAGTAAAGACTTTCCTTTCTACCAACTATTCTCTTCAGCGAAGTTGTGCTGAGCAAGCAGAGACTAGGGCAAGACTGGAAAGCAGAAGATCTTGGGATGTTGTCATTTTGCAGCTTCAAAAAACTTGGTGATTTCAAAGCCTCTAAAACTCACAGTTTCCCAGTCTTACAATTATGGAGGTATAGGAAGTTGGGTGGGGATTTTGGAGATTGTTGAAAATCAAAGAGGGATTTTGTTAGGTTTCTGGTACTTGAATTTCGAGACCCCTCTAGAAGAATCAGCTTCGGTCTTGCTTCATACTAGGTTAATTTCTGATTGGATCTAAATGATCAGTCCTCATCATCCCTGCCTAATAGAGGAAAGGATCTTACCAATCAAAAGAAAAAAATATTTTCTGTGGTGAAGAAGCAAGAGAATATAACCTCCAGTCAAGAGAAAAAAATCAATCAAAAGAAATAGACCATGCGTGATCAAATATTGGAATTTTCAGACAAGGCATTTTTTAAAAAAACTTTAAAATAGGGCACCTGGCTGGCTCAGTTGGTAGAGCATGTAACCCTTGATCTTAGGGTCATGAGTTTGAGCCCCATGTTGGGCGTAGAGCTTACTTAAAAAAATAAAATAAAAAATAAAATAACTAAAATAAATATACTAAAGGTTCTATAAGAAAAGGTATAATGGAAGAAGAGATGAGAAATTTCAGGATAGATTTGGAAAGTATTAAAAAGAACCAAATGGAAATTCCAGAACTGAAAACTATACTATCTGAAATCTTAAAATATTCATTGGTGGGGATTCACAGCCTATTGGTCACAATGGAAGAAAGGATCAGGGAACTTAAACACAAATTTAATAGAAATCAACCAAACTGAAGCCCTTTTTTATGAAGAAATCAGAATTCTCTGTGCTACCCAAGCCCCTTTTGAGTTGCATTGGCTCCATTATCTCTCTGCTGTTTTTGCGAAGATTCTGATGACTTTGGGTGGGACAGATTTTCTGCAGCAAAGTGGTAGATGCTCTTTCTTGCTGGCCAGTTATTTCACCTGAGTGGACAGACCACTTTAGGCAAAGAGGAGGGTCTTTAAAAATGGTTTAACTGAGCAGGGAGATGTTTGATTTTATCTGGCATAGTCATTCAATTAACAATTAACGGAACACCTGCTCCATGCCTGTAAAGGGGCGAACAAGACAGACAGGTCCCTGCTCTCACATCATGGGGGAGGCAAACAATGAAAAAAACAATCACTGTCAAGTATCAAATTAATTGGGATTATAGGCCATATCATAGGGTGAGCCATGGAATTATTCCTGGACATCTGACTGTTCTGGGTTAAGACCTGAGCCCCTGATAAAAGCCATCTCTTAGCACTTATTACGAACCAGGCGTTGTTCTAAGTCCTTCACATACTGTCATCGATCCTCATCAGAGCCATTTTATAGGTGAGAACACTGAGGCACAGAAGGGTTAAGTAACTTACCTTCTGTCCTGCAGCTTGTAAGTAGCAAAGGGGAGATGCCATTTCAGAAGCCAGGCCTCAGAGCCCCATCTCTCATCCTCTGTCCTAAATCATCTCTCCATGTGGGAGGCACTTGCGGTCCACATTCCGAGTCCTTGTTTAGGGGCCTAGCAGGGCATGGTAGGATGAACCAAGTCACGTGGAAGGTGTGAACTCCCTTCTAGCTCCTGGCCCGGGATGTGGGTCATCCGCATGTCCTCATCCAGGTCTTTGTTCTGACATCCGTGTGTGGGCTCCAGTGTCTGATGGGTTTAGGGATGTAGCCAGTGTTGTAAGGAGGCTCCTAGGAGCCGTGGAACAGCGGGTCAGAACATGGGATGTCCCCCGTGAGTCTGGTGCCAAAATAGTGTCTCAGATCCAGACAAGACTCGAGAGAAATAACACCATCAGTTGCCATTTATTGAGCATTTTATGTATCTGGTACTGTGCTAATTGCTTTACATAAATATCTATCTCATTTAATCCTTACAAGAAAAAGGAAAACAGCAACATGGTGGAAAGGTACTAGTATTATTCTCATTTCCAATGAGGAAGCCTGGTGTAGAGAATCTGGAGAACTTGTTTGGGGTCACACAGCTAGTAAAAGGCTGAATGGCAGTGTGGACCTAGCCTGGCTTCACGAACTGCCCCTTAATCATTGTAAGTCCTGCTTCCAAGTCGTCTCTGAAGGAGGGAAGGAAATGCAAATGTCTCTTATGGCTGAATGCTTGCTTTCTTTAGTCCTTCCCCCTCACCACCCCTAAGAGGAAAGTTTAAAAAAAAAACCAAAACAAAAAAAGACCCAACCACGTCTCTAAAGTGTGTTGTGTCTGTCTCTTGCTCTTCCCTCCCCATCCCCCATGCTGGAGATAGCGAGACTTTTGTCTGAATGCTGGGGTGTTCATTTTTGTTGGGAACCTTCCAGCTCTCTTGACAGTTTAGAAATTAATGGAGATTTCCCTTCGGCTCTACAGAAGCAGGGTCTGTCTAGCTGTCTCTCCTATGTTGGCTTGTAGCAACAGAGAAGGGTCGGGGGGTGGTAGGGTTGGAGATGAGTCCAGGATTTGAGAGCCCAGGGGAGAATCTGGCTTCCCTGGCAAAACCCCCTACACACATACACACGCACACGCCCCACTTCCCCCGCAGCAAGACATTGTCAGGGAATCTGAGCACGTTTCTGGGCCCATTGCCTGCTCTGGTCTTTCAGACTCAGGACCACCTGCTTGGTTGGCCACCAGTACTTCCTTGGCGGGGACACTCAGCTGTGTTCACTGTTCTGCCCTAGACAGAGAGGTGCACTTAGTCTGCCCTGCACCCGGACCCGCCAATTCCCCGAGAAGAGGCAAGAGTGGACAGGGAGCTGAAGGAGCCCCTTGATGTGGGAAGGGAGTAGGGCTCCTTCCTCCTCTTCCTGGTGCCTCATACCCTTCCCCCAAGCACATTTCTGAGAAGTGGCGTCTTTGTATCTGGTTGGTTGGAACTTGTCCACCATCTTGGGGCCAATTCTTCCCTTCCCCACCTGGAGTGAGAAGGAAAACATCGTGAAGAACTGAGCTGTGGCATGTGCTTTGGAATCCTGGCTACTTCTGAAGGACAGCCCCGGGCCTGCAGGAACAAGGGGTCTAGCATCTCACATGGCCAGGGGCCAGCACCTGGATGGGAATGGTGGCCCTAACTTCTGCAGAGGCCGCATGAGATCCTGGGTCTGGCTAAAGCCTGAATGGTCCTGCCAAGGGCACCTGACAGGGATGGGCACCAGCTCCCCCAGGACATGAGGAGAGGTCCAGTTTCCCTGCTGTCTGAGACCAGCTTCCATTTGCAGGGAAGCAGACTGGCAGCATTTGCTGCTGGTTCTAACTTGGGGTCCCTGCAGGAGGTTTGCAGTGGGAGCTGGGATTTAACACCTTGCAGGCTGGGAAGCTGCCAGTTCCCAAAGGGTGGAGGCTGTGCAGGAAGATTTCTTTTTTTGTCTCTCACACCCAAAGATCACTTCCGTAGCCAGCAGATGGGCGGATGAGGGCGATGGCGTGTGAGGTGTGCAGGAAGAAGGAACGTGCACTTCAGAAAATGGGACTGGGAGGGGGAAAGCGGAGAGATTCAATGTATCTCTCCGGTGGGGTGGAAGAATCCTGCTGCTTCAAAATGGTATGGGACAGGGCTGGATCAGTAAGCCCCCAAGACAGTTGAATGTACCAGGCAAGACCCAGCGTTGGTACTGGACAGATCCAAGTTCAAATCCCTGCTCTGCCATCAACCAGCAAGAGTTAACATTTACTGATGTCTCTGCTAAGGGCTTTCCACCCATAATCTAATTCAGGCCTCACAAAATCATAAGAAGTAGATGATTGACTCAGGTTTCCTGTGGTTCTGAGAGAGGAAGTAACTTGCCCAAAGCCACACAGCCGGTGAAGATAAAGCTGAGTCTCAAACCAAGGGCAGTGGGGCTCTGAAGTCTCCATTCCTTCTTTTTTATTTTAAAGATTTTATTTATTTATTTGACACAGAGAGACACAGTGAGAGAGAGAACACAAGCAGGGGGAGTGGGAGAGGGAGAAGCAGACTCCCCGCTGAGCAGGGAGCCCGATGTGGGGCTCGATCCCAGGACCCTGGGATCATGACCTGAGCCGAAGGCAGATGCTTAATGACTGAGCCACCCAGGCGCTCCTGAAGTCTCCATTCTTAACCAGTGCTTTACAGCTAAAACAGTCCCTTACAGTCTTGACCTCCTGGCCATCTGGTCTTGAGGAAATCACTAAATTCTTACATCCTTAGTGTTCCATCTCTGGGAAATGGGGAGATGAACGTTGTTCTCCTAGTTTTCTCATGAGCATTAAATGAGAGAATGTTTGTGAATCTTTCAGCCAGTGTCTGGCCTGGCTGATAATATCATCATTCATTCATTCAACAGCTATTTACTGAGCACCTGCTACATGCCAGGTTCCATTCTGGGTATACAAGCTAGAAAAGGTCCCAGCTCCTCTAAAGAAAGTAAGCAAATAAGCTAGATAATTTCAATTAGTGATATGTGTTATGGAGAAAAGAAAAAATAGAGTAAGGACAGTTACTATAGAGACACAAAGTCCACTGTAGCTGGGTGGTCAAGGGAGACCTCTTTGAAGAAAGGGCAGTTGAACTTAATCCCCAAAGAAGGAAGATGTGGAAGAAGACAAACCTTCCAGGCTAAGGGAACAGCAAGGGTAAGGCCCAGAGCTGGGAACAGAAGGGAGGCCGGTGTGGCTGGGGCTGTGTGAGGAGGCGGATGAGCGGGCCTGGAGACTGGGCAGATGGTGGGTTTGGGCTCTCGGTGAGGCAGGGCCATGGACGTTATAGGAAGGTGTTTGCATAGCGGGAAGCCTTTGGAGGGTTGAATCGAGACAGTGATGTGATCTGATTTATTTATTTAAGAGGTGGCTTTGGCTGCTGTGTGGAGAATCAAATACTGGGGAAATGGACTGCAGAGAGGGATGGCCGAGTGAGGCCAAGCGAGACAAGAAACCCCAGGGGAAAGTGGTGGGTGGTGCTTCCCATTGGCGGACCAGGAGAGCAGCAGTAAAAATCCAAATGAAGACAGGACTTGTACAACCAACCCACCAGTGGTTTCCACAAAAGTAACAAGCCTCAGACCTCACAGCTTCTCAAAAGCGGAGTTTGAGCTCTTTTCCTAACGTTGTAGAAAGATCACCACCATCATCCGGCTATGGGGCAGAAGCAACTGATGTTAATACTTTTCTTTTAAACAATGAGAATTTATACTTTTGGGGGGTTACTGACTATAACTGCATATCCAAACTTTATGAGGTCAAACTGGATTTCTGTACAGAGCAGGGTTAGGTAAACTTTTTCTGTGGAGGAGCAGATAGTAAATATTTTCGTGGGCCCTGCTATCTCCTGTCAGAACCGTTCAACTCTGCTTCTGTAGCTGGAGAGCAACCATAGAAAGGGCATTAAGAATGGGCATGGCTCTGTTCCAATAAAACTTTATGTCCAAAAACAGGCAGTGAGCCACATTCAGCCCATGGATTATAGTTTGACAATTCTGGTAGGAGATATCATTTATTTATATGACCCAGATAATTTTTTTCCTATAAAACCAATTTGAGACATTTACCCCCAAACCCTTTTGTAAAACTAGGATGCATCTTACATACCTGTGCTTATCTTAACACTAGGAAATATGATGTAAGTTAATGATGACTCAGTCCAGTGGTTTTCTTGATGATTCTTTGGAGGTAACTCGGGGAAACCAAGGTGATAGGGAAGAGGGCTTTGGGCCCCCACACCTCAAGCAGGAGAACTTCTTGGATGCATGTTTTTTTGATTGGTGGCTTTCAAAAGAATTTGGGAAAAAGGGGTTGGGGGCTAGGAAAAAAAACCCAGAAAACCAGTAATCTAGTCCAAATGGTTGGAGATCATGTTCCCTTTTTGGTGTCACGCGTTAGGGACACATTTATTACATAATTACATATAGAACAAATTGACACAGATTTTCTAACTGGATGGAAAGGGGTCAGGAAAGAGTTGCTTTGGGGTCATATTTGTGGGGTAGAGGACCTTTAGGGCACACAGACCAGGGGTCTTGTGCAGTTTGAGGCTTCAGACAAAGACCGCAGTGTCTACCTCCAAAGCCTTTTTGGGCAGAGTCAGCAGGTTGGCATATGGCGGTCTTGGAGAGGCAGGATGATAGAGTGGCTTGGACTTTCAATTCAGACACAGGTTTGAATCTCTGCGCCATTGTCACTTAGTGGCTAGACAAGCTATTTCTTTAACTCTCTTGCTATTCATTTTCCCAGCTGGAAAACTGGAGTGATATTACTTCCCTTTGTTTCAAGCTGTTGGGAGGATTAAGTGAATTAACCTATGCAAATTGCCTAGATTGCCAGGTGCTTGAGAAAGTAATTTCCTTCTCCACTCTGTTTTCAGGGGTGTGGGGTGAGTTCAAAGGCTCTTTGAGAACTTCTACCATCTCTTTCCCGTTGACTCCCATTTCCATGCCCCAATCTTCTCTTGCCAGGATGTGGCCAGGTTCTGCGAGCCTCCAAGGGTCAGATTTTGTTGGAGAGCTACCCTCTAAATGCTCACTGCGAATGGACCATTCATGCCAAGCCTGGGTTCATCATCCAGCTAAGGTAAGGGGCTGGGGTCAGAATTGGGGAGTTTGGGGTTATAAGGAAACACAGTAAGAGGACTGAGGGCCCTGGATCCTAGTGACCACAGGCTAACCATCAGCAGTTTATTCTTAAAAGCAGGTAATGTGGGGTGCCTGGGCGGCACAGTTGGTGAAAGTGTCTATCTAACTCTTGGGTTTGGCTCAGGTCTGATCTCAGGGCTCCCCGCTTGGCATGGAGTCTGCTTGAGTTTCTCTCTCTCCCTCTCTCTGTGCCCCTCTCCTGCATGTGCTCATGCACTCACACATTCGTGCCTCTCTCTCTCTCTCAAATAAATGGGTATATCTTTAAAAAAAAAAAAGCAGGAAGTGTACTGAGCCCCCCCTTTTTTTGACCTCTTGGCGATTCCATGGAATAAGGCCTGGTCAAAACTATAGCCAATTATATATTTGTCATTCACTGCCCTACAGTGCGGGGGCGGGCTTAGGTAATTTTGACCCAAGGATAATACCAACAAAGCAAAATACTAATAGCAGTCTATCCACCCACAAATCTTTACCAAGTCTTCCTATTCACCCAGTGACTGGGTTCTACAGGAGGAAAAGGAAGAAATAAAAGGCACAGATCCAATCTTCAAGAAATTTATACTCCAGATTGGGGTTTATGCTCATCATCAGCTCCTTTCACTAATGTTCTCAGAAAACAACTACCACCCCATAACAAATAAACCAGTTTTCTCCCTGGTGTGGAAGATAAGCCATTTCTTCTTATGGAGCTTTGGGGTCCTCACAAATATTTAATTTATGTCATAGTATAAAGTACAGACCCAGTTTTATTGTAACTCTTGATAAACAACACAAGAGAGTCCTGTTCTGTGAGAACTGTTCACTGCTGCATCTTAGTGCCGGAACAGCCGAAATGTCATCATGCTGAGATGTTTGATGGTGCAGCGCACACCATAGGAGCTTGATAGATCCTTGGTTGCATGAATAAATGTTGAAAGAACTTCTCCCTGCCTCCAGTATATCTCCTCTCTCCTGGCAAATACCTCTCCTTTTCCTCTCTAGGGAAGCGGTGTGGCCCACTCACCTCTGGGATTTCTAGGGACATTGTCCACTTAGTTCTTTCCTTTCTGCCCAGTAAGCAGGTTGGCAGTGATGGAAATCTCTAATCTTCGAGGGTACAGGTTTTCAGTAAGTATTTTCTGGATGGATTAATGGAGGTTTCCACATTCCAGTTGGCTCCTCAGATGGCTCTCTGTCCTCCAGGAGGGGCAACATATGGCACTCTGCCTTGGAAGGATCCAGTAAAACAGATCCCCTTCTCAGTTCTCCTCACCAAAGCTGGCCCTCAGTGACTGATCTCCTCATTCCTTGAGGATCTGGGGTTGGGAGTGAGGCTCATTAATTGGACTTTTCTAGAAGGAGGTTAACATAAGGAACACCTGATGGGCCACACCATTCTGCTTAAGGGGCTTCGGGTGGTGTCTGCCAGGGATGATAAGGGCAGGTGTTAAATGCCACATATTATTTCAGCACCTTAGGAACCAGGCCAGTGGTCCCCTTAGCGTCCTCTGAGGAGCTTCTCCTAGATCCAGGATGCAAAGGAAATCTCTCCCAAAACAAAAATCCAAAATGGTGGAGTGATTGGACAAGCACAACACATGCCTAGGAGAGGCCCCTAGGGAGGCTTGGAAAGATATAGATTTCTTTTCCTCCAGTCAAACCAGGACCTGCTGGCCAGTTATAATAATAATAATAACAGAAACACTAATGCACATGTACAATGTTCAGACCAAAACGTGAGTGGTCATTCCTGGTGCCCCCCCTTCTATCTTTCTATCTCCCACAAAATCTATCTTCTCACGTGTAAAATAATCTCAAGTCCATCCACTTCTGACTCTGATGCCACTACTCTCCTTTTACCACCATCATCTCTCACCTTGATTCTCTCATGGCCTCCTAACTGGCTTCCATGTTTCCACTCTTGCCAGTTCTGCTGTCTTCTCTCCTCTGTGACAAGAGTGATCCTTTAAAATCCTAAATCCAATCATGATTCTGTTGTCAAAACCTTCCTGCTCATTCCTATCAGGCTTGGAATAAAATCTAGACCCCTCACCAGTTCATACCACTCTCCCCTTTACACTCCATTTTGCAGCATCCCTGATCTTCTTTCAGGTCTTCAAATACGCCAAACTCATTCCTGCCTCAGGGCCTTTGCACTCACAGAGCCCCCTGCCTGGACCTCTCTTCCTCATGACCTTCACATGGCTAGCTCTATTTCATCATGTGAGTGTCTGCCCAGATATCAAGTACACAGAGAGGTCTTCCTTGACCACATTGTATAAAAACCTTATCCTCCCCAGTCACTTTTTATGCTCTTATCTGGTTTATTTTCTTCACAGCACTTAATACTCTATGAAATTACCTTGTTTTCTGGTTTCCTTGCTTATTGTTCATCCCCCAGATCAGAACTCCTCCCTGTTAGGGCTGCCACTACTTGGCTGGATCGAGTTGGGTCACTGCTGTGCTTTCAGCACCTAGAACAGTGCCCGCCACAGAACAGGCCTGCCATGATCTATGTTAAGTACATGAACAAATGAAGGTACGGATATAAATACAACTTGCAATATCTCATATTTTGGTTTCAGAAGAAAGCTGTGGTCTCTGTTGGCTGGTGGCCTTGTCCCCGCTCTTTCCCTTTGCAGACAGACATACTAACATCCAGAGAAAGAACGGATCTGTCAAAGCCCAGAGTGAGCTAGCAGTGGCATCATCCAGATGAGAAGTCCGGTCCTTAGATGTTAGACCACATTTCACGAAGCATGATTAGTGGGACTTACACTCCCTTACAAAAGGTTTTGTGATAAATGTTTTGTAAAATACTAGTTAAAAGGTTTCTTTTTAGGAAGACCTTTAAGTGTATTCAAAATATATTGATTGTCACTATGGTCTAGTGTTTAATCCTGGCACTTGAACTTTTTACCCAAAATGGTAGAAACAGGCCCTTGTCCCAGCATTTCAGGTGGCAGCTGTGAGCTCTTCTGTCTGTTCCCTAATTCTTCTCCAGAACATGAGGGAGAAGATACAGATGTACATTCTGTGACCTTGACACCCAGGCATTCCCTTTGAAATTACCTGAAAAGTGGCTTTTCCTCTCTTTGTCTGGGATGTGGCTGCTTCCTACCCTGTCCCTTGGAATTGGACGCTCGGGGTCATCTTCTGCTTTTTGGATCTGATGTATTCATGTATTTCCAAACCCAAGACCCTTTTAGGCAATCACAGATTTATCAGGTCTCCCCTAGTTCTGAAATTCTGATATAGTGCTACCTTTTCTACTCTTTAGGGCAAGAATTGGTGCTACCCAGGAGATCATTGTCTTCTCATCCTTCCATCAAACAGAGGAATGTGCAGAGATTTTGCTCTTTTATTGAGTTTTGCAAGACAATATGTCCTTTTTCCATCCTCCAATTGTAAAATTTTACTGTTGTATCCATTCAACCATCTATTCACCAGTATTTGCTTGGCATCTTTGTATGCCAGGCACTGTGCTAGGCACTATGCAAACAATGGTGGAGGAAGACAGATGTGCTCTCCTACACTCAAGAAATTTACCTAGTGAAGGAGATAGGCATGTATGCATGTGCCTACACACACACACACTCTCTCTCTCTCTCACAAAATCAAGAAGATAAATAAGATAAATTAAAATGTATATACCCATTATGAAGAGAACAGGGGTTCTCCTTTAGAAAGAGTTGTCAAGGAAACCTCTTTGAGGAGAGAATATTTCAGGTGAGGCCTGAGGATAGGAAGGAGCCAGCCATGCTGTCTGGGAGGAAAATGCCCCTGGATGAGAGGCCAGCATGTGCAGAGATGCTCTGAAGGAATAGGGACTCCCTCCGCCTGGGCACGCAAGCACACACATATCCCTCGGCTAAAAGAAATTCTTCTGACCTCACATTGTCCAGGACCCTTTTTCTGTCAGATCAGGCCAGTGGCACCACTCTTCCGAGACCTGTTCATCATCTGGCCTTGAACATGCTCAGGGATCGCACGAGGGTCCGGGGCCCACCTGTTGCCCGCTGTCCCCCTCTCTACCCACAGGTTCATCATGCTGAGCCTGGAGTTTGACTACATGTGCCAGTATGACTATGTGGAGGTCCGTGATGGGGACAGCAGCAGCGACCAGATCATCAAGCGCTTCTGCGGCAATGAGCGGCCAGCTCCCATCCGGAGCACGGACTCTTCACTCCACATCCTCTTCCATTCAGATGGCTCCAAGAATTTCGATGGCTTCCATGCCATCTTTGAGGAGATCACAGGTAACAGCCACGGAGACAAATGTAGCATTTTATGGCTGTACTCCCGGCAGGCCTCTCCTTTCTGTGCTCCTCCCCTTCTCCCTGCTCAGCCTGATTAAAACCCGCTGAGCTGGGTTCTTGGAAGCAAGCTGCACATTGAGGAGGAAGAAAGAGATGGCAAAAGGTATATTTCAGAAATGTTCACCAGAAGCTTAGCTATGGTGGATGCCCTTGTACAGATGCTGGAGCAGAGGGAGGCTGAGTCCTTTGCCCAAGGTCACAAAGCAGTTGGCTCTACGGCTCACCCCCAGGGGGCCTCTAATGGTTAAGAGCATTAGCTCTGGAGCTCGGGCAGATGAAGCCGTGTGACCTGGGGTAAATTCTCCTACTTCTCTGGGCCTCCTTCTGGCATCTGCAAAATGGGCACTAGAAGTGTTTCACTCAGTGGTAAATGCCACTTACTTTGTGAGTAACTCTAAGCCTGACTTGAACTCCTGCCCTGTTCATACCGGGAAGTAGGATGGGACCAAAATGAGCAAAACGCGCGATCCTAGGGAAGAACCCCCAGCTCTTGCTGCTCTGAGATTGCACTGCATCTGGCTTTCCCAGCCAAGCTCAGGCTTCAAGTTCGGTTTTTTAAAAAATACCCAAGTAAGCGTTGTGGTGGCATTTTGATCGCTACGGCTTCCTATGGAAACGTGTGATACAAAAGCCTCAGGAAAGGTGGTGGTGGTGGCAGGGGTGGGGGGTCATCCTTCGGCAGCCTTGCCCTTGCGGCAAGGCTGGCACACACACGCTCCCCGCCCCCCGCCCCCCCTGCCCTTCCCGTAGACTGTCTCACGGGAGCTCTTCGCAGTTACTGCTCGTCTGTGTGCCCGCTCCCTTCCGAGGATGTGGGGGGCTGGGTTGCTGTGCTGTGGTGTGATCAGCCTGTGGCTGGCCCTTGCCCTTGGGCATCTAGGGCCAGCCAAGGCTGGGTAGGGTCACACTTGAGACACATGTGGGGGTCTTCGTGGCAGTCAGCAGGGCTGGCTGTCAGGGAAGCCCGGGAGAAGCAGCAGTGGCTCACCAGCCCGTGACCCTGGGACCGAGGGGAGGACCAGGAGGGCCTCTTCCTCCTCGGAAGGGGGCTCCTTGACCCCTGCCGGAGAACTCTGGCAAATGCTGGTGGGTGTTGTCAGGTAGATAGCAGCCTTCCCGTTCCGTAGACACCCTGGTTGTGCGCTTGTACTCAGGTTTTTTCCTCCGGCTAAGGTGAGCTCCTCCGCACCTGCCCATCCAATCCCAGCCCTCAGGGTTTGTACCCCATTCATCGTCCTCTGCTAAACCTTTTCTCTTATTCCAGTGGGTTGTGACTTTGACCCGTTGGAGCATCTTAGGACACTTTCTCCTCTTTCCTAACACTAAATCTTTATGCTTCAGGCGATAGTCCTTGTATATTTTTTGTCAGAAAGCTCTGATTTGGTAAGCAGAATGTCCGACTCCGGTGCCTCACACAGGACGAGCACTCAGTACGGGCTTGTGGACCTGGGCCCGCGGTATATTTCCACATCAGGGTAAATGAATGTAGGGTTAGGGATTAGCACGCAGACCACTGTTTCCCAAAGTTGTTCTCTGTAGAAAAACAGTCTTCTGTAAAGATGCAGGCTCTGAGGTCAGATGGGCTTGGGAAAGGCCAGACATTAATATGCGTTCTGAGGAATATGCAGTGCAAATTATGACGTGGAACATTCTGAGAAGTCCTGCAGTAAAGAAATCTGGTTCAACATCTCCAGGGACTAATGTTTACAGAATGCATGTTGGGAAATTCTCAAGTACATTTTCAACGGTGTCATGAAGATCTTCCAGTTCCTTTCCCTCCATACCCAGGATGCTTTCTTGAAAAAAGATGATCGAAAGCTCCCGGAGGCTGCCTCCCTCCCTTGGAGTCCCTATAGGAGGGGTAAAGGCATGCTTCTGCTCTAATCATGTGGCATACCTATTTGTGTTGGCTTAGACTCTTCAGACCATAGGAGCATACTTATGGGGCCTTTGAAAATATCACATAACATCAGATATGTACCTGTTTTAGGCATTTTCAAACAATGGTTGCAGGAATCCAATAAAAGAAGTAAAAATACTGTAAGAAGAAGACTTTAAGAGGCAAGCAAGACTCTGATCAAGGCTCCAGGCTTGGAGAGATTGACTCACCGTGCAGTGACACTGAGGGAAATTGCCTTTTCTCTTACAGCGTGTTCCTCTTCTCCCTGTTTCCATGATGGCACTTGCCTCCTTGACAAAACCGGATCTTACAAATGCGCCTGCCTGGCAGGCTACACCGGGCAGCGCTGTGAAAATCGTGAGTATGCCTCTGGAGTGGGAGTCAGGGTGTCCGTGGGGCTGGCGTGGAGAGGGCTCTGGGAATTTGTGAAGTCTGTTGTTTCTTGATGTTTAGGATGATCTGTCCAGGGTGGCATGCAATGTGGACAATCCCATCAAGTGGTTCTTGGGGCTGGGCAGCCTCTGAGTCAGGATATCTGGAACCACCCAGGTCTTCCCGTTGACATTTCCAGACCTCACCTGCTGCAAATACCCCTCAAAAAGATATGCCTTTGATGGCCTCAAATTCAGAGCTCAAAAACACGGAAGAAGGGCCAACAGTAGAAAGCTACCATCATAGAACCTCCCATGGCCCTCAGTCTGAACTCCCTGTCCATGGTAAGATCTGAATTTTGGAGTTCTGCTCCAGGGTAGCATTCATAGACTCCAGGATGTTGTTGTATGGTCTGAAGCGTTTGGCCCAGAGGAACTCAACACCGTGACCAGAAGTCATTTCTCAGGGGTGTCTGGTAACCAAGGCTTGTGTGTGACATGTGTCCTAACAGAAATTTGAGACCGGAAACAGGTGTCATGGACTACAAGTACAGCTATCAGCACGGAATGAGATGTACAAAAGAACGGGCAGATTCAAAATTTCGGGAAAAGGCAAAGGAGGGCAGATAAGAGCCTAGGTAGGGTTTCTGCCCAGCAGATCCTGAGCGGCGAGTGTGGGTGCAGGTGATGTATTAGGACATGGTCCCAGAGAAGCTGCAAGGGAGTGAGGAAGCTGGGCTGGGAAGGGAGGGAAGCCAATCAAAGGTGTGATTTCAGGCAAAATCCAGCATCAGTGGAATCTGGCATGTGAATTACATCTCTGGGTGGGTCCTGGCTTTATAGCAAGGCAGCTGGGCTTTCATGGCCCCCCTGCAATCAGCCATTGGCCAGGGGCTGCCCTCGGTAAGTAGGAGAACATGCCTGATTTTCTATGCGTGTGGGCCAAGTGGTTCCAGTAGCCCTTGAATAGTCAAAGAGATCTCAGGTGCAAGCCAATAGAGGCAAAACAACTTAGACTGGGGGATGGGGAAGGGGCCCACAGAAGCGGTGAAAAGTCATCTGAGGGCAGATCACTAGCAGCATCTGCTACAACCACTTGTAACTATCAGGTGTAGGTACTTTGGGGTCATCCTATAAGGAGCCCTGGTCTGATAGCATTCTATAAAGTTCGTCCATTTTTCAATCAATTTCATGAGTTTTCCTTGTAAACAAGGCAGACAGAACCCATGGTGTCAACAGGGTGTCCTCGAGTGTGACACTGCATTCTGCTGAAAGCATCCCTTGCTTTGGCTTGGCGCAGGTGACCTGAGCATGGTTATGCTGGGTGCTTAGAATAAGATGTTCTGCTTCATGGTTCCTGTCTCGTTTGAACCTGCTATATTGTGTGCAAGGCCGAGAAGAGAAATGCTGCTTTTTCTTTGTTTTAAAAATATGTGTATAGAGTGAATCTGGAATCTTAACAATGGCAAATCCTAAGCTTTACCCTTTAAATTCAGAGGGAGAAAAAAGGGAGGGGGGAAGCTTAATTTCTTGATGAACTAACTGATTGCACAATAACTAGAGCTTTGAAAAGCAAGGTGAAATTGGAGAGAAGTAAAATATCACCAAATAAGCCAAAATGCTTTAAGAAGCTGGGTCAAATCAGGGCAGGGGTAGGGATGGGAGGTCCGGGAGGGAGAGAAATTGATCAAAAGTTGTGACTAGAATATTAATGAGTTGCTTACAAGCCAAACATGGACTTTCCAGCATTGTCATTCCATCTAGAAAACAAAGCAAAACAAAACAAATATATATAATGAAAAAGAATGTAAAATGTGTCATTATGAATTGATTCATAACTTGAGTCACGAACCGTCTCAAACCACTTCTGGTCTCAGAACACCAGCATAGACGGACAAGAGAATTTTCTCTAGCCACTTTTTAAAACGTCATTCAAAACCCAAAATTTCCTTAGTGTCCTCTTGTTATAACTAGGTGAAAGTATTGGTGGTGGATATCTGATACATCATTTGTTGGCATTCATGTGGGGGACCAAATGTTTTATTATTTTTTTGTAAGATTTAGATTTGTTTTTTCTTGTAGGAAATTCAGCAGGAGTTCCAACTAATTCAATGAGGGAAGCATTACAAAAATTGGCTGTGACAGTTTACCTTGTAATTTCCGAACAAACCTTAGTGGTTTTCTAGAGTAGTCTATTAGCTAGAAAAACAAAAAGGGGGGAAAAACGATTTACTTTATTGTTTTCCTCATGAGTATACCACTGAACTGGAAAAATATCCCTGGAGGAAATTGCTTCAAAATGAACAAGAAGCTCAAGTATTCTGGGATTCTCTAAACCTTGAAATGTCCAAATTGAACTAGGCATTTGTTTTACAAAATCGCTTTAAAAGCACCAAATCAAATATGAATGAGAATTCCATCTTTTATTTAAATTGTACCAAATCTGATGAGGGGAAACCACTCCATAGATGCTGCATTAGTGGTCTGTCCTCCCGAAGTCTTTGTGAGAATGTGGATGGATGTTTCTTTTAGCAGATAAAGGATTTGAAGCAGAGAGCACAAGGCACTGGTCTCCATCAACTTCAAAATTCGAGGCTAGAATTCCACAGTTCCCATATTATTCAGTTTCCCAGACACAGTTCTCGACAGATGAACAATTGACAAGCTCTGGTCATGTCATCATGTCCTATTATGTAGTCCTCTCAAAGGACCTTCCTTCCCAGGTAAAATCTGCCTGTCACTCTTTTCCAAAGAGAATCCCGATTCCCTGTCTCTTGATATAAACTATTCTCATTCTTTTCTTGGTATATATGTAAGAATGTGAGTGGGACTGGAATAGAAATAGATTTTCTGCTTACTTACAGAAGAAAGATATACTTGTAAAAATAATCAAATTGTCCAGCAGTGTATCAAATAAAAAGAGAACATTATTTTCCCTGACCCATGCTGGTTCCCAGTGGAATCACTGTTACTGTAGTCCTTCTGGACTTTTTTCCTATGATGTGCAAACCTAAGTTGTTGATAAATCAGTATTTTTTAATTTTTTTTAAATATTTGTTTGACAGAGAGACAGCGAGAGAGGGAACACAAGCAGGGAGAGTGGGAGAGGGAGAAGCAGGCTTCCCGCTGAGCAGGGAGCCCGATGTGGGGTTTGATTCCAGGACTCCGGGATCATGACCTGAGCTGAAGGCAGACGCTTAATGACTGAGCCACCCAGGCACCCTGATAAATCAGTATTTTAAACCAGTGATTCTCAGTTGAGGGTGATTTTGGCCCCCACTCCCGCTCTCAGGGGCCTTTGGAAACATCTGGAAACATTGTTAATTGTCCTACTTGCAGGGGGGAGGCTGTCATTGGCATCTAGTGGGTGGAGACCCGAGATGCTGCTCAACATTGTGCAAGGCACCAGGCTGAGTCTGACCAGAGAGTGATCTGGCCCAACTGTCAGCCATGCCCAAGTTGAGAAACCGTGTTTCAAACAAAAGTGGATTAAAGTATACATGCAATTTTTTAACTTGTGGTTTTCAGTGCCTGCATCATGGACGTTTTCCCCAGGCCAGTTCATGTTGGTTTACCTCATTAAAAACAAGTGATTTTCTGAGTATTCCCTTGTAGGGATGCATATACCATCATATATGTTCATCTAATCCCTTAAGATGGACTTGATACCATACTTAATTTATTATTATAAAGAAGGCAGAGATGAATATCCTAACACTGATTTCTTGATTCATATGTTAGAGGTACTTTCGTAAGAGAAGTTCCTAGATGTTGAACTGTTAGTTCAGAGCATCCTAGATTTAAACTTTGGAGAGGTATTGGCAAAATGGTCCCCAAAATGTTTCACCAGTTTACAAGATGAGCTGTTATAATCACCAGTCCTCAAAATAAGTATCAGAACTCACATTTGAGAGACTAGGGTCTCTTCTTGTCAAGTTGAAAATGGATTTATTTTCCGTTTTCTGAGGGAAGGTCTGGCTCCCGGACTCCCTGGGGTAGCAAAGGAAGAGGAAGAAGTGACCCACACAGGTTGGGCTCCTTCGGTCTTCAAGAGGCTGAAGGTCCCCGGTGCAGTCCGTATTGCTACTACCCCAGATCTCTCCTCCCGCTGTTTCCCAAGGAGAAGCAACTTTCCCCTGCTCCCAGGTGACCTCCTCTGAGAGCAAAACATGGGGAGTGGCCCCCCCCTCAGCTCTGGGGTCAAGCTTGCCTCCTGCCAGCATCCTCAGTGGCCCCAACCTCCCTGGGCCACCGTGTAAGAAACCACGGGTCCCCCCACCCACTTTTTTTTCCTCCTCTGAAGTTTCCTGTTTCTTTGTATAGGACACAAGGACAAAATAAGTTCTTGAGTAAATGGTGGGAATCTTGTTTTGTACAAGTGGAGAGCAAGGGATTCATCGCCTCGCTCCAGTTTCCATGTTGCCTTTGTTTCCCTGGCCCAGTTATCGATGCCCGGGCTTTCCCCTGCATCCTAATGAAGGACGATGAAACAGGCTAAATCTTGGGGCACAATGCTCACACTGCGGGCTCTGACGTGCTTTGAACAAAACAAATCGGCTTCCACCAATTAAAGAACACTGGGGAATCCGGATTCGTTTGGGGTTTGGAGCACCAGAAGGTTTCCCACTAGTCTGTCCCAAGGACTGGGAAGAAAGAGCCCCAGATGAGAGGCACACTTTATATTTTAGCTTCAAAGGGGCAACCGCATTTCTCATCAGAATAAGTGATTAGGAACTTTGGGGTTTTCATGGAAGCAGTAACACTGATGCAGTGGGAGTGTGCTGAGCCTGCCAGTGGGTCATGCTCACCTCTCCCGTCGCAGACGGAAGATGCTGGGCTGTGGTGGGATGCGTGCAGATTGTCCCAAGATCTCTCAGGGGAGGAAGGCATCGTAAACATGGAATTGTGGACTGGCTTTTACCCAGTTCCAAGGGTGGGGCTTAGCCTTAACTTATGGAAGACAGGGCCCTCTTTGTCCGTAGTGACGATGGTACATCCTGAGGTGAAGAGCTTGGGCTCTCTGGGCAGAACGACCTTGGTTTGACTCTTAATCTACCATTTACCAGCCGGATGACCTTCAGCAGCTCATTTCACTCCAGTGAGCCTCAGTTTCCCCATTTATAAAGTTCAGAAAAATAATACCACATATTTCTCAGAGCGTTTGTGGGGATTGGAATGAAATAATCCACATAAGGCGCTGAATTGAATCATAGGAGCCATTGGGTTTTTTTTTTTTTTAATTTTCTTATTTGAGCATAGTTGACACCCAATGTTACATTAGTTTCAGGTGTGCGACATAGTGATTCATTTTCTCTGTAGGTTATGGGAGGCTCATCCCCACTGTAGCTGCCGTCTGTCTCTGTACAAGGCTACTACGGTATCATTGGCTGTGTTCCCTATGCTGGGCCTTTCATCCCAGTGACTTAGCCAACCCCGAAGCCTGTGTCTCCATCTCCCACTCCCCTTTGCCCATTTAGCCCACCCCCCACCTCCTTCCCTTTGGCCACCACCCGTTTGTTCTCTGTGTTTATAGGTCTATTTCTGCTTTTTGGTTTTTTTTGGTTGTTGTTGTTGTTTAGTCATTTGTTTTGTTTTTTAGATTCCACATATGAGTGTATACCATGTGGTTATTCGTCTTGCTCGGTCTTATTTCGCTTCGCGTAATACCCTCTTTTGCCTCCCCTGCTATGGCCATTTAAAAGCTTGGCAGAAAGTAGGGGATTTTCCAGATAAGGGGCTAGGAGAACAGCACCAGTTTCTACAAACTGGATGATTATGACACACCTGTCTTGGGGTTCCAGGGTTTAGGAAAATTATTCCTTCAACTTCCTAAGTTTCCTCTGTGAACTGCTTTTTGCAAATCACTGCCGATACTAAGTATTGCTTACTGCTGCACTTAGGTACAGGCAAGAAGGATCTGGTTTTAACAGGACAAGCAGTCACTGCCAATGTCATTGTCATAGAGGAATCCTAAATCCCAGGAGAAGACACCCACATTGGGCATGATGGATGGGGAGCCTTTTAACCAGGGCAGCCCAGAGACGAGGCTGTGAGAAATGATGAATGGAGTAATGCCCGGGAGGAACTGGATTTGGAAGCTCCAGGGCAGGTTATCCAAGCATCGTGTTAGGGGTCAGCCTCCCTTTTTCTCATGGGGTTTTTCAGAAGTCACTCATTTAACATGGGGTAGGCTGTATGTCAGTCCCCGGGGGGTCATGTAGGAGACTGGTGCTCCAGACCATCATTTAGATGTTTTATTAGAGGGACATGGCAATAAAGAGAATGAGCAGTCTGGCTTGAGATGGCTTGAGAGGATGGTAGAGGGATAATTCCGTGGAAGAGTCCTGGGGAATCCATAGTTGGATAGCCCAGAGCCTTCAGAAATTGGAGGAGCCCCAAAGAAGACCATGAGCTAATGGACTGCTGCCTTCTCATACACATCCTTACACCTGAGTCTCCCCTCTATTTCCCTCCCTGACATGGAAATGAATCTCTAACGTCCTTTTTGGTGTATTTAGAGGAATGCCATCCCCTTTAGATTAATATCTGAAAAGCAAAAACTATTACTGAACACAGGAAAAGCTGCCTTTATATAGTTATCGAAGTATTTGTTTGTTTGTTTTATAATTCAGGGGAAACATTTCCTTTTCGTTTGATTCATTCCTTGTTGGATGAACCTGAGTCTGCGCAGATGAAGTCACATTTTAGCATTAACCCTGATGGGCTCCATGGGCTTCTTAACCTAAGTGTTGGCCTCTGGCCTCTTAACCAAAGCATTGCTATACCCCATTCAGGGTCAGATGCTTGGTGGCTGGCATATTAGGGGTGCGTTTTGCGAGTCAGCAATCCTTTTCATTATGGACATCATTCCAGTAGTTAATAAGAGGACAGGTGAGGACACACAGTCAGCTTTCCAGCCTGTCTCCAAGAGCTCAGGATGGAGCACCCATCAGGGTGGAGGGGGCCAGACCCACCATCGTTTTACTGAGAATTCCTTCCACTTGCCTGCCCCTGACAGGGCCCTCTTGGCTCTTGCTTTGGCAGATGAGGTCACTGAGGCAGGCCTTAATGCAGGAGGCAGATTTTATTTTGGTTCTGGGTTAAGAGGTAATCCATTAGAGGGGGGTGGGCTGCCTGTCACCGAGGGAAGAGACTGGAGGATGCAAAGTGTGGGAGAACGTGAGAGCAAGGCCGAATTAACTTCTGGTGGGAACAAACATCCCTGCCTTCATGGGCCCGGAGACCGTCACCAGCCCCTTGACAGAAGCTAGAGGCCCCCCTCACTTTTCTCTAAAGGCTTCTGCCTTGTGGGGCATTCACTACCTGTCCCTCACCCTTTGTAGAGAGGAAGATGATAAAATCTTCCTCTCTACAAAACATAAGACCTTTCCACTGGCATCCAGGTATTAAAAACCACAACAGTAGTTTCTACCATCTCTGTTCTCAGTATGGGCCAGGCTATGTGCTTTACTTGACCTTGTCTTATTTCGTTGTCTCAGCGTCCCCGTGGGGTAGGTACTGTGGTCCTCACCACTTTACAGATCCATATAGCCAAACATTTTTGAGTGTCTGTTAGGTACAAGGAACTGGGGAAATAAGGCAGGGCCATACGGTATATATTTTCCCTTCTGTTTGGCAGAACCATAAAACAACTCCAGTCTTAGCCTTTCTCAAGTGCAGAGGAGAGTGTCTCATACCACAGGGTTCCTGGCCACAACTTCCTCTAGGAAAGCCTTTGGTCATGGTGATGGTGGCAATGAGCATTACTAAGTGGGCAAAGTCTTTTGGGACTCAGACGTGCTCAGCAGCTCATTCTCTTCAACCCCAAGGCTAAATAGAACAGAACTGCCTAGTTTGGGCGATTTCCATGCTGAGTATTTCTTATATTTTGAAAAATTGACTATAAACACTGCTCGGGGACATTTTCCCCAGTAGGTTAGCACTGTTATCCACCTCCCACCTCATCCCAGTAGCTGACTCAGAAATCTGAGATTTGGGGAAGCTTCGAGAAGACTGTCACCCAGCAGGTCCACCAGGTGGAGGGTAGCTAAGTTTCTACCCCTTATGTAGGTTACTCATTTACTCCACCAAATAAGGACGTGTCAGGTTGATTTTGAACAAAAGTAAAATGGCCAGTACTTTCTGAACATTTTTCAAAGTTGACCTGTCTCTTAGACACAGGCACTGTCTGCTGTCTTAAGTAGGCCATCCAAACACCGGAAAAGTGGTATCCGAAAGACACAGTGTACCAGGAGCCAAGGACAATACTGATTAAGATCAAATAGCTAATTGTAAGCCTCAGCCTCCAAATTGCTGCCGGATGAATAAATAGCAGTGTGTGCCATCCAAGCATAATTTTGCATGGATACTGTCTCATTCGTACCCACAGAGGGCTGGAAAACTTCAGGGGGACAGAGTTCCATTGGCTGGAAAGAGATAAAAAGGGTTTGTGGTGGGGAATCCAGTTGGTGTCATTATGCCTGGTTGGGGGAGACCTTTGTGGAGGTAAAAGATAGTGGGTTTGACCCAAAGGCACTGCACTCAAATATAAGCTGAACAGGAGAAATGAAGAAGAGAGGAGGGCCCATCCAGTGCTTGTCTATGGGTGTTGCTCTCATGTTCATTCAGGTTTCCAGAATGAACAAAGGCCCAGTGGGAAAGTTCAAGCCTTTTCCAAACAGAATTGAAATTCTGTCACAAACTGTTTCCTTGATTTTGGTGACAAGTGAGAATGGGTGGATACCAAGAGTATGCTAAGAATTGAGACCAACATGCCTCCATCACCCAACCCCCAAGACCAGCTAGGTAAGGGGGTCACGAATTGTGTTGACCTTGGATCTGTTTTCTTTGCCTACATTCTCAGATAATCTTACACCTCTGAAATTCAGCTCTTATTAAAGAGACAAAGCAGTACCCTGGTTTAGTTTTTTTAACCGGGGCTGTCTAGCTACTACAAATATATTTCATTCATATGCATTTCGAGAAAAGAAATGTATGTTTTCTTGATGTGCAGTTTTGTAAATTATATCAAACCATTTCTGAAAGCAAGCAGGGTATAAATAATAGTAATTACAAGGAATCAAAATGATTTAGAAGCAGGGTAAGAATGAATGAAAGGGAACATTGAGAGGGGACGAGAGAGTGAAATGGAGCGTCCACGTTTGTGTCTGGTGAAATGATCAGCCTCAACTGTCTCTGATTCTGAGTTCTCTGGCAGCAAAGGCAAACAGAGAAATGCCTTAGATGGCGTGGCCCTAATTGTATATTAAGTGAAAGTGAGCACAAGTTCATTTGGAGGTGCAAACATTACCCATTTTATTACATCCCCTACTCCTTTTTTCCTCCTTATCTAAAGATGGGTACTGGGAAAATGTATTCCACTTCGGTCTTGTAAATGACGGATTTAATCTCTTTTTATACCAAATATTTCTAAAAACTAGATCCTTCCACCTCCCCTGGAAAAAAAAGGTAGCTGGCCTTTATTAAGCTTACACCATTAATATGTATGCTGACCCACTGGCTTCCAACCCATACTCCTGCAACTCTGCTTAAGGGTTTTCTTGGGCTCCCAAAGCCCACTGGTTCATATATATGGGCAGACAGGAGGTGCTGAGAAATTAATGTTAATCCCATCATCCTTCAACAAATGATTGGTTGCATTCATCATACCCCTTGATCCTTAGGGTAGGATAAGTCGGAGGCAGGTTCTGCACTCTCAGAGTTTCCCAATGGCATTGAGCCTCAGTGGCCCCCAGTGGTGACTGTCTTGATAATGGGAACTTCCCTGTCTCACTACGGTTTGTCCTTCCTGGGACCACCACCTAAATAAACTACTCGCATTCAAATCTCTGTGTCACAGCCTGCTTCTGGGAGAACTCAGCTTGAGATACCTCATGAAAATATTTCTTTGAGAGGCTAACTTAATAGAGGGCTGGAGCTCAGGTCAGCTAGATCAGCATTTGGTTGTTTCTTTACAATATTAGGTAAGCCTTTGATCAATGCTGAATAACATATTTCAGGATTGCATTGTCTGAAGGATGCTCAAAATATCATTGTACTGTTGATTTTAAAAGATCCAGTGTTAGACCCAAGAATTGATATCTCTCTCTCTCTCTCTCTCTCTCTCTCTCTCTCACATACACACACAAGTGTGTGTGCATGAGAACCAGCCCAGCTCTTTATTGAGTGGGGTGGTGGAGACACCCCAGTGGTGTTTGTGAAGAGAGCCTGTAGTATTTCCTAAAAGACTTGGAATCTTCTAAAGGATTTGAGCAAACTCTGCCACCTAGCATTTTTCTGACAGGGGTTACAAAGTGGCTGGTCCCAACCTAAGGAAATATCCCTAGGCCTTCACTAATGGTCTCATCTTTTGTAACTGTGCCCTTGATGGACTGGTCATACGGCATTAATTTCAACATGGGTCCTGGTTAAAGTACCACAAGGAGAACACAAATGTGATAAGACATCCCAGCAAATGCCCAGTGGTTATCCTTAGCAGAAGCATCTAAATTAGTACCTGGTTCCATTTCACGCAGCTTCCCCCCTCCAGAGGAGCACGTTTTCTTTCAGGTAACACAGCAGGCTAGGTGGTAGCGACCCAGTTCAATCAGCTGTGCCTGATGAGGTCTTTGTTGCTGGGGTTGGCTAGTGTGTGTGGAGACCCCACTCCCCTTTCAGATTCATTCAAGGCCCCCATGACTACCTTTGCTTTTATTCCTTGGTCAGGGTCCTATGTTCTGATGTAATTTTAGAAGCAAAGTTAAGAAAGACACTAGTCACTTAGGATAAATTGATGCTAGTAAGAAAAAATATATATATATAACAACAATATATATAATGTGTATATACACTCCTCTGAATTTTTTTTTTTTTTGGTAAAAATCTGACCTGGGGAATAGGTACTTGGAAGGAAGTCTCCGAACCTTTTTTTTTTTTTTTTAATAAGTGCTTTAGCAAGGCTGGGGGGAGCCTTGAGGTATCTCAAGTACTTTAGTACAGTAAGCCTTAACTGACATCACTTCTGTTTCTGGGTTTAAATAAAAACATTGCTATGTTAAAGCTGCAGGAAAACATCTCCCGGTGCCTTATTCTGTTGAGGAAGCACTCACTTAGTATACAGTGCAGGAAAATCAGGCCATGAAATCAGTAGTGCACTGCCCTCCCCCAGTCTTTCTGTACAGAGAGGCATGCTGGACTTCCAATAGGCAAAGCAGTGACTGGATGCTCCACCTCCTAGGGGTTTTTTATAAATCTTGTATTCAAATTTGAACTTGTAGCTTCGAGACCAAAGCAAAAGGAAAAGACAGATATTCATGGGTGTTTGGTGTATCATATTGAAATTCTATATTTATCCATAAAAAGATATTTCTGTGAGCAAGGATATGCTGGTGGATAGTAATGTGATGGAAGAAGGGGTCTGTTTACTTGCCACAGCTGGGATCTGCCCCCCCCTCCTGAGTTTTGTGATTATTAAGGGGAGAGGGAGGTGGGTCTGCTTCCTAAATTAGGAATGAAGAGTGTGGACTTCCTTTTGTCATAGTCAATATAATTGACTGCCCAGAGGGCACAAAAAAAATGGTGTTATTTGTGTGCACTGAATAACCACGTTTCCTAGAAATGTCTCCACATTATCTTGACATACTCTCTGATGTCTCCATCATCATGTCCATTTCCTGTAGACCTTCTGGACCTGGTCACCTCACCTACCTTCTGTCCAGCATGGATCTTAGTGTACCAATCAGGGGAGAGAAAGATATAACTTTACTTGCTTTAAGTCAGTTTCAATCCAAGTCTAAGACCCATACTTCGGATTTGTGAGAGAAGTTCAGTCTGTCCTTGTTGGGGCCCCCTCTGTACCTTCAGGCTGTGAAACGGTTGCTGGCTTTACACACACAGCACCAACTCTTCACATGGTAGATTCTGGGTCCACACTGGTTAGCGTGGAGAAGCCCATTGTCGCAGAGCTCCTGATCCCTTAAGGTAAAACAGCTCTGCCGGTATGGGGCTGCCCTGCAGCCAGAGCATCTGTGGAGGCTAGAGGTCCTTCGGATGAGATCCGACCTCTCTAGATGCCCTGCCAGTCATCCTCCCCAAGATCTGCCAGGAGCTGAAAGGCATGCAAGGCTTCATGCCCAGGGCTGAGAAGGCCGCCCCTTTGGCATCTTGTCACCTCCCAGGTGTGCCACCATGGGGAGGCAGGAGGGGCCCTGAAGCCCAGGGCTAAGACAATAGAGCTGTCCTTAGTTAGTTTTTCCCCCAAAGCAGTCACTGAGCCAAGCATTTGAGCTCAAATGATTTATTAAAAAAGGTACTCCCAAGATCACCCAGTAAGGGAGTTGGGGAAGCAAGATGTGAAAAAGGAGGAAACCAAGCAAGAGTGATTTCAACTCAACTCCCAGACTCAGCCCGATCCTGTGGGGTGCTGGGGAGCGTAAATGATGCCTTGAGGAAATGGGGTTGAGCTATTTATACACCTTGCAGTCATTGTCTATAGGCAACCCTGGAGTGGGCACAAAGGGACAAAAATGTTGGCCTTTTTCAGCTCTTCATATGGGCAAGGTGGTGCCCATGGCCAAGGGCAGTCCTCTGAAGGTGGCAGGTGCCAGCTTCATGTGTAGAAGCTGATCTGGTAAAAGGATATGAGGGGAGCTGGGTGGGGCACGAATAACATTCACTACAAGGGCCGTCTCAAAGCCACCATCTGTCCTGCAGTAAAGTGGCATCACAGGGAACCACCTCATCCTGTTGCCTTGAGAAAAAAAGAAGACAAGGCTAGCGAGCCTTTCTTTAAATGTTTATCTGAAACAGGAATGCACCCCCAAGTACTGTTTCTGTTTGTGAAATGGCACGTAAGGGCATGCTAAACTTAGTGTGTTTATGTCCCCAGGCTGAGTCCCCAAAGGACCAGGGCAATGTGCTATTTATTATTAATCCTGGAATATTTTACTTAGCAAAGCAGGAGCCCGATGCTCCTTCAGCCAGGGATGCAGATGTTTTACATTCTCACTTGGCTTTGTGTGAAAACATCCATCCCACTGAGGAGAAAGGAAGCATGAAGCCCTTGAAAAATCAAATAGAAACGAATCAAGGATCTGTTCAATGGGGAGACACAAAGGATTCTAAAAAGAGAAACCACAGGGGAAATAAAGAGGTAGTTTTTGAAATGTAACCCTGGGGAACACGCTCTGATGAGATGCAGATGGTCTATGGACCCAACAGGTCGATGTCTAAACTGGGAGAGAAAGAAGCGGGTGGAGGAAGTCTTAGAATTCTATTCAAAAGCATGCTAGGAGAGTGTACGGCTTTGGCAAGTACGGGAAATAAATGAGAGGGAAGAGGGAATGATGCCCAGTGGATGTTTGATACAAGAATACAATCTGAAGGCTTCATTTTGCAGTGTTAAAAGAGATGAGCGTACAGAGACCATGGCTGATACTCAGAAGTCTGAGTCAACACACTAAATCCCAGTCTGGAGGCCCATCATGCATAGACATTACCAAGAGGCTAGAAAATAGAGAGTGCAATAGTTGTTTTAGATCCAAATAGACCCAATAATAAGACTTTAGATTTCCTTGTGGGTTTTTTTTAAGGTGTATGAATTTGGGGAATTGATTTTTTTTAAGGTTTATTTATTTTTATTTTAGAGAGAGAGCAAGCCCGGCGGGGGGTGGGGAGGAAGGGCGGGCAGAGGGAGAGGGAAAGAGAATCCTCAAGCAGACTCAGTGCTGAGTGGGGAGCCCAATGCGGGGCTCGATCCCAGGATCCCAAGATCGTGACCTGAGCCGAAATTAAGAGTTGGACACCTCACACTGAGCCACCCAGGCGCCCCGAGAAATTGGTTTTTAAAAGAAGTTGGGTGCTTTGTAAATAAAGGCAAACAGGGGAAAAGGAGACTGTGTGTTATGTAAATTATTCCTCAAATCCAGCCCAGCCAGATAAGTGCTGTTATCCCATTTTACAGACCAGAAAAGCAAGGTTTGGAGAATTATATAATTTTCCCACGCTCCGGTTCATTAAGTGGAAGAATGAATAAATTTTACGCTTTATGCCTTCCATCTACTAACAAATATTTATTGAGGATCTACTGTGTACTTACTCTGGACACTGGGGAACCAAATAATTATTTGAACCTGTATCTTCTGATTCTGAAGGCTGTTCTTTCTCCCCCAAAGTCTAGTGACAAAGATCATTTCAATCTGAGCTCGAGGGAAGTTGGATTACTCTATGATTATGCAAGTCGGTAATGAGATGTACACGGAGTGGAGGGTATGGGAGCATCAAACAGGTCTTGGCAGACTGAATGCTAGCTTTATAGGCTGAGCAGGGAGGACCCAAACCATTTTGCCTGCTACTTTAAAAAATGAAAATAACGAACAACCACAAAAAGAATAAACAACAAAAAATTTTATGGTTACATTTTCTGATTATCAAACATGGGGAAAAAAGTATATAGAGACAAAAATCATTTTTGATGTTACAAGCTGGAGATAATGACTATAATTATCTTAGAGTATGTTTCTCCCGTCCATTTTTTCCGTTTTGGCTGCTTAAATTTTTTTTCTCTGATTTTGGCTTTTAGCAGTTTTATGTTCTAGGTCTGTGTGTGGTTTTCTTCATATTTATCTGTCTTGGGACTTTGTGAATCTGTAGGGGGATGTCTTTTATCAGTTTTGGGGACTTTTTCAGCCATTATCTCTATATGCTCATTTTACTCCCTTTCTTTTCTCCTGGGACGTCAGGTTCATGCCTTTATTAAGCTTCTCACTGTTTCTTTACATTTCCCACTTTTTTGACTCTTGGGCTTCATTCTGAATTCTTTCTTGTAAGTTATGTTTCAGTTTATTAATACACGTGAGCTGTATCTGATTTGCTATTAAACTCACCCACTGAGCTTTACGTTTCTGCCATTGTCACTTTTTAGTTCTAGATTGCTCCTTTGGTTAGTTTCTAAGGTTTCCAGTCTTCTACTGAAGTTCTCAGTTTTCTGTTTTATTTCCTTGAGCATGCTCGCCATATTTATTTTCAAGTAGTGTCTGACAACTACAGCATCTGAATCCTTCTTAAATCTGTTTCTATTGCCTGTATTTCTCTTGAATTTTAGCCATATGGTTGTTGTTTTTTTTTTTTTAAGATTTTGTTTTTAAGTAATCTCTACACTTAATGTGGGGCTCGAATTTACAACCCCGAGCTTAAGAGTCCCATTGAGCCAGCCAGGCACCCCCAGCCATACAGTCTTAAGTTCCATTAGACCCTAACTCGTAAGCATCATTCGGCACTAGGAAGCTCTATCCTGGTGACCATCCATGAACAATAACTTAAAATCAAATAACAGTTCTCCATTCTAAGATCTCATCAAGTTTAAGGTGTACTGTTGATTTAATTATAACTTCTCTGATGAAACATACACGTATGACCTGATTTCAGACAAGTCTCATCGTAAAAGAGTAGGCATCTAAGAATTCTAGAAATATGGCAGAATTCCCCAGCCTTGGGCAGATTTGTTTATACATCCTGACTCAGTTTCTCTTTAAGTTTCCTTTTAAAGCCTCCTCGGGGAGAAACACAGATAACCTGAATTGTCCTAAGGCTTTGTTACCTCCAAAGGCTCAAGAACTCTCCAGCATTCCTGCTGATTATACCCACATTAAGTGTAGTTAGAAATAGGATCCACGAGAATCCCGCACTTAGGAAATCATGGGGCAGGAGCCTGGTGAACCACGGAAGTCCTTACCTCCAAAAGGAGGAAAACCCACCTCTCAGGCTCACAGTAGAAGGGATTGCTTACCTTTTGCTGAAGCTGATGTGGCTGGAGTGTTGTTCATTTTCTTTTAATATTCTAGGACTGGTCTTAAGTCTCACCAGAATTTTTTTTGGCCATGAGCTCTATCAAGCAAAACTCAAAACGAAGGAGGAACTGTGCTTGCATTGCACAAAGCATAGTTCTTCGATAGGCTAACTGACCACAGAGTCTAGCCCTACCAGGGCCAGGCAGCAGGCAGGGGCTGTGGCCAAGGGAAGCATGCAGCAGCCCCCCGAAGCAGACAGCCACTTCACAATACTAGTTGATTGTTGCCGTGTGGTAATACAGCCCAGGGTTTCCAGATCTGAATTCTGTCAGAAGCTGGTAAAACAGATTTTTGTGAGCAATCTCCTGATTTTTATGTTGGCAGTGAATTCCATTTTCTAAAATTTGCAGGTATGACACACCATGTTTTTGAGATAATTGCAGCTGTGGGCTCCTGCTGGTTGTTTCTGGGTTACAAGTTTAGCATTAAGTGAGCCTCTACTATAAGAAGGTGGTCCTGGGGCACCTGGATGGCTCAGTTAGTTAAGCAACCAACTCTTGGTTTTGCGACAAGTCATGATCTCAGGTTCATGAGATCAAGCCCCGTATTGGGCTCTGGGATCAGCATGGAGTCTGTTTGAAGGTCTCTCTCTCTCCTTCTCCTTCTGCCCCTCCTCCTGCTCATGCACTCATTTTATCTCTCTCTAAAATAAATAAATCTTAAAAAAAAAAAAAGAAGCGTATCCCATCACTGAAGCAATATGGAATGCTTTCTCTGCCTGCCCCCCCCCCCCCGCCCCGCCATCATAGAGGCATTCCTGGAAATACAAGCACTTTCCAGGGGGCTTTCTCAGGACACTTGATGTTTCAAAAGGTGCATTGCCCTCCCTATGCCATGTTGGTATTTTGAAAGACTCCCTCAGTGAGGTCCATTTTTTTACAACTAAAATGGGGTTTTGGAGTCCCCCGTCATGGAAACTGCTTATAGTAAGTAGCCCAAAGGCACACAGAATATCATTGAAATCATCTGCCACATGGTCTATGGGCAATCTTAGAGTAGACAAACGAGTAATTTGGCTAATATTAGCAACCTTGCCAAATTGCACATAGGGAAATTTACTAATTGTAGGTTCTCAAATATTTTAGAAGTGTTATATGAATGGAGATTCTTTTCTTGCCTGGAGGCAAGCCCACAAGTTGCTTAAAAGGTAATTGGAAACGGAAAGAAAAGCATGTCAGATGCATGATCACATTGCTTGGGGACTGTTTCATAGGGATGAGATTGTATCTTAGAAGAAATGATTAAAAAGAGACCAGGAAGGCTTACAGAGCAATTTGTACCCAAACGCAGTCATTAAAGGTTGAATTCCTCAGGGGTCCTACTCTGTGTCCTTAGGCGAGTAATATTCACCATTGTGCTGTAATCCATTTGAGAAAAGTATGTTATCTGATAGAATCTCTCCAGAATTTGTCTAATATCTGTTCAGTGCTCAGAATAGCTGGTGTTGCCACTTTTACTTTGCATAGCTGTTCGACATGAGTTAGAGAATAGAAATGCCTTGGGGGTGGGGCACCTGGGTGGCTCAGTTGGTTAAGCATCCGAGTCTTGATTTCAGCTCAGGTCATGATCTCAGGTCATGACCTCAGGGTCGTGGGATCAAGCCCTGAATCAGGCTCCCTGCTCAACAGGGGGTTTGCTTGAGATTCTCCCTCTCCCTCTGCCCTCTCCACTTGTATGCGTGTGCGCGCGCTCCCTCTCTCTCAAATAAATCTTTCTTTCTTTCTAAAAAAGAAATGCCTTTATAATGGATATTGTTAAATGTTTAGATGGAAAGCATGTTTTTGGAGATCAGGGGAACTTCTTTGTATCTCTGAATTTCTATCATCTTCTAGTATTTTCGAACTATACATCTCAGCACACTTGTGTCCCTGCAGATGAAATATAAAACCTTAAATTCATTTCCTATATGCAGCCTTGTTTCTAGTAAGTTCTGGTTTCTGGGTATAGCACAAATAGGAAACTGAAGACCCTTGTTTAATTGCCCAAGCTTTAGGGAATGAAGGAGATAGTACAACGACACTGGGAAACAGTCATCCCTGTGTACTGATCATAACATCTAGGTGCAATGCTCATGTTGCCCAGGCCTGCCGAGCTCCCCCAGCTTGAGAAAGAAATGAACAAGATCACAGGAGAGCCAGTTGTGCTGTCAAATTTATTTATATGGGGAATGAAATACTTCCCAATTTAAGAACAGATCGTTAAAACAAGGGGAGGACATGTCTCACACATGCATTTTCTGTTACGAGTTTTCTCTTGCTGAGTCCTGTGGGCACCATTGTTAGCAGGCTCCACATTGCTGCATTTTTAATTCAGTGAAACATGAAAAGATCCGGTTCTAAAATGGAATGCTTCACACTTTTAATCGCTCTTTTCGCCCCCCTTTTCTTTTCTCTTTTAGTTCTTGAAGAAAGTAACTGCTCAGACCCTGGGGGCCCAGTCAATGGGTACAAGAAGGTAACAGGAGGCCCGGGGCTTATCAACGGGCGCTATGCAAAAATTGGCACCATCGTGTCGTTCTTTTGTAATAACTCATACGTTCTTAGTGGCAATGAGAAGAGAACTTGCCAGCAGAATGGAGAGTGGTCCGGGAAACAGCCCATCTGCTTAAAAGGTAGCTGACGAGTATTTGTGAAGTCTATTTCCACAGAAATAGATGGAGTGGCTGGACTTTTGGGTAGCTCCCTGCATGTGTGTGAGCCCCTGAAAAAATGCCTTTCCCTCTTAGGTTCTCGCTGAAACCATCTATCACTCCTAGGTGGAAAGCCATCCCCGAAAACATATGCTTCTTTTTTGGACCTCCAGAGGACCTGCTTATCCGAATCACATCTCACTGTGATCAAGAAGAGTTACGAAGTTATCAGATCAGTTTAGGGGAGATGACAGGGCTGGGTTTTATATATGTAAACCCAAGAACAAAATTGAGGCAATCAGTGGGCTCCAATATAGCTACAGTTATCTACTCTCTATGAAATAGGAAGTTGGTGCAGGAAATAAAAGAGCAAAATAGACCCACTATCCCTGCCAGCCCGTGTGGTGGGAGGTTTAAGATGTTAACATGATGGAAAACATCTTAATAAGATAGCAAGACCTCCAGTGTTCAAGGCAGAGTTAGAGGAAATGGATGAGCAGTGTATGTTGAGAGAAAGGAATGAGCAATATTGCTTGAAATAGGGACAGTTGTAGGCAGCAGGTAGGAGCCGAGCCAATCTGGGAAGCTGGGAAGGGTTTGCAAGAGGTGCAGAGCAGTTGGGACGATATTCCCATCATAAGACAAAGGAAAACAAGACAAGGAGTTAGGCGGAAGTGAAAGGATCATGGTAAACTCAAAGTGGGGCCAACTGGAAATCTGGAAAGTAGATTGAAAAGGTTGGTTTGGGACCAGGAAACATGGAACGTTGTATAGAGAAGCTTGAAACTTACCCCTTGGCAGTGGGGATGCGTAGTTTTTTACTGAACCAGGTCAACAGCCCCTGTATTTTAGGGGCAGGTCACAATTATCTGGCTGTTTCCTAGCAAGAAAAGCATGTCCTTGGCCTAGATTACCCAGATAATTGCCTTAATCCGCCACTTTCCCTTCTGGGTGTTTGTCAACAACCCAGCTCATGGGAAAAGAAATAAAAGAGAACGGTTTGTGAAAGGAATAAATCACTTTAGACTTTAGCCAGAAGCGACCGTCATCCCCACCAGCACAGACTCTGATTCTTGATTTCATTAAGTATGGAAACGGTGTTTCATATGTCCTTGGAGATTTTTGTCAACTCTTCTCTTACAAATTAATAACAAGCAAAGTTCTCTAGTTTGCTAATTAGATGAATGTTGGCTGCTTGATTGGGAAAGTGAAGAAAAAGACACTTCAGCAAAATTAAGCCTGGGCTTTGAGGTGCCTTCAAATGATCATTAAGAGCCTCGGTTTCAGAGGAAGGAACTAGAGGAAGCAGCTACCCAAGACTTACCCATGGTTGACACTGCCATCTGGTCTTAAATGAGAGCCTTGGAGTTCCCTGTGTTGGGATGTATTTTAGAACCTTCATTTTTGACTGTGACTCCACGTTCCATCAAGTTCACTGATGATATTTGTGGGAACAGAGAGTCCCAGTCTAATGACCGCCAGGGTTTCACATCACCCGGGTGGAGTGGCTTTTCAGAGGTGTGTCCTCCATGGGGGTTCTTCAGAGGGGGTTGTCAATTTCGATGCAAAGCAGCATGGTCTTTTGCTCGGGAGCTGTCCAAACTTGGCTGGCACACCTCCTCTCTGAGACCTCTGCAGGGTGTCCAGAAAGGGTGGTCAGGGATGAATCTGAACTGAATGAACGTGAGCAGTTAATATGGGAAAAGCTGATGCCCTCTTTTCTCCTTCATTCTAGCCTGCCGAGAACCAAAGATCTCAGACCTGGTGAGACGCAGAGTTCTTCCCATGCAGGTTCAGTCAAGGTGAGGTCGAAACACCTGAGCTCTGCTTTCAAGGGGAATGTGTGTCCCCTCCCGCCCCTTTTCCCCACTTGTGTTTGGCCAAAGACAGTCTGTGGTTTTTTAGGGACACTCAGTGCTGACTGCTCGTGAAAGAATAGGGCCTATTAGAGGGAGGCTGATGAGCCAGCTGCCTTTGGCCAAGAGGTAGCAACTGGCGGAACATGGACACGGTTCATGGGATCATGGGAAAGTAGGTGGTTGGTGGATCTTGAGACTTGAAGATGACCTTTGAGGAACTGGATTTTAATACTTGAGTCTTCCTGAAATTGCTGTATGTTGACTAGGGCGGCTTCTAGGGAGGTGGCCTTCCTGCCACATGCAACCAGCTATGGCAACCATGCAACCAAGATGTTCTTGGTGGTAATCAACCAGATGAGGCAGGCCACTGGCACCCAGGAACTAGAGATAAATGACCAGCCCCGGTGAGGGATGGGAGCCCTCAGATACGTCTGCCCGGCCTTCCTCCTGGGAAGACAGAGGTGGGGACCACCGGTGGGCAGAGAATCGGCCAGGTTCTACTTCTTCTCTCCTCATTTTGTAGGAGAAACTGTTCTCACTTCATCTCCTACTATTCTCCTCTTCACCCTCCACTCCGGCCCACGGGCCGCCCAGCTTGTCCACTCCCCTTCCCCCCGCAGTGCTGCATCAGAGCCTTGGCCCTTCTGTCTGGACCCTGCTTCTGCTGCATTTCCGTGAGGTTTAAAGCCGTGCTTCTGTCTGCTCCCTGCTCAGTTTTTACCTGGCAGAGAGACCTTCCCTGACCGTCCTTTGGAAAATAAGAACCACCCCCCCCATCTTCTTTATCCATTCATTTGTTGAAGGATGCAACTGATGAATCATTGAACACTACATCCAAAACTAACGATGTACTAGGGGCACCTGGGAAGCTCAGTCGGTTAAGCATCTGCCTTCAGCTCTGGTCATGATCCCAGGGTCCTGGGATCGAGCCCCGCGTCAGGCTCCCTGCTCAGCGGGGTGCCTGCTTCTCTCTCTCCCTCTGCCACTCCCCCTGCTTGTGCTCGTTGGCTCTCTCTGTCAAATAAATAAAATCTTAAAAATAAAAAACTAACGATGTACTATATGTTGGCTAGCTGAACATAAAAAAAGAACCCTCCAAATGTTATAGTACTGGTTCATGTTTCCTCCTTTTATGCTTTACGTAAAAACAAAGCCATCATCAACCTCAAAGAGTCGATCAATTAAAAGAAGAATAATAACCGCACCTCAACCCTGACTGCAGAGCTGCCTTCTTTGCTCTCCTGCATTTTCTGTGCCTCGGGTCTCAGTTTAGCTCCCAGCCCTACCTGTCATCTTACTTACATTTTTTTTGTTGTTGCTGTTCAATTTCTGTCTCTACCTAACCCCACAAAAATAAAAGTTACAGGTGCAGGAACATTTTCTGTTTTGTTCATGCTCGAGTTCTGGGACCAAGAGCAATGCTTGCCACAGAGGAGGCACCCCCCCCACCCAAAATAACCATCCCAAACAGGGAATGAATGAATGAACAGGATTGACAAATAATGGCTCGAGACGGAGTTCAGTCTTTCTTAAGCACTGTATTTAGTATTCTTGGGCAGGTCGCTAAACTTGCTAAGCCTTTTAGTCTCCTCTTTGGAAAACTAAGGGCAATCCTAAAAATGCCAGTCTCTGGGGATTGCTGTACGGATTAGATGCAGCACACAGAGCTAGCTAGCATTTATTGAGTGTTCGCTATGTGCCAGTTACTCTTCTGAGTGCTTTCCACGTTGTTAGCTCGTTTAATCTTTCCTACAACCTCTGAGGTAGGTATTACTATTATTAGCGTTTTCTGGTCGGTTTTATTACCAGTTTTATTACGGATGGGTAAAGTGAGGCTCAGAGAAATTAATTAACTCGCCCCAGGTCACATTGCAAAATGTGGATCCAGGATGCAAATCCAGGATCTTCAGAGTCTTCAGCGTCTTCAGGGTCAGTTCCCGGCTCCCGTATGCACTAAGCTGCAGCCTAGCCCGATGTAAAGGCTTTAGCCGACCACTCACGCAAATGAGCAGCGGTTAATGGCAGCTATCGGCTTCGGGACTGGTAACAATGAATCCCAGTGATTAGGTAGAACTGACCCCAGCCAAGTGGCCTGAAATACTCAGAAAGCAGGAGAGCCATCAGTCTCTCACCTTTCCTCTGGATATTTCCTTCTATCTCTGTCTTTCCCGTTTTAGGCAAGGCATTGCCTTGGGAACAGTGACAGTGAAATACAAATTCCATCTTTTCCTGATCTTTATGATTTGCCTGGAGCTGGACTCTCCACTAAGTGGGATGAACCTGTTCCTTCCAACGAAACATCTTGTAGAGGAGCCCCTGAACTACTAAAAAGGACCCCCGGGCTTTGCATTTTTAAGGCAATTATAATGGGAGGTTAGGTGACAAGGTGCCATGTGGCTCATGTGGATGAAAAAAACAAGCCTAACACTTGGTTTTAAGGATCTTTCTGGAAGATAGGCCGCTGGAATATGGATATACCTATCTCCAGCAGCCCAGTCACCCAAGGAGCCCAAAAGGCAGTGTAGTCTTTCAACAGATGGACCAAAAGATGAGCTGGTTTGCCAGTTCGGAAGCTCCTTGAACGGCAGACCTTGTTCTAAACATGAGCTAAAGATTCACTGAATGAAATCAATGCGGATGGAACATTTGCTTTGAGGGAAGTGCTATACAGACACATGAAATAGATTTCTTAGGATGACATCAGACGGCACAGTAGAGACACCAGGTTGGGAATCATGATTGCTAAGTGCTGCTTTGGGTACCATCTTAGCCTCCTGTGTGCCCTTCTCCACTCCCACTTCCCCTCCAGCCTTCCTTTTCCCATTCATTAAACAGAGACGAACACACTACTTCCTAGAGGAATTCTGACTTCTCAGTTAGTGGTGGTTATGTGCTGATTAAAATGAATGCAGTTTGTCCACCGTGTGTACACCTTCCCCCAAGAATCCCCAAGTGGTCTCTGGGGGGCTTCAGCTTCGAGGGCTCATTTAAAAGGCCTTTTCACATTTACACACACTGCTCTGTGTTTCTGCCAATCAGTGTGCCCTGAGAAGGTCCTATTCTCTGAGGTGTGCTAATTACAGACCCTGATTGTGAAATCCAGCTACTGTATCCACACAATTTAGTTCAAGTCAGTTCCTGATATTGCCCCATTATGATAATGTTTGGAGGAAAAAAAGGTGCCGGGCTTCAGAGGAACTTCCTTTCCTGTTTAATTTTACTTTAATTTTTCTCTGTGCGCATGTATGGGGTACCCTTGGATAGCCTCTATTATGCCAGATATTATCCTCTGGTTAAAATCGTAGGCAGCTGGAGGCATGCCAGAAATGGAAATGGAGGAACGGAATGAAGGTTGAGGCGTGCAAGAGAATTTGCTCGGTGGTAGAGGGGAAGAGTGTGTGTGTGTGTGTGTGCACACGTGTGCACGTGTGCATTCGTGTGTGTACATGTGCATGTGTGTGGTTGGGGGGGTGGGAAGGGGCAGGAGGGAGACAGACACACAGAGAATGAGACAGCCATTTTTTTTCTGCTGTGACCAAATGTCTACGTGGGGGTGGGCACGTAGACTACAAGGGCCACAATGACCGTCTCTGGGCCCCCATGCAGGGAGACGCCATTACACCAGCTCTACTCGGCCTCCTTGAGCAAGCAGAAGCTGCAGGGTGGCCCCACCAAGAAGCCAGCCCTTCCCTTTGGAGACCTGCCCCCCGGGTTCCAGCATCTGCACACCCAGCTCCAGTACGAGTGCATCTCGCCTTTCTACCGCCGCCTGGGCAGCAGCCGCAGGACGTGCCTGCGGACGGGAAAGTGGAGTGGGCGAGCCCCGTCCTGCGTCCCCAGTGAGTCAGGCCTTGTCCTGGGGCCGGGCGTGGCGTCCGTCTTCCATGGCTGCTTGTGAAAAGCCATCGACCTAGCTGAAGACTTTTTGAGAAAGGGTCCTTGTCCGGTGGGCCTCCGGCTAATTCCCTAGCTTGGTTCTGTCTCATATTCCATAGTTGGAGCTTCCTTCCTTTGGCTTAAACTTCTAACTCGGGAGAAACTAACTCATTAGGTCTTCGATGAATTTTTTTGGAGGGGGGCATACTTCCTTGTGGATAATTCTTTATTTTTTATTTATTTTTAAAAGATTTTATGTATTTATTTGAGAGAGAGAGAGAGCACGCACACATGCAGGGGAGAGGCAGAGGGAGAAGCAGCCTCCTTGCTGAGCAGGGAGATGTCGTGCGGCTCGATCCCAGGACCCCAAGATCATGACCTGAGCTGAAGGCATTTAACATTTAACTGACTGAGCCAGCCAGGCACCCCTCCTTGTGGATAACTCTTGTCATGTTCACTTGGAGGAAAGGGAGAGAACCATCATTAAGCACCAAGTAGGGGAGGGATTAATGATACCAGAAGGCTTCTACTTATGCCATCTCGGGTACCCTGTCTGAGCCCGTTTTCATGCTTATCATCCCATGGTATCGAATAGGTAGTTATTGATGAGGTGATGAGGTATTAAATAGCCATAAGATTATGGTGATGATTACTGAGGTAATATGTGGCAGTATCTGAAAAAGAGGCTGGCACATGCGAAATTCTACCTTCCCCATCCTCTTTGTCAAAGGAGAATAGTATGGCTTAATTCTTTGTGGTCAAGTTTATAACGATAGTCAATGATATTTTGAGTCTGACTGTTTACATAGATCATCATCCAGTCTCCTTAAGAACCCTATGAGACAAATGTGATTACTAGACCCATTTTGCAGGCGAGAAGACTGAGGCTTTAAGAGATTTGGCAATTTGTCCAAAGTCCTATTGATAGTAAGTGCCTGGGATCCCAAGCCTTCCATCTTAACCCCAGACTTTATAGCCAACCATGTCAAGAGGGTTGATTACTATTTAATGGGAAAAGGAAAACAGATGCTTAGTGGTCATCACACCCATGGGGCCCACCTTTCCAGATGTGTGTTCTCTTGGTTGAGCCACACATTCCCCTTTGTATGGGAAAGTCTGAGTTTATCTGACTGAGCTGGTGCTTTCTCCACAGTCTGTGGGAAAACTGAGAACGTCACTTCTCCAAAGAGCCAGGGGCTGCGCTGGCCGTGGCAGGCGGCCATCTACAGGAGGGCCAGCGGGGTGCATGGCGGCAGCCTGCACAAGGACACGTGGTTCCTGGTCTGCAGCGGTGCCCTGGTGAATGAGCGCACCGTCGTGGTGGCTGCCCACTGCGTAACTGACCTGGGGAAGGTCACCATGATCAAGACAGCAGACCTCAAAGTTGTCCTGGGGAAATTCTACCGGGATGATGACCGAGATGAAAAGACCATCCAGAGCTTGCGGGTGAGAGAGGGCTGTAACCTGGAAACCAAGTGTTGGCTCAGCAAACTCCAGGCACCAGGAGGGCAGTGGCTGCGTCAGTCCCGACACCTTGGCATGTTAGCACCCAGCCCAGAGCCTGGCAGAGCCTGTCAGGGGGCAGGCGCCCAGTATTTCACATAGATGTTTTCAAAATAAGATTATAATAAATATCATCTATCACTGTGGTCATCAAAAGTTAATCACCTATTATGTTTAGGGCATTGTATGAAGTAGGCTTCGAGGACTTAGAAAGGTTTTATCCAGGATACTCCTAATCAATCTATAATATTCTTCTGTCTGTCTCCCTCCCTCCCTCTCTTCCATCCACCTACCCACCCACCTCGCTATCTGTCCATCTGTCCATCCATCTGTCCTTCTACCCATTCATTGTTGAGCTCCCACAGTATGCCATCCACAGGGAAGAGATACAGAACTGAATGAGGCATGGTCTTTGCCCTGAAGAATCCACAGGCTAGTGGAAGAGACAGACCAGCATATCATGATTAGTTTGACACAAGAGAAGCCCTGAGGAAATGTGCCCAAATATAGTTGAAGTAATAGAACGTGTACATAAACATGTTAGAATGTATCCCACATGTAAGCTCCTAGAGGCCCCCATCAAAGAGAGTGATCAGCAAGGGTTGGGACAATCAGCAAAGAGTGTGGAAAAGTCTTGTGGAACATTCTGGGTGTGGCTCTGTCTTACTGGCTTCCAGATGAATGAGATGTTTACAGCAAGCCAGAGGTTGCAGTCTGGTAGCCTTTTAGGGGTTTGTGTCTGCATAGTGCTAACATACATTTGTTTAACCAGTAATTTGCTAACATTTAAAAATCAGGAGGTTCAGATGCAGATCTGGAGTCTGTTCTCTGACAAAGTTAGAAAGCTGGCCCCCTCTTGGCCTGGCAGTGGTCACTGGAGCAGAGGGGCCACTCCCCACTTTAGAATGGGGTAGGCACCACCGTCCTCTGCAGCCCCATCTGCCACCCACTTAGTTAACAACACCTGCTGGGCAGCAGTGGGCATTTCACTTTGCAAGCCCCCAAAGAAAGCAGTTGTTTTCTAGGACCCCTGAAGCAGTCTCTCCAAACCACTGCAGCCGTCTCCAAGACATTTTCCCCTGGTAATTTAGCCCTGGGGCTTGCCTGTTCTTATTCCCTGTGCAGTCATGGCTCAGCACTGCTGACCGTCTCTTGCATTTGCAGATTTCTGCCATCATTCTGCATCCCAACTACGACCCCATCCTGCTGGACACGGACATCGCCATCCTGAAGCTCCTGGACAAGGCTCGCGTCAGCACCCGCGTCCAGCCCATCTGCCTCGCAGCGCCGCGGGACCTGAGCGCCTCCTTCCAAGAGTCCCGCATCACTGTGGCTGGCTGGAACGTGCTGGCAGACGCGAGAAGCCCTGGCTTCAAGAACGACACGCTGCGCTCCGGGGGGGTCAGGGTGGTGGACTCGCTGCTGTGTGAGGAGCAGCACGAAGAGCACGGCATCCCTGTGAGTGTCACAGACAACATGTTCTGTGCCAGCTGGGACCCCACCGCCCCCTCTGATATCTGCCCGGCAGAGACGGGAGGCATCGCTGCCATGTCGTTCCCAGGACGGGCGTCCCCCGAGCCGCGCTGGCATCTGGTGGGGCTGGTCAGCTGGAGCTATGACAAGACCTGCAGCCACAGCCTCTCCACGGCCTTCAGCAGGGTCCTGCCTTTTAAAGACTGGATCGAGAGAAACATGAAGTGAGCCTCAGGCCCGTTGAGACGCTGTTCGGGCGCCCATCCCATCTGTATGTGTGTTGCACGAGGTTGTGTGGGCCTGAAGCTTGACTCTGCCTGTGAATTTGGCCGGCCCAGGACTTCTGACTTCAGGATTGAAACTCAGTGGAGAGTGAGTAGAGCTCACCTTCGGGTAGGCCACTGCCTCCCTGGCTGTGGAGGCCATGTGGTAGATACCAGGGCTGCTTGCGCCAAAGAGGCCGTGCGAATAGCAAAGCTTTGGTCCCCATTCCACAAGCCCGGTGGCCTTGCCCACCTGCCCTGCAGTCAATGTCATGGCCAGCTCTGGCCGAGAGAGGCTTGGCCAAGAAGTCTGAGATGCATGAGGTCTCTTCCAAGACTCTGGCCGGACCACGTTCCAAACAGCTGCCTGTGGGACAGCCCAGGACAGTCGGGCTCGGATGTGGCCCCGGCGTTTGTGCACATTGCCACAGTAAAGTGTGGTCCTTTTCCTTCTCAATCCCCTGTACATATTTTAATAAAACGAGGGTTGGCTTTTGACCCACAGAACAAATGGGCTGTGGTTCTGATTTCTGCATGCTTCTTCTCAGGGCCATGGCTTGGTGACAGCCCTTTAGGATAGCTCCTCAAGTTCTCATTTCCAAACAATGAGTACGGCAAAGTTGATGCCATCTTTTCAATACCAGCCCCTGAATGTGCTGGGTTATGGGCTGGAGGAGGAGCGACATGGGGGGCCATCAGATAAGGCACAAACAGAGGAAAATACCAAGGATTAGTTGATTTCCAGTGTCCCCTCTGGTTCTCATGTCCTCGATCTAGCACAAAACTCAGCTTTGAACACTCCGTCAACCTTGATGACATGTTTTCATAGCTTCTGAATTGTCATCACCACTTTACTCACACTAGATTGAGATATGCTTCCCTGTTTTCTGTAACTGATGGGATTTTCCTTTCAAGCGCCACCCGGCTCCCACTGGACAGTGGAGGGAAAAAATGAATTCAATCCAGTCCCTGAAGCGATCTTTTCAGTAACGTTCACTTTCGGGGGGTGGGGGGGTTACTCACTCTCTTATCTTTTTGTGTTTACTCTCTTGGCCAGTCTCCTGCCCTCCCAGATGGTGCTGGGGAGGCTGGGGACTTCAGGCATGGGGACACACTAGGACTCCCTAGGGCCTGCTGGCTTCTCGGGTATGTGTGGTGGGTCTTTCCCATTCCTGGCCGTTCTGCTGACATTGACCCCAGGTGCTATGGCTGTAACCACTGAAACTTGGGCTGTGTTCTCTCTGCTTCCCTGGGGCCCGGCAGTCCTCCTTGCTGGTGTGGCTCCTCCTCACCCCTGGCTGACACTGGTACTCCTGAGATGTGGGGGTGACCCCCTTTGAGACCCTGGTTTGGGTCTCACTGCCCCAGTGAGAGCCTTCTCGGCCAGCCATCCAGCCAGACTCTCCCTTCCTACCGCGGGGGCTTTTCTGTACTTCATGAGGGCTGAGAGCCCAGGGTTGGGACAGGGAACCCTGGAAGACATTCACCTCCTATACACCCAAACAGGAACATTACTCCTTCTCAACCTATTGGAGAGAATTTTGATCTCTGGGTCTTTAACCCCGACACAGGAGGTTAGGATACATTTGTCTTCCAAACTGCCTTACCAACTCTGTGTCTTTACATTGTCCCCAGGGCCAGAAGACAGTTTCTGGTACTTTATCTTTTTGTCAGGCTTTCTTGGGGCTTTCCATAATCCGTACCTACCTCCTTTCTCATGGCTTAATATAAGAGCAATATATTAGTTATCGACTTCTGAGTAACAAACATCTAATGCTTGTGGGTTAGAACAGGCAGTATTTATTTTCCCCTAGCTCCAGTGGGTCAGGAATTAGGGAACTGAGGTTGGCATGGGGTTGTAGTCATCTGAGGCCTTAACTGGGGCTGGAGCATCGGGTTCAACAAATAACTGGGTTCGACCAGGCTGCTCAAAGGTTTTTTCCGTCTATTTTTTAAGCCTAGAAAACTTGGATCTTGAGAGGTACAGTGGAAATCTGAGCAAAGAGATCTAGATTCAAATTTTTGCTTTTCTTTTTTTTTTTTGAAAGATTTTATTTATTTATTTTGACAGAGAGAGAGAGAGAGAGAGAGCACAAGCAGGGGGAGTGGCAGGCAGAGGGAGAGGGAGAAGCAGACTCCCCACTGAGCAAGGAGCCTGATGTGGGGCTCGATCCCAGGTCCCTGGGATCATGACCTGAGCCAATGGCAGACGCTTACCCAACTGAGCCACCCAGGTGCCCCTAAATTTCTGCTTTTCAACTTCTTTTTCTAAGTGACCTTGGGCAAGTCACCTCACGTCTCTACCTCAGTTTCACTGTTAGGTTGACATAATAAAATCTGCCTTTGTGATGACCTAGTGAAATATCATGTAAAGCGCTGAGCATAGCACATGGCTTATAGCTGATGAATACGGTACCTGGCAGAGACAGGGCTGTCCAGCTGGGCACAGATCCATAGAGCCTGCACGTGGGCCTCTGTGGGCACATCCTGCGTGGGTGCACGCACATGCACACCTTATTCTCTAACTCTGTCCTGACCCCCCCACCTGGACCATCAGTTCCCTACTTTCTTGGCATCCCTACTCAGTGTCACTTTCCATCCTTGCCCTACCACTCAGATTTGGTTCACATTTATGTCATCTCAGCTATGACTTTGATCCCTTCAGAAGCTGAGTCGGGCCCCAAATCCTGGCGATCCTGCCTCAGGGTACTTGGTTAATAGCTCCATGGTCATTTCCACCCCACCCCCAGACCTTCCCATCCGGGCACTGTTCTCATGGGCTACAAGCACCCAGCCATGCTGACCTGAAACTCCAGGTCAGGACAATAGAGTCAGACAGCAGCTTGTCCCTTGGCCATATCTGGTGCCATAGAAGCGTTATCCATCTCTTTATGACATGGCCCTGACATCCTAGGATGGAGCTCTAAGGATGAGAGATCTCTTTCTCAGCTGGGAATCTGGAGTGGTCCACCAGTCAGGGTTCATTCTGAGAATCAGAACTTCTATGAGTCCTATAGAATAAGGGATTATAATGGCCAGATACAATTGTAGGCAGTGGTAGGGAAGCCTGTGGGAGGCTGTTGCCTTTGCATCTGGTGTTGAACCTGAAGTCAATAGGGCCAGAAAGCTGGATGGGAAGTTGGCAGAGCCAAGGACAAGCTGAGACCTCCAAGGACGAAGGGAAGCCCACGTGTTCCCTTGCTGTCCCCAATCTCAATGACCTTCGGGAGAAGCTGACACCCCTTGCATGTAGCTGTACACACACCTGATCCTGGACACTCAGAGAAGCCAGAAGAGGATTTCCAGCAGGTGCTAGAGATGCTGTGGGCCCGGGTGCTGCCCCTCCCCAGCAAGGTGAGCTGGGAGATCAGTGACAATGTATATGAACTGTCACAGCGACTGGCGTGCTACCAACTTTCAGATCATGGAGGTAGCTGCTCCACTCTCCTCTTCAAATCTCATGTAAGTTTCTCTTGTGCCCGCTCTCCCCTGCAATCATACAAGGAAGGGAACTCTGCAGAGTTCCAGCTTCCCCTAAGTTGACCTAGAACAAAAGCCATCACAAGTCACGGAATATGAATGCCGGACCAATGTTTGTCAACTCAGAATGCGTCTGGGGGAAGCCTGAGAAGACTCCTGCTTCAGCCAGAAGAGTTTGGTTCTAATTCCTTTTACAGTAGTTCTTTAGTCTTTTATGCACGTGCAGCCCCCAACACCGAGCATTCTTGAGGAGCTGTCCAGGCACTCATAGCTAGGCTGTGGTGTTCTCATACTGAAGGTCACTAATTTCACAAAATGCCAATATTGGTCAAGATCATCGGTGACTGTGACTGTGATGGATCAAGACACCAACAAGACCACATCGTCTTGTCTACGAACAGACAAAAGCAAGGTCACCATACAAACCACAAAAATACCAAATATTCCCTCCAGTTAATACGTGTGACCACTGCTTCTACCAATTACAGTTTAGCCTTGAGCTGGTCTTCTTTCCTTTTAGATAAGATTTATTAAGGTAGCTGTTATAAAATTTGCCTCCCCTTACTGATAGGACCCAATCCAGAACAAAGCCCCGCTTCCTTGAAACCTCCCCCGAATCACCTAATAGAAGCTCAAATCCTACACATTCTTTCTAATTCTATTTTGGTAGTATACTCCACAGTTCCCTATGAACATGACTCTTTGAAATACATTCTCTTGTATTTCAAAGAGTAATTAAGTCTGACTTGCTTAACTGTTGGTGTGTTTCTGGCAATCTTTGGCCGGAAGTCATTGAAAAAAAGATGTATGTACACATATATATGCTTCTATGTATATAAGTAAGAGTCTTGCCTAAGTCATATAGATCTTATTTACATTTTATATACCCCATGATGACATTTACCTGATATATAAAATGTAAGTAAAGTCTGTATGACTTAGGCAAGACTCTCACCTTCCTTAGGAGTGGCCAGGCTTACACATCAAGCGGACTGACTAGTAACTGACTAGTCAACTGACTAGTCAAGTCACACTGTATTCTCTCACATAAACTCCAGTGGGGATTGGGACGAAGGGGCGATCCACGCAGGCCAACATTTCCAGGTAACTTGTGTTCCAAAGGGTAGTTAGCACTTCAGCTGAGTCTTTGGAGTGGTGGATGGGAAGGAAGTAGGATTATAAGTACAGAAAAAACTTGGCAAGTACCTAAGTTCAAGCATGGAGAGGGATGGCCTGGAGAAGGGCCAATTATTTCCCAACACGAGCCTTTTATTACAAAGATGGGTGAGGTTGGCCAGCCAAGACAAGGGCAGTCAAGGTGAAGTCAGCTGGTGGTGGATCGCAAATGCTAGTGTTAATAATTTGGCTTCTTATTGCCCATTGGCAAATATCAAGCTCACAGGATGTCTCCAGAAGGGAAAGGATAGAAGTGGAATCCTAGAAAGTCCCATCAGGCTGGTTGTACAGAGAGAGGCGGTGGTTAGAAGACGCAGCCTGAACTCAAACTCCAGCTCTATCAAGTCGCACACTGTGACTTTGAGCGTGACGCTCCACCTCTCTCCTGCAGTTGCCTCCTCTGTAAATGGGAGTGACATGATATGAGGATAATGCGTACATGAATTCAGCACGTAAGACGGTGTCTGACCCATTGCACTCTGTCAATATCGGCCGATGTTATGGTTGTCGTTTTGTTGTTCTTCAAGAGCAGGAGATTGGAGATCTAGGAACCAGTTAGGAGAAAACTTACAAGGGTCCAAGAGGAGAAGAAAAGTCTTAGAATCCCAGCATGCGGAAATAAGTTTGATAATCTGCGGAGTGGGGTTGATTGCAGGAAAGGGTGGACAGAAATAAACCAGGCCACAGGTTAGAAGAACAGAAAGGCTGAGAGCAAGGAGCAATGGGATTGTGTAAGTGGGAGGTGTCCGGATACATTTCTGAGACGAAGTGCTAGGTCTTACAGTGGTTTTTTCCTACATTTCCCATCTGCATGTATGTATGTATGTGTGTGGGGGGGCAGAGTGGGATGGGGGGCTGGATTTATTAAAAGGGACCGGGATCTGCTGGACAGGTAGGAAATGTGCAGCTATCCCACCCACCTGCTTCCAGCATCATACATGATTGACACCCTCTGAAGTTATGGGTATGGGGTTTGAATATGAATCTTTATGGTTCTTTGAGATTTCAGAATTTTCATGCTGTCAAATTCACCACCTACTCAAAACTTAATGGGCCTTCCACATTTACATCCTATATCGAATATTAGTCAATACAATCTCTTCCATCCTGAATTCAATAAAAAATTGTGAGCTCATTGATTTTCTACCTGCCTGTCATTCATTCATCCATCCACAAAAATCAGTAGAGTGCTTACTATGTGCGAAGGACCGAGATACTAAAGGCAGACAAAACGGGCTCAGGGTTTGCCCTCAGTCATGTGATTTCAGAAATGAGAAATCATGGTAAGGACTAGGAAGAAAAACACAGCGTGCTGTGAGACTGTGTAGCAAGGGTAGGTGATCTAATCTAGAGGGTCGGGTCAAAGCTTGCTTCCCTGAGTTAGCTACCAGGTGGGGGGTGGGGCCATTGAGAAGAGCATTCCAGATAGGGAGAAGAGCATGTGCAAAGGTGTTGAGAAGCAGGCCTCCTGGCAGGTTCGAGGCACTTCTAGAAGCCAGGAAGGCTGCAGATTGGAAAGCATGAGGAGGACCACGGTATGGTGTGAAGCTGGAGATGGAGTCCCATGGTCCCTGGCCACCTGGGAGGCTCGGGGGACGAGGTGAGCGGGCACGTCCGGGATCCCCCTGCCTCTACCAAACCCCGTGAATTCCTACATGTGCACTAGGAATTATTAGTGAGGTCATCAACCCGTCCAGTGTAGTCTTTGGCTTTGACTTGGGGTTTTTCCACTGCACTTCTAACCTGGACAGGAAGACCTTGAGTGGCATTGCTCTGACACAATCACATATTGTTCTAATAGAGAACGATCGTAAATGGAGAGGAGATAAAAGAAGGCTGACAGCCATTGCAAGATGCAAAGAAGGGAGACACTTAGCTTTGGGATTTTGCTCCTGCCTGCCACATATTTTTCTCCTTCTTTAGTATCCTATGAAAATTTTGAGTGAAATAGTTTGGATCCCTTAGGGCTTGGGGAAGTTTATCTTTTCAGGGCTGTTGGAAAGACAAGAACATTTTGGAGTGGTTTGGTAGCAATTTGTGGTTTCTCTTTGCTTTTCTTGGCAGTAGGGCTTGCTTTCCCTGGCAGGGCCCTGCCCGGATGTGCGGTGGAGGCCCAGCATTTGAAGAAGACTGTCTCAATGGCTGAGTTTTTTAGGGCTCACTTCACGTTTGTATTCCAATTCACTGAGTGTTTATGCTGAGACTTGTGGACTAGGTTTGAGGGAAAGTGTTGTCAACAAAGAAAAAAAAGTCAGTAGATAAAATTAGGGAATAGCTTTCTCAGGCCAAGAATAACATTAGAAATTGACATCTCAGAGAGGGGAAAAAAAAACCAGGGTTGTGTTCCTGCATTTATGGTTTCTAGGAAAAGGTAACTCCAAACAAAAAAGAAAGAAAGGACGCCATTAATCCCTATCTGCAAAGGGAAACAGGGTGTTGGAAATAAAACAACATCCACGTGCTAATAAATGAAACCTCCAAGTGAATTGACATGCTTCTAATGTATGCATCTTATGCAAAGGCATAATTCAGCCTTTGATTAAAAAAAAATCTCTGAATCTATAATCTAAATTTAGAAGTAAATTACCTGGTTGCTAACTCTCGTTCTCTTAATAAGGAAAATAACTTTATAAGAAAGATACTTTTGGGATTTGGTACAAGCCTCTCTTAGAATAATCATATAATTTCATAAAGAAGCGAATAGAGAAGAGAGAACAAATCCCATCATTGGATTTTCTGAGGTGACGAGAGCCTGACTTGGGTCCTTGATTGAGTCCTTTAGCCAAATCATTTTGCATTTAACCACAGTGAGCTGGTGTCAAGTGGACAAATCACCCCGAAGATAAACAGTTTTCTCTCCACCCTTTGCCCAGCAGAAAGATGTCACTATGGAATATTGTAAAATATCCCAGCGGAACAAAGGGAAAGATTCGTAACTGGCATTCTTTGCCATGATTAGGAGAAATGGGGGGGTGGGTAGAAATTAAAACACCAGCAATCACTCTCAAAAAATACTTCCGACTTTATATAGGATCAAGCTACTAAAAAAGAGACAGTCATTCTAATTCAGATTTTTATAGTTTTTATGGTGGGCATAAAGAATTTGTGACAACCCTGACATTTAGCCTCAAGCCATGTCGTACGTAGTACGTAGTAGAAGATGCTGACATACAGGAATGACATACCAAGAACTCACAGTTCATTTCCCCCATTGTCTCCTTTCCTCTTTCATCTGTATTAAGAACACGCGATGAAGTCACTCTTCCCATTAGAATTCATCAGGAAATAAGTGTAGCTAACAAACGTTTTCGTCTTCCCGAGCTTTCTACTTAATGAGATGGCTTCTGCCTCAAGAATGGATTATATTTAGACCAAATTCTCAGTCTGAATTGAGATTTCTATGAAGTAACATCTCTTTCTCATCAGCATAGAGTGAGTAAAAATAGAACTCCCTCCTCTTCTGCTAATGTGTGTTAACAAGAAAAGAGTGAATGAACTCAACGTGTGTCTTACTGCTCCAAATACCGGGGAGATGGATGATTTCCTTTATTCTCTCCTCAGTGACCAGAGTGGGACAAACAGAACCGCGGGCAAGGCTCATCTGTTGCTGTACTGTGTCGCTGGATCCAAAGGGTCACCACTATTCACCACCTTGGAGCGCTGAGAGCGGCCGCAACCGGGAGGCTGACATCATAAAGATGATAGTGGCTTCACCGTGTGCCAGGAATGGTGCGAAGTGCTTTATGTGAGGTTACCTCACTGGGTTCTCATCCAAGCCCAGTGGGCGGGAGGGGGGGTTCATTACCACCCCACTGATGTCCGGAGGGTTAAGTGACCTACTCAAGGTCGTTCAAGATGGCAAGAGAATTGATGAGCTCAGCTTGAAACTCACTGCTCCAAATACAGATGAGTGGTCCCCAGGTCAGTCTAATTCTGAAGCCTATGCTCTAGCTCCTGCTGTGACCCCTCAGCCCATTTTGTTTTAGAGAAAGAGAGAGAGCAAGCAGGGGGAGGGGCAGAAGAAGGAGAGCGAGAATCTTAAGCGGGCTCCGAGTTCAGTGCAAAGCCTGACACGGGGCTCAATCTCATGACCCCGAGATCATGACCTGCGTCGACACCTCAAGAGTCAGACACTTAACAGACTCAGCCACTCAGGAGCCCCCACCTCAGCATTCTTAACACTGACCTGGGGCATTCTCTGCCATGTGAAAATTCTCCTCCTACCAGTTACCCCTCTAAGCCCCGCTCTCTTTCCAAAACCTTTTCATTTTCAATGTCGTGTCAGGCTTCTCCAGTTTCTCTCTCTAATGCTCTTGGCTTCAGGGACAACGCTGTTGAGGATACTATCATTCTTCTAAAATAGGAACATTACACAATAATTTTCATTCATCCTAAAAATAGCTCACATATTTGAAAAATTAGCATACCCACATTAATTGTCTGATGAAAGGCCCCAATAGCCCCTCTATTTTATATATATTAAAAAAAAAAAACAAACCTAACCTTTGGGGCACCTGGGTGGCCAGTCTGACTCTTGATTTCTCTGACTCTTGGTTTGGCTCAGGTCATGATCTCAGGGTTGTGAGACTGAGCCTGGTGTTGGGCTTTGTGCTGAGTGTGGAGCCTGCTTAGGATCCTCACACTTTCCCTCTCCCTTCTCCTCTGCCGCCTTTTCGGTACATTCACGTTCTCTCTCTCTCTCTTTAAAATAAATAAATAAAATCTTAAAAAAAAAAAAACCCTAACCTAAAGGTGTCTAGTCTTGTAGTCTTAATTATCAGGCCAAAGCTTTATTTTTTTAAAATTTTTTACAAAGATTTATTTATGTATTTATTTGGGGGGGGAGCATGAGCAGGGGGTGGGGCAGAGGGAGAGGGAGAGGGACAAGCAAACTTCCCACTAAGCCTGGAGCCCAGAGCCCTACATGACACGGAGCTTCATCCCAGGACCCCGAGATCATGACCTGAGCCAAAGTCAGACGCTTAACTGACTGAGCCACCCAGGCACCCCAGTTATCAGGCCAAAGTTTTAAAAGACAGATCCAGATGTGCAGCTTATGATTCCTTGGCTATCTAGGAAGGTATGGGGCAGACAGTGTGTTCATTTAGTGTGTGACATCTGCTTTATAGATATAATTTTTGCAGCTGCAAGAATGGTTTCCATTTCATAGATGAGGGAGTTTCGTCTCCCAGGGATGAGGTGGCCCACTCAGTGCCACGTGGGGAGGAGCTGGGCTTTGACACACAGGCCTGCTCGACTCAGCAGCCACACGTGCTGCACAAGAACAAACTGCATGGAACCTGAAAACCCAAATTTGTTCGCTGGGTTGTTCTGACTTTGCAAAGAACCACAGCAGTGTATGTATCACCTAATGAGCTAATGGTGGGGGGTTTTCTCATTCCTGAATTCTAGGGAACATCAATAATCTTTAAGAGCATACAGGGGACAAAAGTCGAATTTAGATTTCTCAGACATTACTAAATGGCAGTCCCTTTTGGAGGGGGCAACCCCTGGGTCACTTGACTGCCATTTCTCTCTCTAGGTCACTTTCTTCTGATAAACTTTGAACATTGAAACATTTCTCCTCTGTTGTCATCATGAGAGGGAATGGGCTTATTTACAGCCTTTTATGGGAAAATGGTGTAGGACATTTTTTTTTCTTTTCTATATTAGGAATCTCCCCCACCCCTCACCCTACACTGAGATGCACTAGCCAATCTCAAGCAATCTGAAAGAGAACCAAGACAGGAAATGCATCCCTTAGAAGAGCATAATAGGAGAAGGGAGAGTCTTTATCCCTTCTTGTGGTGCAACTAAGCTCCAATAATGATATAATGATTGCGGAAGAATGTTGAAAATTATCAAAGTTAGGACTGGAACCTTTGAGGCCATCTGGGGACTTTTCTAGCTAAAGGTGTAGCTGAGTCTTCTTTGCTGGAAGATCCTCTGGGTGGGGGCGGGTCCCTGCATATCAAGGGGGCAGCCTGTTCCAATAACGATGGCATTGTTATTACAGCGAGGGGTTAAAGCGAGGTTCTGCAGGGAGATTGCCACACTCACATCCTGGCTCTAGCCCGGCTTCATCCATTGACCCTGGAGTTCCATCCCCCACTTTTCTCCGTCCTGCTGTCCTCCCCAGGGAGGTTAGGCTGCAAGGACTGTGCCTGAGATGCTTCAGTGTGTTTCCGGGCTTCCAGCTTTGGCCAATAGGGAGCCCCAGAGGGGAGAGAAGAACAGGAGGGAAGTGGGATCAAGTTAGTTATTCGCAGGTCCCCTTCCAGCAGGTGGCTGTGGCAGCAAAGGTCTCTGGTCCTGTTCTGCATATGGCCCTCTGCTCTAGGTTCCAGTCACCTCCCTTCAGGATTAGGGCAGGTAAGAGGGCTCTATTGCTACCAGCCCAGGGGGTCTGCACTATCCCTTGGAGCTCTCCTACACCCTTCTCATATCCTTCTAAATAGTTCCTTGAGTAAACTCTGCACAATTTGCTTAATTTGAATATGCCATCTTTTTCTGGCTAGCACCTTGACTGATATGACCACTCACTATCTATGTAACATTGGGCAAATTCCTTAATCTCTGTTGCCCTGTTTTCTCCTCTGTAAAATGGGGTTCATAATAATAATATCTTCTGTAGAAGGTCATTTAAAGGATCAAATGAGGTTATACATAGTACAGTACATTGAAGATGCAGCAAGGACTCAGTGAGCGTTAGGGTAATACCACGAGTACTATGCAGTTCCTGGACACTACCTTGATTCAACTGTGGTAAGTCACTTCTCATAGCTGGGTTAGACCTTAAGTAAACAATCGATAAGGCAAAAGAAACAAAATCGCTTGTGGTAAAAATTAACTTTTCAAGTCTCTTTGTCACCTATCAGAGTACGGTACAGTGTATCTTTTTTGTGTTCAGTCCTACAGAGTAAGTTCTTATTTACGTTGTATTTGAGAACCCTCAAGCTAGCTCCGAGAAAGAAAAAAAAATCTATGTGCAAACCTAAGAGCCTCCCATGCCTTCTGCTTTGGCCATAAGCATGGAGTCCCTAGAGGAGACGGAGATGCTAGAAAACTCAAAAACATTCCTGCTAGCTTGTAGGGTTGACCTTTTCCTGTTCCGTCAAGTCTCTGTCAACTTCATGCTGATGGCTAGGAGACTTGCAGTTTGTTGTGAGGATAGAGGAATTTAGGGGATCATACTTTAGGCGGCTTAGCAGAGGCTAGGTTTTCAAGTGGGCTCAGTGGTACACTGCACACACTGCTGCTCCCATGTGTGGATGCTGACCCTTTATTGAGCACTCAAGATGTGCCAAGCTTAGTGCGAAGCATTTCCCTCATATTATCCCATTTAATTTCACGACAGTCCTGAGGTGGGTATTATTATGTTCTCCAGTTTTTAGATGGGGAAGCTGAGAACCTGAAGTGTCCAGCCTAAGGTAACGTAAGAGTCTAATATGGGTTCAGGGCAGTATTTAATGCAGGTCTGCCTGACCCATAGCTGAATTCTCATCTAGCACTGAGGCTGTGTGGTATAGCGGCTCATCCTCAGTATTCCCTGCATGTGCAACCTGAGAAGGGAGCTCTGTGTTTGCCTGATAGATTTTTTAATTCCCTGTACGTGAAGAGAGGAGGGTCAACCTTGTATCATGTCTTCCTTAGTTTTGTCTTTCCAAAGGCTAAAACACCAATTAATTCCAACTACCTCTGGGCACCATTTTGTTGAACCATCTCTAGTCCAGGGGCTATAGTAAAGTCGATCACCTGGGCAAGTTTTTTTTAAAAATACCAATTAAGGCCCCACCACAGGCTGATGGAACCCAAATCTCTGGCAGGTGGCCTGGGTGTGGTTATTTTCTAAAGAGCTCTCTCAGTGCATTCTAATGAGTGGCCAGTGTTGAAAAGCACAGCTCCAGTTTGCTTTAAAAAAATGAAGACCTGGTGGGAATGTTGGGAGGGGCTCTCCAGTGTGAGAAAAGAGGGTCTGTTCCTCCTAGCTAATGGTTATTATCCAGAATTATCTGTTATATATTCCACATGATTCAGTAGGTCTTGTCTGCAAGAGCAGCTGAATGCAAATGTGTCTCAAGTGTAGGGTGGGATGTCAGGGTTCCCAAATATGGTCACTTATAGAGAAGGTGGAACCACTTTTCCCATGTAATCTGGCCATGCTTGATTATTCACGTGCATTCTCTTAGGTTCTCAACACTGAAAACACATGAGAGTGGATTTTTAAGTTTATTTTTATTGAGCTATAATTGACATATAACACTGTTTAAGGTGCACAACGTGTTGATTTGATACACTTGTATATTGCAAAATGATTACCACTGTAGTATTAGCTAACACCTCCATCATGGCACTAATTATCATTTTTTTTTGTGGTGGAAATAATTTATACTTAAGTCTCTGAGCAACTTTGAATTTATAATACAGTATTGTTGTCTATCATCACTTTGCCGTGCATTAGATCTCCAGGTTATTTACCTACTGGTTGCAAGTTTGTACCCTTAAATAACATCTTCCTGATTCCCTCACCCATTAGCCGCTGATAACCACCATTCTACTCTGTTTTTATGAGTTCTGCTTTTTTTTTTTTTTTTAAAGATTTTATTTATTTGTCAGAGAGAGAGAGAGCACAAGCAGGGGGAGCGGCAGGCAGAGGGAGAAGCAGGCTCCCCACTGAGCAGGGAGCCCGATGTGGGGCTCAATCCCAGGACTCTGGGATCATGACCTGAGCCGAAGGCAGACATTTGACCAACTGAGCCACCGAGGTGCCCCTGAGTTCTGCTTTTTTAGATTCCACATATAAATTATATCACACAGTATTTGTCTTTCTATGTCTGACTTGTCTCACTTTGCACAATGCTCTAAGAGTCTTTTTTTAATTGAATGGTTTAAAAAGTGAAAACAACTCCATCCCCTTTCCTCTGTCCTTTTATTTAGTCTGTGTTTATATACGGCCAGGTGCCTTGCTCTTGGCAGTGAGTGCTAATGAAAGGTGCCACTCGGCCCCACGCCTGTGTGCAGATACTGAGGGATTATAAAGGAGGAGTTCATTCACACTCATCTTAAGAGGGGTGCTGGAGGGCTGCTGGGATCATTAATATCTAGGCTGGGATAGATTCCCATGGCTTTGTTGTCTAGCTGCCACCTCAGCAGAAAAGGAAATAAAATCCCTAAATTGTAAAGAGAAAACGAGACTATAAATGTCCTAAACCTGATAATTTTAGATACAAACCCCCTGGTAGGGTTAAAGAGAAGGCAGTGTCAATCACAACACGAAGGCACAAGAAAGTAGTTTTTCACCTGCAAATTATTTTTAAACACATGTACCAGATTGCCTTAATTGAATATAGATCAATACATTAATTTAATAACTGCAATTTTAAAAAGAAAATGCAAAATTAGAAGGGTTGTTAAGTAAAGGGTCCTAGGCTGATGAAGATGTAGATCTGGTTGATCTGATGGGGCAGACAGGAAGAGAGGAGAGCAGAGGGAAAGGGAGACATGGAGCAAGGTATGGATGGAGGAAGATGTTTGGACTCAGATATTGGGAAGGGGGTTGAAGGGAGGAGGTGAACAGAGATTTATTTATTTCACTTCTATTTAGTTCTTTTCTCCTCTTCGTGGTATTTCTCTTATCTGCCTATTCATCCTTGGATATTGTGCTCATGAAACCATCCTCTGGAGACCCTTAGATTTAACGGAACAATCTTGGAGGGTTTACAGGGTGCCAGACTTTAAAGCGCTTTGCCTATCTTTTACATTTCATTTCCTTCTCTTAGCACTGGGAGGTTGGGAATGTTACTCCCATGCAGCCTATGGGATGAGGAAAAGTTGAGGAATTTGCCGATTACTCCACTGGCAGGTGGTGACGGACCCAAGCTCTGGCGTACCAGTGCCTGGCGTGCAACCACACAGCGGTCCCTGTGGGACTCCGCTCCCCTGGCAAGGTCCCCGGGATGAACTAGAGATTCCAGGTTCTCGGCGCACTGTGCATTAGATCTCCAGGTTATTTACCTACTGGTTGCAAGTTTGTACCCTTAAATAACATCTTCCTGATTCCCTCACCCATTAGCCAGCCGCACTCGGCGTCTGACAAGGGTCCGCACAGCCGCGGGACTGAAGAGTACCTCCCCAGGGCAGAAAATTGGGGAGACATCGAGGCGCGGACACTACTGGGGTTATGGGATCCCGTGACCCTGCCCGGAGGAGCCTGACAGGTTCCTAGAGACAAGCTAAGCACCGCTGACATCTCCCGGGAGCGTTTACACGTTGCAAATCTGTCAAGAGAGCCGGTTTAATTCTCACTGCGGCCCCGCAAAGGGGATTATTTTTGGTCCCATTTTCCAGACGAAGAAAAGTGAGGTTTCCCCTCCCCGACAGTCACAGCGTGCGGCAGGTGCTGGAGCTGTAGGTGTCTGCTGCGTCCCAAAGATAAAATCTGCGCGGATTTCGTCATTATTATGCAAAGCCCGCGGGGAGGCTCCGACCCTCCCCTGCCCGAGCCCATCTGTCTCCGTGCGCCGCCCCCGGGGCTCAGAAGCCGAAGGCGAGCGGGAGTGGGTGGAGACGCGTCCCCCGCCGCTAGCTGGGCAGTCTCCCCGCGCCTTGCCAGCCAGCGCCCCCGAGGCCAACCTCCCAAAGCTTAAAAAAACCCCACGGCCTCCCCAGCACCCCGCCCGCCGGCCGCCCCCTGGGAGCTGCATTAATATTAATCCCGATGAATAATTGAAGGCCAGAGATTTATTCGGGCCTCGGCGGGGGAGGGCGCGCAGCTGGGTTCGGCTGGGCCCGGCACCCGGGACGCGGGAGGATGGGGTGGGTGTGTCGCCCGCGAGGGGGAGCTTGCGGGTGAGCCTGCGGGTGAGCGCGGCGCCGGAGCGCGTGTGCCAAGGAGCGAGGGGGAGCGCCGGGGGCTGCTGAGCGAGGCGAGGACGGAGGGGCATCCCAGGTCTCCGGGCCCTGGCCTGCGCTTCGCCCGGCGCGGGGTGACCCGGGGCCACGCGGGCTTGAGGGGGAACAATAGCGACTCCTTAGATCCTCTGGGTTCCTGCCACCGGCTGCCCAGGCCTTCCCGGCGACCAGTGGGGCCTCCTTTCTTATTTGGCTAATTTATGGCGAGAGGCCGGAGCGGGGAGGGTGTGTGTGTGTGTGGGGGGGGGGAGGCACGGCAGAGGAGGGACAGTGTCTGGGGACGGGGGGCGAGGGGGCGGCAGTTAAAGGAGTCCCCCGAGGCGGCGGCGCGGGTGATGTCAGCTCTCGACGAAAATAGAGAGGGATCGCCTGCAAATCCCCAGCTGCGGCGGGGCTAAACCTCGCAATCCCTCCCCGGCGGCGCCGAGCCAGGGCGCAGCGGCCCGCCACCGCGTCCCTCGGCGCGCACACACCCGCACACGCGCGCACGCACGCACACACTCCCCTGCACCCCCACCGCACTCCCCCCTCCCCGGCCTCCCCCGCCGCCCGCCTGCAGCCCGCGCTCGGCCCCTCGCCGCGCCTCGAGCCCCGCAGTACGCGCAGGTGGCGGCGGCGGCGGCCCGGCGGCCCGGGGGCGGCGCTGGCTGGCGGAAGCCACCCCCAGCCCCCCGAGCGCCCCGCCGAGCGCCCCGCCGAGCGCCCGCGAGGCGGGACGCGCGCGGAGGAGAGCCGAGCCGCGGCTTAGCGCCGGCCCGAGCCTCCCGCGCGGGCTGAGGCGCTAAAGGGCTTACCCGGGAGGGGGGTGGGAGGCGGGGAGACGCTCCCCCTTAAATAGCGCGCTCCGCCACTCGCGGGCGCTCCCGCCGCGCCCGCTCGCCCCGCGCCCGCCGCCGCCGGATCGCGCCGAAGAGGAGGGGGCGTTCCCCAGACCATGGCATCCACCGAAGGGTGAGGGGGCTTTTCTGCGGACCCGCGGGGGAGCGGGCGCGCGCGGGGGAGGGGGGGTGGCCCCTCATCCGGGATGGGGACCCGGAGACGTCGGCGCCGGGCCTCGGAGACGGTGGTGGCGGAGCGATGGCTCGGCTGGGGGTGTGGGATGGTGGGGAGGGGATTGGTTTTCCGTGGCGAAGCTAGCTAGCTGCTTAACCCTTTGAAGATGCGAGGGACGGACGACGGTTTTATTTGAATGAAAAGGGTACGGTGGAGGTGTGAAGAAGCGTCGGGCGAGAGAACGCTCTAGCGGTTACTTTTTGAGATTGCGCACGGTGTGAGCGGCAGACATTGCCCGGGGAAGCCACGCTTGGAGCCAGGCGCGGGCTGGAAGGTGGGGACCGGCCCGGAATGAATGAGCCGGGACCGGGACCGGGGCGGCGTGAGGACTTGAATGTCACCTTTGCAGAGTCTCAGGGGAGAAGCCCGGCCTGCACAGATCGCACCTTGCCCTTGGATGGCGGAATCTCCCTGGCCCGCTGTAAGGACGAGTGGAAGAGATTTGGGTACTTCCCGGGAAGAGGCGGGAAAAGAAGTGATTTGGGGCAGAGACAGGAGTCCCCCGATGCCAGCGGGTGAAGCGCTGGCTTCCCCATTCTGCCTGGGGCCGTGGAGTCCTCTCCTGCCTCGTGAGGAGCAGTTGGAGGGAGAATGTTCCCAGAGGCAAATGACAGCTGCCTTTAGCAGGAGGGAGATGGGGCTGCAAGGCCTGCAAAAGAATCCCTTGAATACTCACACCTCAAAGGAAGGGTCCAGAACAAGGTCCCTGGATGAGTATCTCCCAGGAAACCTTTCTGGCTTGGTAGAACCCGAAATAGGGATAAAAGGACTAGTTGGGGAGGTCAGCTCTTTGGTTAATTCACAAAATTGCACTGGCCACTCGCAAGAGATCACTGGATCCGGGCGCCTGGGTGGCTCAGTTGGTTAAGCGACTGCGTTTGGCTCAGGTCATGATCCTGGAGTCCTGGGATCGAGTCCCGCATTGGGCTCCCTGCTCAGCAGGGAGTCTGCTTCTCCCTCTGACCCTTTCCCCTCTCATGTGCTCTCTCTCTCTCTCTCTCTCAAATAAATAAATAAATAAAATCTTAAAAAAAAAAAGAGAGATCACTGGATCCAAGTTGCGTGGAAAGCAGTTCCTCTGGGCACTGGTGAAGAATCCTTAGTGCCGGCACTTAACATAATTTCTCTCTAAGATATTTTACCGATGCCACAGGCTTGTTTTTTGGGAAAGGCTCTCTAAGTAGGAGTAAAGAACTTGTTCCAAAGTCAGATCTTTAGATTCCAACCTCCAGCAAAAGGAAGATATTTCCAAAACCGTCTGTGTTCAGGAGAAGAAACTCATCCATTTTCTCTCCCTGGGAGTCCTGAAGGAGTTTGGCACCTTGCGGTAGCATGAGATTTCTTCTTTCTTTTCATTCTAACATTTCAGCAGTGTGGACTTTTTTCTGATGATTATTTCTTCAAAAAAAGATACTCCAGAAAGACACGTGTGTACAAAGAAGGTGGTACATTGTGCTAAAACAGAGGTCTAGAGTTAAATATTAAGAGCCCATATGGCTCAATCTCAGAGCCTTTCCCTGCTGAATCAGTCTTTCATACGGGAAAAGATATAAAGGCGTTTCTGGCTGCCTTCACGGCCCTTCTAGGCTTACCCCTCCGTGTAAAGGCTAGGTTCAAAAACATCTGTGAAAGAGGTGGATAATGGTTGTCTTTCAAATCCTGCACCCAACTCACTCCTTACTTTGAGAGCCAGAGAGGGAAGGGAAAGGTTAAGGCAATAACAAAGACCCCCAAAGGTATGTATCTCACCTCTGCTCTAAATGAGAGCTGTGAAATGATTTGACATTAAATACAGAGAAGAAGTGATTTTCAGTATTTTTAAGATTCACTGTCAATTAATGCAGTATCTGTGCATAGTTAAGAAAAGATGGGTCAAAAAACCCCCTTGTATTTAGGAGATGAAAGAACTGAAAAAAAATTGAAAGGCTGGGAAGCATATAGCAAGATCTATGACCCATTATCATGTAAGAGCAGTAACTGATAAGCAGGCGACATCTTCAGAAGCCTTGGTCTTGCTCCATCTGTTCCGTTCTTCCATCTTTTCTTGCAGGACCATTTACCCGAGTACTTGGGTCGACCTCACATAGAAGGCACTCTACAGGAATAAAAACACATACATAGTCTGAGAGCTGGCTTTTAGAAGATCGGCTCCAGTCGAAGACTTTGATTAGTAAATTGTTCCTGTGGTTTGGTGAGATTCTCTTGCCTCTTCTGACATCTTTGATGGATGTGCCTTATAAACAGAAGTTCACGGAGACTCCTCAGGCCAGTTGCCTTCGTTGGCTTTTGCTTTCTACCAGTGTTGAAGCTGTTTCTTTGAAACACAAACACATTGCTGAGAAGGAAGCAAAAATAGCAATACAGTTATGTTTTCAATACCTGTATTTTCAGTTCAACTCTGTTTGATCGAGAATGTTTGAGACATGGGAGAGTATGGTAAACTGGCCATGCTGGTTACCATTCTTTTGGTGATAGAGTTACTGTCAAAATACATATGCCGATTTCCAGTTAGAAGCAACAGTGACATCTTATGTGTGTTTAGCATCCTACTTGTAAAGCTTATTTGTGTATATCATCACATTTGATTCTTCCAATGTCTGTGAAGTAGGTGGCCCAATGAAAATGGGCTTTAAGAATAAAATGGTATAAAAGGTACTGTCATCTTTCCAGGAAGATTCCAGGACTTGACAGAACTTTGGGGTTATCACCTGGAAATGTCAGTTATTATTGAAGAGTGTCTAGTGCGGAAGATTACTGGCTTTCTCTCAAACCTTTGGCATGTACACCCTGCAGACTGCCTTTGGAATCTCCTTGTGATCAGCCTCTGCACTCGGTCTTTGCCTTCACAGAGTACACTCAAAGGCGGTTTGGCTATTTGAGGTTTCTGATTATTTGCAACCGGGATTATTAGTATCCATAAAAGCCAACAGTGGACTCTTTGGTAGTTCCCAGGCCCCAAAAGGTATTTTCTTGCAAAGCAACGTCTAATTAGATAGTTGAGCACTCTTTTTTTTCTGGCTCCCCAGACACGGCTAGAGTTATGGTTTTAGGTCCCTGACCCAAATTGGAAAGCGATTATAAGTCGTTGGTGGCAGACAGGCTAGGGTCAATTCTGGACTGAGTTATATTGGAGCGCCTAGATGTTGTGGAGGTGGACATTTTAGAAATACGTTCTGGGGGGTGAAAGACTGCTAAGTCTCCCTGTTTGTCAGGAACCCGCAGCGATCTGTCTTCTGATCAGTTCCCAGGAGCCAAGGGGTCAGGGCGAAAGCCAACCACAAGGGCTTGGGTTTCAGTTTGACTAAGGAAGCAAATGAAACAGAAAACTGCTGACAGCAGAAAAACCCTGGCAAGGGAGACCTCTGGATTTATTATTTCAAGCAAACAAAAGCAAAACATAACGATTGCCGTCTCCCTCCTCCCCTTGGGAATGAGGTTGAGGTCAGTGGGAGGAAGAGCTCATGGAGTGGACTTATTGGAAAGCGAGTGGAGGGCATGGGGTTTGGGGCCCAGAGGGGTTTGCATATTGCATGCCTCGGGCTTTGCTGCCGTTTTCATTTCTCCTTTTGAAGAATATAAAAATCAGCCTCCTTGGGTAAAAGAGATAATAATGGAATTATGAAAAAGCCATTTCATGTTTACTAAGACAGCCTCTTGTGAGGGACTAGAAGGAAGCTCAATTCTAACAAGAAACAATTTCTAAATCCAAACGAAACTGCATTTCCACCAAACGAAGCAGAAGAACCAGGGTGTTAAAAAACCAAAAGACAGGTCTGCCCATCAGTATCAATGGCCGCTTCTTTTGCCCTTTTATACAACACGATTAGGTGATGTCTCCTTTCGCTTCAAATTTAAGGAAATTGTTAGACAAGGAAAAGTGCCTAAGAGGTAGCGCTTTGGCTGCAGAAACCAGCAATATTTAACAGCTACGAGTGAAATTTCTGGGTCATTGTGCCATAAATCCTAGAGATCTAGGATTGCAAAGCTTTTCACAGTTTGAAGCTCAACACAGGTTGATTTCAGTGTAAATTCCCCGGTCCCCACCCTCCTTTAAGACTGTATTACCAATGCCCAGATGTCTGGTTTCCCCCCCATTTAAAGGCAAACGAAATTGTTTTCCATGCTGATTTTTCCCCCAAGGGACTGGCTAGTCTCTGGACCTAACTGAATCTACTCTTCATGTCAATGACCTGCGGTGATTATTTTAATCAAATAATTTAAAACCTTCTAGCAATAGTAGACAGTATCCCTCTCTAGATAAAATTCTAGTTTTGCTTGTGTTTTAAGAACTTGTCCTTGAAGTCTGAAAAAAAAAAAAATCGAACAATGACATATACCGCCTTGCTTGCAGACTTGTCTATTTGCTCTTAACAGCTTGTTGGGGGCAAGCAGGATGTTTCATAGCAAGGGTTTTAGAATCCAGATTACGGCAAATCTCTTTATTTACCAGATCCTGTACTTGCTCTCTCCTCCCTCTGCCCGCCCCTCACCCCTTAACGCACCAAGTGCCAAGTCCTTGGGATGAATTCATTAAAAGAGTGTTTAAAAATACCTCATTGCTCCCATTTCCACGTGCTCCATCATTGATTGGAGGCAGATGGGCCACATATTTGTGAGCAGAGTAGAAAAGGACTAGCATCTCGTTATAAATCTGTCTGGTTGGCTTCAAGTGATGGCAGAAGAGACAATGGGCCAGCCGAATCAAAGGCAAATGGAGAAAAGGGAAGATCCTCAAACTTTTAAAAAGGATAACTCATTTTCTTAGTGCTTTGCTCCCCCCCCCAAATGGTTGTTTTTCAACAATGTTGCTATTTATTTACTTATCTTTCACGGATGTATCTATTTAATTTTCCACGTGGATGAGCGGGTACAATGGCTGTTGGCTGAACTGCCGGTGGTTTTGCCAATCTTGGTAGCTACTTTGGATTATAGACTCAATGAGCAAGAGTTGTCCTTTAAAGATGGGATGAACTCTGTTTTAGTGGCTGGACTTGGTCTGTGTCAATCCTGGCTCCTAGGATGCATGATGGTTCACGTTAAAGACCTTGAGTGAAGTCCCTGGAGACAAGGAGGGAGATGTTTCCCCTCCCACACACCCCTGTAGTGTTAGAGGCTTCATTTAAATCACCAAGAGTACTTTCTTCTGTTACATTTGGTCAGAGGGGCCATCTGTTCTCGCCCTTTGTCATCTGGCACGGGACTCTCTCTCGTGTGCTCTTGCCATCCCGGGTTCCCAGGCGCTGTGCTCTCAGGATCACAGGGCTGGTGGCAAGGTTGGAAGTGGGTCTGAGGCTCGTCTGCATCCTAAGCGTTGCTCTTCCCACAGCACTAGCCATGAGGTACTGGATCACTGCGGATTGTATGTGGCCCCCAGACAAGTATGTTCTTGGCTTATGCAGGATTTTGAAAATGTTAGAATTATTTGCTTATAAACCTCTTTCACCTAAAAAAGGAATCCTGATTGTGGCTTCTGGCAAACATTGGGAAATCTGATGGCAAAGGATCTGTCCTTTAGTGTTGGTACAATTTATTGAGTGATTACAGCCCTGCATTGTTTTAAGCACTTTATATGTATTAATTTATTCAGTCCCCACTGCAATGTGAGGCACAAGACCTATTCTCATCCCCATTTTACAGGTATGGAAATCGAGGCATAGAAAGATTAAGGAACTTGCCCGAGGTTTCACAGTTAGTGAGTGGCAAAGACAAGCTGTAAATCCAGGCAGCCAGGCTCTGGTACCCTGGGCCCTAACCGTTAGAGTACACTGCTTAGTCCCACTGGGGCCAAGTGGCTTTTTCCTGAGATAGGGCATGCGGCTTCCAGGTTGGGCACAGTCTTTTCTGAGACTCCTGGCGCACGTTGCCTGCTCAACCGCTTACCTCTCTAAGGCAGCCTTTGAGAGAATGAAACCCTGGGTTCTGCCCTCTTCCGAACTGCCACTGCCCAGTGGTTGTGAATTGGGGGAATTCTTCAAAACCCATCTGTAGGACATGAAAGGTAATTCCAGCCACTTTTTCTTGTTAACCCTTTAACCACTACCTTCTTGTTATTTCCTTTAACTTTGGTCTGGGTTGTTCCTGATGATCAGTTCTTTTGTAATTATTGGTTGTCAGGATGCCAGTAACACAGTCTTATCCAGATACAGTGCTCTGAAACAGCCCAGGCAGGGCATGACCACATGAGTCCCATCCTTCGGAATACTGAACCTTGGGCATGCACTTGGGCAAATGTAGCTGAGTATTTTGTGGCTCTGGAATTTATCCTTTCCTGTATGATTTTAAGCATAGTGGTTTAGGGTTATGACATCACTTACCCACTTTCCTAAAACAACTATTACCCTGTCCTTTTAGGCTTAGGGCTGATATATATATATATATATATATATTTGCAATATATGCAAACAGTAATGACTAGAGATGTCTTTTAAATTGAGGGAAAAAAATTTTCAGAGGTCTTACTGTTGTGTATTTAAGCACAGTTTGCTGATTACTCAATAGGTGGCAGTAAATATCAGCACTTTGTCCAGACTGGTGGTTTGACTCCCTTTGGAAGCCCCTGGGTTCTTGGGGACCCCCAAGTCCCACAGCATTCCGTTCTTTTTTCACTGGAAAAAAGTGTCTCCACCAAATATGTCATTTAGTATTTGTGAGACAATTGTCATATATCAGCAGTGTTTATAGAAAACAGCATAAACAAAATATAAATAGGACCATTCATTTGAATTTATTCCAAGTCTGTGTGACTATACATATATGATTTCATTAAATCCTTGGAAAATTCCTATGGAATATTATGCTCATTTTACAGATGGAGAATCTGAAGCTTTGAGGAATTTTGATTTTAGGCTGTTATTGGGGACTTTTTTTTCCCGTCTAATTCTCCTGAGTTTCAAAGTGTGCACATTTTGCAGTTATTTCACATTTCCTCAAAATTTCACAGTGTTCCCTATGTTTGTTTGTTTTAGCGCCAGCAGGTAGATTCAATCATTTTGGTCAAAGGAAATAAGATAGCCGAGTGTCTTTGGAGAAAGAGATGATAAAGAATTTAAGAGACAATGCACAAGAAAGATGTCGATGATTACAGAGAAGTTAACTTACCTTTGAATGGAGATGTGACGTTAAAGAAGATGCCACCATTAAAAAAAAAAAAAGAGGGAATAAGTTTAGGCAACTGAGAACAATGGTCAGACCCCCGTTTGTAGACATCAAACCAGAGAATTTCAAGTAGAAGAAGCAGTTGCAGTGCGTGGAGGGGGATAGGGTAAAAGAAGACAGATGAGGGGTGCCTGGGTGGCTCAGATGGTTAAGCGTCTGCCTTCGGCTCAGGTCATGATCCCGGGGTCCTGGGATCGAGTCCCGCGTCGGGCTCCCTGCTCGGTGGGAAGCCTGCTTCTCTCCCTCTCTCTCTCTCTCTCTCTCTCTCTCTCTCTGTAAAAAAAAAAAAAAAAAAGAAGACAGATGAAACAAGGAAAGCATTCTTTTCTGTTAGGTATCAGGCAAAGCCAACTGCTGCAAACCAAATGTATTTTTGTTTTGATCTCAGTCTGTACTTAAAAGGGCAGTTGTGATCTGATAACCAGCTTTCTTGGGAAAGTGGATGGAAGTCAACATGAACAAAGCACAATTAGATAAACTTCTCTAGAGGTGAAATGGATGGTTATCAGCTGATGACCCTTATCTCAGACACACGGAGGGGACTCATGGTCCCTGGGGAATGGGCTCAGCTCTTATTTTTTTATATTTAGATGGAACTTATGGTCTGGAAAAAGTCAAAAATAAGTTTGGGACCTATTTCGAAGAATCGAATAGAGAGTAATGGGATTATAGACTGAGTCTGTTTCCCTGGTGTTTCTCTGGGATTCAAAGTCATCAATCAGCAGACATTAGTAAAATCATCCTAGGCTAGAAGCTCTGAAGGGATCATCGATTTTTTGATCATGATTAATTGCTAACATTTCAGATGAAGAGCTAATCATTTGTCGAAGTTTACCTATTGGTCTGAGAGTATTCAAATTTGGATTCTTTTCAAGACACTGCTACATTGGGTTTGAGGCACTGTTGCTGGTCGGTCTGGGAAGCACTCTGAGGTGGAGACTTGTGTACATGAAATTTATTGAGGGGAGCTGGCAGGCATAAATCCCTGTGGAAGAGGGAAGGAAGAAAGGGTGGGCAGGGGGGGAAATTGAAACAGTCCCATCAAAGGGCTCAGCCCATCCCACAGGAAGCCCTGGTGCAGGGATGTTTCTTTAGAATGAGCCTGCAGTGAGAAAAGAGGTCTGGCCTTTCTACCCCTGCATCAACCAGCTACTGGATCTGGGCTGTGCTTGGGCAGTGGGCATGGCCCGGGGTGAGTCCAGGGCTAGGCTTCAGAGGGCCCTATAGTCGATAAGCGTCACTTACCAGCACTGTCAGCCGCTGGGGGAATAAATCTTACGGTCCTGAAGGTGGGAGCATGGGAGTCTTGGTGGCACACCACAGCATCCATTGGTGACTCCAAATTAAAACATTTGAGCGACAATAAAATAATGGGTACAGTTGCCTTTGATCTGAATATTCAGGCCTCCACAAAGCTATTATCTGGAATAAAATGCTATACCTTAAAAGAGTATGTGATTGGGGGGGAAAGGGTGGGGAGGGAGATGCGTTCTGGTGGGCAAGGATGGGGAGAATCAGTAGCCATCACCTTACCCAGGTTTAGCTGTGACCCATGCAGCCCCCAGAGACGGATGACAGAAGCTCTTCTCTTCACTCCCGGACCTGCCAGAAGTTTCTGGTGCAACAGGAGGATGGTTATCTGAAACTGCTGCCTAGGAAAGGGTTCTCAACTCTTGTTACTGGAAGGGGCCAGAGAGAGCAATAGATAAATATATTGGGAACCAGTGTAGAGCTGTTATTGATAGTCCCAGTGTTTACAACAACTGTTTCCATATTCCTACTAGTGTATTTCCCATGGCGTCCTTACCTTGGGAGAAGGTGGGCAGCGAACTGGATAACCCCTTTCTGGAACACCTACGGCGTTGTTCTGTTGATTCAAGAGCTCATGCCTTCTGTCCACCTGCAGCTAAAGGTGCTTTTACGTTGATATGTCTCAGCTCTATTCCCTTGGCAAATATTATGTTCAGACATGAAAGAGTACTTTTATACATAATCTAAGGGCTTGTAGATGATACTTCTGTGGACATTTCCCCTTACTCTCTCATCTAGCTGGCTCTGCTCTCTGAGACCAGGACGCTGATTATCAATGTGTTTGTGTTTTTATTAGCACAGCAACTTGATTCAAATGGCTTACTTGTAGAACAGTAGAAGGTAAAACAAGCCAACACTGAAAATTGCCTTTCTTCTCTTTACCTGTTTTAAAGAGTTTCAAATCTATTATTGACTGTAGCAAAAAGATACCGTGCATGTTTCCAGTATTTGGATAAAGACAATACTGAATCAGCATTTAGAAAATCCATTTTGTACATAGAATTTAACGATCAGCCAAAAATAAAGGGGTATGAAGGATTCAGTCTTCACTGTCCAATTATTTTTAACGGAAATTTTTAACTTTTTGTCCTCTGGATCAGTGGCTCTTTCCCCATAACAGTGACAAGAACAACAACAAAAGTAGCATTATTAAAAAACAAAAACAAAACCAAAAACCACCCCCAAGCCTGAAATATTACAGAATGGCATAAAGTAAAGAAGTAGAAGAATGCCTCAACCCTGCTCTCGAGAATTGCTCATTTTCTGGTCTATCCTTTGAGACATTTTTCTATGGCCCTACAAACATCCTGTTGTTGATATGCAAATCGTACCATCCTATACAGACTGTTCTACAGCTTTGCTTTTCACTTCATACCTCCAGGTATATATGCGTGTGTTATATATATCCGGTAATAGTCCACAGTATCACCATATGATGGTTGATTCAATCAGTCCCTGGCTGATGGACATTTAGGTTATCTCCAAGTCTTTGTTGTTATAACATTGTTGGGTGGAATGTGAATTGCCGCGGAGGATGAGGCAGGGACACTGAGACCAGTTAGGATTCAGGTGACAGCAACAATTCAGGTGGGAGATAATTGTCCAAATGAGTTCATAGGGATGCATTTGCATTACCAGGTTCCAGGAATATTTAGGAGTCAGTGACCAAACATACATAGTTGGTGAGCAGGAGGGAGTCTCTTGGGTTTCTGGCTGAAGCAAATGGGGGTGGGAGAGCGTGCCAAAAAGGAATTCCGGAGGGAGATTGCCGGTTTGAAGGAGAAGGTAATCAATTCATTTCAGCACACTGGGTTAGAATTTTTTGGTGGGACATCAGGTGGGGATGCTCCCCAAGCAGTTGGCTATAAGAGATTCTGGGGTCCTTGATGGAGTGGTATTTATGATCACAGAAGTAAATGAGCTCACCCAGAGAGATCATGAGATTAGAAAGAAAAATGGGGGTGGGCGCAGTGCTGGGGGAAGAATCGTGGGATGCTCTAGTATCTACAGATGGGCAGATGGGCCGCTATTCAGGGTTCACAGGATGCTGAGAAATAGGGAGGGAACTCAGAAGAGAGCAGGTGTCTTGGAATAGGAGACAGTGCCACATGCTATAGAGAGGTAAAATAACGTAAGTACTGAAAAGTATCGTCAGATTCATCAATTTCAAGGCAATCACTGACCTGTGCCAGAACAGGGTCAGAAAAGCGGTGGCTACAGTTACCATGTTGGTGTGGGTTGAGAATGGGTGGAGAGAAGCAGAATGCAATTTTTTTTTTTTTTCAGGAGTGGCAGTCAAGGGGAGGATGGGAATAGGAAAGTAGATGCAGGAGAGATTACAGTTTGGTTTATTTGTTTCAGTTTTAGGCTGGGTACAAGGTAAGCATGTTCCTGTGCTAAGGGAAAGGTTTGATTAGTGCTGGCGATGTCTTCTTGGGTACCCTTTGTGGAAGCGGATGAAGGAAAGAATTGGAACTAGAGGGTAATTCACTGCTTGCTCTGGAGGTCCCTGCAGAGGAGGGCAGGGTGGCTCTGTGAGTGCCTGGCCATGGGTTCCTATAGCCTTCCTGTTTGACCAGTCCCACAGCCCATGGCGTAGGCTGGGACAACTCAGGACAGAGGGGGAGAGAAAGGTCGCCTGCCTGGCCTTGCCGGATCTGGGCCTTCCACCCTAGCGATCCACGGAGTGATAGATGGGGCAGCCAGCTAGAGTCGGATAGATTTTAGTAGCGATTGTCTTCATATTTTAAGATTTAACTTCTGGAAGCCTTTCGAAGTCTCCCTAGCTGGGATTCTTCTCTTTCTCCCCAAGGGCTCATTTGTACTCTTGGGTAGCTGGTGAAATCTCCAGATTCATACCTCCTATCATCTAATTGACATCTCCCTTTGTGCGATGCGGAGACATCTCCAAAGTACTGTGCGTACAATGGAACTCTTGATATTTCTTCCTGCGGCCGTAACCCTACGGCCTCCCAAATTTCTCCCTTCTCAGGAAATGGCACTAGCATCCCTCTGGCCATTCAGAGTGAATGGTGTAGGTATTACCCCTGTTTGTTTTATTTTTCTCTTCCGTCAGCCCCAACCTACAAGCTCTTTCTGTCCCATCTCCTAAATGTACCTTTGCCACCACCCTCACGTCTGCTCAGACAACTGCATGGCTCTAGTGGAAACTCCACAACCTCCTAACTTTCAGTTCCTCAACTACCCCCCTGGTCTAGCCCACCCCCTTAGGGCCCATTCCCTTTGTCCGGACCACTTCCTACCCTCTGCCCACCGCCATTCTTCAGTTGGTTGGCATCCTTGAATCCTAGAGCATCCTTCAGTTCTCCGTGCGAACACCATTTCCCAGAGAGGTCTTCTCCCATCTCTCCAAAAACCAGGTCCCCCTTTCTTAGCCCCACGTCATCCCCTTTGTTTCCTTCACGGCATCAGGTAATAGTGTTTAAATATTTTTTTACCTTCTGGTTTGCCTCTACTTCCCTCACCAGCATGGAAGCACTCTGGCAGCGGGTCCATCATCGCCTCCCCCTAGATCCTGACGCCATTCCCTCAGTAAACATTGATTGATTGAATGCGTGTTGGCCTCACCCAGCCTGGGGATGCAGGGAGGGCTTCTCAGAAGAGGAGACATTTGAGCTGGGTCTCTTCCAGGGAGTTTGTTCCCGTTACACTTTGTTCAGCCCTCTCTTACAGCGGTTCATGCTAATAGAATGTGCTGTTGCCTCGTCTATCTGCTCACCATCCTGGTGTCTCTCTGAGGATCAGGACTACATTCTTTTCTTTGTGCCTCGGTTTATTATCATCATCACAATGCATGTGGGTGTAATCGAGTTGTCCAGCTTGGGAAGGAGACCTCCTGGGGCATACAGAGGCCAGAAGGGCATGGTTTATTTTTTAATTTTTAGAAGATTTTATTTGTTTATTTGACAGAGACACAGAGAGAGAGAGAGAGAGAGAGAGAGAGAGAGAGAGAGAGAGAGCACAGGCAGGGGGAGTGGCAGAGGCAGAGGGAGAAGCAGGCTCCCCACTGAGCAGGGAGCCCGATGCGGGACTCGATCCCAGGACCCCGGGACCATGACCTGAGCCGAAGGCAGGCGCTTAACCCATTGAGCCACCCAGGCGCCCCCAGAAGGGGATGGTTTTAAGGGGCCATCTGGGCCAAAGCGGAGAGAACATGCTTCTTGGGACAGGTCCTCTTTTTAAGGTTCTGCCCAGCAATCAGTAACCAGACTTGTGATTGCTGGGTGTTGCTAGGGTTCAGGTAGTTTACAAGAACAGCTAGTTGGACAACAGCTCATCTGGTGAAGCCACAAATGTATTTGTCATACCAGTCATGTTCCCGTGCTCTTGTCTGGGAAAAATTACAAACTCCTGTCACTGCGGCTATCTTAAAAACGCAGTGAAGTTGAATCAGATGAGACTTTTGAGCCCCAGCCCCCCATCTTTCCCAAGGACCACCTGCCTCCTCTCAGAATGGTGTCTTTCTGGTCCTTTTCCTTGCGCCTTGTGAAGGAAAACAAGGAGAAGCTAGCGTGAATATGGTATTCAGATACAAAGAAAGATTTCTTAAGTCAAAGATAATGTTTAAATTGCATCAGTGAATAAAATCCAAGGCTCAATAGTTCAACTGCTTATAGAACTGATTTAGAAAAAGAGAAGTTACTGAAAGCTGACAACATTATTGTTAAATTAATGCTTTTTAACTTTTAAAGAGATTCTGTATGTATTTAATCATTCCCAATAGCGTTCTCCTCTCTGGCTTCCTATTCTGGTTGGAAAGAAAAGCCATGAGTCTAGAAATAATACATTTTGTAGTTGGTATATGTGTTTTCTGGGAGCCTGAATAAAAACATTTGGTGTTTCTCTATTTCCTGAAGTGAAGTTCTTCTCTGGAGTTTTCTGGTGGTGGGATACGTTGAGGGGTATTTGTTGTGCCCTGGTGGGATAAGGGAATGAAAACTCTGGCATCTTTCTTTCTTTCTTTCTTTCTTTCTTTCTTTCTTTCTTTCTTTCTTTCTTTTTTTAAAGATTATTTATTTATTTGACAGAGAGAGAAACAGTGAGAGAGGGAACACAAGCAGGGGGAGTGGGAGGGGGAGAAGCAGGCCTCCCGCGGAGCAGGGAGCCCGATGCGGGGCTCAATCCCAGGACCCTGGGATCATGACCTGAGCTGAAGGCAGACGCTTAACCACTGAGCCACCCAGGTGCCCCTGGCATCTTCTTGACTCTCAGTGAGAATTCTGAGTTGGGGGAAGGGCCAGTTTGTGAAACCCCCTTCCTGAGCCTTATGGGAAAGTCTTCAGTTGAAACCACCCTCATCATCCTAATGGCAAATGCTGGATTCCTCCTGGATTCAGGGCCAGGGCATTCACACTGCGGTGTTGGAGGTAAAAGTAGAATCAAAACAGGACACTATGTTTTCTAGTTTCCTCAGGCATGGAAGTCATTATTAGTGGGGAGGACCAAGCAGACACGGATCATGTTTTTACTTTATTTGCTTTCTCTTTCCCTCTGTAGACTCTCAGTGGGTTTCCAGGAAAGTAAAGCCCAGATCCCACACAGTCTGCCCATTGTTCTTCCGCAATCAGGACCAAACCAGTTTGTCCAGAAGGGGGCACTGTGGCGCCCCACGTAGGCTCGCTGCAGGGCAATGGTAATTTTCCTGCAGCCTGAAGCCAGAGCCAGAGGGCGAATTGCCTCTTTCCCAGGCCAACACCAGCTGTTGTCTTGGTTTTTAAGAAAGGAAGCCCTACTGCTTTGATTATTTACATTTCAAGTGACCTGGAGTTGCTAAGTCACTGAGGGGACCAGAGCTCCCTGGACCCCCCCGGCTACCCCTGGGACGAGAGGTTAAGAGCGAGAGTTGATATCCGTCTCATTTACCATCCTGGTCTTGGGTCCTCATCCACGTCATCAGCCACCTGGCTCCTCCTTGAGAGTCATCGGTGCCGATGGAAAAAGTGTCGCTGGTTCCAGAGTTCCGGTATGTCCAAACTGGTTTTGTCTGGGTTGTTGACAGACTTTTAAAGGTGAAGGGGCAACTATCTGGAAGAGGAGAGGTCTTTAACGAGGGAGCAAAAGACACTCAAGGGATTGAAAAGTACATTTTGAAAGGGCTGGAACAGCCCCCAAATAAGCAGCACGAGAATGGGAGTATGACAAGAGTGATCTCTCTTTTCAAAAGGTTTAACCAGCCACCCCAGGAGGCCAGCTTGTATTCCAAGCTCATTGGAAGCAGGCAACAAGTTTAAGACAGGCGTGAAAATGCGGTGTGTTTGTTACAGGGCGCACTCCCTTGGGAGGAGGCCAGAGAGGAGTCAGGGACGTAGGCCCATCTGTTTGTCTACAGAGGGCTTCCCTCTCTACCTTTGAGCTAGCCGCTGAGGCTGGCCAAGACGTTCCCATGTTTTCAGGCAGCAGGGAAATCACAGTTCCATCCAGCTGTGACTTCAGTGACGAATCAGAGGGCATTTTACATTACCCTTTTGTTTCTCCCGTCATGGAACCACAGGGTGTTTGTTGAATGAACACACGAAAGCAGTACAAAAAACTCCCTGGATGAGTTCTTTATGATAATAATTTCTGATTCCTCCTCCAAGAGAATCTGGGATCGAGTACAAAGAAATACAGGGAAGGTTCAGGGCCAGCTTCACGGGCCTGCAATGGGCAGTAGCACGGGGCCTGCTCTCAGAAGGGCCTGAGCTTTGGTTTAACGCTCTGCAGTCACCATCTTGAAATTCTTAACAACAAGGGGCCTCATGTTTTCAGTTAGCACTGGGCCTTGCGAGTTATGGGGCCAGTCCCGCAGGGAAGCCACACGTGTGCGGGCCTATATGAAATACTATTAATGGTGGCAATGAACATGATGGAGAGGGTGACCTTGAGGATATCTCATCTCTTGCAGTGCACTCAAATATTCCAGTAATGAGATCCTTTGCATAAAACAGCTTCTGGGCACCAGTGTTATAAGGGTGTGTTTTATACTCAGAAAGACCCACGCGAAATTTCCCGTTCCACCACTTACGAGCAGTATAACTTCAGGGAAGTTAATTAACCTCTCTGAGACTCTGAGTATTTGTCTATTACATAGAGACAATATCAGCCAGTCGATGGGGTTTGGGTGTGCAGCACTCCAGATGGTGTCTGGGACGGGAGGACCCCCAGTAGTGGGGACTGTCATTTTTCTTGAAAGAGCATTACTGTATTACTTTTAGCCTGTTGAAGTTAGCCGAGGCTATCCGCTCAGCCTCCTGACTTTGCACGTTAGATTGTTAATACTCAGTGCATACCCACAGCTATGTTTGCTAATTCTTTCTCCAAGCACCATAGGTGATAAGTCCTGGACTTCTTTGATCTTACGGGTGCTGTGTTTGTATTAGCGTTAGGTTTGTTTGAAGGTTTTTCTCCTACATGTTTTTAACCCTTGAACTCACAACACTTCTGACTCGAAATGCATGGTGGCTTTAACAGCATGCCTCTAACTCTCTGACAACCAGCCAGGCGCCCTGCACCTACCTACCTGAAATTAGTTTCAGATCCCATAAGCAGAGGGCTCAGTCCCACCAGACTGCCCCCACTTGGATGCCGGTGGGGAGCCCACGTTGTACTTCAGACCGACTGGCTGAGCATTCAGGGGGTTCCCACAACCCCCTTTGCAGGTTTGATAATGCACTAGGATGACTCACACAACTCAGGGAAACCCTTTACTTATGTCTCCCAGTTTATTATAAAGGACGCCACTCAGAAGCCGCCAAATGGAAGAGATGCATAGGAAAAGCAGTTGGGGATGGGACATGGTGCCCTCTCTGGGGGCATCACCGTCCCAGCACCTTGATGCCTTCACCAACCCAGAAGCTCCTGAAGAGTCATTTAGGATTTTCTGTAGAGGTTTTGCCTCATAGGTTGATTAAATCACTGCCCATTGGTGGTTAACCCAGTGTCCAGCTCCTCTCTCCCCAGAGGTGAAGGGGTGGGGCTGAAACATAAATAAATAAAACATAAAAAAATCGTGTGCAGCAGCTGAGCACTAAAAGATTTCTGTATGATTTTTAAAGGAAATCAAGTAGTTAGAAAGGCTTCTGTGTTTTTTTCTTTTTTCTTTTTTAAATGTTATCTCTGTTAAATTTTCACGGGACTCTGATTTTTCAGGGATGAACCTATATGATTTGTGGTAGGAGTAAAGCCAATCTGAAGGCACCGTTCTATAAGGGTGGAGAGTTTATCCATAACAAATTTATTCATTATGCAGGAAATCCACACTGGTTCGACACGAGCAAGGTTAAAAAAAAATAACACCTGTTCTGTTACTAACCGGCGATAAATATCTTTCACATTGGTATATTTCATTTCAGACTAAATGCGTATTTTTAATAAAAATGGAAGCATAGCGTACAGATTGTCTTATAAACTAATTTTTTGACTTGACAATGTGTTACGAACATCTGTTAATAAGTAAATCGATAAACTCTTTTAATTGCTGTAGTTTCCGTTTTGTGGACGTATTATCACTTTTGAAGCCAATCCCTAATCGTCAGATATTTAGCTTGTTTCAGATGCTGCACTGTTATAAAAGTCCTTGTGTATATGCCTATGCAAACCTGTCTCATTATTTCCCTGGGGTAGATTGCTAGAAGTGGAATCGCTGGGTCAGATGGTATACACGTTTGTCCTCCCCACCGTAGCTCCCAACTGTGCAGGGTCTGGGTGGGGCTAGGGGATTGGAATGACCGCAAGCAGTTGTCTTTTTGAGTCTACTTCACTGCAGTGACTGTTTTTTTTTTTTTTTTTAAGATTTTATTTATTTATTTGAGAGAAAGAATGAGAGACAGAGAGCATGAGAGGGGGGAGGGTCAGAGGGAGAAGCAGACTCCCCGCCGAGCAGGGAGCCGGATGTGGGACTCGATCCCGGGACTCCAGGATCATGACCTGAGCCGAAGGCAGTCGCTTTAACCAACTGAGCCACCCAGGCGCCCTGCGGTGACTATTAATTGTAGTTGTAATATAGAACGGCTCTGGGGTTCGCTTTAATTCCTGGCAAAACACCTGAGCCAGGTGTAGACAAAGAAATGTCTTTTCTCTGCACTTGGTTAAAAAAAATTTTTTTTCCCCCTGTCTTGGCTCTTTATATGTTATGTATCCTCATTCACATTCATCAGTCTAGACTGCAATGATCCCATTCTTTTTGTTTCAGGGCTTTTGCACAAATTGTAGAACACTCTTATGATTTCTTTTTCCATAACTGTGCAGAGGTCATACTGCGTTTTTAAGGGGTTAGCTTTCCTCCAACAAGTGCTTTTTGTAAAAAAAAAAATTTATATATATATATATATATAAATAAATAAATAAATAAATAAATAAAAAATGTGGCCCTTTTTACTGGGGCAGGCTTCTTCCCTTTTGCCGTCCTTTTGCTTCCCCTGGAAGGAGATGAACACCCCTTCTAGTTTGGAGGACGAGTAGATGGCCTGACAAGCCATGTGCAGCTGGAAAAGGCATCCTCTGCAGTGCAGACATTGCTATGCAAGGGCTGCCTCTCACGTCCTTAACCTTCCTGTCTCAAGATCCAGCCCTGCCCCTTACCCCAGCCACCTCCCTACCTCCAGTTGTGGCCATCTGGATTTTGTACCCAAGTTTTATGGAAGTGACACCTACATAAGAATCAGCAGGCAGGGAGAATCATCCAGTTTAGCTTCATTATCTGGGTAGGTCAAGCTCAGCGTTTTGGGTCCGAGTAATTAAAAGTGCTTGCTTTGGTTTCCCATCTTGGGAGATGCCTGGAGGGGGTTAAGTGTCTTTTAAAGACCAACTTTTGACTTCCTTTCGGCTGAAGGGAAGGACAGTGATTCAGGGAGTAGGGGAAGAAGAGAGGAGTGATAAAGACATGCTAAGGGTCAACGAACGTAAATGGGGTTGCTCTTTCCAGGCTGGTAGGCACAGACTGGCTGGACATTTTTATTTTGGAAGTAACTTGCAGGCTGCAAATAAATGCTCGCAATGTCTCTCCTCGAACTGGATAGTGACCCAGGCACGGGCCCGCTCTGCAGGGCTGGTGTGGCGTCCTTCCTTCCTGTTGGCAAGGTTCTGAATGGGCTCTCTCTAAAAATGCAACATACTCTGTTCTCGTGGGTTTCACAGCTCCGTGGAGCTGAGAGGAGGCTAAACTTTCTGCTGCTTAGGGTAAGACTTTGCCTTTTTTTTTTTTTTTTTTTTTTTTAGCTCTCTTAAGATGAGCTAACTCACATCACCTCTTAGAGATAGTCGGGCGGTGGTATTGTTTTTTATTACCTGACCAACCGCGGACCCCAGATATCTCTTTGATCAGGCTTTCCTTAATGCTATGTGTGGTTGCTGTAGGCTTAAGCTCCTTCACACTACTCACCATGGGTAGCACTTCAACTCTGGGCTCTGTTTCCTTGGTCAAACGCAGACCATATTTTTGTTCCATTCCCTTCAAAAGTGAGAGTGGTCAGTGCAGGTGAAATTGTACTGGAAATGAATGCCGAATGGGCTTCGATGGGATGTCAAGGAAAACAAAGTGTTTCTACTTGCTGTCACTGTGGACTGAGAATGTTCCAGAACAGTTGGTGCAGCCCCCTCATTAGGCTGAGGCCCACAGTCAAAGTGGGTTATGGAGACCTGGGTTTTAGTCCTTGCTCTGCCACTGGCTTCTGACCAGAAATCTATCTATTATATCTCATTCTTTTTCCTGCGCAGTATGTGAGCTTTAGAAGGCATGTTGCCCACTTTAACTGTGTTCTTCCCTGCACCTTGGACCTCCGGTCCCCCAGAAGCTCGCTGTTCTGGGGTCCCTGGGACTGTTGTTCCTGGGCACTATGCTGCTCCCTCTGCAGTCTTGGTGGAGGGGTGAAGTGGGGAAAGCCAAACTTCCCTTAGTTTCTCTGTCCTTAATGCCCCAGAGCCTCTCACATAGACGGGGGCTGTGAATGGACAGACTTTATCAAAGATTCGGGAACAATGAGAGGGTATAATGATTTAAAAAAAGATAACCATGAAAATCCCTATTCTCGGTGCTTAAGAGAAGAAGAATCTGAAACATTTGACAGGAGGTCTCCTAAGAGATGAGCTCATCCCCGGTGCCAGCTTGAGGTCTGAACCCAGAGGAAGAGCTCCTCTTCCAGTCCCCCTCTGGGTGAGCCACCTCTGGCTTTTGGAAAGCCCCGCTCCTGCCCACAGTGTACTGAGTGGTGTCCTGGGATCTCAGTTGCCCTCCCTGCTGCAGGACAGCTCATGCGTGTTCACTGTGGAATGTTCCTGAAGTCATCACGAATCACCGTGGAGGGCACACCCAGGAGGGCACTGTCTCTGCCCCTGACAGCGCTCCCCTCCTCCTGGGTCTCCAGGATCTCTGGGGTCCTTTCTGTCCCTATCGAACACAGCCTGTGCTTACCACCCAAGGCCCGTGGCTCCTGAGGACAACAGCGGTCCCCGCAGGCAGTTCACCCTCCCTACCTACCGGGAAGAGAAATGTTCTGCTCAAAATCCAACATACTCTGCAGCTCTGTCCTCCAAGGAGCACAGAGAGTGAGCTTTACTGTGCATCATGTTCTCCTCACCTTCCGTGTCATGCCCAGCGGCGTGACTGTGCACTTGAGCCAGGACTCCATACCGTGCCTGACCGAACTCGGGGCCATTTGGCCCTGGTCATTTCCATGAACTAGATCAGAATCTCCAGGCCTGAATTTTCCTGGAATTCTGTCCTGTTCTTGACTGGTGGGACGGTGGCCTTCCAGCAGATGAAGAGGAATACAGGTGTGACAGTGACATGAACTCTCTGGGGAAAAGAGAAGAGGTCGGCCCACCTTAACTGTTCTGGCTTTTTCGGCCGAGTCACCCAGTCATTTTCTACAGATCAAAAAAAAAAAAAAAAGTTCATGCTCCTTTGACTGAAGTTCAGGAATTTTTATTTTAATCGGCAGAGTTGAATTAGCTATTTGCATTCCCATATATTTGAAAAGTGGCCTTTCGCCCCAGTGGGCTCAAGCTGCTGGATCTGCATGTGCAGCATCCAAGGACACTCACGTCATGGGGGGTCAGGGTGAGGCGGGGCTCAGCGGTGCCTGATCCAGCTAGCGTCTCTGATGCTACAGAGGGCGCACACCTGGCTGAGGGCGCGTTCGGGAGATGAGCGTGCACCTCAGGCCTTCACTGCAATGTGGTGAGCCGACCCCGTCACCACTACATAGCTGGGCGGTGGCTGGAAGGATCACATCCTGGGAGCTTTATACAAGACAGAGGAGTTTACCTCTCCAACTAAGTTAGACCTCGGGGTTTGCTCGGGATTTGTTCAGGGGCTAGGGCAGGAGTTGGTGATAGAAAGGGAGTAAGCTTGCAGATGGCTAAGGGAGGAAGGGCTCCACTGAGTGGGCTGGAGAGCGCTGGGTCTCAAGGGTCATGGGGCCTCTTCTAGCATTCTCAGGAGAACAAAGCTGGGGCAGGGTGGGGGGAGCAAGAGGGGCGCCTGGGTGGCTCAGTCGTTAAGTGTCTGCCTTCGGCTCGGGTCATGATCCAGGGTCCTGGGATCGAGCCCCGTGTCGGGCTCCCTGCTCGGCAGGAAGCCTGCTTCTCCCTCTCCCACTCCCCCTGCTTGTGTTCCCTCTCTCACTGTTTCTCTCTCTCTTTCTGTCAAATAAATAAATAAATAGATAAATCTTAAAAAAAAAAGAGGAAATGGGTAGAAACACATGTTAATGAAAGGGAGTCTCTATTCTCTCTCATCTTTTAAGACCAGAACATTTTATTTTATTTTATTTATTTTTTAAAGATTTTATTTATTCATTTGAGAGAGAGAGAGACAGAGAGCACAAGAAGGGGGAGAAGGAGAGGGAGAAGCAGGGATCCCGCTGAGCAGGGAGTCCAACATGGGGCTCCATCCCAGGACCCCGGGATCATGACCTGAGCCAAAGGCAGATGCTTCACCGACTGAGCCACCCAGGCGCCCCAAGATCAGAAAATTTTAGACTACAAACCTTCATAATGTCTTTTAAATATCCACATGCCATTTTAGGAGGCATGTTTTATTCATATTTATCATGATTTTCATGGTTTTGGTGGAGGGGTTCACAAATTACTAAAGGGAATGTTCAAAATTCAGAGGAAAAGGGTCTTGGCTGGTGACTTTTTTTTTTCAGATTTGTAAAACATCCTTTACATTTTATCTGAATGCTTCTTTCTGGTTACCAAATCCTGATTTGGTTAAAAGCTTAGCAATGAATACCATTTTGGGGATTATTTGTGCCGTCTCTGCTCTAGACAGTAAGGAGCAGAAAGAAGGGAAGGGTGGGCTGTCCTCGCTGTGGGTCACCTGCAGCCAGTTGGCTTTGCAGTGACCAGGGAAGGGACTCCTGTGTTAGCAAGATCAGGGGCTGGACTGGCCTCTGTCTTCAACCCAGGCAGCTTTAGAAATCAAGGCTCTCCTGAAATACCACCCCGACCCCTAGCTCAAGTCACAGTACAATGTGGTACCATTCATTGATTTAACAGACACTCCGGGAGTGTCTGGCCCTCCACCAAGTGTTAAAGAGTGGCCTTCTGTGAGCTGGGTCAAATACAGCCACCATCTGGCGGCCACTTGGAGCCTGGAGGCCTGACACCCTGGAGTTAGTGCACCTTGGTCTTCTGCTGCCTGCTATCCTCATGCCCTAAAACCTTAGTACAAGGCACTTGGCACCAAGAAGGAGCTAAGGATGGCTGAATCTAGGACCAGCTACTTACTGGATGAGTGACTTAGCCTCAGAGCCTCAGGTTCTGTCCCTACTAGAAAGTAGAAATGAATAGCATCAACCTGCAGGGCTGTAATGAAGGTCATCTGTCATATGACCAGTGCTGGAACAAGTAGGTGCTCAGAAAAAGGGGGCTGTTTTAAGATGTATTATCATTCAAGCACAGTTGTGCTTACTATCCCTCTGGGACACCTAAAACTGACACTTGAGATAGATAAAACCTTCAAAATGTGTCAATCCTACCTTTAGGCACGCCCCCCCCCCCTCAAGTACACGTGTATCCCGCCGTTGCCGAATCTCCCAGAAAAGGAAATCCTGAGGATGCCAAGTCTGGATGGACACTGGGAAGGACTCGGGGCTTCCCTGGTAGGTGGCTTTCCAAGCCCTTCCATCGCCACTGGGGGAAGACTCGGGGGAACCGAGGGGGCCTTTATTGAGCAGCTAAAAGGTGGCACTTGGGAGCTCAAACTCTCTGATGTGCTTGGCCGGGCAAGCAGAAGTAGAGCAACAACCTCAGGAGGAAAAAACCCCTCTGGTCCTGGGAATTCCTAATAGTTGGTGTGGGATGGCCGGCGCAGCTGCGGCGTCAGGCTTCCTCTGCTCTCGGCTGGTGACTTCCACCACCCAGGGCGCAGGAGGGCGCTGCAGCCCCACTTTTCTGCAAAGACAGAGGGAGGCCCTCCCGGGGTTTCCAGACTGAGGCTTGAAAGATCCCCGGTTTCCTTTGTGCTTGCATGATTTCACATTCTCTGTGCCTTCCTAAGTGGAAATCCGCGGGGACCTAAAAAAACAAACAAAAACCCCAGAAAATGTGCATGGTTTCTTCAAACCAGGAAACTTAAAAAAATTTGCAAGAAATATGTTTTCACTGTAACAAAAATTTAAAAGTACATATCGGCCAAAAAGTAATTCCATACACCCCTTGAGAATAGCCTTCAACACACACACAGACACACACACACACACACACACACACACACAATTGGACAGTTATAAGTGATTTTTACTTATTTACCAAAATAAGGCATCACTCTGCAAACGTTTTTGCTTTTTCCTTAACAATAGCCCCAGGACACTTTTTCAGTCTTTCCCACATTTATTATTTTTTTTTTCCAGAGTGACTTTGTTTAGATATCTGGGGCCATCAATTCTGAGGTTTGAAGCCCTAAGGTATCAAGATTGAAAATGAAAAACAGGGCCTCTGAAATGAAAGTTTCTAACTGAAGTGAAGAGAGGCTTAAAATGATTATGCTTTGGTCTCTCCAGGAGCAGCGTCTGAGCAGTCTTTATTTGCATGATGGGTGGGAGGCAGGCGACATTTCCTAAAATGAAAAGAGCAGTTACAACCTTTAAATTCCCTGAGGGGGGCGGGAAATTCCCTGAGGGAGGTTCCCCCCCCCCCCCCCACGCCAAGATGGTCCTGTCTCTCTCTGGACTGGTTGGTATTCAGATGGGCCAACTGGTTCTGCCAGCAACAGAGGTGCAATTTAACACTGTGTCTAGCTCGGAAGGGGTGGTCTGGGGTAGGGGAGATGCGCAGGAAGTAGAAATGATAGCACAGGCTTTGTTATCAGATGAGCAGAGGTTCAAATCCCAGCTGTTTCTTGTTGCCCAGCTGGGTGACCTTGGGCCAATTACTTAATCCCTTAGAGCCTTATTTGTAAAACGTGGTAAGAAAAGTCCTCTTGCAGGATGGCTATGAGTACCAAGTCAGTAGCATGTTTATATAGATCCATGGCCTGGCACAATGACTGGCCGATAATAAGCACCCAGTGCTCTGTTAGGGGTCAGCAACTCCTGCAAAGGCCCAGACACAAATATTTTACACTTTGCAGGCCGTAAAGCCTCTGTTGCAACTGCTCACCAATAGGTAAATAAGGGTGTGCGGATGTGTTCCAGTAAGAGTGTATTAACAAAAACAGATGGCACGGTGGGGTGGACCCAAGGGCAAGGGTTTGCTGACCTTGCACTGGGTCCATGCCGTCCCCTAGAAATAGAATGTGAGCCTCATCGGTAATAATTTTTCTTTTAGCCACAGGAAATAAAGCAAAACGGCTGAAATTTGTTTCAGCAATAGACTTTATTTACTTTAAATGATCCCAACTATGATTGTCTCAGCATGGAATCAATACAAACAATCACTAATGAGGTATTTTACTTTATTTATTTTTTTAAAGATTTTATTTATTTAATTGACAGAGAGGGACCGCGAGAGAAGGAACACAAGCAGGGGGAGTGGGAGAGGGAGAAGCGGGCTTCCCACAGACAGGGAGCCCGATGTGGGGCACAATTCCAGGACCATGGGATCATGACCTGAGCCGAAGGCAGACGCTTAATGACTGAGCCACCCAGGCGCCCCGGTATTTTACTTTAAATTCTGGTGTTATTTAAACACATCTGCGGTGTATTTTAAACTTAACGGCACAATCTCATTTCATACCGGTCACATTGCTGGTGTTTGCTAACTTGAACGCCTGGTTCAAGTGTTGCTTAGCACAACTTCTCCATCTGCAGGTCATACGATTTAGTGGGTCGAGAAACCGACTTACTAGACAAAAGTCAAGTTACAAACATGAACTAGAGGAGAACGGAAACCATCAGAGTCTGTAGCCTATAGAAAGGAGATGGGTTATTTCCTGCAGTTTGGTGTGTGCGTGCTTGTGTGTGTGCTGGACCGTGAGGAGAAACATGAAGACGTCTTTCTTTCTGGGGATTGTTGTCAAACATGTTTGAAATTCACTGCTTTACCTACTCAAGTGTTTTGCGTTTTGTTTTGGTTTTGTTTTAAATCAGGCTCACTGTGGTGTTTCGCTTCTTCCTTGCTCAGGCTGTGCTGGTGGTGATGGAATGAGCGAATGAGTGACACCAGCCAAACCAGTTACTAAATGTCACGCTGACCATTTAAAATGTACAAATCATCAATCACAGAACACTACATCAAAAACTAATGATGTATGGTATGGTGACTAACATAACACACAAAAAAATGAATAACCCCCTGAAAAAATTTTTAAAAACTATACAAATCACCATCCCCAACTTTCAACTCTACTACTTCCAATATTTCGTTTCAAAGAATCCTCATTTTATAGAGAGCAAAGTTAAACCCAGAGAGGTGAAATGCTCAGTTCAGACCCAAACCCCCAGTGGTGTTTTGGGATGAGAATTAGGAAACTCAGGAGCCCGGCTCGAGAACAGCTCCTTCCTCCCCTGCTGGTGCTCCATCTCTGGGCACCGATGGAAAACTGGGTTAATTCACCCAGTGGTTCAAGTGTCATGAGTCATTTTTGCTTGGAATTTTTGAATATATAAAACAAAGTTAAAGAGATACTGCTTTCAAGTGTTTCATTATCTTCTTGATTTTTTTCATTCTTCCACAGATTTTTCTGAGCCTCCAAAAACAAAGGTGAAGAAGGTTCAGAGTCTGTGCTTAAATAGCTCACAATGCGGGGGTGGGGATGAGGGATGTTATCTTTTTGTAAAAACAAATCTAGGATGATTCAGAGTGAAGCAGAGAAGAGCTTGTTGTTGTGTCTGGCTCTTAATTCCACTCAAGATGAAAGTAGGAAACTGATAAAACTCACCTTTCTCCCTCCTGTTCTTGAGCTATGTGATGAAAGACATTTAAAATATTTTTTATAGTGAAAAAAAACTTTTTAAAGATTTTATTTATTTATTTAACAGAGAGAGACACAGCGAGAGAGGGAACACAAGCAGGGGGAGTGGGAGAGGGAGAAGCTGGCTTCCCGCGGAGCAGGGAGGCCGATGTGGGGGGCTCGATCCCAGGACCCTGGGATCATGACCTGAGCCGAAGGCAGACGCTTAACGACTGAGCCACCCAGGCGCCCCTATAGTGAAAAAATTTTAAGGCCCATTTTCCTGAAATAAATTCTGAGTAAGTCTCACCCCCTAAGTGGGTTCTGTTTTCTCCCTTTCCCACAGGATTGGTATGAGGGACAACACAGATTTTGCAGTAAAATTGACTTGGGTACCAAATTCTACCTGCTCCATTTCTAGGCTTTGACTTGGCCATGGTCTCTAAAGACTCAGCTTCCTTATCTGTAAAATGGGGGTGATTTTGGCCTCATGAGGTTGTGGTAAAGATTGGGGGGGGAACATGTTAAGAGAAAAAAAAAGTTAAAGCATGGGAAAATGCTTTTCTGGATGGATTTTTGATAGGAATCAGTGTTCAGAATATAACAAATTGAGTATAAAGTGATGTCATATTTTCACTTCCTCCTCCTTCCAGAAGGGTGCAGTGTGAAGCCAAGAAATGTACTTTCTGTCCCCTATTTTCTTGTCCTGATAGTTAATGACTTGGAGATGTCATTTTTAAGATAGTTTTTCTCCGCCCATTCATATTTCACTCACACATAGACTGTTGCTGTCAGGAGTTCAACATTTGTGAAAAAATAGCCACATTTTTTGGACGCTTATTTATTTATTTATTTTAAACAAAAAAGGTCTTTTGGTTGTTGCCATGACAGCCAAACACTCTGCTGTCAGCTATCCAGGGATGAATTATTGATGATCTTTGTTCAGGACATCATCAGTAAACACACTCATCCTCCAGGGGAAGGTAATAGGGCTCTAATAGCAAGAGCAATCACAGTGCTGGGCACTCAGGGATGTGCTTGCCTCCTCATCCCGCCCATGGGGAAGGATCTGGGTGAGCCAGCCATTTGCCTGGGATCTTCTTCTGCAGCCAAAGACCCTAATTCTCCTGGCATTTTTTTTCGGGTTACGTAAAAGGCTGGGTGCCTGTGTCACTTTTCCAGAAGCAGGATGCTTAAATTGGCACTTTCTTTCATTCCCAGAAAGATTTGACCCATTCCTGCTCAGATAATCCTGCCCACAAATGAAGACAGCCATGTACGACGATTAGTTGACCAGGAACAGATTCATATACCAGTTCCGTGAGAGAATGGGGGCGGCCGCTGAAAGAGGAGAAAGTCAGAAAGTCAGAAAGTGTGTGTTTGGAATTTACAGAGATATAAATGACTGCCCTCGTTTTTACTTAAAAATAAGAAGCACAGCATGTTAGCTCTGAGTAAGCTTGTCAGAGGGTAATTTTAAGGCAACTTACTTAAACTTTCCAAGGCTCAGTTTCCACACATATAAAATGGGTTTAATGATAGAACCAAATCTCTTAGGGCTGGTTGTGAGGATAAATGCATAGAAAGTGTGTGGAGCAGTAGCCCCTTCCTGTGTTAGCTGTTGTGGTAAAATGATTGCTATCTAAGTCATGTATCAATATTTCTCTAATGTAGGCAAATCTCCTAAAATCTATTAGGATATTCAAAACACAACCTTTTAAAGCTAATTTTATTTTCATTTTCACAGGCAAATGTTGATTTTCTTTTGCTTTCTTCCACAAGAAAATGCTTGAAGCCATCCAAGTAATAACATATGCCTGTCTTCGCTTTCGTGTTGAGATTTGGCTGACATGAACGTCCCTGAATTTTGTGGCAGTGGTGGCTGAGGGCGTCCATGTCTGAAAATATCTAGAAAATGTATATATTTTAGAAGAGACAGTTCCTCATCTGAGACAGGGAATGAGCGAGGCGTGGGAGAGAAAAAGCCTGGAGAGAGAAAATTCATGGAGAGAAAAGCCTGGTGGTGTGAGAGAAACGTAGCCAGGAGCGTAATTGAGGCCCAGAGAAAGTTTTCGCAGGTGCCCTTATGCCTTCCTTTCTGTATTCTCTGTGTAAATTCTTCTAATTCTGATGAGATAAATAACTCTAGGGTCAAGATTTAAAAAAAAAAATTATAGAAGTTTGGTGAGAAGATGCTAAGAAGAATCCAGGGAACCAGAGAGGAATGAAACCAAGCTCTGTGTCTTGGAAGGAACACACCTTGGGGAAAGAGCCAGCTGGGAAAGCAGAAGGGCTGTGGCTCCCTGTGGAATTGGCCTTCCGAGATAAGTTACAGGTCCCAAACAGGTGGATCTTTAAAGTATTGAGAAAAGATCATTTTCACTGCCCGTTATGCCCCTGCGCAGGATCCTCTGTCTGGGAAGCATGGGAGGCACAGCACTGCGAAACTGTAGGCTTTCGAACCCAACAGACTAGTTGTGTGACCTTGGAGAAATGCCTGACCTCTCTGAGCCTCAGCTGGCTCGTCTGAGGAAGGAGAGACAATCGGATTTTCCCTGAATGAGGCTGAAATGAGAACCAATCTGTGACACGTTTGTCATATTGTAGGCCCTCAAGTGTGATTCTACTTCTGTCTGTTGAACAAGCTTCCTAATTTATAGAGGGGAGGGCAGGGATGGTCTGAGCTGGGAGATTTACTCGCCTAAGTTACAAGTTAGAAAGGAGTGAAGGGGAGAGCTTTCGTTTCTGGATATTTCTATCTCACTCTCATTAGTTTACTCTGAGGCCCACATATGGTATGACCTTGTCAACCACTCAGTATGTGGGTAAATTTTTATTGTCATACTTTTTTAGTTTATCCTTGTATAAATGACATATTTCTGGAAAATTTGACTGAACGCCTGTCTGTAGGCAGACGGTTGGCTGTTTGGCTCACAGGAGAGTAGGGAAAGCCGTGTTGCCCTGAGACTCTGTGGCTGGGGGCTTCCTGGCCATGGCATATCACCTTGACCTCTCCAGGCTTTTTCTCCCCTTGTTCCATATGTAAAATATGAGGTTGATGATTAAGTTTTAAAAATCCTTTTATATCCCTCCAATTCTGTGGTTCAAGTCCTCAGTTCTTTGTATAATTTTCTAATAGCACCAGCAGATAAATGGCCAAACTTCTGTGATGGTGTTTTTCTCCCCAGGTTGGTAAATCTGAACGTCCGGAAGTTGGGACAGTGAGGACTATGGCACAGTGGCGTGTATGGATACATAACTCAGCAAGCGAGCGAGCTTCAGCGTCGAATCAGTGTTCTCTAATCCACTGGGCCTAAAGCTGAAACTGTCGGAGACTTGTTTAGGGTTCTTGGATGCAACATGTACTTGTCTTTTTGAGTTATGCCCATATGCTGTCCAGATGGCCTCTGGGTTGGTCTTCCTTATTCGAGAAGGAGGAGGGTCCTGTTCACTTATCTATATAATACTTTTCTAAAACTCACAGGATTCTAAGGATGAGGTCAGAATTCCGCCAAACCAGGAGTAAGCCACATGGATGAGAAAAATCATCTTCCACATGGGATCTGAGGTCATCCAGGGTTTGACAAATAAATGTTTTTACACATTTCTGTTAAAATATTTATAGTATTACGCTATCCTTTCAAAAAATCATTCCTGGCTCGACCTGACCGGTCATCCAACCACTGGTCCAAACTGCATTTGACAAAAGAGCTTCTATTATTATTTTGTTTCTTGTTCTTGGATCCCATGAGATTTCTGTACCTCATGATACCATGTTCTCCTTTTTTGTTTCGTGTAAGTGCATTTTTTTCTTTTAAGCAACCAGATAACTCCTGAGTAGGACAGTGGAGGAAGATGGTGGATCATTGCTAAACTTTATTGGGTTGTGGTAATACAGTTTCTCAACGGCCCCCCCCTTTTTTTTTTAAGATTTTATTTATTTGAGAGAGAGAGAGAGCATGAGAGAGAGAGAGAGAGAGCACACAAGCAGGGGGGAGGGGTAGAGGGAGAAGCAGACTTCCCACTGAACAGGGATCCTGATGTGGGACTCGATCCCAGGACCGTGGGATCATGACCGGAGCTGAAGACTGAGCCACCCAGGCGCCCATCAGCAGGCCCTTTTATCCCGTTAACTGGTGGTGCTCCAAACAAGCCACTGGACGGCTGCCTTCCCTTCAGCCCTAAGAAACTCGGTGGGTCTGGTGTGAAGGGAGATGTCACGTGTGAGAGGGTATCATGGTGGCCGCTTCTCAGAACACTAGCACTGCCCTCTGGAATCTTACTGGGCACATTCAACAGACATTGATCAAGCGCCCACTGTGCATCAGGCCCTTTGATAGGTGTGACAAAGGAATAAGACAGGGTGCTTACTTTTAAGTGGTTTATACCGTAAAGAGAGCAACAGTGTGTACAGAACATACTCTGCCAGGCATTGTTTTAAATGCTTCATGTAGGGCGCCTGGGTGGCTCAGTTGGTTAAGCGACTGCCTTCGGCTCAGGTCATGATCCTGGAGTCCCTGGATCGAGTCCCGCATCAGGCTCCCTGCTCGGCAGGGAGTCTGCTTCTCCCTCTGACCCTCCCCCCTCTCATGTGCTCTCTCTCTCTCTCTCATTCTCTCTCTCTCAAATAAATAAATAAATAAAATCTTTAAAAAAAAATAAATGCTTCATGTATGTTAGTTCATGTGACATTTAGAATGACCCCACGAGGGCAGCATGATTATTATCATCCCTGTTCTAGGTGGGGAAACTGAGGCACAGGGAAGTTAAGTAACTTGCTCAGGTATGCAGCCTGTGAGCAGCAGAGCCTGAATCCAGCCCCAGGCAGTTGACTCCAGAGTCCGGCCTCCCTCCCCAGCTCACAGGCCCTTTGCTCTGATGACCCCAGTGACATCATCTCCTTAATCCTTGTCAACTTTTTCTTCAGGCTGCTGCTCTCTTTCATAACAAGGGTTAGAAAAATAGTGTTGCTCAAAGCAAAACAAACAACAGACACCTTTCAATCCAAAAGGCACAAGGCAAAAATCTAAACAAAAAATAAGATCACTCATAATCCCATTCTGGTTCTCATTTTAGTTTATGTCCTTTCAATCTATGTGATTTGTTATTTTTGTGGAAATCTACATTTTAAAGTCTGCACTTTTCATTGAGGATTGTGTCAGGTTTTCTTTTTCTTTTTCCCACTCTATTCTTTCTTGACATAACTCTAATGACTTCATTGCTTTGAGTGTTTTAAAATCATAGTTAACCAGACATTGACACCAATCTCTTTTTGCTGGGCATTTACTTACTTCTGACATTTCACTGTCATAAGCCACATGGTCTTGCACAACTTTGTATATACATTTTTTTCATATATGTTTGATAATTTCCTTAGGTGGTTGGAGGCTTTTAACTTTTGTCATATTTGGGTGGAGAAAGCAGAATCAGATTTCAGAATCAGGTTCAAAAGGACATCTAAGTTCTTTTCACTCCTGAAGAGCTGGAAATAGTAACAGTAAGCGTCTGAAGCATGCTGCAAGCCATTCATCTTCTGCTTTTTAGGAGAAATGGGAAAACTTAAGATTTGGGCTTTTGGAATTATAGGGCATCTTCTTCCTGACAAATGGATTCATGATTCTAGCAAGGGTTAATGAAACCAAGATGTAGCTGGTCGTGAAGAATCACCCAGTTGGGATGATGGAGAAATGAACACATGAGGATCAGAAGACACAGAACAGGTTCAGCAGGAACTTTGCAGAAGTGGAAATATAGAGAGGCTGACAGGCCAGGAGGGAAAACACAGTGTGAGAGGTAAACGGGAGGTAAAGGTCCGTCAAGCAGCGGGCAATTCCATGGAAAGGGAGCCATTCACAGTGGTTGAACACCAACTTCACAGCTACATAGAGTTGAGTCTGAAGCCTGACTCTCCTTCTGACTTGCTGTGTGTCAGCACAGCACTCAGTCTTTCTGAGCTTCAATATCTTCATCTATAAAATGGGCATGTTTTAGTTCCTGCTTCACAAAGTTGTTGTGAGGGTTTACTCAGACTGTGTAAGTAAAAGTTTAACTGCTTGTGTGATGGCTGCTTTGTGCAGGGCATTGGACTATTCCGTGTTCATTATGTTTATCAGCATCAACATGACTGTGGGGAGGGGATCATGTGGTGAGAGATCAGGGCTCATGCACTGCGGAGGACCCTGCAAACCACTGGGGAAGTTTTGCTTTTTTGGGAAAGACAAGAAATTAAAGGGTGCCATGTGACATTTATGAGGAATGAATGTTACACTTTATCTTCCTGAAGGACAAAGGAGGATCATCTTGGAATTTCCCGTCTGCTTTCTGAAGCAAACCAGGGCAGTTTGGGGGCCTTTGCTGAGGGGCCGGTGTCCTCTTCAGCAAGGTGGGCATGACTAGATAGGCTTATGGCTTCTACTTCAACATCTCTCTGGCATTTAAAAAAAAAAATCACATTTAGAGCTCGCTCTGTATTAAGATTCTTTTGGGTGCTTTCCTCAAAGGTAAAGAAGGGGGGAACTTCATTGGCTCAGGTCCCTGGGATTTCTAGGGATTCAGTGGCTGCAGACAGAGCAGGAGAGAGGGCTCAGATGTTGTCCTTGAGATGCTCTTTCCCTTCCCACCTCTTGGCTGGGCTTTCCTGGGTATCCTTGTTTCAGGGACCAATGTGTCCTGCAGCTCGAGGCTTACAGCATCCTCACAGGTAATGATGCCAGCAATAAGAAGTACCTCCTTTCTGCTGCTCCCAGGAAAAGGCCCAGGGAACCGTGTCTTGAGCTGGATTTCGCAGGAGTCGCACCCCCATTCCTGGGCTGGCCACCGTAGGAAAGGCTTGTCTGATTGGCCAGGTCTGGGTCCCTGCGTTCACCTCTGCGGAGCCACTGGAAGGGGTGGTTCCCCAAAGAGATGCTGGAAAGACAAAAAGCAAAGAAAAGAGGGCAAAGGAAGGAAGGGAGGGAGGGAGGAAGGAAAAAGGAAGGGAACTATAGGGCTATCACAAACTCCGAAGTATCTTACAATTAGTTGCCTTACACCCGTGCTCTGCAATGCTCATTTCCAGCTTGGTTTATCAAGGACTTTTTTCTTGTCTTTTCCACCTCTGCCCCCACATATGGGTGATTTTTAAGTCAAGTGTGCTTTTCATCACCTGAAGCTTCAGCAGTTGCTGGGAAGCCCGCTTCTTTAAGCTTAGGGGGTCATTAGTAGCCTATCAGCCACCCTGTGCAGCTCAACTTCTCCCTGCAGACTCTAAAAATACCCAGAGGCACTCAAAACAAACAGCGAGGCGCTGTGTGCGCAAGCGCGGGCACATCCCGTCCGGCTCTCCGAACCGCCTTAGCACCGCCGCTGCGGAGAGAGCCATCGGCTCGCGCGGCGGCTCTGTTCTTTATTTTTTACTTTTCGTTGTGGCTTACCTATGCTGCTGTTTATGCAGAGGAGAAAGAAAGTGTTGTTGATGGAACAGAACTGACGGAAGAAAGGGAAAGAGGGAGACAGACTCCAAACTTGTTCCCACTGTGTTTTTGCAGCTTGCCGTAGACCTGAACTAGGATGTGGCAAGAGATCAGACCAGTCCAGGGAGCAGCCAAGATTAGCTGGGATTTAAAATAAAACCCTTTAACAGGAGGTCACCTAGAATAACGCTCACGTATGTATCCGTGAAGAGGCCTGAGGACCATATCCGGAGAAGGTTAGTGCTGACAAATGAGCCCCAGGGCCACAACCCAGGGTGGCTTTTCAAAGGCAAAGCAAAAATCAGTGCCCTTTCCGTGGAATTCTTAGGTGCAGTTGAGCCATCCAGGGAATCGAGGTTTTCTTGTTTCAAGGAGGTGTCCCATTTCATGGAGCCGAGTTGGCTTCATCTGCCCTGTGTCTAACACTATGGGGACCTGCCTGGCGCTGATTGTCTTATCAAACCCATGAGCACTTGAGTTTTTTGGAACCTGGCCAAGGGATTAAATGATAACAGTAGACGGGTTATGAAAATATGTGAGTCATTACAGATGTGACCTTTTAAAGATTGCCTGCAGAAATCAGATGTCTCCTTAACAAGGTAATGAACCTTGTCATTAAGCATGCAAGTAGTCTTTTGCTGTTGGTGCTTAAGTGAAATCTAGTAGATGTCCCTCGTGATGATCATGGAAAGGAGAAAGAAAATACACAGCTTTTTTTTTTTTTTTTAAGCAACTCTATGGACGTGTGGACTACAGGGAACATTTGTTTTAGCTATTGGGGATTGCCACGCGATGAATAGATTGCCCAGAAGTTGCTCTCAAGCAACTTTTCAGTTGGCTGGTTTTATGGCAGGATTCTGGGATTTAAATTAAAAAGTTAAGCCTTGTAGGGTAAGCATGAGTAAGTTCTTGGGACAGAATGTACTCAGCATTGTTTCCATCCATACGTGAGTGGAGGAAGCGTATGTACCCTGGACATATGCTTCTCATTGGAAAACGCGATCAAATGTCTCTCTCTAAACTGGCTCTCCAAGAAAGTCCTTGGCACCTTCTCAAGCCTTAAGTGAAGGCTTCTAAGCTCCCAAATTGCTAGGTGGTCTGTCCCAAGGAACATGTCAGAGGCAGGGGCGCCTTGCTCTTTGTGGGTGGGAGTTTGCTCATCCAGGATTCCGTGCCTGCCTTCTTTAAAAAAAACCTGCATTGTTTATTTCAGTGGGATTGCCTAAATGTGGCAGAGGCTTTGAATAGTTTTGTGAATCTAGGCAGCTGTAATTGCGGTGTTAGTAATAATAATAGCAGCCGTAACAGGAGCTGACATTTCTATAGCGCTTTCTGTGTGCCAGGCTGTTCTCTGTGTCACAGATTCTAACGCACTTAATCCACAAACAGTGGGGCTACAGATTTATCTCTCCATCCCCCCCTGCTCCTTCCACGGCTACAACTAGCCAGGTTGGCTATGCGCCCTTTCCAAGACCAGCTGTCAACTGCATCCATCAGACCTGACTTTGAACACCGTTGGATTGAAGAGAGCCACAGGTTGTGTATTTGTTTGGACACAAGCTTGCCTTTTACGCTTTTGGGGGTTTTGTGAGCAGTAAATCCAAAGCACACCATTTATCAGTCCCACGAAGAGATTCCGTTACAGGCAAAGACCCATTTTGCCCACCCCCCGCCCCGGGCCTTCTTGAACACATTTGAAAGGTTCTTATTTTATGCTCAGTGGTTAAACTTCATGGAAAAGAAGTGGACTGTTAGAGTTGCTCATAAAGACACAAATGGCCCATGTGAATGGGAAGGGGGAGCTCTTTTGGAGAGAAAGATTTTTCACAAACCAGACCAGGTGTGTGACAACTTCAGACTGCTTCGGGTCAGTCAGCGTTAATGTCCTCCTTTTTTGGCCTTTCCTCTGCCTTTGATGGAAGATGCGTGATGGGCAGCAGCAAGCTGCTTTAAGATTGCGGTCTTCCTAGGAGGCAGCATCCCCCGAGTGTCTGGTGTGTCATCATCCGGACAGTGTTTCAGAATAATAAGTCCCTGAAGTAATACTGTGCAAAAGCATCAGGTCCTTTCCACTCGAGCCTACGTTTTAGGATCTGGGGACTCTGTCCTTTCCTAAATTCACATATTGCTTTTCCTTCCAGACTGTGGAATCCTAAACTGGGACTGGAATGTGTTTTGGGGGTGGGAGGCAGTGGTATTACTGATTCTATTTCCAAGTGTGAAACCAGTGGCCTCGGGTTGGATTCAGGGGAGCTCGCCTCGTTCGATGTGGCTTTATTCTTCTGGCTGAAACTACTAAGGGAAGTTTCGTGTGCCCCTGCACAGGTGTTTTCGTTTAAAAATGCCCATGTCATGAAACAGCCTGGGAACCTGGGTTTCTTAAAGAAAAACCCACATTGGAATAAAGGGAAGGGATATTTGCAGTTTCCTAGATCATTTAGATCATGTAGGTCTCCAAAAGAGATGACTGAGGTCAAAAACCAAAGAAAACCAGTGGAACAAACAAAACAAAAAAGACCGACCAATAAACAAAAACTTACTCTACCTGTTTGGGGCCTAAATGATCTAGATTTGATAAATGTGACAGGCAAAATCAGCTGGACAGGGGCGAAACCTGCATGAATACGCCCCCTCCGGCCTGTCTTTGAGGGTTAATTTCAGGGGTCCCTGAGAGGAGGTTCATGTCTTCTTAGCTGCTTGATGATTTTTTTTTTTTTTTTTACCATATGAGTCTTCCTTGGATGCAGGATGAAGATCTGGGCTTCCATTCTGGTGCAGCCACTTAGCCTTCTGGTTAGGCAACCTTTCTTTTTTTTTTTTTTTTTAAGATTTTTATTTATTTATTTATTTGACAGAGTTAACGAGAGCAGGAACACAAGCAGGGGGAGGGAGAAGCAGGCTTCTCGCGGAGCAGAGAGCCCTATGTGGGGCTTGATCCCAGGACCCTGAGATCATGACCTGAGCCAAAGGTAGACCCTTAAGGACTCAGCCACCCAGGAGCCCCTAGGCAACCTTTCTGAGCCAGAGTGACCTCATTTGCATATGGAGTTGGTAACCACGCCCCTTCGGTATTGATCAGATGGAGCCATGGATGTAGAGCATCTGATCGTAGAGCATCTGGTCCATAGTGTGGAGAGGATTAAATGAGCTAATGCAGGCAGAATGTTTGCTGCCTTGCCCTGCACAGAGTTAGCGGGAACCATGCCTTTGTTTCTCCTTTACCCTGTTGGCTACCAGCCCTCCTGACTCTCATGAAGACCCTTGTGTCTCCCTGGCTTGCCACTTGGTGTGTGTGTGCCAAACGTGCTGCATTTCTGGAAGCTCACCCCTGCCTGCAAAGTAGTTCCTTCAATCTCCAAGTGATCCAAGCCTTTCCTGGCCAGCAGCCATCGATGTGTGGGTGTCGAATAGATTTGTAGAATAGCATCTCTGAGGATTTGAAGTCCGAGGGAAAGACAATAGAGTCACATCTTAAAGCACATGGAAGTAATCTGTTCTTCTGAAGCTGACCCAGGCTTCTAAATTGAAATGCTGCCAGCTTTTTTGGTTGTTGTTGTTATTCACAATTTAAAACAGATTTGATGTCAAATCAAGATGAATACTTATTCACATACATAGGTGGAAACAATATAATTACAAAGACCAACGCATTAGTTTCTAAACTGAGAATGTCAGTGGTTTTGATCCTCCTGTCATTTGAATGTTTAGTTTGTTTTTTCAACACTGAATTTAAAAAATTTTTTTAGATAATTTTAGACTTAAAAGAGGAATTGCAGAAATAAGACAGAAAGTTCCCGGGTGCCCCTCACTCGGCTTCCTGTAATGGTCACTTCTCACACAACCATAGAACATTGGTTAAAACCAAGAAATTAACCCTGCTCCGATATAGTTAACTTAGAACTCATTTGGATTTCCCCAGTTTTCCCACTAAGGTCCTCTCTCTGTTCTGGGATCCAATCCAGGATCCCACATTGCACTTAGTTCTCTGTCTCCTTCCCCAATGACAGTTGCTTAGGTCTTCCCTTGTCTCTCGTGACCTTGACATTTTTGAGGAGGACTGATTGGTTATTTTGTAACATGCCTGTCAATTTGGGATCATCTGATAGTTTTTCCACTCCTAGCCTTTTAGTTGACTGTTCTACATATACTTTGTTGTCCAGGCTAGGGATCCAGTGACAAAAATGGAAGTTTCAAGGCCTAAGAAATTATCCACTCATTTCTGAGACCAGCCTGACTGGGTATTATAGATCCTGGAGATTTAAGAATATGGTCTCCGGAGCCAGAGGACCCGGGTTCCATTCCTGGCTCTGTGACTTACCTGCTTGCTGTGTGACCTTGTGATCTGACCTCTCTGTGCCTTAATGTGTTCACCTACAGAATGGGAATGATCTAGAACTGACTTCTTAGGGTGTGGGTGAAGATTGAGTTGAAGCACAGAGCACCTAGAGCAGTGCCTTGCATAGAGCAATCACTGAACATCTCTTAGCTGTTACCACTGCTGCATCCTCGGCAGCCCCACCTCACGAAGTTTAGGTCCAGTGACCTCCTGATGTCACTTCTTGAGCCTGCACGTTGAGGCATGGCTCTGACCACAGTGATGACTTTGCAGCAAAGCCCTGAGGTTTGGGGGCACAGTCGTCATGTCCCATCTAGAAAACCTGTTTTTGCTGGGGGGTTGAATCTGGGCTGCCAGGACCACATGGAAGTTCAGTCTCCAGGGCCTCCTGGCTGTGTGCTTGTTGCATCCGAACCCCCTTTCTGTCCTCTGCTTTTCTGTCCCCCTCACCTTGGCGCTCTGTCTTTACCTTGTTCCTCTGAATTGACACAAGGCAGTGAGGCAGGGTGGTTGCACACCCAGCTTCTCTAGAAGGACTAGCTGGGCTTGATTCTCATCCCCATCACTTAAAAATTTACTTTGCTCTCTGTTCTTTATTATTATTATTATTATTGTCTCTAAAAGAGGCTGTTAGTAATAATTATTACCGTTGACAGAGGCTTTACTGTGAGTCACCACTGTAAATGTTACCTTTATTTTTTATTTAATCCTCGTCACACCTGTATGACATAGCTATTAGCATGATCCCATTTTACAGATGAGGAAACTGAGAAGCAGCAAGTTTAAGTGACTTGCCCTAGATTACAGAGCTAAGATGTAGAGCAGTCAGGATTCAAACCCAATCTGGCTTTGGAGCCCAGGTTCTTAGTCACTATGCTCTTGGCCACAAGGGGTCTCAGAGGGTTTCTGCGGGGGTTAAATAAGATCATCTATATAAAGCACTTAGTGAAGTGCTGGCTTAGAGTTAATGCTCAGTAAACTTTAGCTATTATTAATCCCATGATCTGATTTCTGTTCCTGTGGCTCATGGTTCACATGATTCTGGGATGCAGCTTCTTGGTATTTGTTCATGGACTTGGTGCTCTGCACCTTTGGGCAGTGGGCCCCTGGCCCAGTCCCCAGACCAGTGTACCCCCTGCCCATTCTGCATTGGTCCTACAGCCTAGCAGATGGGGTCACCCACAGCTCTCTACCTTGATACAGCTCAGCCTGCAGTCCTCTGTCTATTTCTAATCTACTCAGTGTCTGGTGTTTTCACTTCTCTTCCGCTTAGTTTCACCTTGCATCTCCAACCTTTGCTTCTGCTTCTCTGTCCCTGGTTTTGGGCTTCTTCCCCTCCCCCACAGCCTGGCCTCATGCCTGCCCCGGACCAGCTGCTTCCTGTCCCCAGGCTGGGTCCCTGGGATTTGTCGTGTGGCACCGTCTGGGGCAGGTCCTCATGACTGGCACCCCTGCTGGGTCTGCCCAACTCAAGAAGGGGCTCACCCCTGTTAGGGAAATGGCAACACTTGGCTGTGGGCCTCGAGGGCTGAAAGAAGGTATTCAAGGAGAAAAGAGTACCCAAGGATAGCTGCAGGAGGGACAAGGCAAGAGGTGGCCAGCATTTTGTTCCCTGGTCCCGGGAAGCCCTGTCCTTCATTCTGTGACTAGAGGCCCTTTGTGTTCCCCTGGGCTCTGGGCCAGCCACCGTCTGTGGGAGGAGGCCTTCTCCCAGCCCCAGCTATGGCTTAGGTGCTGCTTCGGTGGGACCTGGTGCTTCTAGACACCACAGGCCTGAATCTCTGACTGTGCTGTAAGGCAGGGAGGTGTCCTAAGCAGAGTCCAGATGCTCCAGCCAGACTGCCTGGGCTTTCAACCCAAACTCCCAGGTGCTAAATGAACTCAGGCAAGTTCCGGAAATCCTCTCTGCCTCGGTTTCTTCATCTGTATAATGGAGCTTCTAAGGGTACCTACCTCACAAAGTGGGTCCTGAGACTTTGCATCTCCCAGGTGACAGTTGCTTAAGTGTCCTTTCATTAGCAAGAAGCTGAGCACGTTAAGGTAGCTGGCTGTACCTCCGGCCATTTGGTAAAGAATTAACACTACAAAGGCGATGCCTCAGGCATCGTTGTAATGGCGCCTCTCTGAAAGGCCTTGAGTGAGGTCACAGAGTCTTCCTTCGCAAAGATTTCTAGGCATCATTGGCATATGCTCTAATTTGGTGGTACTAAGAGAAACAAGGTCACTGGTTCAAATTCAGCTTCTCAGGGGACCAGGCTGCTATGCTTTGCTCCGCAGATGTAGACTGTTACTCAGTAGCCATTGGCTGCCAAAGTCGTGTAACAGGGCCGGTGAGGGAAAGAGACCAATCCACGGGTAACTGAGGGCTGAGGTTTGGTGACTTTGCCAGAGAGGCCCAGCAAGGCCGTGGTGTGGCAGGACTCAAACCTGTGTCTGACCGGCTGCAAGATCTGTGCTGTTAATCAGATCCTGGCCACATGTGGTCAGGATCCAGGCAAATGATACAGCCTTACTGCAGGTGTGAGATGGATGTCCGATGAAATGAGAGCTGGTTCCACGGGGCACAGGAGACGACTGGGGGAGCACTGATGACAAATTCAGTGACGTCCCATCATATGGTGAGACGGTCATTTCCTTTTCGAATTCTTCAATCTTGTTTGATTATGACAAGGTTAAAACGTGTGCTGCCGTGTTTAACTGCTGCCCTGAAACCTTTCAACTTCCTTTAAAAAAGTTTTTTTTTAAAGTAGGCTCCATGCCCAGTGTGGAGCCCAACGTGGGGCTTGAACCCACAACCCTGAGATCAAGACCTGAGCTGAGATTGAGAGTTGGACGCATGACTGACTGAGCCACCCAGGCGCCCCTCAACTTCCCTTTTAAACAGAGAGGGCGGGCGGCCGAAGACTCAGCAAGCAGCACCTAGCTCAAAGTCAATAAAAATGTTTGTGGTCATGTGCATTTTCATAGCCCCCCTTCTATTCATCAGTGCTAACTGGTTTTCCGTGGATAGAAGTAATGTAAAAATCCCTCTCAGGATGCATGTGTTTAAGGAGAAAGGATCAGTCGGTGTTAAACACTAGTAAGTAACGGATAGCCGAGATGGTATTCAGATAGGGCAAAAATAGCCTCTGTGTGGCCTCTGTGAGTGACCCGGGCGTGAGAAATGCTGCGACAGACCGTAAGTAGTTTTCAGCCTGATGCGTGATAGCACGTGGTACGTACTCAATAAATGTCAAGGATAGAGGGAAGGGAATGCAGCTCTTGCTTCTGATATGTGAATAGGAGAAAAGAAACGAGCCATTTGTAAAGTGGATGAGACAGTCTTTCCCTTGAGAGTTTGGGTCTGGACTTAGCTTGTTCTCAAGGCTGATGGATCAAGTTGGGGATGGAGAAAATGAAGTTGGCTGTGGTCCTCAGTGAACCACAGAGGCTGAGTGCCGGGAATGGAGCACGGTTCTCAGGGTTGGATCTTGCATTAAAAATGGGTGGCTCCAGGTGGGATTTCCCCGAGGTTGCCCGGCCACCGTGTGACTGGTGCTTTCACCCGTCTCCGGGCCAGGATCCTCATCTTCACTCTTTTCCCCACGTAGCTACCAGGCCTGAATGGGTCTGTGGTAAAACCCAGACAACTCTGAGTCCAGTCTGCCATTCTCTAGGTCCTCACCAATTCCTGGCCCGGCACAAGGCACCGTGAGTTACAGAGAAAGAGAAAAAAGTAAATAATCATCTCCAAGTTCAAGGAGGCAAGGCTATGCTGTATGATTTTGCCCTCAGACAGGTATCATTTGGAAGGTATGTAGCCTGGGTCTCCTATGATAAAGTCAGTCAAAAAGGTCCCCCGGGAGTGACAAGTCCTGTATCAATCAGCTCTCACCAGGTTATGCTTCTATAACAGCAAGCCCCAAATCTCTATGGCTTACAACCACAAAATCTGTTTCTTGCTTCTGAGTTACATTTGGTTGCAGGACACCTGTTGCAGGTGTCCTTCCTGTATCCTCCATGTGGGACCCCGGCGGAAGAAGCAGCCTCCTTCTGGGTCATGCCTCTCTTGTAGCAGAGTGGGGAGAAGAGCGATGACAGGACTATGGCAAGTTTCTCGATGCTGCTTCTGGGAGGGATCACGTGTTACTTCTATTCTGTGTTGGTCCGGGTTCCTAGTAGAAGATTCTAGATTTTCTATTTGGGAGGTGCAGGAAACATCGGTAAGGAAGTGGGGAAGTGGAAGGCAGCCAGCAGAAGGTGGGTTATCAAGTCCGCTACCAGTGTGGTTAACTCCTGTTTAATCCCATGGGGAAATTCACAGAGACGGGACAAATCACATGCTCAAAGCTGTCCTCTTGAGGAACAAGGGAGCTGGTATATTTACACATCCAAACCTGCCCATCATTGGCTGAGGGCTACTCCTGGGGGTTTTAATTGCCCAGCACTTCTGGCCTGTGTGGGGGCAGAGTAGCCTGCTAACTTCTTAGAAAGCCCGAAGGCAGAGACACAGCGGCTGGCAGGTGGAAGATGCTGGACTGAGAAAGGTGGGTGGGGCCACCCAGAGCATCTGCCACATGCTGTCGTGCCATTGGCCAAAGGTAGCTGCAAGGCAAAGCATGTCTTTAGGGATGAGGGAAGTATAATCTTCCTTCAGAGGTGCTGCAAATATCTGGGGACCAAAGCACAAGTTGCTGTAGATCCTGAGCCAGTAAACTCTTTGGTCAGAAGAGTGGGTGAGGCCTAACTGAGAGCTACCGGGTAGACCAGTGGCCTGACTTAAGCACCATTGACATCTTGGGCTGGATAATTCTTTGCCCTGTGCATTGTGGGATATTTAGCAGCATTGTGGCCTGTGCCCACAAGATTCTGGGAACATCTCCCACCTCTAGTTGTGACAAGCAAAAATGTCGCTAGACATTACCAAATGTCCCCTAGGGTGCAAAATTGTCCCTGTGGAGAACCACTGATGTAGATCATATATGCATTGCTAATTCCCAAAGAATTGAAATAAATTGTAGGTGCGTGGATGGAGTTGCTCACAGCCTAGTGGAGGACCCTGTGTTGCAACAGTTTGAAATACATAAAGAAAACAAATTGTGCAGGAGTGGGAAGCATCTATTCTGTTGAGGGGAGGGGATGGTCAGGGAAGGCTGTATAGAGTCAGAGATAGCTAAGCAAGGTTTTTTTTTTTTTTAAGATTTTATTTATTTGAGGGAAAGAGAGAGTGCGCGAGGGGTGGGGAGCAGAGGGGGAGGGACAAGCAGACTCCATGCTGAGCATGGAGCCTGATGCTGGGCTCGATCTCATGACCCTGAGATCATGACCCGAGCAGAAATGAAGAGTCAGATGCTCAATTGACTGAGCCACCCTGGCACCTCCTAAGCAAGGTTTTAAAGGATGAAGAGTTTTCCGGATGAGTGATCCCCATATGTGGAAGTTAAATACAGTCTGATGATCAGAGTGACTTGGGAATGCCATAACGGCTGCTGGGAAATGCTGAGCGCAGGGTCTTCTCACACTCGGAAAGACTGGGCTGCAGCACTGTAGTTAAACCAGCTTACCATGTGCTTGATCGTGTGCAAGGAGCAATGCCAAGGGCTTTGGGGGCTCTTAGAGGAGGTGTTCAAATGGCACGGATGCAGCTCCCTCTCAGAGTGACCAGAAATGCCTTTGCTCTATTATCTCGGTCAAGAGAGAAGGCCAGATATTTCTAGTCTCCCTCGGTTTCATTTCCTGTCCCATCCACTGTGCTGTTTGCAGCGCAGTATCGTGCAAAGAAATTGGATACGCTTTCATTACTTAATCTCTCTGCCTCAGTTTCTGCACCAGTTACATGGGGACCAGCAGGTTCTCTCTCTTGCCAGCCTCACAGTCTGGCACTAACCAGACAATAAAATTACACAGCATTACTCGTGAGTTCAGACGGATCTGGTCTCAGTCCTGCTGTGCCATCCGTTGGGTGGGGATGTCTCTGACTCCATTTTCTCATTTTCCCACCTGTAAAATGGGTGTAATACTCACCTCATGGGATTGTCTGGAGGACCCAACCGTGCTATGCCTACAAGCTCTCAGCCCTGCTCCTGGCACACAATAAGCATAAATGACGGTCATTACCATAAATGTTATAAAATAGACTGAATTTGCAGAATAGCTCACGTCTGTCAAGTGCATGTTATGCTCCAGGCACCATCGGACATAGTTGCCTGTATATATTAACCTATGAGTACTACGGATACTGTGATTATCTCCATTTTACATATGGAGAAACTGAGGCACAGAGACATATGTACGGTTTGTGAGTGGTACTCAAATACCAGTAAACTGAGCAAGCAAGCAATTACCTTGCTGGATTGTTTAGTACCTGGCATTTCCCCATCACTTTTTGAAAAGAAATCAGGGCTTAGCTATCGAGTTACTTTTACCAGATTATTGGAGCCAGTGTAGCCATTCCCGGGTAAATGAACTTTTCTCCCTGTTGGCCTAAGGTCCTTAACACACTCACAGAATATTAATAAGATGGTGAGCAGAGATTTATTTTTAACCACGGTATCTGAACTGGCTTCCCAGGGTGCGTCTACTTGGGTAAATGATGAACCACCCCCAACTGACCCCTTCCAGAAATGTCTGTGAGAGCAACACAAAGGGAACTTTCAGCTGCTTGCCTCCCCCCACGGCCCCCACCCGTGGCCCACCCCCGGGCGATCGAGGAGCTGGTGGCCAGGCTGGCCACCAGCTCCAGAACAGTGGGGGGCTTGTCTCTCCCTTTGTGTCAGGGACACATATGGTGTTCTTGGGGTTGGAGGGAGCAGATTCTGTGCCAATGCTGCTTTTTAATCCAGCCTCCATAGACGGAGCAGCAGCAAGGGAAAATAGCGCAGGGCCCGGTGGCCCCAGTGTCGGAGGGCCAGGCTCTCTCCGCCTGTGCCCTGTGCTTGCTGAGCCCTCGGCCCTGACGGCTTCCCTTTGCAGGAGGAGCACACAGAACTCCGGGAGGACGCAGCTCTGCCTCCTGGTCCCATCCTGGGAGTTGGGGAATGAAAGGTGTGGTTGCTCCTCTTGTTCAAAGCACCTGCTGAGTGCAGAGACGATGACTGGGGTTTCTCCCCTCTTCGGCTCGGGCCCTGTGTCCTGGGGCATCTTGCTCTCCCTCTCGAGGCCTCATTCTGGAAGGTGGAGATCATACTGAGGCCTCATCTGGAAGGTGGAGATCATACCTCTGTACAGAGCGTTGCTGAAAGCACTCAGCCTAGAGCACTGGCCGGTGGAGTGCCCTGAGGGCGAGTTCTTCTGTTGGTCACCTTAAGGTAGAGCCAGATCTGTGGGAGATGCCCCTGTGGGGACTGGCGTGCTGGGGTCCCACTGCCTGAAAGCGATCCTAAAGCACCCTCTCGTTCTGGATCCCGAATCTATCTGAAACTCTCTGATGAGCCCCCTATTTTACAAATAGCAAAAACTCTTGGCAACCCAGAAGAAGAGGCCTCTGTGCAGCTTTGCTCTCATGAGTGTGTCCCAGGCTCCAGCCGGGTCCCTTGCCTCGCTGCCAGGGAGCAGCCCGCAGCCTGCCTCCCCCTCAGACATCCACGGGGCTGCAGCAACCTCAGAACATTCCGAGGCAGAATGTGAGTGCTGTGTTGGCTGTGCCTGACTAATGGAGTGGCTGGTTGTTTGCTCGTCATGACACCCCAAAGACGATTGTACCTGCCATGCCTCACCCACACCCACCCCTGCCTCCTCCGCTTCTCATCCCTTCTCTCATATTCGTGCCTTATGTGTACCATCTCTACAGAGGTAGTGAACTCCTCCAGGAAGAGGCAGGGTGGTACGGTGGTCATGGGCACGGGCTCAGGGTGTGAATCCCAGCTCTGCCATTGAGCTACTGTGTGAACTTGGGCAAGTTACCCAGCCTCTCTGTGCCTTCCAGTCTCAAGATGGGAGTCATGGTAGTGCCTGCCCTCTGGAGTTGTTGAAGGATTTAAACAAGCCCAACACATGTAAAGCCCTTCAAATGGGCCCAGCATATGGTGAGTCCTCCATGAAGGTTAGCTGGTATTGATATCCCACAGTGATAAATGTCGCCAAGAGAGGATGTAGGTATGGCAACTAGAAGGACTTCAACATAGTAGTCCAGCCACCGAGGAGAGTTGAGATCTGGCTGCGGAGGTGCCATGGATTCTACTGGTAACTCTCAATAGCAAAGTTGCTCAGAGGACAGTAAAGGCTCATAAAGTCAATAACTGTTTTGCCTAAGAAATATTTGTGGGACAAGGCACCTGGGTGGCTCAGTTGGTTGAGTAGCTGACTCTTGATCGCGGCTCAGGTCTTGATCTCAGGGTTGTGAGTTCAAGCCCTACGTTGGGCTCCATGCTGGGTGTGGAGCCCACTTAAAAAAAAATAAAAAAAAAAAAAGGAAATATTTGTGGGACGAATCAATAAGGATGATAATAAATAATAATAGTTACCAGGTGTTACATGCTGTTACATGTATGCTGATTGATTTAATTTTCACAACAATCCTATGAGACATTATTATTATTATTATCCCTCTTTATGAATGACATATTTGAGGCTCAGAGTTGTTAACTAGTCTGCCCAGCACCACCTAGCTCATGAGTGGTAGAAATGGAATTGAGAAGTGGCGTTCTTGTCTGTGGATGCCATTGAAGGTGACTTGGGGACTGGTGTTCAAATTTATCTCAAAACAGGAAGTTGACCTTTCATGTTACATTTAATTAGAAAACAAAACAGAGGTCCCTCAACAAAACCCATGAATAAATTAAGCTGTAGAACATTTAGAATTTAAGCATAGAGAAAGGATTGGAAGCCCGGAACAACATCTCCGGACCTTAAAAGGAGCGGGTTTCTTTCATTTACATTGGCAACTAGAAGTGAAAGGCACAGTACTTTGATGGGGTCTGGGTTAAACATCCGGGAGCAAGGCTGCCAGAGATGAAGGGGTTAATGATCACAGGTGGATGCAAGGCTGGAAGATGGAGGAGAGGAGATAGGGGCCGAGAGAGGGTAGTCCAGTAACTGAGTGACCGGCTCAGGGCCCCCGGGGCGATCAGCTGGGAGAGCCATGTGGAAACCGCTGTAGTTCTTGCTTAAGGAGAGGAAAGGGACGTCCCAGCGCCAAGAGAAGCCTGATGAGGTCTTTGCCTCCCATAATTACACAGTGTTCAAACAAACACTTAGCAACCTTGAGCTTTCCAGCCAATTGACAACAGTCCGTAGGACAGTGTGTTACTTCTTTGACATCAGAACGCTGGCTAGGTAAACTATAAAGCACCTGACAGGTTTTCCTCGGACGTACAGCGGGACCGGGATGGAAGACAGAGCTTGCTGTGGCACTAGGTGGTCAGTGGGTTCCTGGAGAAGAGAGGATGGTCAGGTCAGAAGTCTTGGGTAGGGTGCGGGTGGGCAGGGAGGGGAGATGACACGGAAGGAATCACTGTATTCCTGGAGAAAAAGGAGAACTGGAAAGGTGGAACAACAGGTTATTATAAAACACTCACTGGAGCCTCCTTTAGCGTGATATTTAGCAAGGACGCCTGCTTTTCTCAGGGGCTGAAGTAATGTGAGCTTCCTCTCTCCAACCGGCTTCTCTCTAGAAATGGCGTTTCAGAGAAAGGAGGAGGAAAAATTGGGAAGCGAATTGATTTATCACAAAAACAGTTGGCTCTGAAAGGACTCAGAATGGTAAATAAATTGCGCAGGTCCTCGCACCCCCGTGCCCAGTAATGAACCAGGCGCTAGTATGCTTCTCGGTGAATATGTATTGAATGAATTAATGAATGAATATGTGATATCTGTATCTTCCCATATAGAATTGCCCCCCTTGAAACGCTTGTTTAAATAACACATGGATGAGATGTGGGAAAAGTTGTATCTTTTACCAAAATAATCACCTGTGATTGCATCTTGAAGCACTTCAGCACCCAGGAGACCTCGTCCTCAATGAGTATGTCTTCAGCATTCAACCCCAGACTCTTTCTAGAGGTTCTAATGGTCCTGTCTTCAGCAATTACTGCTGAAGACACTGGTCCAGATAAAAATACATGAATCCCAACTCTGCCATTTCTCCACTTGTGAAGCTGTATTTCCACTTGCAAGTACGGAATAATGTGAATGACTTCATTAAGATTGTATTGTCAACGGGTTAACCCTGCTACAAAAGCTCTTGGATCCAAATATTCAAAAGCAAAAGTGCACGCGATTGTGCACTGTTACTGGTACTTGGTGTGGAGGGAAAGCCAGCAGGCTTGGTTTGCGTGGCAGGAAGGTACTTTCTGATATTGCTAAACACATAAGGTATTTGGTGCAACATTCTGCCCTGTGATTCTGGTGTTTCTCCTTCTTGCAGCACAGAGTATAGGTGTTACAAAGACCACCAGCTCCTCTTGCTGTTTCTTCTCTTCAAATTATTCCTGTTTTCCTCCAGAATTGGAAAGAAAATGGCTGACGATCATTCTCATCTATGGAATGTTCACTAGGTTTTGGGAACAGGTTTAGGATTTATCAGAATTGAGACAATATTCAAATACTCTATCCTTTTAAATGTCGACTTCTGTTTTCAGAAGCCCAAAAAGATGATTAAAAAAAAAAGTAATAAGTCAAATGAAGTAGAAGCTGCTGATGGCAAGAATTCAGGAAATCAGAAAGAATAGATCAAGTATGGGAGAGTTGAATTTTGAGGGAGGGCTTTCTGCATGTGCTTGGCACTATTATAGCTGATACAAAGCTAGGCAAAACCCCATGGTTTTCCTTTTTTACAATAATATAAATGACTTATTCTGTCCATATTTTGGCCCATGTCTCCTCACTATTTAAAACTAATTCCTCGAAGTTCATTTGTTCATAGTTTTTTTTAAGGCTATTGATACTGGGATTATGTAAGTTTTATATGCTCATTGCAGAGAATTGCTAAAATATTTAAAAGTATAAGTAAGGAAAAAAAATCACCTATCGTTCCATGAACCAGAGGTCGTCACTATTAAAATGTGTTGCCTGATGGTCATAATATATGACTATATGTATTTGAGATCTTGCTATATACCTTCATCCCTTATATCTCCTTTTGAGACTGCCAATCCTTTTTTGTTAAAGAAAAAGGAACTTAAATTACTTTCCTATGAATTCTTGTTCTGAACTTCCTTCTTAGGTCCACTCTTACATCGTGTAGGGCCTGCTTCGTGCCCAGCTTCATGGATATGCGCTCGGTTGCCATATGGGAATACGGATGAGAAATTACATCTTTTAATATCTCTGTTCTATTTTACCATCACTGTGGCATCATTTGCTTAACCTTTTGCAATGATTGAACTGGGTTGTTTCCACTGTCTGTGTTTTATAGTAGCGCTGCAAATGACCCTTTCTGTCTGAGCTGAATTTATTTTTCTTGGAGCTTGTTCCATGCACCATGTTCCCCAAATGGGCTGACCAGCTCCGTGAACAGAAAGGTTTGAAATATTTGTTACCTGTTTCCGGAATTACTAAATCCAAGCTAATATAGGTGCTCATGCCCACTCGTGGCGGGGGTGATATTTACCAAGGTTTATTGAAAGGAACTTTGGATCCTCTGAGATGGGAACCAGTCATTTGTCTTCTAACTCGATGTCCAAGACTCACATTTACTCACGAAGCACAAAACTATTGAAATTCTTATTGTGCTCCTAACTGGTGATTTTTAATGGGGAGAGGGGGGAAAAAAGGCCCAATCCTGCCCCCTTTGGGGGTGCAGTGTGGTGGGGGACAGTGGACATTAATCCATCACACAGATGGATTAGGGCAATTAGACTTGGTCTCTTAGGTCAGGGAGGCTTCCCAGAGGAAGCAATGTTGGAGCTCAGATCCAACCAGGAGATGTTGGTGAGGTGGGGTGGGGGGGATGGCTTCTGTGCATTGGTACACATGACTGGAGGAGTGCAAGCCACTGTAGCAAAGAGACAAGTGAACACAGTGTTTGTGCAGCTTCATCTGTTCCACCAGAAGGTTCTTAGCTGCTTTTCCTCCGTCCTAAATCAGCCTCAGTTGTAAGCTGCCCGAACAATTTAATAATAGTTTCTATTTATTTATTTATTTATTTATTTATTTATTTATTTATTTAAGATTTTATTTATTTATTTGAGAGAGAGAGAATGAGAGAGAGCACGAGAGGGAAGAGGGTCAGAGGGAGAAGCAGACTCCCTGCTGAGCAGGGAGCCCGATGTGGGACTCGATCCCGGGACTCCAGGATCATGACCTGAGCCGAAGGCAGTCGCTTAACCAACGGAGCCACCCAGGCGCCCGTTTAATAATAGTTTTTAAAGTGAAAAGAGAAACACCATGCATCCCAATCATAGAAATTTAAAAATGTTAAAAAAATAAAAGCATATCTTAGAACCAAGGAAGTAAAGTACCTAAATTCAAGTGTCAGTCTGGAAATTTCACAAATCCTCCAGCTTAGCCGCTAGGCTCCTATCCTCCTTAGTGATTTAAGTGAAAGTGATTGAAGCCCCATCTCGCATTCAGAGAGCCTCAGAGCATCTCTTCCCTTCCCAGGGATCTCTGGCAGCCTGCATTTCTCCAAGGCACTTCCATGCAGAGACCCGCCTCTGCTGCCTTCTTGCTCTCTACAGCATCGCCTTCTGTTCGGGCTGCTTTCCACCACTCCCCCCCCCCCCCCCCCAGGCTCCCCGGGAGCATTTTGATCCCCCCCTTCCCCAGGGTCCTGGCCCAAGGCTGCAGATGCTGCAGAGGTGGCTCATGTTGCTGAAGGTTCCAGCAGCGAAGAAACAGGGGTGGCTCTCATGGCTGAACAAACCAGCCGGTGGAGTGTGATGGAATGTGGGGCATTGCTGTTCTTGGGGAAAGACAGCACAGTCAAGCTGTTAAGAACAAAGTTTGTGCAGTCGGGCCGAGATTTTCCAAGCTCAACTCTGCTACTTACTATGTCACTTTGGACAGATCACTTCACTTTTGGTGCCTTAGTTGCTTCCTCTGTTGAATGGGGATACAAGTAGTACCTACCCGACAGGAATGTTGAAGGTCTAGAGGACGGTGCTTGGAAGGATGCCTGGAGTAAGGGCTTTGTAAATGTGAGCTGTCATTACTATCAGCATTATTATTATTGCTCTTAGTATTGTTGAAGCTCCCTTGGCCACCTCTCCCTGCTGGGATAGCCTTCACTGGCCATCATTTCACTCCATGGACTCACCTCTGTACGGATAGGACCTCTTGCTCCCTGCTCAAACCCCTCCCTCCGCTTCTCTCCCCTCCCCCCACTTCCCATTTATTTCTCCTGCGGTGCAGTTTATCTCCCGCATTAGCTCACCCCCAACCACCTCACCTAATCTGTGTAGTGAAATGTGTCCATTAAGGTGCATTACACGACAAGGGCAGCTCGCTCCCTCTGCCTGGTCCCCCACATGCCAAAACATTTCATAGCCCTAGCTGGGGGTCGGGGGGGGCAATACTAGGAGGAGCGACGGTGCCAGTCCTTTAGAGAAATGAGCCGGAGCCTGGCTGGTCCCTCAGGAGGCAGGACTGGAGCAGCTTCTAGAAAGACAGGCTTGGCACCAGGACAGGATGAAAATGCCTCCTCTCTGTGACCTCTGAGGCTCGGCCAAGGCAGGAGTGGATAAAGAGCTAACCTGTCCCGCCTGCTGGCCAAAAATAGGCTGACTGCGTCACAGAGCTTTCGGTAATTAAACCTTCCCTCTGCAGAAGGCCATGCTCGGACTGGAAAGGCGCCATGGACGGGTTAAGGTAATTCATTCCCCACGCTGACATTCCCTCGGCATCAGAAGCAGGCTTGAAACCTGAGTCGTGGTAGACGAAGGTGGAAATTCATAACCAGGGCACGATGTGTGAGCTGCGAGGTGGGGGGGATCTGTGCCAATGATGTGACTTACAGAGGAAGTCGTTCTTTGTCTTTACTCTGAGTCATGTAGACTTTTTTTGGGTGAGGGAGGGAGGTCTATCAGCTTATTTTTGTAACTATTCTGATTTCTTACTATAAAGGTTAATTCATGTTCGTTGTAGAAAGTTTGAACATAAAGGAAGGAATCCATAAGGAAATAAAAGCCATCCATCATTCTACCCCATGACAAACAGCCACTGGGGACTTTTTGTGTCCTTTTTTTTTTTTTTTTGCGTCTTGAGGCAATGCACAATTTTTCTAAAATTGGACAATGTTCATAAAGTTTCTGTCTTCGCTTTTATTTTTATTTTTTTTAAGATTTTATTTATTTGAGAGAGAGAGAATGAGAGATAGAGAGCACGAGAGGGAAGAGGGTCAGAGGGAGAAGCAGACTCCCCACTGAGCAGGGAGCCCGATGTGGAACTCGATCCCGGGACTCCAGGATCATGACCTGAGCCGAAGGCAGTCGCTTAACCAACTGAGCCACCTAGGCGCCCTCTGTCTTGGTTTTTAAATGTACACACAAAGTACTCACAAGGATCTTGTATCTCATGAGGTCACTAAGTGTTACTCACAGACCAGACCGTTTTTAGCTTACTCACCTTGTGGTCAGGGCCGAATAGGATGGAATGGCTGGCCCATGTGTCCACGTTGGTAGGAAAATGTGCTTTCCCAGCTTCCCTGGGAAAGCCTTACACAGTGAGTAGAGCCTGGCCTCCTGAGCATAGTGTTTCTGGTTTGCATTCTGTCTCTGCCACTAACCGGTTGCCTGACTTTGATTAACCTCCCCTCCCCTCTAAACCTCAGTTTTCCCATCTATAAAGTGGAACTAATGCTAACATCTATTTCACTGGGTTACTGAAAGACAGTGCCTGACTCCGAGTCAGGTACTCAATAAGTGTTAGCGATCATTTGTATATTATTATGATTAATTTCTCAAATGAGGACCGGATCTGCTGATTCCATTGTATGACCGTGGGCAGATAGGTTCACTCAGTAAGAATAGATCTCTAAAAGGAAATAGAAATGTTGGCAGGCTTTAGTATGGTTTCCCAGAGAGGTGGTAGGTTCAAGATCTAGGATGATCAAAAGAATGGAATCTTGAAGCTCCTTCCATTACAGTTTCCAAGTCATGGGTTTGAGGGGGCCTCCAAAGCCTGGTAGGAGGTTGCTCACCCAAAGGTCTGGATCCAGACCAGAGAGAGACTCCAGCTCTGGCCAGGCATCATCCCAGTCAGGCTTGACAGGGCAGCTAAGAGTATTGGAATAAATCATCAAAAGGTTTGCTGCTTCAGCCAAACTGGGGTTGAGGCCTGGCTCAGGTCAGGAGCTGGGAAGTGGCTGAGGTGATTTGTTGGAGAGTCAGCCCTGCATTCCCTGTAGGACCTTGGGTGGCTTTCTTTCTTTGCTTTCTCTCTCCATCTGGGATGAACAATTGTACCTTTGGGGCTATGAGGATTAGAAGAGGTGGAGTCTATGGTGGGGATAGCACCATGCTGGACTCACTGCATGCTCAAGAAAAGTCAGTACTACCTTCCACCCCCCACATCCTGCAAGATAAGAGCAAGGTAGAAGAAGAGAGTCTCTCTTGGTGGTTTCATCTACAAATAAGGAACTGGAACAAGAAGAGCTCGGGAGACTTAAAGCCCTGCTCAGTCTCTGGGAGATGTCCTCTTATCATCTGAATCAGTGTGCATTTCCGAACAACCAGTAGTGAGCCTCTTGGAACGTCTTGGCAGATAGCTGTTGAGTTGATACCTTGTGCTGGGCCCTGTGCGGAGCCCATCACCGAACTGATCCCGTTCAGGGTTTCATCTCCCAGAGGACAGAAACTGAGCCTCAGACATTAGGAAACTCACCCCAGGTTTCTTAGCTGGTAAATGGTGGAGTTGGGGATTTGAACCCAGGCCTCTCTGCCTCTAGAGCCCATGTTCATGACCATCCCAGCTATGTAGATCTCTAACTATAGAGGATTTCTGCCCCCTGCTGGAAAAACTAATGTGCAAAACAGACTAGAATGGCCTTTTCAGCTGCTGAATTGTGAGCCCATGAGCCCCTGAGCCCAAGGACTGTGTGTTACCCTCTCTGTCTCCTCCTAGGCAGGCAGCAGATAGGAAATTGTGGAACTCTAAGCATCTGGGTCAGGCCTCCTTTAAAATACAAATGTCCTATGAGGAGTAAGTGCATTAGGAACTTTCCTTGCTATGGAGACATGAGGGCTTCCCCGGTCCCTGGGTGGCTGTCTGGAGTGAAGGGCACTGGAAATCTAGGAGGGAAAGACCTTGCCCCTCTTTATTTTCCCACAAAGGGGAGGGAGAAAGAGGAGCTCACACGAGGCGGGCTGCTCCACAGGCTTCACAAGAAAGAGTCACCTGAATACTTGATTTCCAGGCCCTGGGCACTTGCCAGACAAGGTCTGGTGGTCTGTAGACCACATAAAGAACCCATGTTTCTAAGGACTCGTGGACAATTGCTGCTTCATCCATTTTTTCCTTTAATTTCTTGTTCCTGGTGGCCTGTGGGCCTTTGATTCCTTCCTAATTCTCCCTTTTCATGTGGCCTTGGCTTTTATTTTATTTTTAGAGAGAGAGAGAGAGCGCGCACACACATGTGTGTAAGTGACGGGGAGGGGCAGAGGGAGAGAAACTCCTAAGCAGGCTCCACACTCAGTATGGAGCCCAACGCGGAGCTCCATCTGATATCAGGACCCCTGAGATCATGACCTGAGCTGAAATCAAGAGTCAGATGCTTAACTGACTGAGCCACCCAGGCGCCCTTGGTCTTGGCTTTTAATCTTTGTTTTCATCTGTGTGACCCATCCCTTAGTTCAGGCCTCATACCGGGCCCCCCGGGCTCCTGCATACCTCCCACATCATGTACGTGGCTCTAACCTCGCTCCCTGCAGCTCCCAGACTCGCCTCCCATGGATGCTTCTCCTGTTTCTCAACTTTGCCTCTCCCTTCCTGCCTGTGAGCTGTGTTCTCCATTTCTTCTGCCCGATTAATCTGCTCTCCTTCTCTCTCCCTATTAAAAGTCTGCCTCCGGTTTTCAGACTCTGCATACGTGCTTCTCCTTTGTGACTCTGTCCCAAACTTTTCCCTGAATCTCTTTGTCTTCATAGCTCCAGTAGCAGTGATGTTGGTTCCTTTGGCAGTTTTGTGTCTCCTCTCATGCCCTCTTAGGGCGTTATTCACTTCTAGCATCATAACTTCTCACGTGTTTGCCCTCCTCCCCATCTATTCCAGACTTTTTAAAATGCAGTGTTTCTGGGTGCCTGGGTGGCTCAGATGGTTAAGCGTCTGCCTTCGGCTCAGGTCATGATCCCAGGGTCCTGGGATCGAGTCCCGCATCGGGCTCCCTGCTCCTTGGGAGCCTGCTTCTCTCTCTCTCTCTCCCTCTGTCTCTCGTGAATAAATAAATTAAATATTTAAAAAAAAATGCAGTGTTTCTGTCTTATCCACTGAGTATCTGCTCCATGCAGAGCACCTGGCTGAGGTTTGAGGGACACCAAGAGGAATCTTAGGTCTGCTCATCATCAGTAACTCAAGGGGAGACCCTCAGAGTGAGAGTCCATTGGCCCAGCCCAATTCTAGATGGTTCTTTCCGCAACCCCAAGAGCGGCCAGGCCAGGCATGCTTCTGTTTTTTTGTACCCCATGTCTCCTTTTTGTAAAAGCAGATGTCTGAGGAATGCTTTGGCATCCGCCTGGGTTCACAGGCCTGCTCCTAGCGAGGCTCAGAACATACATTCCAGAATCCATGGGCTGTGTTAGTAACAACGCCTCCTGTGGAGCCCTGCTGGGACACAGATGGGGCCCAAACCTGTCACCAGGACTTTGGCACAGGGCAGGGTCAGGATGGAGGGCTGGCTTCAAAGGAAGATGCCCTTCCTGCCGCTTCTGCATTCCAAAAGCTCACGGCATCTAGCTCCTTTGTCGTCACTTTTCTCAGGAACAAATGAGTTTGATCATTTGCTTAACAAACATTTGCCGAGTATTGTAATCTCTGTTTACTCAGTGACCACCTGGCACGGCGCCTGGCACAGAAATAAATACGACCGTCTCTAGTCCACGTGAGTCTGCATCAAAATAAAATCAGTGCAAATTACTGAAAGCAGGGATGGCAAATACAGGCGCCAGTGTGGCCATTCCTCAGTTTTGTGTCCATGGCAGATTTTGCTAATTAATCATAGAACTCATTCACTTTGAATCTGGATTCAGCTTCAGAATCCATCTTAACCCATTGCTCAGGGCAGCCAGCATTCGTGGATTGGACTGTGCCCATGAGATGCAAGCGGCTTGGAACCACTCTTGTCTTTATGGTCATGGACAGGCCACTGAGATAGAGGGAAAGGGGCTCAGGAGAGCCAATGCCTTGAGTGGCAGCATCTGGCCAGAGCAGACTGTGAGACCCCTTGAATGGGGGTGCTTGAAAGTAACAGTGCTGTGGGGAAGCTCCCTAGCATTGCTCCTGGGGGACCCATTCATGCCCCTCTTGCTCCCTCACGGTGTTCTCCTGAGTTTCTGAGGCTGCTTCTTCCTCCTTCCCCACAGAAGTAGCTGTTAGGCAAGATTCAACTCTCCTCCCCCTTAAGATTTTTTTTCTTGCCCGTTCCATCGGGTGGAGAGCTCAGTGGAGTGTTAACCCTTAAGTCTCTGTCTTCAGATACATCTTTTTCCCAAATCTGGATTCCTTCCTTTGGCCTCGGAGCACCAGATCGGAGCCTGGTTGTCTTTCTGAGTCCCTGTGTGGTCTTCCTTCCTTGCCTGCAGAAGCTGTGTCTGCTGTGGGCACATGGGCTTCCTCCAGCCTGGGGGCCGGTCATGTGGAGTCCTGCCCCCATGCCTGGCTCATCCTTGGCCTCTCCCCTCTGCCTTGGCAGGTCTCGTCCAGGCTTCGAGTCTCCGCCGAATGGTCATTTCACCTGGAATTCCCTTCCTGACTTCTCCAGGATTTCAGAAGGGAACCGGGCCACCAGCTCGCGTTCTCACTATCTCACATACTCCGTCATTCAACGACCACTCAACACTTCCTATGAATCCCCGGTGCATACGATGTGAACCTCTCCGCAAGGAGCCTATGGTCTGGTCACATTGCTGTTACTAGTTGCTCCTGCTTATGTCATGTCTCTGCCAATAGACCAGACCCCTGGTGGTCAAGGGCTGGGGGGCCAGTCATTGTATCCCCATAGTCCTGTGCATGTACTAGATGTTCAACACGTCTTGATGGGCTGGAAAGTGGCTTCTTGCTCTGTCCGGTTTGCTGTCAAGTCTGGTGAATATGGAGTCCTCAGAGGGAAGGTTCACAAAGGCTTGGAGGGCTGGCAGGAGGAGGAACACCCCACAGAGGCTAAGAGAGGGAACCTTCCCCGCTCTGTGCTAAGAACCTGGGGTAGCAGGAGCTGGGCTAGAAATAGGTGCCTCAGATGGAAAGTAGTCGTGGTTAAAATGCATTAAGAACCTGGGTCGGTGTTCGAATTTTAGCTCCTCAGCTTAATAACTGTGAGACCTGGGGAAGTTCATTTCTCTGTGCCTTAGTTTTCTCATCTGTAAAATGGGTCTTAAAATAATGTCACCCTTATACAGTGGTTATGAGGTTTAAATGAGTAGATGAGTTTAAATGAGTGCAAAGCCCTTTAAAACAGTGCTGGCTGCAAGCATTGGGTATTATTTAGATTTTCCAGGCTTTAACTGGTGATTCTCACTTTGTTTTTTTTACATCTTTCTGTAAATAAAGTGCATATGATTTATGTAATCTGAAAAACATACAACAAAACTCTTTTTTCTTAGAGACAAGGAAAGAGTCTGGTAGGTAAGGGGGGGTCATAATTGACCCTGCCAGCCCCTTTCCCTAGCCCCATGTGTGTACTTTTACAAATATTTTATTTATTTATTTGTCAGGGAGAGAGAGAGAGAACACAAGCAGGGGGAGCGGCAGGCAGAGGGAGAAGCAGGCTCCCTGCTGAGCAAGGATCCTGTTGCGGGGCTCGATCCCAGGACCCTGGGACCATGACCTGAGCCCAAGGCAGACCCTGAGCCACCCAGGCGTCCCTCCCATTTGTGTACTTCTTGTTGCATGGGTGTGGGGGTGGTAAGCTTCTGTGCCCCTCTCCCCTGCCTGTCCCTGTTGATCTTCCGGGGTCCCAACAGCCTCACAGCCGAGGCTCCAACCTTCCTGGGTGGTGTCATAATTGGCGCCCAGCGAGTCCTGCAGGAGCATCAGGGAATGAAAGCAGCCAGCTGTTCCTCCCCAGAGAAGATGTGATCAGCGGACAGTGCGGTAGCAGATGCGCAGGCTGGGGTTCCTGGAGCCTGGGCAGTGAGCCCCGAGAGCAGGGCGGTGCTGTGCCTCGCCGAGGGTAGAACGGAGAGAGGGCAAGGCTGCGCTTGCAAAAGCAGGAGCAAAGTCCACATGTTTTATGAAGTGTTTTATGGTCAAGCTGCACTTGGAAGGTACTTAGCAAGAATTATTAGGTGTGACTGTCTTAACAGGAGAGTTGGGGGCGGGGCAGGAGACGTCGGCGAGGTAAGCGGCATGGAGTGGGTTGCTTGGACTCAGCAGGCTGCTTCAGTTGACCTGTTTATTGTTTTTTTTTTTTTTTAAATAACTTCTATTACTTTTTTTTTTTATTCTTGAGGCATTCTAAACTCAACTTAAAGACACACCAAAACTAATTGTCAGTTACTTGCTCTCTGTCTGAAACAGAGCTGGTAAGCACAATTGAATGGTTTGATGATCTTACTACTTTTGGGGACTAAAAGTTCTTCTAGGTCACTTCCAATTTGGGGCGCAGGAATCTGATCCAAGCAGGGTGCTCAGAACTCAGGAAGCCCTTACCAGTACTGAGGGAGGGGCAGTGAGCAGGATGTGCTCCTCATGGCCCCATGTTAGTTTCTCAGGCTCCCAAACTGAGGGGAGGGCCTCCCATTCTTTTGGAAATTCAGAATCAGCAGATTGTCTAAAGAAGCAGTGGGGTCTTCTTTTTGTCCCTTTTACCCCATGAGGGATGACAGTCAGGAGTCAGCCTTTTGGAGCCACATGCTGTGTCTGAAGCAACAATCTTCTGTGGTTGGAGTAGAGTAGAGATTCTTAACCAGGGACCACAGATAAAGGGCTTTAGGGGTCTTGAGTTGTAAGGAAATTTTGTTTGCAGATGCATTTTCGGGGGATCATCCTTTAATTCCATGAAGTGCACACTTGCCCGTGTGCAGATGGTGAGGAGATCCTTCTTGCTGTTTGTAGAATTCACCAGCTTGCTCCTGCCTCAGGGCCTTTGCACTTGCTGTTCCCTCTCTCAGAATACTTTTTTCTAAGCTCCTGCGTGGTCACCCTCACTTTCTTCAGGTCACTGATTAAAGGTCACCTTCCTGACCACCTTCTATAAAATAGTACCCCATCACTCTCTATCCTTTTCACCATCATGTCATGTCATTGTTCTTTGTAGAACTTATTGTCATATGACATTAATTCTTTGTTTATTAGCTATTGCCTTGTGTATGTAAGCTTCTGTTGTGTTCACTGCTCTATCCGTTGCATCTAGAATAGTGCCAAGTTCAAAGTAGGTCCTTGGTAAATATCTACTGAGCAGATGAGTGAATGAGCAAATTTATAACATTGATCATATTTGGGTCTTAGATGTAAAAAAAAATTTTTTTTGATGATAAAAGACAAGGGTCTGAGTTCTCAGTGGGGTCACTTCTCGGCCATGTATCTTGGGTCCCAAACATTTGAAGTGCTGTGAAATGATCACCGGGGCACTGCCATCAATGTTTCGGCAGGAGCCTTTTAGAGATTTCACCATGTTGGCACATCTGTCGTTCATTTCATCAAACCTTTGAATACACCAGACACCAGATCTGTGTGTGTGTGTGTGTGTGTGTGTGGTGTGTGTGTGTGTGTGTGTGTGTGTGTGTGTGTGAAAATGGAGAGGTCAGCTCCTGCTGCACAGATCTTCATTATTATGGTTGTTATTACCTCCATGCACAGATAATGGGTTATCCCCATGTGCAGATGGGGTGCCGCCATTTCTGACACATCAGTGAGCTTTCAGTGACTCATATGAGGCCTCACAATATGTCAGAGCAGGGCAATGGTGGAAGTCCTACTTGCAACCTGCGGTCCCACCCTAAAATCATTATTAGTACATGTTGGAGAAAATGTCCCAGCGGTTGAACTTACATGACCAGGACTAGCTTGGGGCTAGGATTGTCTGATGCATGAACTCTTATATGAATGGGAGGCAACTGCCTTTTCTCCTGATCACGGCAAAGTGGACTTAAGACTAGGAAAAGAGGTTCTGCATTTTCCTCTCGTTTTAAAGGAGAGAACAAAAGGTACCACAGTCTTCCTGAAGTACATTCCTTCTGAGAGAAATAAACCCTGGTCTCTTTTGGACAGATTATTTGCTTTGCTTCTTCCTGGGCATAAACCTCAGGCTCATTTTGCAGAGTTTATCTTTTGTTACTATCTGCATCAGGTAAGCTTGGAAGTACATTTAGCACACAGAGCTATTACCTCTCGGTAACCTCTTTTATAAATGGAAGCTTCTAAGTCTCATCTTTTAAAAAAGTTAGTGTTTTCCTGCATTAAAAACCAAAACAAAACACTGTCTTCTTCCAAACATTTTAGATGGCCGATTCATCATTTATCAAAAGAAATTTTAATTATACAGTATAATACATGAACATAACATTGTTTTAAAAGTCAAAATCTACAAAAAAAAAAACCCTACACAAACATAAAAAGACCCCTTATATACCTGACTCTAAAACCCCAATCCCATTCCCAGAGGTCACCTCTGCAGTTTTTTGCTTCTTCCAGAATTTTTCTCCATGCATTATAAATGTGCATGTATATGAAGAATTTTTATCTATCTATATTTTGGACATTTTTCCGTGTCAGTTCATACAGAAATGCATCATTCTTTTCGACAGGAACATAGTCTTTCATTGCATCAAAACGTAACCGAATATAGTCAGCCACCTCCTTACTTGATGGAAGTCAAGTCTCAGTTTTTACTGTTACAGACAGTTCTGCAAAGAATATACATCTTTGTGTATGCACACACACATTTCTCTAGGACAGATTTTAAGAAAACTATTTTTGCTGGATCAAAGGGTGTTGCAGACTTTTATTTTTGATGGAAACTACCAAATCAACCCTCCTTCCATCCCGGCCTTACCAAAATAGACTCCTGCATTTAGTTTCCTGTGTCCCTGCCAATCATAGATGTGATGATTTTAAGAAAGTTTTACCAATTTGATGTGCAAACAGGCTTTTAATTTACTTTGCTCTGATTTCTAAGGTGGTTGAGAATCTTTTTGTACATTGCTGTATGTTGGTGGTATTTTGACATGGTTTCAAACATTTTCGCTAATAGGACTGTTTCAGAAATGCCTCTCCTCCAGGGCAGATATGCAGCTGGTAGTTAAAGTGTGTGTTGAAATACTTTCATACTTGTAGGTAAAGTGCCCCTGCCCCCAGTCTCAGTTCCGTGCTTCTTCCCCTGGCCTTTCTGATGCCTTGCCCAGACCTCCCAGCGAGGTAGCAATTAAGAGGTTAATATGCAGCCCTGCAGGTGACCTTCAGGACCCTGCTCTATTGCAATATCAGCCTCTGTTCCAATTGTATGGCACCCTGATAACACCATTTACAAAATTTGTCCATGAGTCCCTCCCAGGCTCTCAACCAAAAGTACTCAAACTGTGTCTTACACATTTTTCATTTTGTGGCCTCCAAGATTCACGGTAACATCCTGCTGGTTTGCTTCTTGAACTGGGCCCTGCTTTGAATGCCGATTTCCTAGGATTATGCTTACATAATTTCCTTTTGACCTTAGCCTGCACATTGTAATCCGAGAGGGCATGCTGGGGGAATAAGATGACCCTTACGTAACGTATTACGTAAGAGCTGGGGGGACCTGAATCTCACCGGAGCGTCTGCAGAGTTTTCTAAAGGTTCATTCTGACAGAAGTTTATGTTGTCTTGCAGTCAGTTGAATTCTTTAAAAAGCATTCCTTTATTTCTGAAATAGCCGAAGGGACGGGGGAAAGAAAGAAGGACAGTGCTGCTCTTACATGGCAGGCATGTTGCGCAGAAATGCTGGCATCTAATCTTCCCTACAATCCTCTTTCCTTGTATGGATGAGGAAACGGGCTCGAGGGATCAAAGCGAGTTGCTGAGGTTCATTCAGCTAGAGAGCAGGAGCACTGGGCTATAAAGCCCATCCAGCTTCTGCCTCTGGAATGCACCTGTGCGTGTGTGTATCTGGGGTGGGGGACATGGAGTGACTCAGAATCATCCTGGACAGCCTGCTTTGTGTCCCATTCTCTTCAAGTCTTACACTTTGCCCGCTGGCTGCAGTAAGGTCGATGGGGAGCTCAGACCATTCCAAGAACTTTGAGTACCTTGGAGTCCAGGCAGGCTGAGGCCAGCTCTTTGATCTCTGGGCCAGGGAAACCCTGTCCTGTCCCTGGCTGTGTGCAAATGGACTGGAGGCTTTGTGGCTGGAACTTTGGACTCCCTAATGGCACCCTTTCACCTTTCCCTCTGAATTAGGGCGGACCCCAAAGCAACAGGTCTCAGGCAGCGTATTTGTCTGGCACAAGCTGGGTCCAGTTGCTGCTTCTCTCTGCTTAGGGAAGTGACACGTGAGCAGAGCTCACACCAGGGTGAATGTCTGCTTGGCCAGTGTAACAAAGCCTCAGAGGAAAAAGCTTATCCAGGCAGCCCAGGGAAAAGGGCTTCTGGTCATTTAACTTTTAGAGACATTAGAAGATAGATTAAAGAAGGTTGTTTTTTTTTTAAGATTTTTATTTGTTTGAGAGAGAGAGTGAGAGAGAGCAAGAGTGGGGGACGGGGAGAGGGAGAAGCAGACTCCCCGCTGAGCAGGGAGCCCAACGCCAGGCTCGATCCCAGGACCCCGGGATCATGACCTGAGCCAAAGGCAGACGCTTAAGCAACTGAGCCAGCCAGGTGCCCCGAGGGGTTTGTTGTTAAATATTTTTGGGGGAATTCCCTCTTATTTTTAATCCTTCCATTGAAAAAGTAATAAACACACATGGGAAAACATTCAGACTATGCTAAAGAGTATGCAGTGATCAATGAATCCCCCTCTTCCTGAGATGCCTAGGTACTCATTCTTCTCAGAGGCTACTGCTATTAAGAGTGTCCTGTGATCCTTCCAGAAATATTATCTGTAATCTTTGTTATAAGTGTGTACATTTTTGTCTGTATCTATCATTTATCTATCTATCTGTCTATCTATCTATCTATCTATCTATCTATCATCAACTGTACATCCATCTGTCCATCCATTCTTCTCTTTCAACTTATGCTTAACTCTTACGGTTAAAAATCATTCAAAGTTCTCGAGTTCACTCTTTCTTGGTTTAGTGTATTGGGACCAGTTACACTCCTGACAGAAGGTCTTGCATGTCCCCTAGGATGCCTGTCTGAGGTCTAGTCCTTATTATAAAGTCCTTCAGCTGGTGAAGGTGTACCATTGAGTCACCTACCAACCAAAGACCTTTCTGAGAGATTGGGTTTTTATACCCGGCACTATACTACTTCTCCTGGAGCCTTTCTCTTTAAAGCAGAATGTAAAAAGATGCAGCAGAGGAGGAAAACTATTTTTTCCTCTACCCTTCAAGATTCTTGACTGAGACCCCCCCCCACCCAATAACAAAAAGATTAATAGGAGAAAAACAAATGTAATTATGTATGTATGTCCAGGAACCCCACAAAGCTCTGAGACCCAAAGGCAGCCAGGCAATTGAGACTTACATACCATCCTGAACTAAAGAAAGAGATGGGGTGTGGGGCTTCAAAGGGGAGAAAGGCAATAACCAGGCAGAGAAGAGCAAATGTTTGGTAAAAATATGTTTGCCCTGCTGGGCAGATAAGCCTTGCAGATGAAAATGTTATCTCTGATAGTAGTTCTTTTCCTGGTACAGACCCCCTTTCTAAATTCTTTTAGGCAGTTTAGGGGGAGGCAAAAAGCTTTTCCTGAGTCCATTAGGTCTTGATTGCCTCCATCTGAAAATAATCCTCATGCCAAAGAGGCATATTTTGGGGTGGCATAATCTGCTCCCCTACAATGCCCTGTGGGATGGGTAGCTCGAGTTAGGTGAGATTTCACGGAATCAGTGCTTCTTCAAAGGCTGCTCTCATTCATTCCTTACCTGGGAGTCCCGCTCCCTGCATGAAGACTGCCTGTTTACATATGTTGATTGCTGGGCAACTGAGCGCTTCAACAGGAGGAGGTCAGTTTTCTCTACAGCACCTTTTCCCCTGTTAAGTATGGGCAAGAATGAAGGGCTGAGAAAAGGCTATGATCCCACTTTTCATTATAACTTCCTCCAAATTACCACACGAGGAGCCAAGTCTCTGCTAGGCCCTGTCTTGGGAGAGTCAAAAGTAGAAAACAGGATGATCCCCAAGGAATTGCCCCCTAGAGAACAGAGATGTGGTTTGAAATGTTCCTTACTCAAAGACAGGAAAATAACCCGTTGGTTCTGTCCCTGTCCTAACCAGATCTTCTGGAGAGCTCTAGATACTGGTTCCTTCATCTTGCAGAGCTCAGTGTAGACCTGGGTCCTAGTCTCTGCCACTCATGACTATGTAATTTTGGGCAGATAAGTCTTAGTGGAGAAAATGATTATGTCAATTTCAAAGGATTGTTTTGTTTTAGTTGCAGGTGATAGAAGCCTAACTTAATCTGAGAATGTATTGGCTTATTAGCTAAAAAGTCTACCAGTAGCTTCAGGCATAGTTGGATCCAGAGGCTAAAATCTTATCATCATGATGCATTTTTTTTTTTTCTCCATCTCTCTTTGTTTTCAAACACAGGCAAGTCATTTCCATGAAGCTTCCTTGGCAGCTCTGAACTTGCATCCTAGTAACTCAGAAATATCAGCAAAAAGCTTTTTGGGGCCACTATTTCCAGCAAAAGTCTTAGGATTGAATCCCACATTCCCACCCCTAAATCTTCATGGTCATGATGATGAAATATCCTGATTCTCCAGGCCTGAGAGGGGCAGTGGGTCAGCTCCACTCAAACCGTTGGGCCAGGAGTAGAGGAGGGGAGGTACCCTGAGGGAAGTCAGAAGACTAGAACCAAAAGAGTAATAAATGGATACTAGGTAGGCAAGAGGCTTGCAGTATAGGGGCTACATGAGGTGGGCTAGCACTTTTTTTTTTCTATAAAGGGCCAGATAACAAATGTTTTAGGGTTCCTGCTGCACTTACTTAACTTTGCCCTTGTAGGGCAAAAGCAACCATAGGCAGTAGTGAAATGATGAGCCTGGCTCCTTCAGTGTTCTAATAAAACTTTATTTACAAAAATAGGCAGTGGGCTGGATTTGATCCATGGCTCTAGTTTGTGGACCTGTGGTCTGAAAGATAGACTGTACATGCAGAGCATAGAATCATCTTTTCCCACTTACTCCAGAGACTTCAACAAATGACATCTGGCACATATAAAAATACTGAACAAATGCCGGCTATTATTATTACTTATGTGGTAAGTAAGGCCAATAACAGTGATAACAATGATAATTATAACAACACTAATTGTGTAATGAGATATAATGAATTATGAGTAATGTCATCAAAATTTTCAAGGATTGTTTCTATACTATTAGGGGAGCTTCCATTCTATATACTTAGAGAGCTGGAAAGCACCACAGAGGCATCCAATTCTAATACCTCATTTTACAGACGAATCTTAGGCTCACATAAGAGATGACACAGGTACAAGTTCACATAGCAAACTAGTGGTAGTTTTGGGATTTGCAGCTGTTTCCTCCAGCCCTTCTCCTGCAGCCTTGAACCACTCTACCCAATGGACACATGGTGTGCCTAGTACATTTGAGCACACAGGTAGCATCAGACCATAAAGATTTGTTGATTTTTGCATCCAAAGTGCATGGTGTGGTAACTTAGTATCGGTATGATTCTAGGCATGTTCTTGAGCCAGTGGAAAGACCTAGTTCTGGACCAGCATGTGTTTTATGACTCATGAGAACTCCCTGCTGCCGGGATGACTCAGATGTCTGTTTTACACAAAGATTACTAAACACCTCTTGCTCCGTTTGAAAACAATGAATAAAATGAATAGTAACTCGTTGCCTTACTTACTACCTCTTTGTCACTATTTCCTATGGCTTAGCTCATTCAGCCATCTAAAAACAGCATGTCTTCAATTTGCATACTTGTAAAAGGCTTCCTCTCAAATCCCCCCTCAGCATGGACAGAGAGAAATGGACCCATGGACACTTTTGTCTACACTCTTTGGGACAGACTCATTGGCCAAATTCTTCATGGTGGATAAAACTCTTACTGGGTTTTGGTTAACCAGCAGTGATGCAATGATCTAGAAGGTGGCTATTTTGGAAGCACAGCTCTTTAGCTTTTTTTCCCCCAAAATTTATTTCCAAGTGTTATTACTCAGGGTCATTTATATAAATCAATGAAAATAAATATTTTCATGAATCAAAACTGGGTCATGGAATCCTCTGGTCTCACGTACTACAGAGACCTCAGTAAACAGAATGGAACATTTGGGATTGATTTACCACTTTTTAAAGCCAAAGGTCAGCAAACTTATCTGCACAGGATCAGATAATAAATATTCTAGGTTTCTTGGACCATATGGTGGGCTGTGATTTGCTGACACCTGCTCTAAACTCTCCAGTTAGTGATAAAGAGCAGACCAAGAGATGGAGTATTTGAATTGGTTGCCCAGTTACTTGAATGTAGTCTTTAAACACTTGGGCTTTGGAGTTGGACAGAGGTAAGGTTTAGCCCTGTGGTTCTGCTGCTTAGTGGGTGATTTAAGACAGGTTAGTTCCCTGGGGCTCCTTGTCTATAAAATAGAGACAGTAATAATCCCCTTTATAGACTCATATGGAACCAGCAAAGGAAGTCACTTACCACAGAGCTGGTATGCTGCCTAAAGACAGTAGTACAATCAGTACTGTTATTGATAACCAAGCCCAGTGGGTGAAAGGAGATAATCAGTAGCATACAATTAAGGAATTGATCTTTCTGGTCACCTTCAAAGGTGGGGTGTGCCAAGAAACCTTTTCCATCATCTTCTGCAGGGTAAGTCTGGGACTGTACCAGATTTGCTTTGCATCGTTGCAAGAGGGCTCATGCAAAATCATGACAGACTATCTTTCCTTCTCTGAAAAATGAGGCCTCACAGCAGACAGGGGAAAATCTCAACTTAGAAATCCTTTGCTGAACATTCTCTTCAGCTGTAGAATTAGGTCACATGGCTGCTCTGGGTCGGGATCATCAATGTCATCTGAGAACAAGTGGTAAGGATTGACTGCAGACCGCAGGAGTTCCGGGACCTCGGCTCCTTAGTTCCCAGTGACTTCATCATATTGCCTCCTGTCATTTTGCAGCTCCTGTTGCTAAGGTTGACGTTAGAAAGAGTTTGGCCTGAAGCCACATATATGTTCAACATCCTTAGGGAATAACTAAGTTTTTTAGGCATAGATAAAGAAATATAGATATTTTTGAAGAATTATGAACTATGAAGTTGAGGTTGGGTGTGTTGGTGAGACTGGTGAATGACAGGTTTACTCAAGAATGGCAAAATCGGGGCGCCTGGGTGGCTCATTCTGTTGAGCATCTGGCTGTTGATTTCGGCTCTGGTCATGATCTCAGGGTCCTGGGATTGAGCCCCACATCGGGCTCCACACTCAGCGGGGGGTCTGCTTGAGATTCTCTCTCCCTCTCCCTCTGCCCCTTTGGTTGCTAGCACTCTCTCTCTCTCAAATAAATAAATAAATCTTAAAAAAAAAAAAAGCATGGCAAAATAAAACAATGAAAAGCAGCAACCTCTGCCTTCTACACACACCCACACACATACACACTTTCCCTGGGACAACTCAAGGTGAGGCCCATGATTCAGGAGCTAAGGAACATCTAAGAATGTCGTTCTCCTGAGGTTCCCCCAGGTTCTCACAACCACCATGTTGTCGTGAGAAAGGATTAGGGTTTCAGTAGAGACAGACCGGGCTGTGATTCCCACCTCTGCCCTTTCCTAGCTTTTTGACAACAGGCAACTTAATCTTGCTTCCTCATCTGTAAAATGACTAATAGCCCCTTCTCACGTGCTATCAAATGTCCATCTTAAGAGATACTGTCTTCCTGACTGCACGGGCTGGTGTCCAAATGACCAAACTTGCACCCACCCCAACCCCACTGTAGACTTGTAAAAAACAGACTGAAGTCACTCTCAGCATTTTAACACATGCTAAGTCATTACTCCAGAGAGTTATGATCCTGGAGCCATTGATAACAAGGAGATCTGCTGAGAAGACAATGAAAGCCAGTTCTACCCTCTGTCATCCTCTAGCCAGTCCTGAATTATCTCTCAGGCACGGCCTCTGCCTGCTCTCGGGGAAGGTAACATTGCTGGTCCCCGGCTTCATACTTTCACACTTGTCCCCTGGGAAGCTTGGCTCCAAGTTGTAAATTATGTGACATCCTTGGTAACGATGTGATTCACTCTGTTGAACCGCCCTGTAGCCTGGCAAAGAATTACTCATTCCTTGTTTGGGGATTTTATTGAAACGCACAGGGAAACCTCCCTTCTATAAATGGGACAGGGCTGCTAACTGAATAGGAGTCAGGAAGGTATGTGAACAAAATTAGGGAGCAGTTCACTTTCCTCTTAACACTTGAAAAATAACAGTGCAAGCACAATGACAAATGGTATTTGATGCTTGGCTTTGGTGTCAGGGAAGCAATAGGGATTGATGTGGACTGTGGCCAACTGGAAAGTCCATGTTCATCTACAGGAGAATCACTTCTCAGTTCTAGCTGATTGTTGCCACTCAGGAATCTAGGTTCTGGGATATCTAGATATTCCAGTACTTTGTTGTGAAATCGACTGGCTTTTTAATGTTGTGAAATGATTCAAATGAAAAAACCACCACCATAATGACAACAACAATCTTATGTTACCCTTGAGTTTATAAGCACTTCTACAGAGCCACAGGGAAAACTGGTGGGGAAAAAAATGAAGTTGAAAGGGAAGAAATGGTTGTGCGGACCAACACCTCAAAAATTGTATATGGCAGTTATTGCAACATTCTCCAAGTGGAAAAGCTTGACTTTGTCATCCAAGTTTTATCACGCAGGAAAGTGGGTAAAGCACTGTTAGTACTTTTAATACAACCTTAAAACGAAGAGCATTGATGTTCAGTTAAAATTTCAAACAATGAACAATTTACTGGCAGTTATCGCTACACATTAAAAGAGGTTTTAGAATTAATACCCAACTTGTTATCATTAACACTGTTAAAGTCACTGCTTATTAAGCTTAGCCATAAAGAAAAAGAATCCTTATGTAAAGGGGAGGAGTAGATTTGGTGACTTCTCTCCATTAATTTTGGGTGTAATGGTATGGGACAAGGTCGTAGTTTCTTAGTGGCAGAAGAGACTTTGTGTGAACACTTGCTAAGTAGGGAGGGATGGGGACCGAGACCCACCCTGGGAGCATGCATGAGGGGCAACAGCTGGGCAGCTGTTGGACAGTCCATCCGGCTGTATTGTGCTGATTGGGCTAAGGAAGTTGAGAGTGCAAAGGGAAGTAGAGAATGAGGAGAGACACTTTGGGAGTGTGTGAGGAGGAAGAAGAAAAATGCCAACAGTGAAATTTTATTATGTGTTTGCGGGGTGGTGTGTGATGTAAAGCCTCTTCCTCTTCTCCCATCCTGTATGATAGTGATTTCTCAGGATCGGATTGTGGGATTGGATCTGTTCTCAAATAAAGCACAAGGCTGAATGTGAGCTGAATGCAGCCTCAGGGTGGACAGGGAGAAGGTGGGTAGAGGAAGGAGGCAAGACAGCCCACGGTGAAAGAGCCTGCCACTTCTGTGTTAACTCCAAGCTCTAGGATGTGCTGGAGTCCAGGGGGCTCATTTCAAGGAACACTACAGATCTTATCCAACCCCTAGTCTCTTATTTTGTCCTAGCACTTAATTTGATCTACCAGTTTTTACTGAATACATTTAGGTGCCTGGCATTGTACGGGCCATTATATAGCGGGTGCAAGCAGAGACAGGGCATGATCTTGCTTGGATGTCATGATTTAAGAGCCAGCTAGAGAAGTCACCCAGTCAGGACGAAACCATGCTCAGAAATAAATTAAAGATTTTACAAGTTGAGCAAGATTGAGCCTTTCTTCCCAAGCACCTAGGATGAAGGGCACTCACCTCAGTTGCCAGGGAATGGAGTGCTGTTGACGGTTCACGGCTAACATACTGGACCACTTCCTGGGGTGTGGAGGGGAGGTGGGGCTGGAATGCCTTCAGGAAGTGCATACAAAGTCAGCTGCAGTTACTTTTGGCAAGGTCATTGGATGTCAGTTTGAGCTTTGGGAGACCCCAGGCTAAGGAGTTTCATGCACCCTTTCCTTATGCTTTCTTTGGCTCCTCTCCAAATCCATATCCATATCCATGGGGTTGGGGGTGGAAACCCCTTACCCAGTGCCTGAGCTGGGCAGTCTCTTGCCACTTCCTGCGAAGGGCATTTCCCAGATCTGTAGAATTGGGTCCCCCTAGTACCTCCAAATCATTATTATCTCTCCACAGATTCTTGTGGGGCATCTAATATGTATTGGGTCCAGGGGTGAAGATAGGCCCTTCCCACCTAGAATCGAAAGTCTTCTGGGGAAGACATTCAGATACTAAGGAAACAACATGCATGTGATGAAATGTGAAATGCAGTATCGTAGAGGCATGAAAAGTAAGCTGGGGCCTAGGAAAGGATTATTCAAAGGAGCAACATCTGGGGCGCCTGGATGGCTCAGTTGGTTAAGTGTCCAACTCTTGATCTCGGCTCAGCATGATCTCAGGGTCGTGAGATCAAGCCCTGCGTTGGGCTCCGTGCTCAGCGAGGAGTCTGCTTGGAGTTTCTCTCTCCTTCTCCCTCTGCCCCTCCCCCTGCTCACACTCTCTCTCCCTCTCTCTCTGAAATACATTAAAAACAAACAAACAAACAAAAAACAAAGGAGCAACATCAAAGAGTCCATTAAGCTTTCAGGTCCTAATGTGAGAAGTATTACAATCCCCAAACACCAAGCACTGCATCGTCCATTAAAAACGGGGGAAGTGGGTAACCACAGAGGAGTAGTCCACTTGTGGACTGTGCCACGTCCACGCAGGGCACTGTGAAGCAACTGTCTCAGCCAGTGGCCAGTGTAAGAAAGTCATGTTCTTCTCTTAGGAAACAGTTTTCCTGATCAGAGGGTTTCCCTGCTGGTGATGGGATGGCTCAGGTTTTCACTAATAAAATCAGCATATCAAGCTAATTTAGAAATGATTGGGCAGTCAGGAAGCTGAGTTGACTGGTGGAATCAGTGGGGACTGAATATTTAGCTGACTGGTCAGTAGTCACAAATTTAGTGGCTTATCAGAAGGAACTGAGGTAAAGAAAGGCACAGGTCCCCGACGGGGAGGTTCTGAGGTGCTTCCCTGGGTGATGGGAGCCCTCAGAGACATGATGCTGACCAGCCTTTGGTGTTGACCAGATGGTGACTGGCTAAGGAGAGAAGGCTGTTGCTTCAGCCTGTGTCTTTCTAACACTTCCCTCAGAGCTGGGTGAAGGGAGGAAGGGTGGTGCCGAGGGGTTCAGCCTGCATCTCAGCTGGGGAGGCTGAGAGGCATGAATCTGTCTGAGCACGCTGCCCCTCTGGACGGAGCTCTCGAAGGTGGGGAGTGGGTATAGAGGGGATCTCCGTGTCTGCCACCTTGCCTCTTGAGCTTATTGTAAACATCAAATGAGATAATGTAGGAAACACTGAGCCTAGGGCCTGGGACCACAGTTAGTTTTCTGTTGTTGCTATAACAAACTACCACAGGTTGAGTGTTTTGAAACAGTACAGAGTTATTGTCTTATACTTCTGGAGGTCAAAAGTCCAAAATGGGTCTCACGGGGCTAAAAGCAAAGTGTCAGCCAGGCTGCATTCTTTCCTGGAGGCTCTAAAGACGAATGCCTTTCCTCGCCTTTGCCAGCTTCTAGAAGCCACCCACATATTCCTTGGCTCATGGCCCCTTCCTCAATCTGCAAAGCCAGCAGTGTGGGGCTGAGTCTTTCTCATGCTGCTGTCTCTCGAATTCTGTCTTGTCCTGCCTCCCTTCCACTTTTAAGGACCTTTGTGGTTACACTGAGCACACCTGGATAATCCAGGATAAACTCTCCACCTCAGGGTTAGCAAACTTAATTCCTTTTTACCGCGTCACTCACAAAGTCACAGGTTCTGGGGATTAGGACATGGACATTTTGCGGGCGGTGAGGGGGTGTTATTATGCCTACTGTGGGGACATACTACAAAGTCAATCAATGGTCCTTATTACCAGGGCTTCCTCAAATGTGGGGTCAAAGCCTCGGCTCTGGCAGATTCCGGGGTTCTGCACGCTAGAGGGCTAGAAAGCCTGCCTTGCCTCGCTCAGGGGAGCAGGGATGTGGCCAGACTCCACCTGGAGGGTTGTGCCCAGTCTGGGAGGCACATCGTAAAGGGATGTAAGTGGTTTGGGGTGCTACAGCCAGGACGGTGAGGAGCTTGAGGAGGAGAAAACCCTGAGCAGAGAGAAGAGCCACCTTCATGTGCCCGAATGGAGAGGGAGACAGGCTTCGTGTATTGTTAAGTGTCGTGTTACGAGCAGAGCATGAGCCTTTCTCTCGGGTAGAGCCGGCTTCCAGTCCCAGCTCAGCCCCTCACCAGCCATTGGGCAAATGACTTCATCTCTGACCTCCAGTTTTTTCATCCAGTTCTGAGTGTTGGGGGGCAGTGAATGAGATAGTGGGCAGGAAGCAGCTAATACATTGCCCGATGGTCACTGTCGCCAGTGTTCTTAGACACCTCTGCGGGACAGAAAAATGACCAGTGGGTAGAAGCTCCAGGGAAACAGATCTAGGTTTTTCATGAAGGAAGAGCTTTGTAATCACCGAAGCTAGGCAGTGACAAGATGGTGGCGCGTGTGATGTACGGGGTCCCCTTCTTCCCTGCAACTGTTTGGTGATTGACCAGATATTCACACCTGTGTGGACTGCAACAAAGTCACCTGGGTGCTTTTTCAAAAGCCCAGAGCTCTAGGCCCCCACCCAGATGTGCTCATTTGGGATATTCAGTGATGGAGCTTGGAGATCTGTTTTTGTTTTTTTCCAGTAGCTTTTATTTTCTGAAAGCAGCTTTAGATTCACAGCAAAATGGAGCAGCAAGTACAGAGATTTCCTCCCTGCCCCTCCAAGCCTGCCCTCAAACACATGCAGGATCTCCCGACTATCAACAACCCCCACCGGAGAGCAACATTTGTTACAACTGGGGAACCACCTGAGGTCCATGGTTGATGTTAGGGTTCACTGTGGTGTTGAACATTCTGTGGGTTTGGACAAATGTTTAACATGTGTCCATTACTATAGTATCATACAAAGTATTGCTGCTCTAAAAATCCTTTGTACTTCACCTATTCACCCCTCCCACCCCCAACCCCCAGCAACCAGTGGTCCTCTTACTAACTCTACAGTTTGGCCTTTTTCACAATGTCCTATGTAGAGTATGTAGCCTTTTTGGATTAGCATCTTTCACTTAGCAATGTGCATCCAAGTTTTTTCCATTGTCTTTTCATGGCTTGGTAGCTCTTTTTTTTTTTTTTCTTTTTTAAGCTCTAATATTCTATTGTCTGGATGTACCACAGTTTATTGATCCATTTATCTGCTGAAAGACATCTTGGTTGCTTCCAAGTTTTGGCAGTTTCACAATTTCATAATTACAAAGCTGCTATCAACAACCATGTGTGGACACACATTTTGGAGGTCTGTGGTTTTCACAAGTGATTCAGAGACAGATTTAGGGCCTCTTGACCTGACAATCATTTGTCCTGAGGTAGATGGAGGTCTGAGCCTCTCCAGTCCTGAAATTCTGTGAGGATTCTATGAGGACAGTGTGGAAGCTCGGGTATGGACTAGACATTTTCCTTCCTCCCTCTGGACTTTGCTCCCCCTAAGCAAAATCCCTCTTTTGCCTCCATGTTTAGTGTCCATGTTTACTGCTAGCACAAAATTACCGAATATAAAGAGCAGCTTTTCCAGGACTGGAGAGAGCTGGCCTGGTTTTCCAAGTTCAGGACTGCCTGCGTTCAAATCCAGACTCTACAACCCTCGAACTGTGACATTGGGCCAATAATGTAACCATCTCATGCCTCCGTTTCCCCTCCAGTAAAGGTTGCCGATAATCATATTTACCTCATGAAGTTACTGTGAGAATTGAGTTCCTATGTATAAAAGGCTTAGAAAAGTAAGCTTTGCTTATGTGCCTTGCTATCATAGCCATCAGAATTTGTATCCTTCTTATTACCAGTTACCAGAGAGTTGAGTCCTTCTTGGGGGGGGGGTAGTCCTTCCTGGGGAGGAGCCAGGGTTATTCCACAGCAGTATGTGCTGCTTGAGTCCCCAGGACTTGAGTCCCCATGCACACCTGTGCATGCTGGTTGTCCAAGGGGAGAAGTCAGTTAAATGGGTGCCCTTTTCCCACATGGTACCTCTGAGGCCAGGAGCCAGAAGCAAGCTTCGTCTAAGGTATGCAACAAGGTGATGGCTTACTGGAGCTCCTTCACCCTTTTCCTCACCTGGCAGCACGCTCCTCTCTCTGCTTTCCTCGTCTGGGTGCTCGGTGGTGTGTCTCTGAAGTTCATAGTGCCTTGAGGGACTCGGGAGTTTGAAGGTATCTGTCGCTCTGTAGATGCCCCGAGAAAGGATGGACCCAAAGAGTCCTGGACTCAACGGCAGATGGCAGCACAGATTTAATCCTGGCTGCACAACCACCTGGTTCAAACCCCGGCTCTGCCACTTCTAAGTTTTGTGAGCAGGGGCAAGTTTCAGGATCTCTGTTTCTGAGATGGGATCATTTTTCCCTTCTCAGGGATGCCATGAGGACAAAATAAGATAATGGATAAGACATCATTTTGCCAAGTCTGCACATGTTAACTTATCATGAAATTATTATTGACCGACTTCTTAATTCAACTGAGGAGCTGTTGGTGATTGTAAGTTAAAAGATGAGCACAAGGAGAAGAGTTTCCATATGGAAGGGAAGGTGATGTGTTGAGGGATCTTGGCAGCTATGGGCATGGAAAAGCAGAAGAAGAGAAAGACCACAAACATCTTTTTTGGCCAGGGAGAGCCGTCTCTTATAACCCGGGGCACCCCAAATCCCACCGTTTCTGTCTCATCCGAAGGAGACATTCACATGTCCCCCATGTATAAGGTGTTCTTGGGGCAAAGTTAGCACCCTTTCTTTTGCTGGCAAAGCCATTGCTATGGGAATCAGCCACTTGGGGGCCAGCAACATAATTTAGTTTGCTTACATTTTAAACTTTGGATTCAAGTCTAAAACACAGACAGAAAAAGCACACAAATCTTAAGGGACCAGCTTGATTAAGTTTCTCAAATGGAACACACATGTGAAACTAGCATCCAGATTAAAAAAAAGAAAAAGGAAATTGTTAGTATTCCAGAAACCCTGTTGAGGCCACGGGTTTTTTGTTTTTTGTTTTGTTTTTTTTTTTAATTAACGCATAATGTATTTTTTTTTCCAGGGGTACAGGTCTGTGATTCATCAGTCTTACACAGTTCACAGCGCTCACCAGAGCACATACCCTCCCCAATGTCCATCACCCAGCCACCCCATCCCTCCCACCCCCCCACCATTCCAGCAACCCTCAGTTTGTTTCCTGAGATTAAGAGTCTCTTACTGGGTTTGTCTCCCTCTCTGGTTTCGTCTTGTTTCATTTTCTACTCCCTTCTCCTGTGATCCTCTGCCTTGTTTCTCAAATTCCATGTATCAGTGAGATCATATGATAATTGTCTTTCTCTGATTGACTTCTTTCGCTTAGCATAATACCCTCTAGTTCCATCCATGTCTTTGCAAATGGCAAGATTTCATTTTTTTGATGGATGCATATTTCGTTGTATATATATATATATATATATATATATATATATATATATACCACATCTTCTTTATCCATTCATCTGTTGATGGACATCTAGGCTCTTTCCATAGTTTGGCTATTGTGGACATTGCTGCTATAAATATTGGGGTGCATGTGCCCCTTCAGATCACTATGTTTGTATCTTTGGGGTAAATGTCCAGTAGTGCAATTGCTGGATCGTATGGTAGCTCTATTTTCAACTTTTTGAGGAACCTCCGTACTGTTTTCCAGAGTGGCTGCACCAGCTTGCATTCCCACCAACAGGGTGGGAGGGTTCCCCTTTCTTGGCATCCTCACCAACATCTGTCATTTCCTGACTTGTTAATTTTAGCCATTCTGACGGGTGTGAGGTGGTAGCTCATTGAGGTTTTGATTTGGATTTCCCTGATGCCGAGCGATATTGAGCACTTTTTCATGTGTCTGTGAGGCCACGGAGTTTTAAATACAGTTGACTTCAGACCTGACCCTGGGCAGTAGCATGCGCTTGGCAAAGATTATGTTCGATGTCCTGAGCTCCTCTCCTTTTACTTGGCTCCTGGGTGTGGTTCTGGCCAGGACCCGTGACCCCCTCAGGACATCCTATTTTTAGGGAGAGATATGAGGACCTCCTTCACACTGGGTTGTCAGGGCAGGGTTTGCTTCTTCCATGGCCTTCTGGCTTCAGTCTGAGATGCAAAGGACGGGACTCTCAAGGAGGAATTTCAGGCCTCTGCGAGCCAGAAATGGGCACCTTTGAAGCCCCCCGGAGAAGCATAAAGGAAGTTCAAAAACATCTCCCCACAAAAGCATAGTGTGGCGTTTCCAGGGTCAGCCCGGGGGGATCTCGCTATTTGCAGGGTCGTGGTGACCACTTGTCTTCTTGTTTGGAATTGACACTGCATTGCCAGGTTGGCTGCAGGGTGTAGAAGGAGAGAAAAGGCACATGGACTGCTCTGCTCAAGAAGGGGAAGGACCACACTGATGAAAAGCAATTGTAAGGTGTAACGGAACTGCCCAGGATGTCCCAGCCACTTGCTGTGCCTGGTCTCTGCCTGGTTCCTGAAGGCTCTGCGGCTAATTAAGCCACTTAGTCAACATCCAGGCTCCACCCCTGCCAGGCAGGCTAGGAGGCCTGTGCTTGGAAGCTTCGGGGACTAGAAGAAGAACTTGCCATGCCTGAAGGCCAGATCCATAGCTCTGTTAATTAAGAGTGCTTCCAGAAGAGTCCTTCTGGCAAAGGAAAGAGTGGTCATGCTCTTTGGTAGAGGGACGTTTTGGAAGGTCCAGATTTAGAGCTGTTGATTCTGGCAATTGGGTCCTAAGGCATCTTCCTGTGTCCTTGTCAGTTTCCCCTGAAGGCCTCATTAGCTGAGCCCAGATTGGTTCATGGCTTCATCTTCCCCAGAGGATGCTGGGAGCACTGGGGCCACCATGCCTTGGGCAGGGCAGATGCATCAGAGCTGCCAGCAGGGAAGAGCCAGCTCTGCCTGGTGTAGACCTGTCCCTTCCTGCTACCTATAGGTTTTCCTAATGCAGGTCTTCCCTGGGACTAGAACGTGCTTTTTGTTGCCCATTCATTCATTCATTTCATTCATTCAACATGCAAAAATTGAGCGTCTACCACACACCAGGAACCATGCTGGGTATGAGGGAGACTAAGACAAGGCCATGCCCTCAGAGGTTATGATCTAGTGGGGAAACAGACAAATCATTGTGATAAATAGCTCGAGAGAGGTCAGTGCAGGTCAGCACAAGTAAGCTGCATCAACCAACAAGTAAGCTGCAGAAAAGTCAACCAAGACTTCCTCAGGGAAGTCCTACTTGAATTTTGAGTTTTGAAGAAGAAATAGAAGTTAGTCTAAGAAGGCTGGGTTGGAGGGGAGGACGGGGAGGACATTTTAGCTGGAGGAAACCGTTTGCTTCAAGGCAAACTGGGACGAGGGCCAAATTCCCTGTGGCTCACAACCCAGAACGCATGCCACATGAGTTTCCCTGTTTACTGGAGTTGTGCGATGTTTTCAAATGTATTTTCATGTTGTTTGATGAAACGGAGGTGAGTAGCAATTACTTCAGGAGTGACGTGCCTCTGGAGACTGGGCTGGCCAGTGTCCTCCCAGGTGATGGCACAATCTTTATTTTTAGAAGAGGTTCCCAATTTGAGATGATTAAACGCCCCACCCCAGTCTCTCTACCCAGGCTGGGAGGGTCACTGTTCCTTGGCATCTTATGTCTGTTTTGGGTGGTGCACCTCTCTGGAAATGGGCAAATCTGTTGTGTTGAGGCTGGCTTAAGTCCCTAACCTTAAGAGGATATCACAGAGGTCCAGAGGTCTTATACTTAAGACTGTATTCCTGATGTTCAGAGGTTGTGCAGTCATTCCACAGTGTAGACGCTTACAGAGTGGGAACTTTCCAGGCCCCCACCCACTCTGGCTCTTCTGGGACTTCCTTTTCATAAAAAGCACAAGTACTATTTGTCGCCGAAACTCAACTTGCTAAAACTCAACTGTAAAGAAACCGTCTTAATGGTCATTTTGTACCATTTTAGGCATTTAAGACAAAGAAGGGAAACTAACATTGAGTATCAGTTACATGTCATATACTCTGTGGTGCTTTCCTGTTATCACATTGAAACTCTACACTGAACCAGTGAGTTGGGTGGTGTTGTCCAAGAAAGCAATGCCTTGTCCCAGGCATGGTAGGGAAAGGAGATTTTAACCAAGAACCCCATGGCCATGGAATTATGTAATTGTATTCCATCAAGTCACCTTTTGGTAGCTGCTAATCAGTTGGTGGCTGGTGTTTTAACTTCTCTTTCTGGGAAAAATGGATGTTGTTTTAATTTACCTCTTCAGAATTCTGTCTCCTATAACTTCTTCCTTGCTCCTTGTGTGAGGATACCCAAAAGCCCCAGTTGGCTCTGTTTTTGTCATTCATGGCGTGGCCAGTGGGGGCCTAATAGTTAGGGAAATGGTATGAAGAAATGACTCCTTTCCTGCAGTTTCTCATCCTGAATGTTTCTGTGCGTGAATGAATCTCCAATTCCATGTGAGTTGACTGTGAATGATATTAGGGATGAATTTGGCAATTGGCTGGTCCCAACGCCAGTCCACCTGTTTGACTCCATTCCTGTGGCATTGACCTGCCCACCTCAGAAATCTAGACTGAGACCTGGTCGAGGGGGGGCTGGGGGATTAAGAAGATGCCTGATTCGTGGTAGCATTAGTAGTCCTACAAAAACATGTTTTTGGAAAGGGAAACGCGGAAGTAAGGGAAACATAAAGCAATGGTGGCTGTTTTTACCATCCGTGTGTCTCTTGTCTCTCAGTCACATGTCTGCCCCTCCCTGTGGGGACAGACATGAAACATTTAGGCTGTCCCCTCATGGTTGGTCGATGAAACGATTCATCCCTTGGTAAACTCTAAGCTTATTCAGTCCCGAGTGACCAAAAATGGAGGCTACTGAGGGTGGTGAAGATCCTCTCCCTCCCCCCAAAGAATCACAGAATCTTCGAACATTAAAGAATTTCTAATTCAACCCTCTTATTTTACAGATTAAGAGCCTGGGACCACACACCCCCCCAAATCGGCCAAAAATGATACCTAAACCCTATTGGTATCTTACACTGAGTTTGTTTTCATTATTCCATCCTACTTTATCTCCTGTCTATTGATCTTAGGCAAGTAGCTTTATATCCATTTTATCCCCAATGCTATTTCTAACACAACCAGGTAGCAGCAGGCCTGGAATTAGAACCCAAACCGCCTGACTTCCCGTTTCATTTTGTCTGCAGGTCCAATCCTGTCATGATTTGGGAAAACCATAAACCATGTTCTTTAGCCAGACCTCTGGATGTCCAGGAAAAAAGGCCATAGAAAAGGAATATTGTTTGTGAAGTCTAAAGTGGTTCACCGGCAGGACCTTTCTAGAAAGCATTTTTGTGACACAGCAGCCCAAAGATCAACAGAAGAAGGGGCTGAGGGAGGTTTGGGAGTTGCAAACCTTTAGTTTCATTCACGGGGTCTTTGAGGACCTAGTGGCTGTTAGAGTCTGACTTCTTGGTCAGTGAGCATCCCTGACCCCGTTCCAGCAGTTCTTACAGGACCCAGCGAGGGTGGAGGAGCTGGCGGGCTGGAAATGCCCTCACTGTCTTAGAATTCCAGTCCCATTTATAGCAAAGCTGGTGTTCTTTAGGGAGCCAGGGAAATCCCAGATGTGGGGCAATCACAGCTGTGATCACCACATCGTGGTGCTCTGTGCTCAGAGCTGATAGCCCCAGCATTTTCAGTGTTGTTTTCCAAACATGCCAACCACCTGAGGAGAAAGCCCCTCAGCAGGCTCTATTTCTGTTTTTGAGGGTCTGACCTAGGATCCCCCATTAGGGCAATTCCTGGGCATTGTCCCCTCAGGCCCTTGGCCTTGGGCAGCAGAGGGCTGCATGGTGGGATGCCCCCTTGTAGCTCTCACAGCCTCCAGGCCAAAACACGTCAGTTGCTTTTGGGTCCCCTGGGGAATGTTCTGTTGTCACCTTACCGAGCCAGTGGAGGAGGAGGAAAGAGTGTGGTACCAGATACAGCAACATGGAAGTGTGCAGGCAGGCGATCTGAATCCGACCCCACATCTAATGAGCCTATTCTTAGAGGCTCTTGGCAGAGCACGGGAAATCAAATGCTAATTAAAAGCAGGTTCTGAGAAGAGCTTAGAGCTCGGCACCAGCCCTATTACATGTTCCCTTTTGGGCCACAGAGGAAGTCTTGCACGATAAGCTGAGCTCACTGGTGAGACAGCTCTTGTGGATTTGCGTGAGAGGCAACGGGGCAGTGACAGCAAAATGAACAGCCATTGACCTCATTCAGTGAAGTTAAGGCTGAAGGAAATTACAGGCTCGTTCTTCCAGTTTCCAGGTATCCAAACAGCTGTCCCATCACATGGCCTTACTTTGTGGGGCCGTGGGGAGCGATCCGGCAGTGATGGTTTACAGAAACGTCCAATATTAAGGATTTGTCTTGCTAAATCTTCCATCCAGAAGGCACTCGAATAAAAATAGAGGTGGTCAGCGGTGTTGGCCAGCATCAGGCTGGGTGGATTTGGGCTAACCAAGGCACACCTGGGCTTTTATTTATTATATTTTTTTTAAATTTTATTTTTAAAAAAAATTTATTATGTTATGTTAATCACCATACATAACATATTAGTTTTTGATGAAGTGTTCCGTGATTCATTGTTTGCATATAACACCCAGCGCTCCATGCAGAACGTGCCCTCCTTAATACCCATCACCGGGCTAACCCATCCCCCCACCCCCCTCCCCTCTAGAACCCTCAGTTTGTTTCTCAGGGTCCATAGTCTCTCATGGTTCATCTCCCCCTCCAATTTCCCCCGCTTCATTTTACCCTTCCTACTATCTTCTTCTTCTTCTTCTTCTTTTTTTTTTTTTAACATACAATGTATTATTTGTTTCAGAGGTACAGGTCTGTGATTCATCAATCTTACTATAGCAGCAATGTCCACAATAGCCAAACTATGGAAAGAGCCAAAATGTCCATCACCAGATGAATGGATAAAGAAGATGTGGTATACACACACACACACACACACACACACACACACACACACACACACACAGGAATATTATGCAGCCATCAAAAAAATGAAACCTTGCCCTTTGCAACGACCTGGATAGAACTAGAGGGTATTATGCTGAGCGAAATAAGTCAATCAGAGAAAGACAAGTATCATATGATCTCACTGATAGGAGGATTTCTTAATCTCAGGAAACACCTGGGCTTTTAAATTCCTTCATGCTTGTTTCTGTGTGTACCGCCACAGGCTGTAGGGAGGGAGGATTGATAAGGGGCCAAGGGCACACAGTTGAGATAACTTACTGCGTTTATCCAGTGAGCTTGCCCCTATCGGGTCTTGCCAGGATAGCAAATGTGCAGGCTGTTGTGACCTTAGCCTTCCTCCGGGGTCCAGCTCACCTCTCTCTGCTTTCAGCTGGGACAGCTGAAACTCCTGTCATATTCGCAATGGTAACAGGGTGCAGCGTTACTGGTTTCTGGTTTGGCATTCATTTGAATCAGTGCCTGTGCTAAAACCCAGCTCGTAGATGCCTGGAGTTGCATCTGGTGGGAGCTTCAGGCTCTAGTTTGGATAGACAGGTTTCCTAAGTGTATATATTCCGTTGACCCGGGCAAATTGCATCATGAATTTAGGAGACCCCTCATCCCCTGCAGGTTTTTGTTCTAGTGTCCCCTTGTCACAGAAGCCTTCCGCAGCCACTTGATGCAGAATAGCACGCCTCTTGCCCATGAGTCCTTCTCCTGGCCAGATGTACCACCACTTGGAATACGTGTGTCCATTTATTTGTTCTTGCACCAAAATGTGCACTCTATGAGAGCAAGGGCTTTGCCCGCTCTGTTTACTGTGGTATCTTTAGCACCTCGAACAGCATGGGAACTGTCATATGTGTCTAGTAGAAATCTGTGGAATAAATGCAAGACGAAAGAGGCTTGCTGAAGCGGTATGCTACCAGTCTATCTATCAAAGGGCCTTGTTCCCAGGAGAAAGCAAGGTGCCCTTTGTAGTTGCTTTCTAATTCCTAATTTCTTCGAGCAAACATTCATCAAGCACTTGGAGCCAGGTGTGCAAGATCACAGCCCTGCTCTCCCAGGGTTCTCGGACTGGTGGCGGATGGACATTTGCATTAAATCCCTTCTTTAAGATGTAACTCTGGTATCAGCCCTCCTGGGAGCCCTTCTTGAACACTCTTCTTCCCCAAAGCAAGGTTAGGTGCCATTCTTCCCATTGGCATAGCATGCCCTGCAGAGCTTGACCATGGCCCACATGTAAAGCAGACAAGTACCGTACAGTGTGCTTTCTGTTTACCCTTACGCACTCCTTAAGAGCAAGGATTGCACTTTGCTCTTTTCTGAGTAGAATAGCTGACATATAGAGCACTCAGTAAGTAGGAGGTATCCTTGTGATTACCGCGGGTACTGTGTGCATTCAGTAACCAGCATTCATATAGCTGTGTATGTGTGTAATCTCACTTAAAATATTCTGAAGCTATATAAGGCTTAGGAACAGCTCTGTGTTGTTCTGTAATATGATATAATGTTGTCTTGTGCAATATTCCCCGTTTCAGGCTCTCCTTGTGTTCTGGTGATGCAGTGATCATTTAGACTGGTGTGGGATCTTTACCAAGAGTTCTTAGGGTTCCTAGATGCAGGCTGGGATCCTGATGTACTTTGCAAATCATTCTCTATGTGCAGATGTCATGGACTCCTATGAGCCTGGAGCATTTGTTTCATTTCAAGGGGGGCTAAGGAAGTCATAGAAAGCCTCTCAATAAATACATGTGGATTCATGGCCGTTTGGCACTGCCCCTTTGATGTGGCTTTTGATTTGGGGTTGCAAGGACATTTTGTCATGACCTGAAAATCAAACCAAGGATCGTGCTCCACAGGCCCCCAAGCACACTGCTGGACTGAGTATATGCATGTACCTAGTATCTGTGTGTTTTTACTTTGACATGACTGTTTTGATGCCTGACACTTTCATTATATCCTATGGAACTTGCCAGAACGTTTGGTGTAAATACTTGTTAGTCTCACTTAAATACCAGCCACGGGCCCGAGTCTAACTTCAGTGGCAAAATGGCTTCGAATGAAGCAGAAGGCAGGGGATTACAATCTTAAGGGTATGCCGAGTGATACCAAAGGCTGCCTGAGAGATCCCTTCTCTAATTCAGAGACACACATGCACACATGGCCTCCCTTCTTTTTTGGCCATTTCTTGGTCTAGAGCTTCAGATGACTGGCTGGAGACGTGTTTAAAAATATCAAAAGATCCCAATGGAAATGTAGTCTGTCCATGTTAAAAAAGATCGTTTTGATCATTTTCCCCTGCTGTGTCGTCAAAAGAGCCTTCCTGTCTGTTTTGCTTGGTGATTAGAGGAAGCGGGGTTTGTTGCTTGCTGACCAGGTTGGCCCTCATCTGCTTGCGGCGAGCAGGCCTGCCCTACTTTCTTTACAGACAGTCTGCGTGATCGTTAGCCACACACATTATCAGCTAATCAGAGGTTGCCACAAAACGAACCAGATGAGTAGATAATTAGGTCACCAAGGGAGACCAAGATGCTTATATTTTGGACTCATATTTTCAGTTGGGTATTCTAACCAGACCACGAAACATCATTCCTAATTTCATAGTATTTTGGTAGCAAGTATATTAAGCAGCCTGTTATGAGAAAGTAGTTGTGTTTGGGTCCCTGATCTTCAGTCTGAGACTCTGGAAGCTAAGCTTGGTGTCTTGTTGGAATGGTGGTGCAAATAGGTAGGTCCCCTGAGTTACATGTCACCCTTGTCATAAACTTGATGAAGACTATGTGTCTCCATGCTCCCTGCATGAAGGCACCACCTGCACAGGTGTCATTCTAGGCCGCTAACATACTTTATCACGTTCATTTCCACAAGCGAAGCATCAAGGCCTTCTTTCTCCATACCACGCAGCTAGCAAGTGAATCCCAGGTTCCCTCTTTCCAAAACCCACGCTATTTCTATTATAACCAGTGATTCCAAACCACTGGCCTGCGGATTGATATTGGTTACAAAGAAGGCTTTTCCGGTCTGTGGTGAGAAAGTCTGGGTAAGGTTAACACCCTCCCATCTTGAAGGCGTTGCCGTTTATTCAGAGACTGTGACCTGTCTTTCTAGGTGTTAAAGACTGCAAAACATTTGTAATCACATGATGGTGATTGGAAATGGCAGCTAACAAAAGTGTCCTAAGTTGTCAAAGTAAAAAAAAAAAAAAAAAGGCCTTTCTATGTCAATCTCCAAGCTTAAATTTGGAAATCTTATTGGCCTGGCAAATGGCAAAGCTGGAAAAAGAGGTGGTGTATTTATTACCCAACAAGGGTTTCACTGCAGACTCTCCCCACAGCTTGGGTTCCCATGGGGTTTATCTGGAAAAGGGCTAGGCTGTATTGAGGGATGGAGGTGATCATGTGCTTCTTAAAGCCATCCTTCTTTGACGCTGAGTGGCATGACTCGGGCAGCTTAACAGAGTCCTGATAATGCAGATGACCTTTTAAAAACCACAGTAGGTTGAATTAAAAAACAAACAAACAAACTGGGTAAACCATCCTTGCCAAAAGAGAGGCCAAGCTTGGCCTACCCACATTTATGACTTTTCCATGACCAGGATGGGGAAAGCTTGAGCTCAGAGGCATTTTAATGTAGCATGACTTAGGTCATGACTCTTCTGATCTTAGGTCATTCAGAAGTCACCTTTTTGCCATTGAGACAAGAATGAAAGAGCTCTGGTTTTAGAGGCAGACATATCTGGGTTTATATCTCCATTTCTTTTAGACTTGTGACCCTGAGCAAGTTTACTTTCTGGAAAATGGGGCAGGGATTCCTGCCTCCCAGAGTTACCATGGTAGGCAACTCTTAGGAAAAAACCTCCCCACTTCTTGTGGTATGCCTTTTTTTTTTTTTAAGATTTTATTTATTTCAGACAGAGAGATAGAGAAGAGGCGGGACAGAGAGAGAGGGAGAAGCAGGCTCCCTGCTAAGCAGGGAGCCCGATGCGGGGCTCCATCCCAGGACCCTGGGATCATGACATGAGCCGAAGGCAGACGCTTAACGACTGAGCCACCCAGGCATCCTGATCTTTACCATGATGATCCAAGATGGTAGGGATAGACGTGCCTGGCACATGGATGTTCAGTGTGTCCTGGTGTCCTGCTTACAGATAAACTGGAATTCAGAGTACCCTGAGTTGCTCTGGTTTTTATTTTCCTACCATTGGTTCCAGATACCCCACTGTGCCTGGGGGAGGCCTGTTCACCTGCTCTTGCCTGAGCGCCTCCAACTGTATCTGGGCGGCACCCAGCAGGCTCTAACCACTCCTTGTGCTCCTATCGCAGTGCCAACAACATGCCCAAGCAGGTGGAGGTACGAATGCACGACAGCCATCTCAGCTCAGAGGAACCGAAGCAGCGGCATCTAGGCTTACGTCTGTGTGATAAGCTGGGGAAGAATCTCCTGCTCACACTGACTGTGTTCGGTAGGTGACAGGTGCCGCCCCTCCTCCCTGGCTCTCTCCGGGCTCTTTGGGGAAGCTGGGTCCCACAGCCAGCCCTCCCACTGGAAGGAAGCCTCGTGTCCTCCCTAAGGCCTCCTTTGCCCAGGCATGGCTGCCTTGATGATAAATCTTCCCCTCACCTGCCCCAGCCATGCATTTTCTTCCTTGGGATTCTAGTCGATCTTACAACTTCCTGTGAGTGTGTTAACATGCAGATTCCTGGCCCTGCACATGGAGACTTTGGGCCATCTGCAGTGAGGTCTTGGAATCTGCATCATAGCAAAGCTTCTAGGTGATTCCTAAGCAGATGGTCGGCATACCACATTTAGAGGAATACGCGTCTGAAGATAGAGGCAGCAGGTGCTGAAAACCCCACTAAGAGGGCTCCAGAGGTCTAGCCTACAAATACCTCATTACCTTCGATTAGCTTAGCACATTAGCTAATGAGGTCAGGGTGGAAGAGGCTTGTTCAGAAGCCTTGATCTGCTCTGGTTCCATCTTCAAAGTCTGATTCCTTTGCTTCAGACCTCACCTAGGCTGTGGTTGTCCTTTGGTGTGACTGGTGACACAATCTTGGCCTTAGGTTTTCAACCAGGGTTTATTGGAAATGGGGCAAATTGCCGGGTCTTGTAATGACAACCACACCATTTCCTTTCTTGAGCCCTCTAGGCAACGCACAGAAGCAATGAACAACTCCTCACCTCCAACCCTTTCCCCACTCAGCTCCCTGGCTTCTCCTCCTTTGAGTCCGTCATCTTGGACATCAGTGGACCAGGGTCAGAACTGCGGGCTTGCCACAGTTCAGTTCACTTAATGAAAGAAGACAGAGGTGTGGTAGGGGTTTCCAAAGCTTACTTTGGAATAAAGAAATTTCACTCATCGTAGGTCATCAAGAAGTATGTTTTTCTCCGGTAGAAGTAAAAAAAGATCAGGGTTTTGGCCACAGCCCTCCCTGCACATCCCTGGAGTTAACACCATAGCCCATGGACCCAGGAACTTCCGCCCTTCCTCTTAGCCAGTGGTGCTATGACCTGATTTGTGGTTTCATAAAAGAATCTTTTATGTTGGCTGCCTGTTTGCTGATACCCAGTTTGTCTTGTGGAATCCCCGAGTATGCAAAGTGAAAGGCTCCTGCCAGCAACTCTGCCCAAATTGTTTCCTCCCAAATTATATACTTTTAGAGACGTCCTGTAATCTCCCATAAAAGTCTCCCACAAAAGCAAGTCTCAAGATTATGTAAGAGAACATAGAAGTCAAGGACAAAACTTTTTGAGAATGAGCCATGGGGAAATTGTTGGGAGCCAAAGAAAATAGAAGGAAAAAGGAAACTCACACTAGCTTGGTAAATCAAATGTTCCTTTTATCTGGTATGCAGTTAGAAAGAGAAGAAATACATTAAGCACCGTGCCACTTGCCAGGCGTAGGCTGGGGAGTAGGAAGCAATACTTGGTACTATGGATTATTTCTGCTGACAATCTCTGATGGTACAAGTGAACAGTATCCTCAAAGAAGTTAGTCAAGTCACCATATATCCTCCTCATAAAGCCTTGAGAAGGCTCTCCTTGGCCCTCCCAGAGCTGCTTGTTAGATTAGTCGGAGGTACACCAATATTCTCTCACCAGTCATTAAAATCAGCTTTACTTATCTGATGGTATTTTCGTTACATGTTATTCATCATCATATAATGGGGAGGTATGAGAAAGGTCAATGTCACTGAACCCCTAGAGCTATTCATTTGACTCAGGCAAAACAGAAATTCAGATATTTCCCCCTCTTCCTTCTAGGTGTCATCCTGGGGGCAGTGTGTGGAGGGCTTCTTCGCTTGGCATCTCCTCTCCACCCTGATGTGGTCATGTTAATAGCCTTCCCAGGGGATATACTCATGAGGATGCTAAAAATGCTCATCCTCCCTCTCATCATCTCCAGCTTAATCACAGGTAAGACCACCTCTCTGGAGCCTGGCCCACAGTGGATCATACTCTTGCTCTGGTTTGTGGGTTGACCATCGAATCTCAATCTGGTTGAATGAATGAATGTGATTGTCTGTGTCATTTTATTTCAGAGCCTTGGTTGTCGTGTCTCTCAGATGGGGATTATCAATCCTAAAAAAGTATTCCATCTGTTGGTCAGTCCGACCATCTGTCTGTCTAGCAATAAAAGATGAAAAGGAAACACATGTTAAAAGTGATGATAAACAATAGAGATTTTAATTTTGAATGTATACTTTTCTCATTTCCCAAATTATACCTTGTTCGGATCCTGATAAATAAAAGTAACAGATAGAAAAGGAAATTTTCTCTTAACTATTTAACTGGGTATAGAGGGAAGTGGGTATGAAAAACAAAATAAAGCCTAGATATGAAACCCTTTGAGGTTTTTGGAAGAAGAGCTCCCTTAATGTGTAGATCATGTTCACTTGTTTTGGGCTGAAAGAATTGTTTTATTTGAAAGAATTTGTTTGCTTCTATGGGCTTATACTGGCAGTTTTTTCCTTACCAAATGATATTGCTCAAATAGGGTATAAATTGTAGTTTAGAGACTGGAGCTCTGAGTTAAGGATGAAAGCTAGGCTTTGATTGATATTTGGGTGCCATCGGGATGACCTTAAGAAAGCTGTCCCTCTGGACTCTCTCCCTTATAAAGGAAGTGAGGCTCTGGAAACACCAAGAGATTCAGATGCTAAACCAGGTTGTTCTAGAGTCTCATCTCTGGTTGACCAGTGAGCCCGGTGAATGCAAGGTCTCATCATTCAGCCCCAGACTGAGCGACACTGTACTTTCACCTTAAAGGCTCATTTGCAAGCCAGAGACAATGTTCTCCATGCCCGCTTAACAGTCCTTAGACTGGGCAAGCTGGCCAGGAAACTGAACATTTTTTGGCCAGAATCCGACTTTAGGTTGTAAGGAGAAGTGGCTCATATATGGGTCAGCTCAATTCAGGAAAGCTTACACCAATGACTTCCTCCCCCACAGCAAGTGCTACAATGTCTCTGTCTAGTAAAAGCAGAAACTGAAACCAGGAAGTAGAAAAATTGAAGAAACAACTGGGAAAAAACCCAGTGAAGGTAGGAGTTTTTGTGACTTGGCTTGGAATTTCCTCTAACAATCACAGGACCTCCTACAGTATAGACAAAGTCCCACCTTTTTGTTCTCCAGCCCCTGCACTAGGTTGGAAAATGTGGGTCTCCACCATGCTTCACCTTGGAGGAATGAGGGCTGTGCTAGATCACTATGCTAGACTCTTGATATCAGTCACCAGGCCTACCAGCTTCTCATTTTTTAAGTGAGGACATTTAAAAAAAAAAAAAAAGAAGAAGTAGAAACCAGCAGGTACTGGCACCATCACTTCATAAAGAAAGGATATCTTAATACCAAATAAGTGGGAAGGACATCATCTCAGAATTAAAAATGGAATATATTCAACTTGAACTCACTATTGTGGACTGACGAAAAGTAGTCACTGATCAGTTTATAAACTCTGAACAAGCAAGATCAGGTTTATAAACTCTGAACAAGAGATCATCAACTCTCCCCAGGTCTCTAGAATCTAAAAAAAAAAAAAAAAAAAAATAGAACTGTAAACTTTAGGATTGAAATCTTCAGTAGGAGGAGGTTTAATCAACCATGAATGCATCTGAGTAATACAAAGCCATGTTCTAGGTATGCAGGGATGGGGAGTTAACAGAGGCATCACAGGATTAATCCTTCCAATGTCTTTTCAATCCAGGGTTGTCGGGCCTGGATGCTAAAGCCAGTGGGCGCTTGGGCACGAGAGCCATGGTCTATTACATGTCTACAACCATCATTGCTGCAGTGCTGGGGGTCATCTTGGTCTTGGCTATCCACCCGGGGAACCCCAAACTCAAGAAGCAGCTGGGGCCCGGGAAGAAGAATGATGAGGTGTCCAGCCTGGATGCCTTCCTGGACCTTATTCGAAATCTCTTTCCTGAAAACCTGGTCCAAGCCTGTTTTCAACAGGTAACCCAAAGTTCCTATGCTCTTGCCCTCCGACCTCCTAAGTTATCAGGATAATAACTTGGAAAGTGTTTCAGTGAACTAGCCCTGGGGAGCAGTTTTCTTATATTTAATTATCTCTCTCTTGAGCTTGTATGAGATGATTTGGAGCAGGATTTGGGGATTAAAGTCGTGGGGTTGTTTTGTTTTGTTTTTGTTTTTTTCATTATTAACCTTCCTTTTTTTTTCCCCCCAGCTCACTTAGCATCTCTTTGCTCTGGGATTCCCCTTTCTTGCCTTTTTTTTTTTTTTCCTGTTACCTCTTTCCTTGTTTTTTGGTTCCCCTCTGTGTGCTGTCCAAGGGCACATTTTTATCGCTTTTGCCCACAACCCTCTAGAGTGCCCAGGGAGTCTCAGTATTGGTAGTATAACAAAACCTCATGGGGTAGATTTAAAAAATACACATGCCCTACAGAATCAGAATCTCTAGTGTGGGCCCAGGGAATGGGTATTTTCAAATTGTGGAAGTAATACATGAGGGTTATAAAAAGTTTAAACAGTGTAGATGCCCCTAAGGAGTCAAGTCCTCACTTCCCTTCCCTAGAACTAGTCATGTTGGGAATTTTGTTTCCTTCCACATATATAGTATGCATGTGTGCATAATCTTTTTTTAAAGATTTATTTATTTATTTTAGAGCAAGAGAGAACAGGAGAGAGTGTGCGAGCACGGATCGGGGCAGAGGGGGAGAGAGACCCCGGCAGACTCTGTGCTCAGCTCGGGGCCCGATGTGGGGCTCAGTCTCACAACCCTGAGATCATGACCTGAGCCCAGACCAAGAGTCAGATGCTCAACCAACTGCCCCACATGTGTGCATAATCTTAAAAAAAGAAAAAAAAGTTCAACCCAAGGGGTATTGCATTACATGTACCGCATTGCACTTGTTTTTTATTTAACAGGGCTCCGGCATCATCTCTCTCTTTTCATGATTGTGTAGTATATCTAAAAAATAAATTCTTGGACGCTAATGTCTTCCCAAAGCGTTTTGTATTTCAGATTTGCTGGATGTTGCAAAATGGCTCTATAAAATTTGTATTAATGTATACTCCTACCAACTGCATACAGGCAGATCAATTTTTTATAAAACCTTATGATTTTAAAAAATGGATGATTCTAATGAGTGGAACCACTGAGAGAGCTGTCGAGGCCCTACTTACCAGCCCGTTGTCTAGACCCAAGGTCAGGTTAGGTTAGAATATACTCCAGTTTCCACTAGTCTGCGTAGGAAGTCACCTAGAACCAAAGAACCTGCTCCAGCCATTTGCAGGGCATCACAGAAGAATGAACTTAGGAAACAGACTGCCTGGAGGAAAAGTTTGCATTCCCAGCTGTCCCCAAAATGCTGTTGCCCACCACTGCTGAGCCCGAATGACTCTGGGTTAGGATGTGTTCTCTGATTTCCAGTGCCACTTTGCTGGCTCTTATAGCATGGAGTCATGTTAAAGAAAAGCATTTCACGGAAAAAGAAGATGTGTGTGTGTGTGTGTGTATACACACACACACACACACACACACACACATACACAATGGAATATTACTCAGCCATCAAAAAGAATGAGATCTCGCCATTTACAACAACATGGATGGACCCAGAGGGTATGATGCCAAGTGAAATCAGTCAGTCAGAGAAAGACAAATACTATATGATTTCACTTGTAGAGGCAACCTAAAAGCCAGGACAAATGAATAAACAACAAACAAGCAAAAAGCAGAAGCAATCTTATAAATACAGAGAACAAACCAATGGTTGGCAGATGGAAGGGGGTGGGGGATAGGCAAAACAGGCAAAGGGAGGTGGGAGACACAGGCTTTCAGCGATGGAATGAGCAAGTCACAGGGAAGAAAGGCACAGCGGAGGGAATATAGTCAATGCTACTGTGGCAGTGTTGGGTGGAGACGGAGGGCAGCTTCACTTGGGGTGAGTAGGGCGTAATGTATCGACTTGTCAGATCACTATGTTGTATGCCTGGAATTAATGTAATCTTGTGGGTCAGCTATACTTCAGTAAAAAAATAAAAATAAAATAAAATAAAACAAAAAACAATAAAGAGCAAAACAAAAAGTCTCCATTAAAAATAATAAAAATAAAAGAAACCATTGCAACCGGGGAAGTTGGTTGGGGAGGGAAGAGAGCAGGCCGGGGAGGGGTGCTTCCTGGTGCTCCCTCGGTAGAGCGTGCTTGCCCCCCTTGCTAGCCCACTTGAAAGATGCATTCGCCTGCTTTGGGGAGATGGACACAACCGGGTGTCCAGTCTACTGTTAATATTTTGAAAAGAGCACTCTGGAAGTATAGCTGTGAACCGGGGAGCGGGGGGGGGAACAGGGCCTCCTTCTTGGGCCCCATCGTGCCCATGCTCCGTACAAGGAGACCCCTTCATCCCAGTCAGCGAGGCAGGACTAAAGCAGGCAGGCACCTGGAGCCGTTGCTCTGGTCTGTGGTGAGCCGTGCTCACACATGTGTTGCCGTGCTCACACTCGGTGACCTGTCTGGTCAAAGGGCAGTCTCGGATGGAGCTGCCCATGGCAGGGCCACTGGGGGCTGAGCCATTCCCTGCCCTGCCCCCACCCTGGACCCACCCCTCCGCTGGCAACATTCATGAGGTGTGAACCCTTAGTCCCCCAGCGAAGCCCAGGGTCATTGTCCCTTTGAGTTAGGACAATCAGAATCTTATTTTTTTAAAATTTTTTTTATTTTAAAGATTTTATTTATTTATTTGATGGAGAGAGACACAACGAGAGAGGGAACACAAGCAGGGGGAGTGGGAGAGGGAGAAGCAGGCTCCCCACTGAGCAGGGAGCCCGATGCGGCGCTCGATCCCAGGGCCCTGGGATCATGACCTGAGCCAAAGGCAGATGCTTAACCAACTGAGCCCTCCAGGTGCCCCAGAATCTTATTTTTTTTTTTAAGATTTATTTATTTATTTTAGAGAGCGAGAGATAGAGAACAGGAGCAGGAGGGGCAGAGGGAGAGGGAAAGGGAATCTCAAGCAGACTCCCACGCTGAGAGGGGGCACCGACACGTGGCTCCATCTCACGATCGTGAGATCATGACCTGAGCCTAAACCCAGTGTCGGATGCTCAACTGTCTGTGCCACTCAGGTGCCCCTGTGTAGATCTTTTATTTACTTCAGGGTAAGGGAGCATGTGGATTCCTTAAGCTGGACTCCAGGCAGCCTAGAGGAAAGGGGTCTTAAACTAGGAGCAATCCATGGGCTCAGGGGGACCTTGAAGACGGCTCAGAGAGAAGGAATCCTTGTACAGTGACATCGCATTACCAGAGAGAGAAGGTGCCCAGGAGATGCCTTCTGTGCCCTTGGGATGCAGCTGAACGTGACAAGAAGCCTGTCTTGGCTGGGGGGTAGGGGGGCCTCACGACCAGAGTTAGACACAGGGATGGAAGGAGGAAGGTGCATGTCCCCAGAGCATAGGCTGCCTTTCCCCAGGTGGCAGGCCCTGTGTCTTACAGAGCAGGGAGGTGAACCAGGCTGAGGTTTCCAGGAGAGCAACGGGCGGTAAGGTGTGGCCTGACCACATGCCATCAAACCCAGTGATAGGGACCACAAGGGTCTTCTCTTCTGGGGAATCCAGTGATCTGTGTTTGCTCGTCCATTCCGTATTTTTGAGCACCTCCTGGGTGCCAGGCTTTCCACGGTGCACCGGACACCACAGGCAATGAGACAGTCTGGGTCCCCGCCCAAGGGAACTTACTTACATTCCAGGGGTGGGGGACACAGACCAGAACAAACATCAGGTAAATACACAAGCTATTTAAAAAATTAAGGTAAGTGCACTCTGAGCGCTGGAGGAAGGATGATAGGCTCTGCAGTAACTGGGAGAGACACCTGAGCTGAAACAGTGAGGGACGGGCTGAGCTGGGCGGAGGACTGGCGGCGGAGGCCTGCCAAGCCGAGGTGACTCCAGAGAGAAGGAAGGCCAATGTGTGGGAGGTAGAGTGAGCTGGGGGAAGCAAAGTCCAGCTCAGGCAGGACCTGGTAGGCCAGGGTCAGACTCGGGTACTTATTCTAAGAGAGTTTTAGGCAGGGAGACAACTGTTTTTCTATTTTCTGAATGTAGACAGAGCTCTGGGTAGCTAGACATACCTGGTGTTTCCAGGTAGACTAGAAGGGGGGTGAGAATGGCAGTGAGCAGGCTTTTGTAGGTTCTAAGGTGAGAGACCCTGGTGGCTTGGACTCAGGTAGACTGGAGTTGGCACCTAGATGGCGTTGTCCAACCCAAATAGGCTCAGATCAAGAGCTCAGGCGGAAACCAGGCCTGTGTTCCAGTATCCCTATCAACTTGCCTGCAACTTAAGCCACTGGCCCGTGCTGTTTGGAAGCTGATTTTGGAGTCAAACATTACTCATTTTGAATCCTGCTTCAGCAACTAGCTAGCTATCTGCCCTGCAGTTAGTTAGCCCTGTGAGCCTTGAGGAGCTACGGTTGACAGAAGAGATGATAGATGTCAGACATGAAGCACCTGGCTGCCCACCTGATCCCGAGAGCCACCATTTATTTACCACCATGGCCATTAGTCTTTTGAACTCGAGCCTTGGCTTCTTTAGCATTCCCAGGACAGGTCCACAGCTGGCTTCTGGTCCTCCCATTTCCCCTGGGAGCATGACTCTGTTGCTCACAGAAGCTTCCCTTCTGATCATTCCTGTGTTCTTTCTTCATGCCAATGTTGCCCAGACCAAGAGGGCCATGAGCTTCCTGTTCTCCCCTTGCACACTCAGCCTGAGCTGCCTCCCTCCCTGCACAGGTGCAGGTGGTCAGGCTAGAACAGAGCACCTCCTCCTTCTCTCCCACTTTGGATAGCTGGTCAGTTTGGCATTGCTCACTGTTAGGCTCAGGCACAGTGGATTGGATCCATGGAGCTTAGGGAGTGGAAGAATTCAGTGGTACTCAGGCCCTCTGAGTTCAAGTCCCAGCTCTGACAAGAGCTCTGTGTTGAGTGACAAGTCATTTGAGTTCCCCATGCCTCCTCTTCCATATCTATTCAGGGTTCAGCCATCTGTTGCCTACTACGTACCAGCACTGACATTCTAGGATTCTGCATGAGTTCTATTTTAATGCCCTTGGAGGTATTGTTTCTCTGGGCTCCGATGTGAGTTTTCACAGCACTGTGCTTGCAGGGTGCCTGGCACCTTTAAAAATAGAATGGATGTCACAGATGTCGAGGAATAGCATGAGAGGTTCTTAGGAGGCCATTTGCACAGAGGTGCTTAGGAAACATTGAGCAAGGCTTGGTATCACTGCCTAGAAGGAGTGGGGTCTTCTTACATTTTGTTCTGAAGTATAAGCCAACATCCCTGTCATGGCAGCTGTTGGCAGCTAGTACATCTGGTGACCGGATGGAGATGTACAGCAGAGCATGACTCTGGAAGGAGCCCAAATGAGAGTCAGTCTGTGAAGACTCTGCCAGACAGGTACCAGGCAGAAAGGAGCAAAACAGGTGCACCATGAAGCATCACCTGATCCCTGCCAAGACCCTCACTCTCCTACTCTTGACCAGATCCTGGGCCCTTCCCAAGAGGCAAGAAGGGTCGTCCAACTGGTTTTGCAGTTATGAAGAGCCTCCATGTTGGATGCTGGATGTTGTCTCCAAGATGCAGGGCTACCATCATGGGAATAAAAGAAGTAGACGTCTGTGCCCCACCTTGAAGTTTGTGTCCCGTTACTGGATCACACTTCATTACAAATGAAAGTTATAAATCCTGTAATTATCATGTGATGAGGACAATCGTTTCCCACTGTATTATGTAATAAAACACCACTTTGTTAAACACAGACATATCAAATATTCCCCAACTTTTGTAACCTTGTTTTGACATTTCTTAATTATTTTGTTAACATACTGGGAACTTTTAAAAACATGTAAGTGGTTGGGCTTTGGGCGACCAAACCTCTCATGTTTCTGTTTTCCCCCACTCCATTAGATTCAAACGGTGACCAAGAAAGTCCTGGCGACACCTCCGTCAGACGAGGAGGGCAATGCCACCAACGCTGTCATCTCCTTGTTGAACGAGACTGTGATGGAGGCGCCTGAGGAAGCGAAGGTGGTTATCAAGAAGGGCCTGGAGTTCAAGGACGGCATGAATGTCTTAGGTAGGCAACCTGGTGTACACCTCAGTGGGGGGATGATGGCCTGCCCTCCCCGCCTCTCCGCGCCTCAGCAGCACTGCCTCCCTTCTCAGAAAACCCGTCGCTGCTGTTCTGTAGGTGAGCAGCAGGCTCTCTGTAGAGAGCGACCTGAGGGTCACGAAGACCGGTAGTTGGGAGATTAAGCAAGAGGGAGAGAGTGAGCAGGACCACGAGGGGACATGGCAGCAAGGGGTCAGTTATGGGAAAAGAGAGCAGACTAACATTCACTGGGCACATTGCCTGACTCTGTGTGGTTGGCAAGTCTCTTTCTCTGTCCATTTCGTGAAGTTACACATCCAATTTTTTCGTTTTTTAAGCTTTTATTTTATTTTAATTTTTGAGCTGCCCTTGGGTGTTAATGCTGTGCTCGGCACAGGGGCAGCCCACCCTGGCTTTCACAATCTTTAAACAAATACAATGCTGTCAGGAGTGTAAAGTGTTGGTGTTGGTGCCAAAAAGGAGCTTATCCAAAGGAGATTGCCTTGTTTAATTTTTTGGGATTCCAATGAGCCCTTTTCCCCTAGCATGGAGCCTTCCTAGCCTTCCATGGTTTTGGGTCTTTGGCTCAGCAGGTAGACCAGGTTTGGATCCTTTATGGACCACTCACTGGTGACCTGACCATGGCCAAGTTGCTCCACTTCTCAAGCTTTATTTGTAAAGTGGGGATGGATTGCATTTCTCTTGTAGATCATTCTGAGTATTAAATGAGATTGCACCTGTGGGGCACAGTGGCCTATGCTGCGTGCTCTGTTGGTGCAAGCTACGGTCGCTATCCAAGGTGGATGGAGAGTGGGGGAGCTCAATAAGAAAACAGCCCGCAGGGGATGCAGACTCCCATCATGTGGGTGACTCCCGTTTGCTCAGTTTACTCCCCATCCACTCCCTGGGGCCACTCTCCAACATACCCCACACCCACTGTTACACTGATGTCCCCTACACAAGAAAGAAGGACATTTGGCCCTAAGCTCGGAGAAACAAGGAAGCTGGGCAGGAGAAATAGATGGATCCATGCAAGCAAGGTTTCTAAGGACTTGAGGGAGAGCTGGTTAGAAGGGGATCAGCTCAGTGGCCCTTCCACTTTGCCATCTAGGAGATCAAATGCCCTTGTCTCCTTAGTAGGGTTGTCGGATAAAGTACTGGATGCCCAGTTAAGGGTGAATTCCAGATGAACAACAAATGATTTTTTTTAGTGTAGGGTATGTCCCAAATATTGCACGGGATGTACTTATGCTAAAATGAAATATATTCATTGTTTATCTGAAATTCACATTTTAACTGGGTATCCTGTTTGTTTGTTTGTTTGTTTGTTTGTTCTAAACTTGATAACCTGACACCTACCTTACACAGAATGATTGAGAGAAAGAGGCAGAGAAGAAGGATTGTCGAGGCACTGAAAAGCAGAAGCTTCAGTGAGGGATCTTCTTAGTTTGGCCTGGCAGGAAACAGGTTGAGTGAGTGAGAGGGTGGGAGGAGATAAGCTGACTGGTTTGGCAGGCAATGGAAGATCAATAGATATTGTTGACAGTCAGTGTGAGGTGACAGGAGGAAGGAGAGAGGACAAAGCGGGTCAGTTCCTCTGGGGAGAGCTTGTAAATATCCTCAGCATCCACCCCGGATCTGCCCCTCTTCACCCACTGCCCAGATATGTGTGAACTTTCAGGACCTTCCCAACCATACTCTGTCTCCGAAGCCCCAGGGCCAAAGTGAGCCCACAGTCTTCTACATACTCTGGAGGAGGTTAAGCACATGAAGAATGAGGCCAAAACTTTGGGGTGAATCATTCAGAAGACTTTCATGGTCCGTTTCTGGATTCTCAGTGGATTCTGGGAAGTCATGTTGACCCTGGGCTGCACTGGGAGTTTCAACACAGCTCACTACTCTCACAGCCCCAATGACCAAGTATAAGGGGGCTTTGTTCAAGCAAAATGCCCCAGTTCCAGTAAGTGGTTGTAGTGAGGCATCATTGACAGAGGGAAATGACATGGAAGCTGGACATGGGTGGGCAGCTGCAGACTGAGCTCTGGAAAGCCAAAGGAAGTTAGACTGTTGAGAAACTTCCCATGTACAAATCCCTTGGTCTTCTAAGGGTGGAGAAGGTGACTTCCCCCCCCCCATCCCCACCCGCCCCACCGCCTTTGGAAAGTCCCAATGATCAAGTATTGCAATAAGTGAAGATAAAACTTTGGTTCTGGCCTCTTTCTTCTTGAAGCACTCATTTTTCTCCCCAGTAACCTCCAAACTGCTTCTGAGCTCTACTGTAACCCCAACCATTAAATCAATTCCCGGAAGAGTTTGCTCCTTCCAGCGTCTCTCTCTCGTAGTGATAGATGTAGCCCAGTTTCTGCTGACTCCGCAAGGGGATCTTTTTTATGCCAGCTCTTTGAGACTTTGAGACCTTGAGAGTTTTCTCTTAAAATCTCCAAATGGAATTAACTAGGTAATACTAGCTCTTCTCAGCCAGAATGTTCACAGATTATTTCTCACCACACACCTAGCAAACTCCTCTCCATGGACTTGAGAGAAGGGCTTGGGAATAGCCCGAATTTGGTTCCATACATGATGGCAGAGCTAGGCCACTCTTCCCTGGTCACTAATTTTCACTAAGCCTCTGTCTCTGTGGCCAATAATTCACTTGTAAGGCACTTGCCAGTCTTTCTGGCTGAGAGCTGAAAAGGAGAAATATTCACTACCAGGGATTAACAATCCTGAGTGCAGGTGCTGGGTTCTTTTTGCCAAAGAGAGAGAGGATCCAGTGAAGGATAGTTGAACAATCTGAGTTGGTGTGGGGAAGTGAGTGGTTTTTGGGGAGCTAGGAAAAGGGTAAAGTTAGAGGTTAAGAGAGAAAGAATTTCTCCCTAAAAGAATCAAATCATCATGCTATAATTTGCCCAGAATAACTCAAGACTCTAGCCATAACTAGACACAGTAGGAAACCGGATGTACTAGAGAGGACTGGCAACTAGGCCTGCCAAACTGGGATAGGGCAGGTGTAGGGAAGAGGAAGGAAGGAGAGGGTATAGACGATGGGCCATACTGCATTTCAGAGAAAATGTCAGATGGGCAAGCAAGGTCCTGTGGCCAGGGGCACAGTAGCATTGATTGACAGTTCATGCAAGTAGTCAGAATTGGAGTCCCAGGATTGACAATCATGGGTCAGGAGTGGGGTAGGGGCACATAGTGATTGGTAATCAGAAATCCAGACAGGCAGCAATGGGGATGTCTGTAAGCCATGTAGTGGCTCAGTCCCTGGGTGGGGCTCGTGAGACTTCAGGCTGAGGGTGAGACTCTGAGGACAAGAATGGGAAGGAATAGTAGGGGGAGAGGATCTTCTGGGGAAAGAGAAGCCAAGCCCAGCTTGGAGGAGCCAAGGTATATGGCAGCTTTCCAGGACAGGTACTCAGATGGAGGGAATGAGGCAAAGACAACACAGAGATAAGACCCAAGTTTGGGTGTTAGAGCTGGTTCAGGACCGAGTGCAGTTTGATGGAGACAGAGCTCCTCACATCCTTCCAGCCTGGGGATAGGATTGACCCTAGAGACTGTGGTGGGGCTGGATTTAGACGGAAGTCCAGTGATGTCAAGTGAAGGGAGAAGGGGGCTGAGGGGCTAGAAAGTTACAAAGTCTATATTCTGCCTTTATGATACTGCAAAAAAAAAAATGCTGTAAAAAAGGAAGCATTCTTACCATTTTGACCATGAAAAGAATGATGAAGAATTAATAAATAATAGGTTAAATCCAAATGAATTGGGTCAGTTGGGGTTTCCCAACTGTTTTGGATTTCTCATTGCTTTCCATTTGACTTCAGCGTTGTTCCTCCTTCTCACGTTAGGCATATAACAGTAGAAAAATACTTTTATGCTCAGGATTTTCCTGCAGTGAAACATACCAGCTATGCATGAATTTGGGTTAACACCAAACTAACATAGACATAACCCTGGCAGAGATTTTATTGGCTAATTGGTCTCTGCAGCTCTAATGTGGGCTCCAAAGTTTGCACGATAATCCCCAAGTCCCAACAAGCCTTCCTTCGTTAATCTATGTACTATGGAATCTGCTTACCCAAGACTTCATAAGTGAGGAGGAGAGAGAAGAGAGTCCTTTTGAGTTTGGAATGAAACGGAATTCATTTTCTTCAAGGCACTAACACCGCTGACAGTTCAACTTGCTCTTGTGGGAAATGTTAAGGGATGCCATAATTATCCGGGAGAAAGGTATTTTCCATGTGAAATCAAATGCCTAATTCACAGGGCAACAGGCAAGTGAGAAGGTGGCTCCCTGTGTCGGGAATGGTGAAAGAGGAAGAAACACATATTTTGTAATCTGTCCTTCTGTGTAATGTGATTCACCCAACAGGTCTGATAGGGTTTTTCATTGCTTTTGGCATCGCCATGGGGAAGATGGGAGAGCAGGCCAAGCTGATGGTGGAATTCTTCAACATTTTGAATGAGATTGTAATGAAGTTAGTGATCATGATCATGTGGTAAGTGGTCTTGTTCTTACTTCAGCGTGTTGGGGGGGGGTGGTCCAAAGGGGGGATCCTCGGAAGATAACGGAGCCTTCCTAGCAGGAGAGAGTGGGTGGCCATGGACCAAGCAAAGGGCTCTCCAGAAAGACTTTGAGAAAGGGATGAAAATCTCTTTTTGGGAGCTTCCCCTGGAAAATGGGTTGGAAAACTATGGCCCATCCTCAGACCAGATCCTTTCTGCTACTCATTGAGTGGCCTACAAGAGTGGGTTTTATATTTTTATGTTGCTGGACAAAAAATCAAAAGAGTAATAATATTTCACAGACATGAAAATAATATGAAATTCACATTCAGGGCCCATAGATGAAGTTTTATTGGCACACAGCCACTCCCATTCATTCACATATTGTCTAGGGTTGCTTTGTGCTAAATGGCAGAGTTGAGTAGTTCTGACCAAGACTGTGTAGCCTGCAAAGACTGAAGTGTTTACTATTTGACCCTTCACATAAAAAGTTTGCCAATTCCTGCCAGTGGGAACACAAAAACAACAACAAAAATTAAAAAGAGGGACAAGCGGGAAAAATCAACTAGTAATACTGAAGCTGAGCAGTACCAGGAAATGCTAAGTCCAAGATCCCAGGAATGATATGGCCTGACCCAGGGTGTGTGGAAGGACCGCTACTCTGATATTCTCGTGTCCAAAAGCAATGTATCGGAGACTCGTGACTCAGACAGAAGCAAAAAGAGGCAGTTTTCAGGCCATGCAAGTGAAAATGAAATCACAGAGGACACATTAAAATTATAAGTACTCTTAGAAATGGGGCTACACCCTCTAGTTGTATAGAATTGAAGACTGTGGTCCAGAGTCACTAAATCTTGATTTTATAACAATATCATGATCATTATAATAATAAAAGCTATCAATTATTGATTTCCCTTTATCTGTGAAGAGCCATGATAATTGCTTAATACTTATCTGTTATAATCCCAGTCATCCTGCAAAGATGGCATCGTGCTCTCATTTTCCAGAAAAGGCAACTAAAGTGTATTGAGTTGAATTAATTTGCTTAAGATTATATACCTAGGGGGGAGAAGAGCTGGAGTTTCCATTGATTTTGCAATCCTTGATGCATAGGTGGGTGGCTTTTTTGTTTGAATTATCTAAGCAATACCGTCTCTACTTCAATTCCTGTGTGTTTATGGTCAGTGGTTCTGAACTCTAGGACAGCCCAGGAGAGCATGAGTGTCCATTCCTTCATAAAGGAAACTGTACCACCTTCAGAACCTTCCAGTGCCCCATATCTCTCAAATGGAAAGATTTTACATGCGTCTGTTCCAGAGCTCTATGATGGTCTGGTATGCCTGCCTAGAAAAAAAGAAAACCATTATTAGACCAAACGACATCTGTGTCCTATCTGTCACAGGAATTCTGGACTACAAATTCCCTGTCTCTGTGTGCTCCCATCCTACCCACCTTCCCCAGTCCTCGTCTGATCTTCTTTTACTTCTATGTGGTGCCTTCCACTAAAATTCTACCTTCTTTTTCTCTTCTTCCTTTCCTTGGCCCCTACTCCCACTTTACAAGGGCAAAAATCTGTTTTTGACTTATTTTTTATTTCCATTTTATTTTTATTTTATTGTGATGTGCTGGTAGAAATTCTTCCTCAAACCACAGGAGTGAGTAGGCTAGCTGAAGGGTCTCAGATCCAGAAGATGTCCCTCATGATTTCATGAACCATATTTACTAGACTTGGCTTGTTCAGATCATTTCTTTGTTGTACTTTTAAAACATGGATAGGATGCTGGTAACAGGCAATCCTAGGTTTCTGAATATTTCTTTTTTATGAAAATTTAAAGTCACACACAATGTGATGCTCTAAAAAATATGTTTAGAGTCTTTTAGATCCATCTGTGCTTGCTGAGAATTTAATAGATGATGATGCATAAAGTAGCATATGCCTATTGGTAGTATACATTAGGATCTGCCCTGGACTCCTAGAATTTTTAGCAGAATGAGCATCCTTGCTCTAAAAATGCAGTTCATATTTCTGTATTATGCCAATGATGTGGGCAATGTCATTTCTACTGAGCCCATGAAGAAAAGGAATCTAGGAGATGAGATGAATCATGGGATGAAGGGTGTGCTCACTTCTCCACAGAGATGAAGGGTGTGGATCAAGGTTTCCTATTCATTGAAACCAAAACTCCTAAAGATTTAGCATCAAATCCCAGGAGATACAGAGCAATTGTGAGTCAGGGATAAGGCCTATAGAAGGATTTCTGACAGCCGTTCAGTTACCTCATCTAGACAGTCAGGAGGGTGTTCTATGACATGAGATGTCATTTCTACACATTTCTTTCATTCTTTAGCTGCCCCGTCAGCATTGGATAATGATGTGTGTGGGAAGGTTTTGGGTAAAACAGTCAATTACTCTTTAACTGACCCCCTCACAGCTTAAATGATCACTTCTTTTGGATTCTTCTCTGTGTGGTAGTAAGAATAGTAGAATAGCAAAATAGAACATTGCAGAGATGACTATTATTCTAATAATGATTATTACTAAATTATAACTTAGGGTCAGGAAATCCTTGCTATGTGCTCAGTACTACCTCTTTTATTGTACTGTACCTAATTATTACTGAGGAGCTAATTAGTATTATCATAATTATCATTAAATCGTAACTAAGATTTGCCAAATTCCTGCTGTATGCTTAATACTGTTCCAGTTGCTTTACATGCATTAACTGACTCATTTGTCTGGATAATACCTAGCAGAAATGGGTAGTTTTGTTAGCCCCATTTTCCAGATGTGAAAACTTAGCACAGAGGTTAACTTGCCCAGTGTTACACAGCCTAAGTAATGGGAGTTGTGCAGTGCCTTATTAACTAATTAATTAATTGTACAGTGCCTTATTCAACTTCTGTCTGACTTCACACTGGAGTGAATCCAGGTTCCTCCGGTTACTAACTGTGTGGCTCTAGGCGAGTTAGATACATTCTAAACCCCACATTCTGATCTGAATGGATTGATCATAGAATCAACAGCCTAGGGTTGCTGTGACAATTGAATGAAATTGTGACCAACAGTTACAAAGCTTTACTCATGTGCTGGGACCTGCCTAAACACTTTCTATGAACCAGTATTATCATTGTTGTTATTTTGTGATTACCATTACTGTTATGAATTCAATCCATAGCCTTTGTTTCTCTGTGTTCATGGATTCTTTGAGAAGTCTAAAAGGCCCTCTGATTCACACACACAAAAAAAGAGAGAGAGAGAGAGAGAGAGAGAGAAAAACCCTTAATTTCAGTGTGATTTTCATATCCTCATTTTTTGCAAATTTCTTTAAAACATTTTTTCAAAATCTGAAAATCTAAACAGAAAGTAAAACTTTGCATAATCTCACCACTATAGAAACACAAAGTGAGAAGTGAGATCTCTGCTCACTCTTTCAATTTTCTCTGCCTGTTAACCCAACACCACCACCGTCCAGCCATCCAACCATCCAACCATCCAACCATCCAACCATCCAACCATCCAACCATCCATCCATCCATCCAACCATCCATCCATCCAGTCATCTTTCTATCATCCATCCATCCATCCATCTGGTCATCTTTCTGTCATCCATCCATCCATCCATCCGGTCATCTTTCTATCATCCATCCATCCATCCATCCCATCATCCATTATCCATCCATCCATCCAGCTGTCCATCCATCCATACAATCATCCATCCATAATCCATCCATCATCCATCCTTTCACTCCACAAACATTTTTTGAGTCCCTCTTCTATGCCAATAGCGATTTTATGTGCTAGTGATATAATGGTGAATAAGACAGAGAAAAATTCTTGCCCTCATGGAGCCTACATTCTATTGAAAAGAGAGAAAGAATAAAAGGAAGCAAGTAAGAATTCAGATGGTAATCAGTGCTACAAAGTCAGTAACCAGGACAGTGAGACTGAGAGTGACGGGGGATGGAAGTATGGCTTGGACTCTATCCAGAGGATCCAGGAGGGCTGTCTGGGGAAGACCTGAGGAATGAAAGGAGGTAGCTCCATGAAGAACCGACAGGAGAATTTTCCAGAGGGAGGAAACAGCAAGTGAAGTGTTTTCAAGGGTCAGAATGAAGATCTGGAGTAGCTGCAATGTGGTTGGCTGGTGAGGGAGTGGAAAGCTGTGACGTTGGAGAGGTGGGTAAGAGGCAGATCTCATAGGGCCTTGCAGGCTACCATGATGAGTTGGGGTTTATTGACTTGCAAAAGGAAGTCCCTGGGGGGCTACAAGCCTGGAGGCTCTACATACTGATTTTTACTCTATCCTGATTGAAAGTTCTAATCCACACATAGTAACTCTCAGTGAAGTCACTCCTTGGATAGCCAGAACACCTGTCTCTAAGTGAACTGGGAAAAATGGAGATTTGTGTTACTTTTTGAGCCTGAACACAGACAACACCTTTAAGTAACTCTTGGAATGTATGTTTAGCTCTTTATTGACAGACTCTTCCATTTCTTAGTTCTCTTGGGATCTATCCCAAACTGGCAGGCTAGCGTTGCTATTGGAAACCAATAGCAGTGTGGGATAGAACCAGAGCGCCTTTATGGCAAGACTGAGAAAGTCCCTCAACTAATCTCCACCTAAGTGTCTGATCCACCCTCTGTCCTGTGACTCAAAGTCCTGAATTAATTACTTTAATGCGTGAAGACTAAAGGTCTTGAATCAGTTGCAGCTAACATAAGTGGTTTCCAAAGGCTTACCAAGTGATATCTGCATTTCATCAGTTGTAGAGCAGATTTTATCCCTTCAAACACTGGTTTCCAAACACATCAGGAATTACCTGGGAAACTTGTTTAAAATATAAATGCCCCCTAGGTCAGCTCCAGGAAAATTCTAACTCAGTAGATATGTGGTGGGTCTGGGGAATCCACGTTGTTACCAAGCAGGCCAGGTTGATTCTGAAGCTGGTGTCTATGAATGCACAGAGACACTGAGGTCTGGGTATGTTAAATTCTGTGTATGAGTTTTTGTTGGTAGAGTGGAGAGCAGTCTTGGGAAAGGCAACTTGGTGGGAGGGAACCTGAAGATGACAAGCACAGAGGTACCGAGTGGATGGAAGCAAGAATGGATGATGCAACAGGAAGAAAAAGACTTGACAGGCCAGTCCTCGATTAATCAGTGGCTTTGACCACAGTGCCCAGAGCTGCAGATACAAGTAGCCTAAGGACAGTCTAGAAGGTATTCTCTCTCCCTGCCCTGCAGTCATGCTCTTCTAATTTAGAAATGGGTGCAGTGATTCCTGGGTACCATTTGGCTTCAGGAGCTTACTGGAACCCTCTCTTCATGCACTTTGGCTTATGGCTTCGATTGTTTGCTTCAACTCAGAAACTTTGCATGGTAACCTTGAATCTTGGGCGTTTGTCCTTTTCGTTTCCGTGGAGTGTCATTTTCAATGAGATAATTATATAGAAACCCAGGAGCTCAGAAGCTCCAGTTCCTGAGAGGAAGCATAAGCTACTCATTTTGAAAACAGGTTCAGGGAAGTAATGGCCCTAAAAGGCACCATGGACAATAAAGGCTCTTTCCTTGTCTGAATTAATGCTCATTCTCGTTCTGGAGACCAAGATGTTTGGGTTAACTAAGGTCCCTGCTTGCCATGTTTATTTACCCTGACACTCTACCTTCTGGCCTTTGAGTAACACTCTCCACTGACAGTGGAAACTCATATTTCTCCCAGCAAGCTGAGTGTCCTGGAGGTAACATGTTTCCTCTCTCTGATTCATTTGGCTCTGGCTCAAATGGGTTCTCCAGGGGGACTGGATAGCTGGTCTTGCTTGGCAAAGAGCCTTGAAAATACTTTTTCTCCATTCTGCAAGTTGCGTTTCCAGAAGAGCAGGAAAATTGAATGGCGCCCAGAACAGCTCATAGTTGTGTTTTTCTGGACATCTTTAAGGGTGGTTGGTACTTGGAAAAGAATTGATCTCTTGGCTTATGAAGATAAATGCTTGTTGGCTTTATGGGAAGGTGTATTATACTCATTGCTTACAACCTCCTGCCACAAAGACTTGGCCCCTGAGACAACCCCACTGATCTAGGAGATGTGACCATGGGCACACCAGGAGAGTGTAAAATGGTGAGAAAGCCAAGGGTTTAAGGACATAGCTCCCTAATGCCTGTGGAAACAGCCCTCAGACATTGCCAACCTTCAAAGACATGGAGGCTACAGGCTGGATACTCATCAGGGAAGAGAGTTATTCTAAGGTTTTCACTAAGTCTTATCATTTACAAATCAGCTCTTTCAGAAGGTTCCTCTTGACAAAGTATTTTGCTCATAAAAACATCTGCCATTGGGTGACGGTAGTCTATGAGCTGGTTTAGAAAGCCACATTAACTCAGACTTGGCTCTTTAAGCATGGTGGGGGAGAGGACATGGTGTACATGTGTGACCACAGGATTCCTTCGTCAGCAGTCAGAATGGTGCTGACAGGGACGGGCGTGGGACTTTGACAGTGCATACATATGCATGCTCAAAAATGCAATCCTTGCAGCAATCCCATGAAGTTGGAGTTAGCCTAAGCCTCGACTTGCACATCTATAAAACGGGATTAAGTCACTACAGGGTCATGTAGCTGTTAAGTGGCTGGACAAGCTCCATGTCTTATGTAATTGTGTATATAACTCTCCTCTACCCACCTCTTTTTTTTTTTTAAGATTTTATTTATTTATTTGACAGAGATGGGGAGAGAGAGAGAGAGAGAGAGAGAGAACAAACACAAGCAGGGGGAGCTGTAGGCAGAAGGAGAGGGAAAAGCAGGCTCCCGGCTGAGCAGGGAGCCCAACGCAGGGCTCAATCCCAGGACCCTGGGATCAGGACCTGAGCCAAAGGCAGACGCTTAACCGACTGAGCCACCCAGGAACCTCTACCCACATCTTTTCTTTACCCGGGAAAGGGCTTGCTTGCTTCAGGCACAATTGCAAAAAACAAAAACAAACAGACAAAAAACAACCAGCAAATCTGGCTTAGGTGTCTGTCTCCCTTTGCTGACTCCCTTACCCCAGCTGGGGGCCTTATTTTGGGACTTCATTTCCCCCAGTCTTTTTCTCAAATAAGTTCATAATTCTTACTAAGGTATCAACTTCCCCACAAACGTTTTCATTTCAGTCGGAAGGTGTCGCAGGCTGAACAAGTTTATGCTCCAACACTACCAGATGGGGCAATAAAAAAAGGATGTTGCCCAACATGGGAAAAACACACTCAAGAGGAGAGAGAGCACAATTAGTGCCCTCACGAGCGAGGACAGCAGTAAACCGTTTCCAAAGTCCCGATCAAACAATAACAAGATGGAAGCATGAAAGGAGTTTACGTAGAATAAATCGGTATATGGGAAACTGTCGGCCTATGTATAAAGAGCTCCGATTGCTCATTAAAGGAAAGTGGTTTGGGGCGCCTGGGTGGCTCAGTCGTTAAGCGTCTGCCTTCAGCTCAGGTCATGATCCCAGGGTCCTGGGATCGAGCCCCGCATCGGGCTCCCTGCTCGGCGGGAAGCCTGCTTCTCCCTCTCCCATTCCCCCTGCTTGTGTTCCCTCTCTCGCTGTGTCTCTGTCTGTCAAATAAATAAATCTTTAAAAAAAAAAAAAAAGGAAAGTGGTTTGGCTGGGTAAGGGGAAAACAACCCTTGGACAGTCACAGGTGCTGAGACTGTTCTCCTACTTCCTTGCTTTGTGGTCTTGGACTGGTCTTAACTTTTCTGAACCTCAATTTCCTCATTTGCCAAATAAGAATAATGATACCTTGATTTCAGGGTTGTGGTAAAAATGAAATGAGGTGATGTATGCAGAGGTCTTACTGTATTGCCTGAGACACAGGGCAGGGTAGCCAGCATTCCTGGTAGAGTAAGTACGGAAAGAAATTCTTTCAGACGTAGAAGTAATAAAACCACATCTCTCTAAATGGACTCTCTGGCTCAGAGGGTTTTCTTGTTTTGGTAGGTCTCTCTCTGTCTCTCTTTGTCTCTGTCTCTGTCTCTGTCTCTCTCATATTTTAATAAATTTCCTATTGTCTAAGGCAAAAACAAAGCAAATTCACCAACACCAGCTTATAGCTGCATGAAACGCTAATGAGCTTTCTGGGAAGCTCAAAATGGATTCCCAGTTTTCAAGGATGGAGTTGGGGGGAACAGGGAAGCCAAACAAGATTCTTGAAGCATCTGTGCCTCTCAAGCTTGGTGCTTACTTGGGAGATGGTAAAGCAAGTGTCTGCTATTCCTGAAAATCACCTGAGCAACAGGGCTCACCTTTGGATTTTTCATCAGAGCAGAGGCCCCCAGATCCACTGAACAGATTTCAGATTGTGCGGTTAGTCTGAAGTGAAGAACAGCTGTCAAATCTCGAGGACTTCCTCCAGCAAAACTCTTGGTACAGAAATGCGAAGGGTTTTCCTCAGGTTGTGGTACATGTAAGGCCCAGATATAAGTTGTGAATTCTATAAGGATCTCTTCAATGTTTTTTTGTTTTTGTTTTTCTTTTATGTTTTTCAGGTACTCTCCCCTGGGTATCGCCTGCCTAATTTGTGGAAAGATCATTGCAATCAAGGACTTAGAAGTGGTTGCTAGGCAACTGGGGATGTACATGATCACGGTGATTGTGGGCCTCATCATCCATGGGGGCATCTTTCTCCCCTTGATTTACTTTGTAGTCACCAGGAAAAACCCTTTCTCCTTTTTTGCTGGCATTTTCCAAGCTTGGATCACTGCCCTGGGTACTGCTTCCAGGTAGAGAATACAAGAAATCACCTTTCTTTCTCTCTGCTCATTCCTTTCCCCTCTCTGCCACTTCCTCTTTGCAAAACCCTTTCACCATAAAGTTCAATGAGAATGTTTTTCATGTATTATTAAAGTATTTCTGAAAAAGGTAAATGCTTTGGATTTTTGGCTCCTAGGAACTTAAGAGCTTTCTGATGAACATGTTTGCTGATAGGTAACGGTCCTGGAAATACCTCATATTAAATTTCCCAGACGAGGGGCGCCTGGGTGACTCGGTTGGTTAAGCGGCCGCCTTTGGCTCGGGTCGTGATCCTGGGGTCCTGGGATCGAGCCCCACATCTGGCTCCCTGCTCGGCGGACAGCCTGCTTCTCCCTCTCCCTCTGCCTGCCACTCTGCCTACTTGTGCTGTCTCTCTATCTCTCTGTCAAATAAATAAATAAAATCTTAAAAAGAAAAATTTCCCAGATGAAAGCATGCTGTTAATCTGCATGCCTAATTCACCATATCTAGCATTCGTTTCATTTTAAAATGTTTCCCAAAAAGATATGACAGGATGGTAAGCTATTTAAGAAATTCTCCCACCTGTGATTTGAAAAATGCTATCACAAAATACCGCTCTGTTGGAGTTGTTTTTCAAAAGTAGAAAAAGTGAGATTTTTCATGGTAAATGTGTTAGGTCAGATTAAAAAAAAAAAAAACAAAAAAACCAGAAGTCAGTCAAGTCTGTGACCTCTGCATGAACCTCTAGTGGACCATTTTGCCCCATTGATTTTGAGAAAATCAGGTTGGCACTGATTCAACTTGACATTGACTGAGAGTCCGTTCCTTCTTCATTAACTAAGTTGCCAGGCATCTGAAGCCAATGAGGACTGAAGAGATACGCAGAGGGGGGAAAATTTTTTTTTGTGGATATCTTCTTGGACTGAATTTAGCAAAAACAAACAAACAAAAACAAGTACATAAGAAACACGTGGCAATTCAGAATTTCAAAGATTAAAAGAGTTTTATTGTTTCAGCCTGCCCTAGTCATTGGTATTTCTGCATAAAACTAAGGGTCATGAAACTAAGACCAAGGTCATGAAGCAGATGGCGGGAAGGCGAGCAAACTCTGCAGCCCCTAGCTCAGCATCGTCTCTGGAATCATAGGTAGCGGGTCCTTGTTGTTGAGCCTGTGACCATGCTTTGTGAGTGAGGTGCCCACCCTGTGACACAGCAAGACAGCGGTCCCAAGGCTACTGAGCAGGCAGTCAGCTTTTCCTTAAGTGACCCAACAGGCCAATAGGGGTGACCACCTGAGAAACCAAATTTGTATTTCCATCTTGCACATCAATGAGATTTTGGTACTAGTAGAATATGGGATTTCAGAAGATGCTAAAAATATATATAATCCCGGGGATCTAGACCCTGCGTTTAGTTTCCCAAGATGAAAGGAAACACCCCGAAATTTCCTTTTTCCTTCTTGGTCTTACAGATTTCATATGGTTAAGTATCTCTATCCATAAAGATCCCCCTCTCTTTGGAGAAAAAGTAAATCTTTTTTTCCCCCCAAAACAATCATGTTTAGTTTTATATTTGTTTTCTGGTTATGAGCGTGGTGTTTGCCCATTGTGAAAAAATTCAGACAGTGAATAAAGTTTCGAAGAAGAAAATGAACATCACCAGTTCTTCTGTTGCCCAGGGACAATTAGTAGTAATCCTTTTAGTTAATAGTTCTATATTTTTCCAATGTGTACTATGTATAGATGTTGTAAACTGCTATTTTTCATTGGTCAACATATTATAAAAGTTCTGCCAATTTATATCTTCCTACTGTTTTTAAATGGCATAATAATACACTGTGGGTGCTACAGTACAACCCCACCTCCACCCTGTGATGTACGTATAAAGCGTGTTTACTAAGTAGGACTGTGACAAGCATCCTTATAAATACATCTGTACAGGCTTGTCCAATGATCCCCTCAGGATAAATTTATAGAAGTGGAATTTCTGAGTCCAATGGTAAGCACACTAACTGTGTGAAAACATACCACCAGCTTGCTGCTCAGAAAAGTCCTTTAGTTTATGTCCCCACTAACTGGGTGTGCGAGGCTGCCTTTTCCCACCTACTCACCAGCACTGGATATTATCAGTCACTTTAATACTTTCCAATCTTATTGTTGAAAAATGATCTCCTTGATTTTGCATTTCTTTAATTACTAGTGAGGGGAAACATCTCTTTGCCGCCTTTTTTTTTTTTTAAGACTTTATTTATTTATTTGACAGAGAGAGACAGAAGAGCACAAGCAGAGGGAATGGCAGAGGGAGAGGGAGAAGCAGGCTCTGCACTGAGCAGGGAGTCCGATGGGGGCCTTGATCCCAGGACCCTGTGATCATGACCTGAGCCGAAGGCAGATACTTAACCATCTGAGCCACCCAGGCATCCTCTCTTTGCCTTCTTATTGACCATCCTCCCCTCCTCTCCCCAACCCTGTGAATTGTTTGTGATGGTCATTTCCTGTTGGGTAATTTGCCCATTCCTGATTGTCTTTAACTCTCTTCATGTATAAAAATATTAACTCATGTGTCCCATGTTGTGAATGATGTTCCTTTCCACTTGACACTTATCTTGAAAATTTGCATTGCTTTTTGTCCCTAGATGTTTTTAATTTGCGTATCATCAAAGTTGTCAGCATTTTCATTTAGTATTTGGAATTTTGATTTTTTTCTCAGGAACATCACCACCAAAAATGATAAAATATTACTTTCATTTTCTTCCAATACCTTTGTGGTTTTGATCTTTAAATCTTCCAAAAATATTATTATCTTTCCTTTGAATGTCTAGACAGTTATCCTAGTACCTTTAATTAGACAAGGTAGATCCCAAAGGCATATGGATGGCCCAAGTTCATATTTAAATCAGACAAATGCTTGGGTTGTCTGGCCAAGATAACCCAAATGCTAGACCCATTTTTCCTCCTCACCCTGTATTTCAAGCGACTTTAGTCGTCGGTTAAACTGTGGCTTTTGCCGGGATGTGGAATTTCATTTTTTAAAAGAAAACACACTTAAGGAAAAATTTGTGGCATGAGTCACATACTAAGAACTAACTCTGCCATTATGACCAGAGGGAAAAAACACAAAGCCCCAGTACAGCCAGCTAACTATTCTTTCTACCTCCTTGGACCCCAACTGAAGGGGGAGTGGAAGGGACTGACTCCCTTTTCTCAACAGGCTGGTGTCAGGGAGGATTGATGGAAGGGGCTAGCCTGGGACACACCTCTCTGCATCCTGCTGACATCAGTCCATGCTGTTGAAACTACTCTGGAAAAAGACAAAAAGAAGACTGTCAAGTATCTGCTAGTTATTATGCAATATTTGAAAACTGTCATTAGGTCGCTGAGGCAGGAGCCAAAGAAACAATGTCAGAATGTTGGATGGGCAGGAAAGAGTTAAAATTCTTAAGTCCCAGGTTGGATTGGTTGGGTATCTATGATTTTGAGAATATTTTCATGATTTACCAATTATTTTCTCCAGTCTATTTAATTGTCCGAAGACCTCTTGATGACATTGTGGGAAAAGTGGATGCAATAATAAAAATCAACATATTCCAGTCCTCCCAGAAGTGTGCTCAGATTCATACCATTTAGAATCCCGGCCACCAACCACAGCTGCCATTTCAGACAAGTTACGGCATCCTGCCAACCCTTCAAAGGGGTCCAAAGAAAGGGTAGCGTGGGGGAGTCTCATTAAAACATCTGGTACAGCCAACCAGGTACAAGGTACAAGAGGTCTCCAAACATTCATTTCCTCTACCTAAGACCAAGGAAGAGGCATGAGACCCCTGACCTGAAATCACAAAGAATGTTCCCGTAAGATGACTCTGGCTTCCCTAAGGTTATTATTAGGAACCTATGGGTCAGTGATTTAAGAAGATGCAGAACTTAGGTGACCCTAAGTTTAGAGCTTCTGGTTTCTGTTTCTGAGTAGGCCCTGGAATCTGCATCCTCAGTAGCTTCTCTGAAGCTGATGGCTCTCTCCCACTCTCTGAGAAACTGAGACCTCTGGCAAGTGTCTATGTTAAGCTTGGCGGGAGCCCTAATTCTGACTAGTAGAAGGAGGGAACCATTACTAAGGCTGTCAACACATGATAGAAAAAAGTATGTCTGCACCCAATTCACTTTGCTAAGGTTTGAACAGAAAAAAGCCCCCAAAAGCAAAACACAAAACAAAACATTCAAACCCCAAAGAGAATGGATCACAAAGCACTCACATGGCAGTTTGGGTGTTCTACATTTCTTTCCATATTACTTAAATTTTGAAGCCAATCCACTTACTCTCTCATGAGCCTCTCTCCACATGGAAATAATATTTTGGCTGTCAGCAACACTTATCCTTACAGGTCTTCTAATTTAGAAGACACACGAACATGTCAGGGGTTCTGGCCTTCGAGGCTGGGTCATGTGGTCATGAATTCCTGTCCCAGACTTGGGATGAGTTGGGGTGGAGTCACTCTATCCATATTGGGTCTTTGATTAGCTACAGAGCACGTGCTTTTTGCTCTATGTTGTTGCAAAGACAGTACAGTTGGCCAGTGACCATGTATCAGGGAGTTAGACTGTCTGTGAGGGTCCCTAGTGAATTGCTAGAAGCTCAGGTTCAGGCTAAATGGTGTTTAACATGTTTGTCCAGCATTCTCAAAATTAGCTCAGGGCAATTCCCAGAAACTGGATGCAGCCCCTGTAGTCATCTTGTTGGAAAGTGTTTCTAGCATGAAATTATGGGTCATTCAAAAATTCCCCATTCCATTTCACTGTTGACAGCTCATTGTTTTCTGACACTTTTTTTTTTTTGCAGCTCAATTAATGTGGGCAATCAAATGGTCTTTAATATTTAATGCAAGAGGGAAACACTGATCAAAGGAAAAAGGATTTAAAGCTCTAAGTAGATCTCAAAAACCAGAGCCAACAAAAAGAGTTTGCTGCCTATGAGCATCTTAATAAGATTGAACTTGAAACTCCAAACAGCTGGTCTTTAATTTGGCTCCAGACACTGCTTTTTGCATGTCACATTGCTTGATTGGAACAAAAGAACAAACACTTTGTGGTGGCATTTCGGTTTGTGTTTTGTCCTGCTTCTCTAAAGTGGACATAAACTCTTGTCTCTCTTTCTCTCTTGGTTCCCTAGTGCCGGAACTTTGCCTGTTACCTTCCGTTGCCTGGAAGAAAATCTGGGAATCGATAAGCGCGTGACCAGATTTGTCCTCCCGGTTGGAGCAACCATCAACATGGACGGTACAGCCCTTTATGAAGCGGTGGCCGCCATCTTTATTGCCCAGATGAACGGTGTTATCCTGGATGGAGGCCAGATTGTGACTGTGAGGTGAGTGGAGTGTGGATTGGGGAGGCACTGAAATGGCCTTTTGCCCTACCCCCTTCCACACTAACTCCATTTGATGGGGCCACTTGAATTTCAGGTCCCCTGGTGGAAGAATGATGAAGAAAATAACACAGAAGAGGAGTTATTGGCAGTCTCAAGGGGAAAATATTGTGACAGGAAAGAAGCAGGCTCATACTTAGGCCTGCTGTTTGTATTGCACATGTGAAATTGCTTTGGAAATTTGGTATTATTTGATTTTTAACAATCCCGTGATGTTGCAAGGCAGTTATTTCTATGCCCATTTAATAGATGAGGAGGCACAGGCTTCCAGGGGCAGGGTAGTTTGTGCAAGGCTGCCGTGTTAATGAGCCAGGAGGGTTGTAGCTGGGGCTGACAGCGGCTGACTCTGGATCCACTTTTCCTTTCATTAAAATATGTTCCCTTCAGCATTTCAGAGGGTCATGGCAGAAATGATGAAATACTGGAAGGAAGAGATTTCTCAATACAACACAAACCATTTTATTACAACGAAATCACAAATATAGATCCATACGTTTTACTAAACCTATTTTTGCCATATGTATTCATCCTTTAAGAAATTTAGGAAGAATGCTTTCCCAAGAGATCATTAAAAATACATTGTTTCTCCATAAACTTAAAGATCATACTTACTTGCTTATACTAATTTATCGAATCCTTACAACCACCCCGTGAGGTATGTACTTGTCTTAGCTCAGGCTGCCGTAACAGAATACCACAGACCAGGGGTATTGATTTCTCACAGTTCTGGACGCTGGGAAGTGCGAGATGAACGTGCTGGCAAATTCAGTTCCTAGTGACTGTCCTCTTCCTGGCTAGTGTTCCCCTTCTTGCTGTTTGCTCGCCTGGCCTTTTCTTCGGTGTGTGCAGAGAGAGTGAACAAGCTCTTGAAGGTCTCCTCTGATAAGAGGACTAATCCCATCATGAGGCCACCACACTCATGGTGTACTTACCTGCCCACCCCCGCACCGACCCCCTGAAGGCCCTGCCTCCAAACACCATCACATTGGAGATTAGGGCTTCAACAAATGAATTTGATAGGGAGGATACAACTCAGTCCATAGCTGTGCTATAGGGGAGCCTCAGTTTCCTCACTGGTACACTGGGGACATTCTAGGGGGTTGGGAGTATTGTACCTGGGACATAATCACCTGTCAACAAATGTTAGCTACTAGTAGTATTGCTATTAGTGATGCTCAATAAAATTCAGTACTTCTAGAATATGAGGGAAAAATGTGACAGTGATGTAGTGAGTGCCATGATGTCACCCAGGGGAAAACATGCTTCGGACCCTGGGTATCCCACCTTCTAAGTCACATCGTCAGGGAATGCATGTGAGACTACCAACCTCTTTTGCTTTAAAACTCAGAGATGGACGAAAGATGAAACCCCTTCTTTTGAAGCCAAGGAAGGTGATTTCTGGTCCCTGAATTCTTGGCCTCGATGGTAACCCCACTTCCCATTGAGTTCACACCATTAGATGAAAACTTAAGAGACGAGAGGATGGACCGGGGACCCATGATCGGGATTGATTAATTCAGTGTTGGAGGGATCAGGGGCGGGGAGCATCAGGCCCGCAGAGCATCGCAATCACACAGATGACTATTCTGATCCCAGCAGACAACGGCCGAGCTGTTTGACCCTAAGTTTCTCCATCTGTCCAACTCGTGATTTCCCCCATGGAAAGCAGATACAACCGCATGTACCTTGCAGGGTTACTGTGAGGCTCTGCCGTGACAATGTGTGTGTAATACTCTGTACGGCATCCCAGAAGCAGGCTAGAGAAGTGAGCCAGGGAGCGGAAGGATGGGAAAAGTGGAAAGGGATGGAGAGAGGGAGAGGCGATCATTGCCCCGAGAAGCTGTTACAGGACTCACCCGGACCCTCCGCCCGTGGCAGGGTGAGGCTATAAATTGGGATGAAGGAAGAGTGGGAGGACCAACTGCTAAGAAGAACTCTCTTGATAGGCTTTTGTCTCACACAGCCCAGGGGGGACCAGACCATGTGGCCACAGTGCAAAGGGATGTGTAAGAATGACTCATAACAGAAGCAACTGATGTTGTAAATAAAACGGCTGAGGCCATGACCGTTGGAACTTGGGAAGTTCCCCTTTCCTGGTGCTCTATCCATGTCAGGGAAATGGCTGAGAATTCCCACCTTCCAACCCTTGGGGCTTTAGGGAAGTTTTTCTTGCAAAGCAGCCTAATCCTGCCCAGATTTCCTGATAAGAATAACAATTCACATTTACTGGGGGGTTGCAAGGTGCCAGGTCTCTTCTGTGTGCTTTTTATTTATTAGCTCCGGATGACCCTTTCTTAAAGATAAGGAAATCATGGCACAAAGAGGTTAAGTAAGTTGCTCAAAGTCATGTGGTTAATAAGCGACAGAGCTGGGATTCTAAACCAGGTTGTTCCATTCCATAATCTTCACTGATACCCACTATGTACTATCACCTCCTATGACCCAGAAGGATCCAAGAAAAATGGAGTTCTTTAAGCCTTAACACCAGCTTTACGTTGATGGGGGCAGGGGAATAGTGCAGATGGGTTTTGTCAATCCCACCTAGGCGAGGTGTCCAGATGGTGACAGGTCTGTATGTGGAAGGATGGCAGTATGGAAAGACCAGTGCAAACTATAGAACCTCGTAGGGACTTCCTGTCTTCATACATAAGATTAGGTAAATTCAGGTCCCTCCAGATGGTAAGACCCAGGATTCTGTGCTTGGTCACAACAACGATCTGGGCTCAGTTAAACCAGTTTGGGAGCCCTCTGCTGGACCGCAGAGACCCCCTGGTGTCTAGACAGGGCACTTGAACCCTAGATTAAACCCTCTTCCAGAGACAACTTCAAAATGGTGTTGGGTGTGCCCTTGGCATTGCAAATGATGAGAGGCTTCAGAAAGAAAACCTCCTGTTATTTCATTATCTTTCCCTGGCGCCTTCTTTCTGAATAATGTATTTTCCAGTCCATGGTGAAATGTCCAGGCGTCTGAAGCTTAATGTCATTTGGAATCTGTTGATTTGTTCCCCTGATGTCCACTCAATCGGGTCTGGATATTTGCTATTCTGAGTTCTCATGTTAACATTGGCAGTGGCTTCCTCAGACTCTTGCCACGGAGTCCAGATGTCTCTGGGGCTCACAGAGACATAAAAGCGTAAGCAGAAATGAATGCAGTGGTATTCCCATGGGAGGATTAGGGTGATTTGTTTTCCTTCTTTATTATTTCCTTGCCTGCTTGAGAGCCACACTTACCTTCGTTGAGCCCTGTGATATATTAGGCTAATTGGCTCTCCTGCTGAGGCTAAGGCTCTAATCCACGAATTTATAAACTTCCACCGCAGTTGAGTAGAATCCAAAGAGACCCTAATTCCTGGGTCTCTTCACTCTGGATTTCTCTGTTCTTTGAGAAACAAAAGAAATTTTATGACTGCTGGGAAAATTGAAGCTTACAGTTGCCTGCCAGGGATGGTTTTGCCAAGTCCTCTTTCTCTTCCCCTGACCTGGTCTTCTCTGTTCGCTCAGCCTCACGGCCACGCTGGCGAGCGTGGGTGCAGCCAGTATCCCCAGTGCGGGCCTCGTCACCATGCTCCTCATCCTGACGGCTGTGGGCCTGCCGACGGAGGACATCAGCCTGCTGGTGGCCGTGGACTGGCTGCTGTAAGTGCTTGCCCAGGGGGCTCTGCTGGGGACGTGAGTCCTGCCTCCCTGGGCTGGACAAGATGCAAGGTTGCAGCCCAGGTCTTCGCAAATCCCCATGACAACTTCTTCCCTCCCTCCCTCCTTCTCTCTAACATTTACTGAGTGCCTCATTGGGAACCGAAGGCAAAAAAGGCATCCCGAGGACCTCCCAGTCTAGTGGAGGCATCAGATAAATTACAAAACAAAGTTAAAAGCATAGCAATAAGGAACCCACTGCTGATGCATGTGGGGGAATCTCAGGACATTATGCTGAATGAACGAAGCACAAAGGAGTGTGCGTGGTATGATCCCGTTTATATGAAGCTGCAGGAAAAGGCAATATAATCTTAGCAACAGAAAGAGATCAGTGGTTGCTTGGGCCTGGATGGGTGAAAAGACTCATTGGGAAGGGGCACAAGGAAATCGTTAGGGGTGGTAGAAATGTTTCATAGGCACAGGTATGCACAGGTATCTACATTGTCAAAACTCATCAAACCATGCACTTATCACGGGTACATTTTATTGTATGTTTATTATACTAGACTAAAAAATATCTTGCATAGGGGCACCTGGGTGGCACAGTCAGGTGAGTGGCTGACACTTGGCTCACATCATGATCTCAGGGTCCTGGGATCGAGGCCCATGTCAGGCTCTGTGCTCAGTGGGGAGTTTGCTTGAGATTCTCTCTCCCTCTCTCTCTGCCTCTCCAGCTACTCACTCATGCCTGGGCTCTCTTTCTCTCTCTCTCTTGCTCTTGCTCTAAAATAAATAAATCTTAAAAAAAAATGTAGCATGCACATAAAAGATAGTGATGGAAAGAGGCACCCGTCCCAGTCTAGGATAGAAGGGCGGAATGGAGGAATCAGGCAATAATGAACATGGCAACTGAATTTGCATGGGCACCATGTGCCAGCCACTGCACCAAGCATTTTACATCTTCCCCTTTCTAACAACCCTGAAGGTTTGGTATTATTGCTTTTGGTGTATAGATGAGGAAACTGAGGTGACTTGAGAGTGAAGAGAGATTTGACTCCAGTTTGGCTTGGTTTGGGAGGCGACTGCATTCTTCATCAGGGCCATATTCAAGCTTCTGAAGGCAGTGATTGCTGAGCTGAATCATAACCAGTAGGTAGACGTAGGTGGAAGGGGAAACAGGGCATTCCAGGCAGGACAAGGCCCGCCTGTGCAAAGGCACTGAGGCAGCAAACAGTGTGGGATTTAGTAATACTGGAGCACAGAGTGGGAGGCAGGGACTGGTGAAAAGTGGGACAAAAGGGATAGCCTGCACGGCCATGCGGAGAAGTTTGAACTTGACTGTGTCCACATAGCCCAGCTACCTTTCCCAGTATATTTACCAGTGAAGGGCATTTTCATAATGTAGGACACTTGCCCATTCACAGGGCAAGTCTAGCCAGATGGTCCCCGGTAGCGAGATGGGAATCGATCCTTGCTAAGGGCCCACTCGGTCTCTGATATTCTGTGGGGTATACACTGATGCCTCCTGTCCAGTCTTGGAGCTAAGCAATAGGGGCTAGGAGATGCTATTGGGTTCAATGTCAGGGGCACAGAGGTCCAAGGCCAAAGTGCCCGCACATTTTTTAAAACTGCTCCACATGGCAGTGGCAATATTTCTGACATCTATCATCATAGATTTTAAGAGCCAGAAGCCATCTTTAATGCCCTTGAGTTTCCTGCATCTAAAACAACAGTTCCTTCCCCTTACCTTCACCCTTCCAAAGGGAGAAACATGCACATGACTAAAGGGAAGGACATCTGGTGAGCTAGAAGGAAGACTGACCTCTCCACAGAGCTTGCCTGCTGTTAAGGTTTAGGTTAGAACATAGAAGTGGCTCCCCGGACATAATCTCTACTCCTCAGAAGGGCTACAGGGAAGGTCATGGATCTTCCTGACTGGCTCTTTCATCACCAGAGAAATGCTCCGAAAATACCTTTAGTGGGAAGGTGAAGGGTAAGCGAAATAGCCTCTTCTCTGTCTCTGCTAGTCTCTCTCAGGGGGTGGTGGTGGGTCCTCCATGCTAGCTCGGTTGTTCTGGGAGCCTGTGCTGGCCCCCAGGGCAGGCTTTCTCACGACGTCTGTTCCGACAAGGCAGTCATGGCGGCTGAGATTTGGCGGTGGTTTATGGGGGGAAGGATTGGGAGGGAATGGGATGAAGGAGACAAAGGAGTGGGGTGGGCTTTGGTGGGGAAGAGGACGAAAGGGAAATGAGGGCATTGGCAATAGTTCAAGGTCAGTAAGAGCTCGATACATGTGCGCTAAATTTCACCACAGGTTGCCGTATGATGACCAGGGGCCTTTCCACACAGGAAGAAAGACAGAGGAAGCTATTGAAATGAAATGTGCTTCCCCTGTGACTTTTGCTTCCTGAGTCCTCTGCCTCTTGGCTCCTTGAACCCCCCCCCAAAACGGTGTTATTGTGGAGCTACTCTTGTCTGTGTGTCTACATTACCTCGTCTCTTCTTGGGCTTGTTTCTGAGGCCTAAAATCCACCATTCGAGATCAAGCTTTTTTATAAATGATCATTATAGAGACAGCCTCCCTTCATGATCATGCAAATGCCTCTCTTTGAGTGAAAAAAAAATGCACTAATATCATTTGGAAATGAAAAAGGGAGCTGGTACTTGGTGGATACCGTCATGTTCTTTACATCTGGTAATGATTAATCCCCAAAGGGCCCTAAGGAGTGTTTCCCAGATGAGGAAACTGGGAATCAGAAAATTTAAGTGTCTTGCCTGTGGGCACAAGAGAGCTTGGGTGGTCAGGTCAGGATGCTTTACCCGACCCGACACAGCTTCCTACTTACAACCAAGCAGATCTAGCAGTGGGCAGAAGCTCAGTGAGAGGTGCTCAGTCAGAAAGGTTTTAGGGAAGACAGACCTATTAGGGTCACCCCTGGTTCTACAGACTAACCAGGGAATTTTCTGTTTGACCTGTTTTTTTCCTCCTCCAAGATTAAAACAAAACAACAGAAAAAGCCTAAATGGGGACAAATGGGGTACAATCAAGGTCTCCGCTACTCTGAGAATTCAAGCCCTCCAGCTCCAGTGGGTCAACCATTGTGGGCCCTGGGCTTCTTGGCAGTCATTTGCTTCCAAGCCTGTTGGATGAGAGTCATTTCGTGAAACATCCAAGACCCTGCCTACTTCTGACCTAAATGTTAGTGAATGGAATAGGAGGGCTGGGTCCTCCCCATCACCCCACACCAGCGCTCACATGTTCATATTTGCGCAGAGATCATGGTGTCCTAACTCCAGGGTGGGAACGTGCCAGCAGAAGGGAGTTGGCTGAACCCAAAGAGGGTGATACATTTGGATTAACTATATTGATGAAACTGTATGTGAGAAAACTCAATCCCAGGCTGGCCCTGGAAAGGAAGGAACAGATGAAGAGCTGTCCTCTGGTTCTGGGGTCGGATCTCAGGTGCGGGGGGCCCCGTGTGCCCAGAGAAAGGAAAGCAAACAGTCAGGAGCCCTGGATCTGAGCTCTGCACTTACTCTTTGTAGGACTTTGAGCAAGTTACTCTCTGGACTTCAGCTCTGTCATGTGAACACTGGGAATAATGACTTGTCAGCTTAAAAGCAGAGTCTAGACCCCATGCCCTTGAGTGCCCTACTGGTTTTAAGACTTGGACTAAGATTCTGCTGGTGATGGATGTTTGTATACAAATAAGCCTGAATGTTCCTTTTAAGAAGAGAAGAAAAAGGGAGGGTAGAGGATCCTGGGAAAATGTGCGTAGGGGTCTGTAGCTAGGTCAGATCTGCTTTGAATTAGTAATGGTGGCACATTCTTTCTCACCAGCAAGTGGAGCTCTGGAAACACGCTCTTGGTCATGGGCTCCGTGGCCATCGGGTACCCATCACAGTGTGAATGGGGTTAGGGGGAAGAGTTGACACAGAGGTGCAGGGGGAGTCTCGCCATTCCCTAGGAAAATATTCGGTTGGGGGAAAGCAGAGAAAAAGAAAAGGTGAGGGTTTTTTTGTTTTGTTTTGTTTTTTGTTTTTTTCCTCTCCAGGCAAAGCTTGTAAGCTCTCATAACTCTAGCAATTTTTCAATTTAAAATCAAACAAAGCCTGCAGTGACATTTAACGTGCCACAGTGTTTGCCAACTGCTGGAGACCAGCCAGCCTCATTACTGCCCGCCAAGCCCTGGATGCTTCTCAACGGGCAGGCTTGGCCACTCTGTAAATGTCATGGTGAAAACCAAGATTCTGGGCCCTGAAAAATGCCGGAGTCCTCGGACACCGGATGGGCGGGGCTGGTAAAACCAGAACCTTCCCCAGGGCCCAAGAAGCCCTTTGTGTCAGGAATTCTCGGCAGATATTTATGAGACCTCTCTGACACCCCTCTTTCTTGGAAGGAAGCAGGATGGAGTGAAAACAGGGAGCCAGTACCAGGAAGAGGTAATAAATAACCGGGTCTGGCCACAGGTGGCAAAAGGAAAGCCAAAATACAGTGAAACCCAAGTGGATCTGTGACCCATTTATTATATAAGACTGCTGGTAAGATCGTTTCTGGGGATACATTTACTAGCTGGGGGATAGAGCTGAAATGGGAACTTACTAGGAAGACTTTACGGCCTCCTTCCTGCGGGAGGAGCTCTGAAGCTCCCTGTTAGCCTCCCTCCTTGGAGGGAATAGAGCCCAGTGATTCTCAAGCTTGAGCATGCGCCAAAATCTCCTGGAGATTCAGTGGGTCTGGGATGGGGACCAAGAATTGACATTCACCAGTGATGCTGAGGATGCATGCCAGGAACCTCGCTTCCAGAAACCATGGATTAGAGATAGGGAAGGGGGAATAGGAGTCCCTGGTTGTGGGTATATCAGCACCTCGATTCTTTTTCAAGCAGGGCTTGAACTCACAACCCTGAGATCAAGACCTGAGCTGAAATCAAGAGTCGGATACTTAACTGACTGAGCCACCCAGGCGCCCCTCGGTTCTTTTCTGAACACCAGTTGGCAGTTGATGCATCCAGTCAATAAAAACAATGGAAAGGACTCAGGATACTGATAGCTCATACTCAGCAAGTGCGCCCTAATTATTAGACAGTGTTCTAAGCACTTTACATGGACCTGTTTAAAAGTTGCCCCAAATTATGAGGCAGCTAATGGTATTATCCCCATTTAACAGTTGAGGAAACTGAGGCCCATGGAAAAGCAGCTTATCCTGATTTAGTGGATGTTGAATGGCTGACCTGGGATTCAAACCCAGACGGTCTGGCTATTCCTTGGGGGTCCGCGCCCACCACCCTGGGTTCTCGTTCTCTTATTCAGGCTGGGTTCTCGTTCTCTTATTCGGGCATGCATATATACGCACAGAACTGACTGAAGGCTTACTCCGTGTCTGGTGGAAGAGGAAACCGATTCCTACATCTGCCATAGCTCTGAAGATTCTGGGGGTTTACGTTTAAATCTTTTTCTTTGATTTTCCAGTCCCAGAGAATTCTTTCTATGTTGCCCAGTCTGTGTCCACCTCAGCATGGGATGTGACCCTTTTCCCCTAAGTCCTTCCCTCCCTTGACAAAGTGTCCCTGACTCAAGGTGGTGAAATTACAGATCGGGGTGGGGTGGGAGTGGGGCTACAGTTCTGCACAGCAAAATCATTTTTTAACGTATCACAAAAGCAATACGGAGAAACAAGGGGAGGGGTAAAGCAAGCTCAAGAGAGTGGTAAGATGAAAAAGAGAAAATGTCCCTCTATCTACCACTGAATCTTGAGTTTTGTTTCACTGAAGTAATCACTGTTAATAATTTCAGGTAGCATGGAAACAACAATTTAATAGGAGGCACCCCTTTTCTTAAAAAAAAAAAAAATCCCTTAGTGCCCACCATCCCCCTTCTAGGCTCCTCTCTATGCTCTGTTTTGCCCTTCAGTCCCCGTCTCTCTGTGCCTTGCTGGGCCCCCTTCCCTCCATCTCTGTGCTCACCCCCAGCAATCAGGACACCTCTCTGGTTTTTGCAGGCAAGGTAATATGGGCTCTCTTTCTCTCCTTCCTCCTCCCTCTACATCTTGCCCTGGCCCGAACCTTTCACCACCAAGACAGCCAGCCAGACATCTGCTGAACAAAAGACAGTTGTCTTTCTAGAGTTTATCTGCCCTCTTTAACAATCCATCCCTGCCCCTCCTCCCTCACATGCCTGCCCACCCACCTCCGCCAACACTGCCCATGTCATGAACCAGTACTACATGGTATCAGCACTCAAAGAGCTGATAGTCTAGTAATGGGGACAGATGTGGTCAAAAATCCCAGCTGAGTTGTGCTTAAGTGCAAAAAGAGGAATGCACCAGACTTGGTGGAGGAACAAGAGGAAGTGGTCTACTCCGCTTTTCACTTGGACTCCTGATGATGATGATGGGGAGGCGGAGGCGGAAGAGCCAACTGGGTTTCTGTCTGGCACTCAGGCCTTTTATATGCAGAGTTTGGCAGAGGACCTCTTAATGACAGGCACTCAGGACACATTAGCAGTTACTTCCTTTTCAAAATGCTTGGATGGAGGGATTACTTTCCATAGTTTACAAATGAGAAAGCTGAGCAGGAAAAGCTACATACCTTGCCCTGATGGAGCCCGGATCGCAATCCAGGCTCCCATCCAAGGTTCACACTCTTCACCAGTGCTTTGGTGGGCCCTCCTTCCCTTCTCAACCCCATGTGGCTTTAGCCCTTGGATGCTTCGGGTTGTGCCAGCCTTCTTAGGCCTGGGGCCTCGGGTGATCCCTCTGCCACACTGTGCGCCCTGCATTCTAAGAGGCAGACATGACGGTTTGTGTCTATGAATGCGAAGTTGAATCACGTGAAATTGCCAATAATTGGCCTTAGGGAGTCACTGAAATGGCAATTTCATATGGTTCAGCCCAATACAAGGAACCAGATCAATTTTGGGTGACCCTGCTCCCTTGGCTCTGTTATTTCATGAGAATCGGGACTTTCAGACAATTCTAACACCCTCCTGCCAGAAGATTTAGATCAAGACATAGAGAAGAGAGAGAGAGGACCTTGGCAATTGCCTTTCTCCCAGGGAACCAGACCAGGTGCCTCAGGGTGAATAACTAAGGCAAGACCCTCTCTCATCTTTGGTTCCTGGTGGCCCCAGAACTATGGCGTCCGTGGTGGATCCCGTTCAGTGAAAGATTCTAACCTCACCTCTGTCTCCTTTTCACAGTTCTCACACACAGTGTCCAGACTCAAGGATAGCACCAAGCACTGTAAAATCCTTTTTACCAAGTAGCCTTGAAGTACTTGAGGTCAGCAGGGTTTCCTGAACAGTCAGGGCTGGTTGTGAGACAAAATGAAAGTATTTGCCGGTGGAGAAATTTCCACATGTGAACCATAAACTCCCATATCCTGCTTTTGGCCAGACTTGGACTTCCCCGGAGTTGGTCAGACATTCCCCTGGTGGCCTCAGCAGCAAACCAAATATTCTGTCTCCCGTCTTCCCCCATCTTCCCTTCCCTCCCTTCACTTTCTCAGTCAGTTGTCTTGAATAAGTTGTAACAAATAATGTTGCCACTTACTTTTTCTCCTTCAGTTTTCTACCCCTGGTGAGCCAGCTTCTCTCTCTGCCTCTGGCTTGTAACTGCCCTGGCTGGATCAGTAATGACCCCTCTGTCGCTAAAACCAGGGACACTTTTTCTTTTCTTACCTGACCTCTAGGCAGTAATTGGCATTGTCCACCACACCCTTAATTTTGAAACATGCTTCCCCCAAACTCTTCCATTTTCCTTCCACCTTTGCAGACTCTTATGCCTGTGGCCATTCCTTAAATGGTGGTCACCCTCGGGGTCCTAGACAAGACTGTCTCCTCTTTTCACTCTCCATTCCCTCCAGGGATGAACCAAACACACCTGTGGCATCCACCCATCGCCGCTTTAGGTGTCGACTCCTAACTCACTATGTGCAGCTCAGTCGTCGCTCCTGACCTTTAGTCCATATTCCCAAGCACTTGTGGACATCTCTATTTTGCTGGCTCCCAAATCTCAGACCCAGTATGTTCAAGCTGACACGAGAACCTTTCTCATTCCGACCTGTCGTATCCCATACGTAGGGTGGCACTGTCCACTGATTGCCCAAAACCAGAAGCCTGAGAGGAACCCTTGCCTCTTTCTCATTTATTCTCTATAACCCATCAGTGCTCAAATCCTGTAATTCTGTCTCGTAACCTTCCACCACATCTCCACTAAGTGGATTTTGCTCTTTCAGCCTTATCCTTCTTCAGACCATCCTTCATACCGGAACAAGCATGGTCTTGCTCTTCAGTGGCTCCTCATCACCCTTGGGATAATGCTCTGACTTCCGAACTGGGCTGATAAAGCCATACGTGATTTGGTCGGTTCTTACCTTCTGCCTCTCATTACACTCATTTGCCTCCTGAATGCTCTTAGGTGCTTTTACCCCCTCAATTTCACATGATTTATTTCTTCTCTGTAGCTCATCATCTCAGACTTATCTTTGGGACCTAACTTGAGACACTTCTACTCAAGTCTTTCCTGGGGCCCAAGTGTAGACAAAATGTCCTACCTTCAAAATCCCATAACACCAAGCACTTATTCCTATTAGAACATTGGTCTCACTCTATGGGGGACACAGACAAGTAAAGAGAGTGTGGGTTCTAGGGGGAAGAGGGAGCATAGGAAGGGCCTTTTCTTGTTCTTTGTTCACAGGGCACTGGACATACTGCCCTGCACACACTAAGATGCTCATTGTATGAATGAATGAACTAACAAAGAACTCAGCAAGTATTGGAGTCTGTGTTCTCTTCTTATTTCCGCATAGCCATTTGGATGCTCATGAGCTCCTGCAATCTTTAATGAGTACTTAAGGCGTGACGAATATCTCTCTCATTTTATTTAACCCTCACAATATCCTGTGAGGTCAGGATTAGCCCCATTCCATATTTCATGCTCAGGTGAGAGATGATTTGCTCTAGGTAAGAGAGTCAGAAGATCTGGGTTAGGATTCTAGTCCTAAGTCCAGGGCCCTTCCCATCTTGATTTTGGTGTCAAACGTCAGTATGCTTTGATTCTGCCCATTTCCGTCTTCCATTCATTTCTGGCCTGATATCTATTTCCTCTGGTCAGAGTTCATTTTCTAATTCAAGGAAGTCTGAGGGTATGAAAGAGATATTCTATTCCAAAAACTTGGTTCACTGGCTGCTCTGGAGAGTTGGGATTTGATGTCAGAAGACGTCAAGGGTGGAGGAAACAAGAGTTTGTAAACTTATATCACCCATTCGGGTGGCAATGGATTTATTACACTGAAAACGTCATTAACCCTTGAGCATAGTATCTTGTGCTTTCACCCACATGATGGGGGTATGAGTGATAGCTATTCCCAAAAGGGAAGGAGCCAGCATATAATGAATATTCACTATGGGTCAGGAACTGGTTTTATCTTCTTGAAATCCTATAAAATAGGTATTTTGCCTGCATGAGAAAAATTCTGGTAGAGGAAGTGACCGAGGTTATACAGTTAGTAAGTGGCTGAGCTAGTTTCAGAATCAGAGCTGCCTGGCTCCCAGGCACTTTGCATCATGTGGCAGAGAGTGGGTTCTGGAGGCACGCTGCCTCTGCTCAGATTTGGTTCTATGACTTTATTAGGATGTGTAACTTTGCGAAGCCACTTAATCTCTCCAGACTTCAGAGTTTTCATTTCTTAAGTGTGGGATCATAATACTTCTTATAGGTTGTGGAGAGGATTAAACAAGGTAATATCTGTAAAGCATATTCCTATACATATTAAATGTGATATATCAGCTCCCATCATCATCATCGTCATCTCCATCATCATCATCCTCTCCACCACCCCTGCCTTCAGTCCATCTACCTGCCAAGAAGGTAGATCCTTCTGGGCCATGATATAAATGGGTACTCAGAATTCCTCTTGAAGACTTGGGCGCTCTTTGGAATTTAACAGTTGGTCAAGGATGTTAGGTGCATGGCTCAGGACACATGGCAGGAGGGATTGAAAGTATAGTTGAAACACAACAAAGGAGACCACAGCTATGTGATGGACAAATAAATCAGCTGGTTAGCTGGGAGTGCTACCCTAGGAATTGTCCTGCAAATAGGGTTAATGTTTTCGGGGCAGATGGTAGCTTAACTTGGCATGTTTGGGCATTCTAGCTAGTTGCTGCCAAAAACATATTTAAATTGACTTGATAAGATTTATAGTAATAAAGTACACTTCATGTAATGACTAATGTTTTGGGAGCTCTTGCTAAATGTCTCAGAGAATTCTGTGCTAAGCACTTTGCTATCTTATTTAATCTTTGCAATAACCCAGTGTCGTGGACATTTTTATTATTTTGATCTTACAGATGAGGCCACTAAGGTTCACAATTAAATGTTAAGTATGATCAGCGTTGTCCAACAAGTAGAAGAAAAAGCTAGCATTTGAATCCAAGTCACGCTGTCTCCAGAGTCCATATTTTTTCTTAACCATCATCATCCCCTCCCACTGGGGCTTCTTACCAATCTCGGCTTCAGGTGCCTAATTGTGTGAAGGACCTCAAGAGCCAGTCTTCATTCATGTACAGACTCTATCACCCTGAGGCAGATTCGCCAAAGCAGAAGGGAGGAGAGGAGCATTCTTAGATGGAGATATGCCCCTGAGAGTTGAAGGGTTCTGATCTTTATTTTTGCATGGGGAACATCTTCACACTTGAAACCAGAGGCTAGCTGGCTCACAAGCTCACAGGCCAGACTCCTCCTGGTGCAGCTTCATTTCTCTAATGAGAAATAGATTTAATAGTAGCAGCTAGAATTTATTTTAGGCCTTTGTTCTAAGAACCAATTAAGACTTCCACTTTGCCTTGAACTAATTCTAATATCCTTATATATATTTTTTGAATTAAGGGCTAGAGTGTCCTGGACTAAGATGTCTTAGCAATATTTTTGCCTAAATTCTTCCTTTTTTAGAAAAAAGATTTTGATTTTCCAGCATCCTTCTCTGTCAGACTTCGAGTATCCCATACACATGGTTAAAAGGACTCTTCACACCGATTTGTACTAATGGACAAGAGAACACAACTTACTCCTAACAACTTAGTTTTCCCAGTGCTGACTTTCTAAGGAGAGTTCTGGACCATCCGGTTTTTTCAAATCAGAACTTGGGAAACAAGATTTGAGGAAGGGTTTTTCCTGACACTTCCTGATTCAAGAGGGACTTTGGAAGATTTAATTTTTTTAGGTTACCGGAGAGAGCCTGACAGAGTGTTCTGGTTTTTCCAGGACACACAGTCACTGCACATATTGGTCAGGGAAGAAAATTGTGGCTGTGTGTCTCATCCCTCAGCCGTGTCCATGTATAGGTAGGTGTCGGGGGAGGAGTGAGGTGCAGAGGGAAATGCAGTGTCAGTGTCAATCCTTACGAAGAGATGAATTCTCTATTACAGGAGAATTCACAGGTAGAATTAATAAGGAACGTGAGTGGAGGTAATCGGGAGTCTTTGAAGAATGGTTTAAATCAAGAGGAATTGCTGGACACAGCTGCCAGTGTCTGGAGCCTGGGTGCTAATTCTGAGAGCTGAGAACGATTTCCCTCCAATTCTTCCTTCTCTCCTTTTTCTTTGTTGTTTTTTTATTGGGCTTTTATCATCTGTCAGACATTCTGCTAAGCCTTTATGTACATGATCTCATTTAATTTTCACACAAGCTGATGAGAGAAGTATGATTGTTATCTCCAACTGACCAACAAGGAAATCAAGGCTCGTAAAGATTAAGTAACTTGCCCCAGATCAGGGAGAGGGAAAAGTAGAGCCAGAACTCAATCCCAGGTTTCTCTGGCTCTAGACCTTGACCTCTCGACCACCATGTCACTGCTTCTTCACTAAACGTTTTCTGTTCTTTGTTCCCAGGGACAGGATGAGAACTTCAGTCAATGTTGTGGGGGACTCTTTTGGGGCTGGGATTGTCTATCACCTCTCCAAGTCTGAGCTGGATACCATTGACTCCCAGCATCGAGTGCATGAAGATATTGAAATGACCAAGACTCAGTCCGTTTATGATGATGTGAAGAACCATAGGGAAAGCAACTCTAATCAATGTGTCTATGCCGCACACAACTCTGTCATAGTAGATGAGTGCAAGGTACCTTTCCCATTCATGGATATTGAGACCTGCATATAATAGTGCATGCTCCATTTCCTAAGACAAGCACAAAAACCCCTGCATGTATTATTGTCACATTTATTTCTCTGAAAGATCGTGTAACCCAAGCTTCTGTGAGTCCCAGATCATCTAACTCTGTGTCTAACATGGCAGGAAATCATCAGGTCTAACAGTGAGAGAGCCAATCAGTTGCTTGGTTCGTCCATGTGATGTAAAACAGTCATTCTGATCCCCCCATCCAACCACTCCACAAATTTGATTGGTTTTCTTGAACATTTTTCCGAAGAATTTGGTTTCTAAGGCTTTGCTGGATTTCAAATATTCTATTCCTTGAATGAAACACCAAGAGAAATACCCAGAATCACTTCATTTACATAGCATAACTATTCCTTCTTGCTGTGTATTACATATTGGTCAAAAATATGCCCACCCAACTTTGCGCAACTATCTTTCTCTTCATTATTTTTGTGAGGAGGTGAGTTTTGAATTGGCAGTCACTTTGCTCCAAGAATGGGGAAGCTATTTCAAGTAAAGGATAACTATCCTTCAGGACAATTATCCATAGACACTACATTTCCCACAGTGGCAGCACCATCGTTCCTGAAGCATGGGTGTTCTGGACTCTTTAACAGGCTGCTGGGTGCTAAGTCGTCAAGCTTGATGGGCTCTGTCTAGCCTTCATTGTAACTAACTTGACATTGTCAAAGACAGAGTTCATGACCAGAGTGAAGCAAACTTGGAGAAACCCTGGCAGGTGAGCAGAGTCAACTCCGGGGGTTGGGTTACTAATATGGTTCCAGGCAGCAGCTGAGGGCAAGCTGTACCCGATACAGATTTCTGATACCTTTTTGACTCCTGTTGACAAGATCTCATTTAATAGTTAATTTCTTCCTGGGTTACTTCTGGGTCATTCCAAATATACACCATGGCTTCTGCCAGACAATTGAGGGTAACGTAGAAGCGATTTTCTTTACTGGACTGTAACATAGATCCAGAAGTCTAATGGACCAGCAAGTCTTCTGCTCATCCCCTCTCTATCAGGTACATGTGTGGATGAGCCAAGGCTCTGGTACAAATTAAGGAAGGACTCACCCATCAAGAGACAACTGCAAAAATTAATTGACTCAGTGAAAATGTTTCGAATTATTAGAAATTCAGATGTACCTAAAGCCCATATTCCACTCTCCTGGAAAGTCAGTGTTTCCCACATCTAAACGAATGTGCTGGATTATTCCCCGTCAAAATGTTAGTTTGGGTCAACAAGGGTCCACATTCCCGTGGAATGGCTTTATGCCCTATTTAACAAGTATTTATTGTGTGCCTTGTGGGGTTTAGTTGAGCACGGCCATCTCATTCCTTTGACCTCCTATATTTTGATCATTCATCAAATGTTTATTGAGTGCTCATGATCTGCAAAGCCCTGAAATGGGCATGGGAGGACAGCAAAGCGAATGTCTAATTTTGTAGTAAAGATAAGGCTTAAACCTCCGTCTGGTCCATTCGCTGTCTCACTGTTTTTAAACACCAAGATGGGAGACATCAGTGCTTCCTCCTAGGCCCCCTCTCCTTCTTGCTTTTCTAGGTGTTTGGAGGAGAGAGAGATGGGATGGACTGGGGAGTGGAGCCCCAGCTTCCCTGAACCCAGCCAGAAAAAAGAAAGAAATGCTAAAAAAAAAAAAAAAAAAAAAGCAAGCAAGCAAGCAAGCAAGCTGCTGTCCTGGCCACTTTGGAAACACAGACCCCAGTATTCAACCATGATGACAACACAGGGCACCACCCCCAAGTGCTGTCTGGTGTTCCAGAGGCACTTCAACGTGATTTATAATTTTGCACAGCTATTGATCTGGTTCATCACTCAAAGCCAAACAGGCACATTCAGGGTTGGAGTGAACAGGCAGCTTTCTCCGGGCAGACAGTTTGTTCCTGGCGGTCTTTCCTGACAGTTCACCGAAGGGGAAACCAATTTGCTGCAGCTCTGGTCAAAATGTTAACCACTTCAAGCATCGTGGCACCGCGTTGGCCTCTTCCGTTTGCAAACTCTTTCCTTTGTCATTGTAGTTTGACGTTATGCTTGAACTTTTTAATTTTAATCAGAGTAACTGCACGTGGGGTGGTCATGGCTTGTCGCATGGTCTTTCTAGAAAAATATGGGGGCTGCCGGCAATTGGGGGAGGAATGAGTAGCTTTTATTTACACGCGCCTGGTTCAGTTGTCTGTCCCTAGCATGTTGTATGTGTTCCTAATGCATGCGTTTCACTTCCACTCGGGTAAGAAGAAGGTCAGATTTCTTTCAAACGTTGCTGCATTTGTCATGTCTCCATATCCTAATGCTTCCATAAATCCAGTCTCTCCATTATGTGGAATATCAGTCGTGGGTTTAAGTTTGCACATGACGTTGAGGACAGACAGATGGAAGGTAAGCTAGGAAACAATTTTAGAAGTGGAGGGGTACACCTCCCGTTCGGTGTAAGGGTTCAGTTCGCTTAGAGCCAGGGAAGCCCTAATATAGACAGGCTGGTGGTGATACCTGATTAGGAAATGTCTGCACTGAAATCATTTAGGTGTGCTTGTCACTGACCACTGGCTTTTAATCCTTTCTTTTCTTTTTCATGTTTAAAGCCTGGATAGCTTATTTGGTATCCAGACCCTCACGTTTTCTGATTTTGCAACTGGGCATGTATAAAGCCAACCTGGCCTCCTTGGAACTGAACCTTCCACACGCATGTGTAGAACTAGCTGTCGAGTTCTGGGGGAGTTTTCTCTGGTTGTATGGAGTAGCACAAGGACACTGTTTTGTTAAGGACTGCATTCTTACATGATGGGTCTGTGTGTAGTTTGACACGCCCACAACCCTAAAAGCATAGTAGACATTATCCCCCAAACAGCAAACTGTCTCTAGCTCCTCCATACTCCCCCAGGCAAATGTGGACTTTTCAGTATTTACAAATCCGTGTTGAAAAGCAAGATGGGCTCCAAATCCGTTGGGAAAGAATGACATTTAAAACTAATATGGAAGTCATGTAGCGTAACTTGGATCTGGTGCTCCTCCGCACAACCCGTGGGGTGGTTTTCTGGTTAGTGGCCTATTATTAGCTGGATGCTGATGATAATTATTTTCAGGTGACTCTGGCAGCCAACGGAAAGTCTGCCGACTGCGGAGTCGAGGAAGAACCGTGGAAACGTGAAAAATAAGGATGTGACTCTCAGCAAATTTTTGAACAAACTCCCCAGCGTATCTTATGGTAAAAAGAGAATATAAACAAGCTGTCTTTAAAAAGGAAAAAAAAATGCACCTATTTCTGTGTTTACTTAATCTGCTAGCCAAGGCTTCGAGGATCTGTTGTGAGTCAGTGATAGGCGCGGTGCTGTGTCTGCCAAGTGATGCTTTGTAACTGCCTCATTTTCTCACTTGTATTATTGTCTGAACGGAGAGTGCTGGAGGAATCAGTTTGAATTGAAGACACATTCTTGCCAGCTTCCCTTTGCTCTCTAAATGCAGAGTCTCGGAAGCTCTTTTCCCAGGGGACATGACTAAAGTGATGTGGTACAGTCCGGGGACTTGGGATAAAGAGCAGACACCCAGAGTGTGATTCCTTCAAGTGTTCTCCGTGCTTCTGCTTTGTTATGCACAAGAGATTCTGTTAGAAGCCTCTAGACATAATTCTCTTGAAATGTCTTGTAGAGTTTGCCCATGTGTTGATTAAAAGCAAATCCCTGTCTTCAGGAACTCTCAGAATCTATCTTCTGTGTACTCTTTCAACTAAATATTTCAAAGAGAATGGTAGTGGGAACCGTGTTCTTCAAGGCAGCTGATTACGGAACCCACTGAGTTTCTGCTCTGCCCTATCCGGTCTGGGGAAATAATCATTGAAATTTCAAAGTAGGTTTCATAATTTGCTCTCAATTTGATAATGGATTAGGATGTAATTTGCATATGGCCGCTGTACATATTGACGAAAGTAAGAGAACACAGCCAACGTAAACTTTAACCAGATTCAAATATTCAAATTCGTTTGTGTTTGGTTTGCGTTCACCTGGCAGAGTGAAATCAAGTGAGATGATTTGATTGATGCTTTACTTTCTTCGTTTCAGCCGTAAAATTCTTCTTTGGATTTCTAACAAAAAAAAAGGACATTTTTTTTAATCGGCAAATTATTTTAGTTACAGTCTCATTAACCTAGAAGGCTGAATCATTCGACTCTCCTCACACGTGGAGGATGGTTACGTTGGCTGCGCCTCTTAATACCATCTCTCGATAAAAAACAAAACATCGTCATTGATCTAACATGTAGAAAGCTTTCTGTTGTATTCTCTCAAAGCCCAATAAAACTAGTTACAGGGCACAGTTGAAAGCAGAGCCAATCTGCTTCCCAGTCTTCTCTGTAGTAAGGAACAGAAAACAAACATGTGCAAAATCCTATAAAGGTGGCATTCCCATGGCAGCCTTGAGCCATGAAATGGGAGCAAATGATGGCTCCTCACAATTTCACAGATGGCGTCTTCAAGGCTGTCACGGTTTGAGGGAGTAAATAACATAAGTGGATTAGCACCGTGCCTTGTATGCCATTGGCACCCAATGAATCCTGATGATGGATCGTGCAAACTAAACTTGTCAGTTTCTCTACTATCATTTTCTGTTGAATAACTCACAGTATTTTCCTAAGGTTGCAGGCTTTGGGAGTTTGCTGGTAACTTGAACATGAATCACCGAGAAATAAGTACATTTGACTGACTGCGAGGAGCGTGTAGAATCTTGGTCCACACGTAGGAGTCAGGTGGTCATCAGAGACCAGCAGATGGGTGCTGGGGTACACACTAATAGTCGTAGGGTGCAAATGCTCTGAGAAGAGGTCGTGTATATAGACATCACATACCCTTTATTACCTATTCCTGGTGACTTTTCTCTTCCAAACCAGACACCTTTGGAACTTGCAAGAGACGTTAGATTCCAATTGCTTTTGTCTCTCAAACCCTTGTTGTTTTTAGATAAGGATCATTGTTTGAGCAGTATTAAGCAGCTTTATGCCTTTTTTTTTCTTTTTAATGTTATTGGTCTTCATTTTCATTAGATGGACAGTTAATTGGGTCGCCAAGGACGTGCTGAAATGTAGTAGTGGACAATGCATCCTTTACAGCAGATACTGTGGGTCAAGGGGACAGTTCCTGGATTTAGCTGTGAAACTGTTATGGATTGTCTTTAAGTGGTGCTCCCTAGAGCTTTTTGATGGTGAAGAGAAGGATCTAGGCAAGGCACTGAGGAGTTTGTGGGTTTTGCTGTTTAAGGCCAGCTTAGCACTTGTACATGTTGACATGTTTCTCAAAAGAGTGGTCTTGGGATCGTCTTCCCAAGACTCCGCTCAATGTCTTCCTGCTTTGCTTTGTCTTCCTAGTTATCCTATAAATATATAAGGGGACAATGTGTTCAGAAGAAACAAGGTGTACAGCTTAACAAAACAGGTTTTTCTGGTTTTAGACTACCTGTAATAAGTTTCACAAGAACATACTTAGGAAATCACTTTCATCTGGAAATTCACATCATATTTAAACTGAATACTCTGTCAAATTCAGGACTAACCCGAAAATCCAGGATGTATGTAGAGCTGACGTACGACTGTGTTCTCTGTTTTTTTAGGTCTCATTCATTCTTCTTATGCCATGCCCATTTGGGCTTCCCTTGGCCAGCATGAGTGCCATAAACAGAACAAACAGATCCAGAGTATACCTCTAAGAACCTTTTTCTAAGTAAGATACGTATAATCTTTCCGTTATATGCACAGATTTATATTAATAGGTTCAACACAGATATAAATGCTTGTAACAGTTATTAATATTTGATGATGCATAAGTTATATACAGACACAACAGGCCAGATCCATACACTGCAACCCATAAGGTCTGTAAGTCAGGGCTTTGGCAACACCATTTTGTTACAGACTCATTCACTCTTTTTAGGAATCCGAATCATTTTGAGAGAAAATCAACTGAACAGACTTTCATCCTCCCCTTTTTAATTTTTGCCCACTGGGAAACCCAAGTAGAATTACCATTTGATTACCAACTACAGTTCAATGAGCTAAATCCAGTCAGCAGGAAGAATGACTTATCTCTCAAGCTGAGGCTTTACCTTAGGTCTTTGAGGATGTGCCTCCCGTGCAGAGCATCAAAGAATCAAGGCAATCATCTAGATCGCATAGATCCTCAATAAAGGTCTTCAGGTAATAAAATCTGAACCAAGTAGATGCCAGATTCAATTCTTTATTTCCTATTGGGTGTGGAAACACAGCCCGTAGTCTCATTGCCTGAAGTTACCTTGTCCCGTAAAAGAAAAGTATTAGCTTCTCCTCTGCAACTGTTGGTCAGCCGAAAGAAAGGGTGCCAAACGCCTCACTCCTGGATTTAGACTGGTGGAAACTGAGAAGGGCTTAGGGGAAATTCAATTTATGGGGAGATGTATTCCTGGTAGGAAATATCAGGAATCCCAATGACTGAGTAGTGGGCCTCAGGTCATTTCCAGCCTTGCATGGGGAAGTATGTCACTTGCAAGCGTGTCTAGTCAAGAAACCCTTCCGGAGTTGGGTAACTCATGTACTGGCTCCCTGAAGGGAAACCCAATCCTGCCATGTTTTTGCAAATACCACACTTCCTTTGCTTCTCAAGAGCAAATGTTATGGTACAATATTGTACTTTTGTCAGAATCAAGGAATCTGTCTGTGCTATAGTCTCCCATGAAATACGGCAGTAAGTCCAAATCAGTACGCACATGCTCAGAGAGAATTTTTCCATGGTTCAGACTCTTGATGAGAAGGTCTTTGCAGCTCTTGCTTGACTTGACGGCCAAAAGGGCTCAGCAGTTACACCCAATGGAGGTGGCTCTTCTTCCTTGCTTTTTGAGTCTTGGGGCCATACAGTTGTCTAGGTTGCTGGTATTGCTTTCCTTATTCTCCAAATAAATTCATTCCAAGGCAAGAAAAAGGACCAATGAGATTTTTTTTCCGGTTATTGTCATACGCACTCTTGGACTTTTAGGGTCACGCTAAGTGTACTCTTTGTCCCCTTCACCTATTTTGCCCATCCCCCCACTCACCTCTCCTCTGGCAACCAGCAGTTTGTTCTCTATATTCAAGAGTCTGGCTTTTTCATTTGCCTCTTCTTATCTTTGTTCCTTTGTTTTGTTTCTTAAATTCCACATATGAGTGAAAGCATCTGGTATTTGTCTCTCTCTGACAGGCTTATTTCACTTAGCTTTACATCCCCTCTAAAGATTAAGTTTAAGCAAAGAGCCTGAAGGAATTCTGAAGTGAGAGTTTTGTACATCTAGCTGTCAGAGATTCACAGCCTCAGGCTCTCTGGTACTTTCTGGCTGAAATCTAGAATAAGGGCCACCGAGTGCCAACCTGGGCAGGCCCTATAGGCAGACTGTTCTCCTTAGGTGAAGCGAGTCCAAAGCTGCTCATGCTATAGTTGCTTATGGTTTTCCCAAAAGGAAAACCCAACTTCCCGCTCTTCCTTCTCCTTTCTCATTCCTTTCTTTAGCAGGCATCGTTGCTGCTTAAGAGACAATTTAGTAAAAGACCACATGTTAGTGCAAGAGTTGGTTCTAGAAAAGATGACAAGGAATCTTAATTGAATACTATCTCATTTCATAACCTAACATGGTGAATTCACATAATGACGTAGGGAGGCTGAGAAATAATGCTGTTGGGTACAAGCAACATTTGACTTAGACTCTGCCAGCTTTTAGCTGTGTAATTTAGACAAGTCGCTTTATGCCCAAGCCTTATTCCTTCCCATAGGTAAAGTGAAGGGGTTGGATTAAGTGATTAAAACTCTCTTCAAGCCCTAAGAATCCATGATATGATGATCTCTGCTTTAATTTCTTTTTTTCAAGAGGCTTACCACTATAAAGTATGACTTGCTTATATTTTAAGTCAGAGTGGCCCACAATAAGGAATAATCAATTTGGATTGTTTTTCATCCCCTTGGGGCAATACTAAATTCAAGCCTCTCTCTTCATTTGATGTTTTACAACAAGCTTGGAAGTTGGCCACGTTAATCCATAGTTTGGTGTTTTGGGATACAAACAGACATCCTTTGACAAAACTGCCCTTTTGCCTAACTCACTGTCTTAGTAGAAGTAGTGATTCAGCCCAAAGCAAACTGCTGCCACAGGGGTAGGGCGAGTCCAGAGCCTCACGCAGGGCCTTAGATCATTCCCACTATAGCAACAGAGCCCACTCCGAACCCAAAACACACAGTTTTCTGCACACTGTCCTTATTGCCAGCCCAGTACGGGAATCTGGGAGCCTTTGGCAAATAAACTTGAACACTCTTAGGAAATTTGGTGCAAGACTTATACAGTAACAGCAACTGTCTGTCAATACCTTCCCTCCCTGCCTGTACGCAGACATGCACAGCCAAGCACAGGCTGAGCCTGGGCCAAGTCCTTTCTCTGCAGGGATATTTGAATTCATTTTCAAATGGTCATCTTGGTTGGTTTTTATCATGGGCCTCCCATCAAAGCTAGAGAAGCTCTATCTTACAAGAGTGGAGTTGTGCTGGTTATCGTTGTGCCCTTCCATGCCTGAGGGGTTTCTAGGGCAGATAAAATGCATGGTCTGTCTGCAAGGTGCATGCCACCAGCATGGCTTTCGAACACCTTCTTGCACTTTCTGGTACTGCTGCAATGGGCCCCTGCTTTCATCCTTGCTCTGAGCCCAAACTCCTGCTAAATATGGAATAGGTTTGGTATTTACTTGATTGCCAGAGAAGCCCCGCTTTTTAGGTTTGGGGAAGCAAGACATAAATGTAGGATGGAAAGGACTGGGTTAGGGTCTTCATTGTTTTTTGTTTGTTTGTTTGTTTGTTTTTTGGGTGCAGAAGACCCGAAGCAAGGACAGCAAGACAAAGGCTAGTTCTCCACTGACCCATAGAAAAACCTATAGACAAGCAAGAGAAGCCCACAAATTCTTACTTCATTCACTCAAATTATATCCTAAATAATTACTGATGGTTTTTTTTTTTTTTTCTATGTCCAGCCTGGCTTCACCTTCCTACCGCCAGACCAAGTATCCATTTTGAGATTTTTAAAGTTCTTCTGATTGTCATACAGGGCCCTCTTGTGCTGAGACTAAACCTGGCTACTGAAACAGATCCCACTGCTTTGCAGAGTCAACGCATGATCTAGAGCATGGGTCATCACAGGTCTCCAGTCTCTCTGGAGACACCCCCAATCCCTGGGTGAGTGTTGGAACCTAACAGCCAACTGTGACCCTTGTCGTCATTCCCTGTGGAGACGGGGATGATGCCATCAGAGCCTTGCTCCTTCTGGGGCTCTCTTTCTCTCCATGGCAACCATTCAGCCTGCCTAGAAATGGCTGTTGCCTCTGGTAGGAGAGAAATACACACATTAGCCAAGGAAGCTGATCTAGCACAGCTCTGAGGTTTCTCCTCCGCGCAGCGAGTCCTCTGAGATGTGTGATCAGGAAGTCCTCTGAGATGTGTGATCAGGAAGCAATCTGCTGGTTGCTTACTTACTACTCCAGGAGAGTAATTTTCCTTACTAGGAACTCAACCTTGGGCATCGAGATCTTTCCATAAATCACCTTAACTTCTCCCTTCTTCCTCCTCCCCCTGGGGAACCTTAGCATTGCATTCCCATGTTGCACAACACAGATCAGATTATCTGGTCGCTCTAGAGATTTGTATATAAAAGACTACTTTTGTGAAGATTTTTGTATATTGTTTTTCTATTTGTTTTCTACGGCTTAAGGAGAGAACTGGCAAACTGTGAATCTAATTTGATCTTGCTGCCAGCAGATATATTTTGGCTTCCTGGTAAGAACCGATATTACCGGGGACAATTCATTGTCTTTCCATTGCCCTGTGATCAATATTGCACCCCACTCACGAATTCCTCCAGCCCAATCTTACGTTCTTTTTTAAACAAATCGCTGGGCTTCTTTGTTATTATTTATAAAGAGCATGAGGAAATGTTTTTATAGTCCTGGATATTATATGTTTAATATTGATTTAGCCTTTAATAATGTTATAGGTTTGTATCTATTCTTCATAAATCACAAAGAACTCAGTGTACACTGAATTAATCTATTTAGTATCTGTAATTTTGCAGACAGATATTTTCTTACAGTATTTTCTATATAACCACATATGTAGAATTGTAACTAATTAGAGCACAAGACATTTCTACAGCAACTTAGAGCTATCAGTTATTTCCTGAGCATATAACCGCATTTGAAAAATTTAAGAATCCAGTTCTTCGCAATGCAATGAACAAAATGACCATAAAGAACAAGGAATCACTTCAATCCCTTAGCTGGTTAAGATATGCATTTAAACAATTAGTCTTTTAAACTTGAGGAATGGTGCTAATTCCTTATTCCTGACACCAAGCCTTGTTTTTCCAGCTAAGCGTTCAAATTTCACAAAAGTAAGAAGATGAGAAATAAGGTGATAAGAGTGGGATCATTTCTATATCAGAACTTCCCCTGCCTTTCCAATAATTTATGTCAAAATGGGCTTAGGAAAACCTTGAATAGCAGAGCTTGCGAGTGAGTGCTAGGAAGCAAATCACGACAGATTTGTTGCAGTTCCTTCTTGCCAAGCAAATTGGTAGTAAATGTCACATTGTTATGTGAATTGAGCACATATTTTTAAGAAAAAGGTTATTAGTACCAGCTATGAAGCAATACTCTTAATCACCGGGGCTGGAGGTGGGAGCTTAGAGTCACACTGCAATTGTTTAAAAGAAGCCCAGGTAGATTCTGTCCTCAGGTGAATAACAATCTATGTAATTTTCCCCAAAAGGCAAATCGGTAGCCACTGCAAAGACAAGGGGGTCTTCCTTCTGCCAAACACACTTTCTGATATGGTTGTAGGGCTAGTATTTTTGCCATGTTTTAAAAAGATAGTCAACTCCATAGGAAGTGTACTGGTATATATTTGAAGCTGTTCCTCAATAAGCAAACAGATTAGAAGTGCCCTCAACTGGCAATGATTGTATCTGTGATTTTCAAGTACAAGATAGCTGTTCAAAGCATGAAGTTCTTGTGTGTATACAGTAACACTTGGTTCGCGCATGAAGAACAGTGCCTATGCACTTTGTGTAGCTATAATGTAGGTATCTATGTGTAATTTCAGTGAAATTGGTGTATAGATGTATTTTAATTTAATTTAAATGTTATTTTTGGCTATTCATCTAAATGCAGTAGACATGTTGATTGGTGTTTTGAAAACCCTTCTTTTCCCTCTTAGATAACTAGTGAATCGCTTCTCCTCTTTTTAAATGTGATTTATGGGTATGTATCAGTGAAGAACTTCTCTATGAATCCTTTGTACCAATGACTGTGTGAAAGTCTGGGTGTCTAGCATCTTTGTAAATATGCAGTTCAGAGCAAGGGAGGGTTGGACGTGTGTCATGATTCTTAGTGAAAGGTCATCTGACGTCTGTCTAATGCATGGTGATGGCAGCTGTGGAGCTTTTGATGATCTAGGCTTAGGTAGGTTTAGAATGAGGACATTTATCTACAGCCCTCCTTTGCTTGGTGTATTGGACTCAGAGAGACAAAAGGTTAGTCTGCTTATGTGCATGCTAGCTAGCATCCTGTCCTTAGGTAAAGGTCTGCCTCTCTGGTTGCCAAATACTGATCATGATTCTCATGACTTAGAGGTTCTGAAGAACCTTGTTCCCCTTGGTTTCTTGAGTCAGGTTAACTAACTGCCATGTAGGCAAAACCCCACAGAAGCACAGTTCTGGTAGTAAACTGCACAGGTGTCAATAGAAAGAGCACTAGAGGCCCAGGAATGGTCAGTATATAGCTTTGGGGTTGCAGAAAGGCAACTGATGAAGCACAGATCCTACAAATGTGAAGGAGTATGACCTCTACCTAATAGGCTCTGTGTGCATGTTTTGAGTGATTGACGACGAGACTAACTAATGCAAATATACACTTGCTTCCTAAAACACACATTCTGCCTAATTACCACTACATGGAATGCCGTAGCATTGAAAGTTCCTGTAACTCCTTTCCTCCTCCGCAAGGACAGAGAAAAATGGCCACGTGCAGTTGGGGACACCGAGTGCCCCTCTCTTCTCACAAAAAGGCGTGAAGCCTGCATGATCCTGTGAGGGCACAGAGCACATTAATTTTCGGTGGCTTCTCCAATGATTGGAGTGAGGGGATACAGATGGTGGAACAGGCACATTTTTCTTGGAAAATGTGGCCTCTTCAACTCCTGTCAGATTCTGGATGGAAACCCCACTGAAAGAAAGCTAGCCTTTAGGCGGGGTTTCCTCTGGAGATGCTTGTGTGTCCAGAATGAAAGATAAGAATAATTGTTTCCCTCAACTTCACAATCCCCACTGGTCTAAAGTCATGTAGCCCAGAGCATTGATAGCACACAGGCATTTAAAGACTAATGAATGAAAAAAGATAAAAAAAACTTCAACTAATTTTGGGGTTATTTCTTCAGTGTGGTACTAGGAGATGCCTTGTTGGCAAAGCACATTTGGGGTAGTTGAGATCTTTCGTTTTCACCTTGAGCTTTCTTACCATGTGGACTGATTACTGTAACATTTCATGTGTAAAATAACTGGATATTCTTTATATACTGGAAGCATTCTGTGAATCCAATATTTCACTAAGTGTTTTAACTTTTGTGTATATATCTCTCATCAATAAATGTGGATTCTGATTTCTCTTGGTCATTGCGTCTCCTTCAGTTCCCATTTTAAACTAGTGTTGCTTCCATAGTGAGGGTCTCCAGTGTTCCTTTTGGAAAAACTGTGGACTGAAAAGTACAGTGTCCAAAGGAATACTTTCCAGAATGTGTAGATATGTAGCGGAGTCACATCTTACCTAAAGTTAGTGAGGTGGACAAAAATGGGATGAAATCTAAATTTTCCCTTGTGAATCACTTAATTAAGTGGGCTATCTCCCAAATCTCGGGGCTTGATACAAGGTTTACTTCTCAGTCACGTGGAAAGCTCATCACAAGTTGCCTTTGAAAGACTCTGCTGTGAGCCATCTTCACTGAGGGAGTCTGGGAGAGACTTCATATCCATGTTTCTGCAGGTGCCAAATCCAGGAGGAAGGGAACATGGCAGATGTTACAGAGTCTTGAAGCTTCCTCCCAAATGTCATGGACCTCACTCCTGTTCATAGTTCAGTGACCAGAGCAAGTCACAGGGTTCTACCTAACCTCAAAGGGGCAGGGAAGTGCAACCATACCAGGGGCCCAGGAAGAAAACTGGAAAGAGTTGGTGAATAGCTCTGGTGACTATCGGACCATAAAGAGTCCTTAAATCATTCATAAAGGCTAATATGCGAACAAATCATCTTTCAATAAGTCCAACTGCACGTTTTTCTCTAGTACTGGAAAAATCATTGCTATGGCGGTAAGTAGCAAGCATTTGGCAGTCATGTTGTAGAAATAAAATGCATGGTCTTCAAAGGTAGGACCGGGCTCAGCATAATGAGATTCTCACACAGTGAAAGGTGTATGTATAGGAATGGAGGCCCACCAAGAAAATGGCAGGTTTTTTTGACACGCGGGGCACCCGCCTACTGAATAGAATGGTTTAGATTAATTGAATTATTCTCTCTCATTCTTTTTTGGGGGTGAAAGGAAGCAAATATTTTAAGTAAGTGAAATAGATAGACATGATACACCCCAATTCTTTTTATGAATGTCAGCAATTTCTTTAAACTGCTGGTGAAAATGGACATTCCCTTTTAAAACACATTTTTCCTTCTTCCCTGGGAGTCAAGTATATATCACATCACATCCATCTTCAAAATGTTATTAAAATCTTATTTACAGAAAATATGCTTGTCACTAAGTTTCCGGGCTGCCATTTTGTTTTAAGATAGCAAAGAGCCACAAATCACAGCTGAGGTAAACATAACACTTTAGTATGGATAAGATTTGTTTGGTCCTTTGAAATAGGACACAGGCAGAGAGAGACTTGACTTTGCTTGCTCAGGGAGTATGATCCCAATGTTCTAATTTCTTACCCTCTCTTCTGGAGCAGAAGTGTTTAATCCATCCATTGTCATCGTGACAGTGTAATGTTGCTTTTACTTACCACTGCAAAACATATATGTATATAATTATTATATATTATATACATGTTGCCTATTATATGTAATTATTGTAATTAATAATAGAATTATTACTTATTATTTTGGGGGTGAGAATAGAAGGAGGAAAAATAGACTCAGGGTTACAAGACATGAGTTCTGATCTCCATATAGTCACTGCAGAGTTGAGTAAATGTGGGCAAGTCCCTTTGCAATTTGGAAGTTATTTTGGCACATGTAAAATTAGGGGTTTGGATGAGATCACTTCTAAGCTTTTGAACTCTGAAATTTACCTGTTCAGCCAGGGAAGTCATCATCTATGTATATACATCATGTACGTATGTAGACACGCTTAGATCGAAGTGATAATGCCACATGACACAGAAGCACAGCACTGCAGCATCACCAATGATTTCCCTTGACCTTGGTTCTCCTCCCTATCCTGGTAATCTGTTTCACTCCCCAGAGGAAACTGCTCCTAGGAATTGTGTTTATCATTCCCCTGCTTTTAAAAAATAGCTTTATCTCACAGGTATGCGTGCCTACACAAGCTTTGCTTATTTTAAGCCTTATAAAAAGGACTACATGCAGTCCTTTTGGACATGTCTCTTCGTTACCTAATGTTGGGTTTCCGAGTTCATCCATGTTGTTACAAGTAGCTGGGGTTCATTCATTGTCACTGCTGTATCATGATACAGTGTGGAAAATATGCCACATTTTTGGTATTCGTTATCCTGTCAGTGGAGATTTGCCTCATTTCCTAGTTGTTTGTGTGTTTCAGACAGTGCTGCTATGAACATTCTTGTATATAGCTCCTCAGTGTATAACCTAGGAAACTTTGACATATGTGCTCTTAGATACAATAAAAAAAAATGTGTGTGCGTGCGCATGTGTGAGTGTGTGTGTGTGTGTGTGTGTGTGAGAAAGAGAGAGTATATGTTGGGTGTGTGTGTGTGTGTGTGACTGGAAAGTATTCAAATCTTTTATATGTCCATGGCTCCTTCAGTGGGCCCATGTGTGGACCACCACTGGACCCCCCCGATAATCCACACATTGCTGGCTGATTAATGAAGCCCATGTTGTTAGCGGGAATACCAAGGCAAGTGAAACCAGAACATTTTTAGGAGGGGAATTTAAATTTAAAGCTGAAGCGGGGCACCTGGGTGGCTCAGTTGGTTAAGCGTCTGCCTTTGGCTCAGGTCATGATCCCAGGATCCTGGGATCGAGCCCCGCCTCAGCTCCCTGCTCGGTGGAGAGTCTGCTTCTCCCTCTGCACCTCCGCCTGCTCATGCTCTCTCTCTCTCTCTCTCAAATAAATAAATAAAATCTTTAAAAAAAGATTAAAGCTGAAGCGTTCTTTCCTCAGACTCCCATGGTCTGGTCTTTAAACATAGCTCCGATGACAGCTAGACAGGACCCACTAGATCTTTCCTCTCTTCTTTATGCATAATGCAATGGGCCCGGCAAGCTCCGCCTGATGTCAGCAGGCTGTTTGCTATGCTGTGAACTGTTGTTTGAGAGAAGTTACAGGAAGTCACAGGAAAACTCTTCACCTACTCCCCAAAGCCCTAGGAGCCCCTGTAGTGGCATGCTCTGGTCCCACAATGGCGGACTGCAGAACTGTAAAGGGCAGTGTGTCTGAAAAGGGCAGCTGTGAGGCTGCCACCTGAGGCACTGAACCTTCTGGACACCTCTTCTTCCGGGCACAGTGACATAAACAGGAAGCCAGGACTTTGTTCTTCAAAGAGCCACAGGTGACAGAAGGTTCAGGCACCTCCAGGAAAGCTTTCACGAGGACAGGAAGGCATGGGTGGAGATGCCCACGCGCTTGATGTGGGCTGTGCAAGAACAGCGGAATGTGGAGTCCCTGGAAAAAATGCAAATTTTTTAGCTTGATACTTTTCTTCCCGGTAGTTTTTAAAGTTCAGTTCATTCATCCTCCCACTGAGGCAGTGAGAGGCAAGAGTTAATTCCTGTGTCACTGTAAGAAAAACTGAGCCACAGAGGCGGGCTTCAATTCAGGAGTGTTGGCTGGGTCCGTGTCGCTTGTCCAAAAAGAGCATAAAGAGCATAAAACCATCCAACGTAAATACCGTTCTTGCAAACATTTAAAAGCAAGAACTTTAAATGCTTATGAATTCCATAAATCAGACAAATAAACCGTTACTGTGTCCCCTCCCCCCTCCCCCTGCCCCTGCTCTCTCTTTATCAGGTCAGAACGAATGCACAAAACCCCAACATCTATTTTGGTCAGTGATTTGGGGTAATCCGATGTTAGCCTTCCAAATATTGTCTGGAAAAATCTAGTGGTCTCCAGTGAAGGAAAAAAGGACAAATATAGAACTACAGTCATCTGTAGTGGACTCCTTTTGTTGCATGACTTGGTTCTCCTGGAATTCTCCAACAGCCTATGTCACTTCTCAGATGGTTTCCAGGCCTGGATAACATACTGCTCATGGAGGGAGGGGCCCTGGAATTTCCAAATTGCCTTCATCTGAATGAAAAGTTCAGCTGGAACGCAGTGTCCCTTCTCCAGTTGCTTCTCTCCTCATCCCAAACTTTCCTCTCATCTTGGTGAAGAAGACAGAGATCATGCCAGACTGTAAGGCCAGAAAGGACCTCAGAGGGCAAATATTTGAAGGATAGCCATGCCTTTTGCAGATGAGGAAAATGACCCCTCATTTAAAATGAACAAGAGGTAATGCAATGGCAACCCAAGGTTAAACCCCGGTTTTGTACCTCTTCTAGCGACGAGCAATGGATTGTTTATTTAGCTTCCCCTTCTTCATCTGTGGAATGGGGCTAGTCATGTCCATGAAATAGGGTATCTGATGACAGGACATCCACAAAGTAGTTAACATAGTACTTGACACACCAATGATAGCTATCACCATCATCATCACCATCATCACCATCATCACCATCACCATCACCATCATCACCATTACCATAGTCATCACCATCACCATCATCATCACCATCATCACCATCACCATAATCATCACCATCACTGTCATCATCACCATCACCATCATCATCATCGTCACCATCCCCATAATCATCACCATCACCATCATCACCATCATCACCATCACCGTCACCGTCATCGTCACCATCATCACCATCACCATCATCACCATCACCATCATCACCATCATCACCATCGCCATCACCATCACCATCATCATCATCATCATCACCATCATCATCACCATCATCATCACCATCACCATCATCATCACCATCACCATCACCATCATCATCATCATCACCATCATCATCATCATCACCATCATCACCATCATTATCATCATCATCACCGTCACTATTGCCACACTTAGCACTATCAATAACAACTTCTTAGTGACTAAGCTGTAGGAAGCTGTGGTTCCTCTTTCCCAGTTTGGCCTCTTTTCAACCATGGACATAAGCGTTTAACCCAGAACTCAGAGCTGACCTTCCAAAAATCTGAGATTTGTTGATAGACCATGACCTCTCTTGACCCAGCCTTTATTCCTTCACTCAGCATTTTCTCGAGGATAATCATTCTTTTACTTCTAGAGAAGCTTCACGGACATCATGAGACTGTACTACCTGATGTTCCAGATGGCCCTCTAATACTTTCTTTTATTACTTAACCAAAGCTGAGATTTCTAGGAAACACACTAGATTTTTTTTCAGGAAAAGGAAGTGAGTCTTAGCCTGGCTAAAGAGGCCTCTCACTAGGATGGGAGCCTGAGTTGGATCTTCCAATGGGAAACAGGACATCCAGGAAGGAATCAATTCTTTCTTTGCTAGAAAAGCTCCTCAGGGAGTCCTTAGCTCACAGCATTGCATGTACTATTAGAGCCTAGTGTCATGAGAAAGGCCATTTCTGTGGAATGTGCCTAACCCAGCAGGACCCTACAGAACTCCCTTGGCCTGGTCTATTCTCAGCAACTTTCCTTTCATCACCATTTTCTCCTTTGCCTTGTCTTCTTTCACAAATGGCATTTACTTTCTCCCCCAACAGTTAACAAGAACACAACTTGGGAGAAACTTTTTGGAGCTTTTCGTTTGGGGAGCTCATCCATCACCATGCTAGAATCATCTCAAAATGGTGCCCCTCGACACTTTTCAGCAGCGTCAAGGCATGACCACATCTCAAGAGCCTGCTATTTATGATTAATAGTAGTTATTGTCTTAGGTGGGATCCTTAGAAGAACAACCTGAGACAGGATTCAAATTCACGTGATTTTTTTGAGGGAGTACTTTTCACAAAACCTTATAAAGAATTGAGGGAAACAGGAGAGGGAAGAGAAAGAGCTGAGCAAGAAGACAGTCTCAGGGAAATTCCTAGTTGTCCCTGAAGAAAGGAGACCTGTCTTTGAGCAACCATATCCGTCAGTAATTGGCTGTGGGCTGTGGGAGGGGAGAATGGTCTCTAGGGTAAGGCAGCTCCCATCTGCTGAGACCCATTATCTAGAGAGGGGGTGCTGCTGTGAGTTGTTAGTTGTCAACACAGCAGTTAGGGGATGGATGCACCAACCTGAGAAGGGGATCTGAGCAGAGAACCAACAGCATCAGCTAAAGCTTTCATTCCACACACGCCTACTACGTGGCAGGCTCTTGTTTACCTTAGCTCGTATCATTCTCACAATTCCGTGAGGTAGGTGTTATCAACACACCCCTTCCAGTTTTACAGATAATGCAATTGATGTTCAGAAACATACACCCAAAGAAGAAGCTGTCCTGGAGGTCTTTCTAGTTTCAATGCTTCCATATACTGGCTCTGTTTTCCCAAATAATCCAACAGAGTCTATTGCTCTGTTACCAATGTTTTATGGTATTTGAACCTCTGTGCTTCACATAATACTCCTTGATGTCTAATCTTGAAGCCCAATTATGCATTCAAATGAAATTGGTCATGTTTGTCATCCTAGATGGTCCTGCATCACCTAATTAGTTGCCCTCTGGAGTCCTGAAACCCACATTTGGTAAAGAGGAGATTTCCAAGCATGCCCAGAGCCCCAAGATGCACCTATAAGAGCTGGTGCATCTTGTCAGAACAGATTATTCTCTTCCTTAAAGTGTTTGCTAAGTCAGCAGGACAATGAGTGTCATCTTGAGTGTTAACTCAGATCAACCGAGAGTGAGGGAGACTCTCAGGCACTGTCTGTGCTTGCTAGGCAAGAATCACCGCTGATTATCAATGACTGCAAAGAAACCGGGAAGAGGGATGGATTCCTGTTTGTCTTCTGTCTGCCATTCTTAACTGTATCGGTCAGGATGAGTTGTACTGCAGTGGTATCAGGAAGATTAGCTTATTATTGGCTCATAGCATAGTTCTACCACAGGTTTGCAGAGGTCATTCTCCTCCTTGTACTTCCCCAGGAACCCTAGATGATAAGCCAGCTACGACCTTAAATAAGTTTGTTGCCATGCCAGAGGCAAAGAGAGCTCTGGGGAAGTCCTCGCACAAGCAGTTCACTGCCACCTCAGCTCACAACTCATTGGTCCGAATTAGCCACATGGTTCCATGCAGCTTCCAGGGAGAACGAAATGCAATCCTACCTCCATTCTCAGGATGGAGGAGATCCAGAAATATGTGTGCCAATAAATTGCCATAGTCCACCTCTCTGGTCACCCAATATTTGGTGCACACAGTTTTACAAATGCAAAATTACTTAGATCTCCTCCCCATGGGGGCCTGCCCAAAGTCTCATTCACTCATGGCATCAAGCTCAAAGTCCAGGATCTCAGAGTGCCGTGTGGAAGTTTCTATATATAGTTCAGATGTGGCTCCTGTTGGCCCAGAAATTGGTGAAAACGAAATGCAAGTTCCCTGCAGCGCCCCCCTCCCCCCCGTCCTTCCCTCCCCCCTTCACGCACACATGCTCCAGTGGCAGAATAGAGACAGTTTAATCACCATATATACTCCCATCTGGAAAGGGAACAAATGGAAGACTTGAGTCACTGAGCCATAGCATTTCAGAAATCCTGGTGGGCAGACATTAGAGGGCCCCCTTGACTTCGAATAAGGGACATTTCTTAATTAGGTCCTAATCTGGCTCCCTGGGAGGGCTTCCCCAGCCCATTTCCCCACAGTGACTGTCATTCCACCTCCTCAGAAGCCCCATCTTCTCCATTATACTCTGTTGCTGCGTGTGAAACGAGCATATAGGAACAATCTCTCCTGCAACAGCAGCCTCTGCTTTCTGCTCATAGAAAGTTAGGGTTCAGGGCTCCTTTTAATTCTTCATCAGGTGCAGAGTTTTTTGAGGTCCACAGTTTCTTGGGCATCGTGACTCTTAAAATCTTCACTGGCTTTATAAATTTGCCTCTACTCAGCCTCGTATGCCAATAGCCACACCCTCAGTCCTTCTAGAAACACATCCCTTTCTCGTAATTGTGGGGACCTTGAGCCAATCAGGCTTGAGGCAGAGAGCCATATCCTTAGATTTCTTTTTCTCTGAGCCATTTTTTAGAATGAAAGAACATGCTGGATGCCACATTAGTTCCTGCAGAGGTTTTAGCAATAGATAGGATGACCATGTACTCAAACTGATTTTGCTTCTGAGACTGAGTTAGTGCATAGCACATCTCTGTTTTATCTTCTGTTGTTTGGGGTTGAGAAGTAGTTGCCTCCTCCAGCTCTACAAATGTTTACATTTCTAGAATCTCAAAGTAATGAAAATATTTGAGATGGTGACTGCACCCTGACCACTCAGGGTCTCAGGGTCCATGATGATGGAGCCTATCAGGACCCACGATGGGCATATAGCAGGAGTGAGCAATCAACTTTGTTATTTGGGGCCACAGAGAACTTGCAGTTGTTTGTACTGCAAACAATCACCTGGTACTTTAGGGAAATGTATCTCCTACCTTGGGGTTTTGGCTTAAATGTTTTCTCTTTGTGGTAGCCTCATTTGGAAGCAAAATTAAACACTCCTTGTGAGCCAGTAGCTATCCGATGATGCCTATGGAAATGATTTATGTTTGCCTGTCCTGGGAAAAGGGAACTCAGTCACCAGAGAGGCTTCTGAAGGCAGGCTGGAGGAAAAGACAGCACAGATCAAAGTAGTCTCGGCTGATACAATGTAAGAGTATCATTTTTCTAAGATCGAGTCTTGGAGAGTTTAGAAATTATTCTTTTCTGCGCCAACTTCAAATTAGAGGTGAGGGTTTTGTTTCTAAACAGCTGTGTTATTGAAAGCCAAATGATGAAAAAAAAATAACCCAAACTGATATATTATCTTTATTTCTGACCCCACGGAATGGGTCTCTAGCTGTCCTCCGAAGAGATGAGTCAGGAAGATGGACTTTCCTTGGTCCAGCCGCAGTTTTGCTGTGGGGAAGTGTTTGCTGCTTAGTGGGGCACATTGACCCCATTTCACAGATGAAGAGACTGAGGCCCAAATATGTTAAATAAGATGCCCTCAGGCGTAATGTCTATTCAGCTATCAGTAATCAGGAAGGGAAGGATATCCTGCCTCTATTTTTCTCTTGGATATTTGGAGGCTGGGAGGCAGATTAATTTTGCAAGGACACTGCCATCAGCAGCTTCCATTGACCAGCTCCGCCACCAGACGTTCCCACAGCTGTGAACCTGTCTCCACTTCTCACTTGTCTGTGTGCCATGTGCTCAAGATCCGAAGTGTTGGGGGTCCTTCGGACCAAGCTTGTCTAGCTCAAGCTGAAGTCATGCTTTTGTGCTCCTCAGCACCACTCCGTCCACTTGCTGATTCAGGACACAGGCATCTCCTATGGGAGATGGGTTCTGCCGGAGCTCCTCTCAGAGATGCTCACTCAGCCCTCCTGCTGGCTTAGAGCTTTCCACACCGGCAAGACCAGGAATCCCTCCACCATTTACGTTCTGTCTTCCAAAATCTGTTGAGCTCTCATTTTCTGTTAATGTGCTTTCTTCCTCCACGCTTTTTGTATTTGTAGGTCTATACTCTTTTGATATATTTGCTATTATTTGAGCAAGTCTTAGGAAGGAAAATCCGTAAATGAGTATATTCAACCTGTTCACTTAACCCGAAAGTCTGAGATGGAAGATCCATTCTCGAATGGAGCAATCGTGCATGCTGCACCCCCTTCCAGTGGGCAGTGCCAAGTCTGCACTAAGCTGCCTGGCATACATCCCTTGCTTAGATCAACCATCGTGTAAGAAACTCTAATATGCACCATTGCCCGCTAGCTGGCCAGCTCCCCTTCGACATCTTGGTGACATTGTGTTAAATCTTTAGCAGCTGGCCTGGGGGATACATTCCCAGCTTAATGCTAGGTTATGACTTGGATTGGAAGTAACCAGACATCATTTCCTCATTCAGATACTCTGGAAAGGCCCAAAATATAACCAGTGAATCAGATTCCTTTTTCTGCCATATAAGACATGCCTCTTTCTATGATTCATGTGGGCCTTTACTTAGCATGTATCACTGCACACCTATGTGCCAGGGCATTCCTCTAGGTGCAGAAGACACTGCAGGAAACACGATGCTTATTATGAAGGTTATATATCCAACTACTGATTATTTGAAAGTCTTACACAATTGTAAGAATGGAGTGGGGAGAGGGAGATGAGATATCGTGGACTTGATCTACCTTCTTTTTTTTGGTTCGTTTCAAATTTTTATTTAAATTCTAGTTAGTTAACATATAGTGTAATAATTTATTTCAGGAGTAGAACTGATCTAACTTCTTACCCCCATACCATACAAGCTGGTGTGTGTGTGTGTGTGTGTGTGAGAGAGAGAGAGAGAGAGAGAGAGAGAGTTTCCTTTCCTTCTGGGGTAGGCAATGTGAGATGCACATTTCTAGGATTTTCTCTATCTTCTTTTCATTCCTGTTCCTTATTTCTCCTCCACGAACCCCATCTATTTCTGATATCACCACAGTCCTTTCTCCCAGTACCCTCCAGCCCTGCCCACAGAAATAATCAAATCTCTGCCCCTTTCGGTTCTTTCTACTTTCCTCAGCATTCCCAAACTTCCCTGTTGGATGTTGTTTGATTTTCTCCTTCTTCAAGTTACAGTTGAGCCACAGAGAATGATGGGCTCTGTCTCCATGTCCTCTGGATTCCCCAGAAGTGAGCCCTTGTCTCTGAGAACTGGAGGGATGGGAGGAAAAACTTGGTGAGAAATTGCCACCCTAGGTGGTGGCTGGGTTTCCCCTCGATTACCTAAAATCAAACATACCTCATCACTTCCGGGATTAATTTCCTTCAGAACCCCCATCCTGACCTACATAACAAATACTATTTTCTCCACTCATCTTGACAGTTCTCCTAGCAGAATGAATACGCTGGACTCAATATGCCTGAAGAGCATTTGCGCCTGCCTTACCGCTAAGGTAATTTACCAGACACCTTACTCTTACCGGACAACAAAGAACATCTTATTCAAATCATGTTTCTCTAAATTCTGGAAGCAGGAGGAAATCAGTTTATCCAGTCAGACTGATATAATTTGAAATCCAGCTCATTTGTGTAGCTGGTTACCAAACTTAGAGGATATTTTTTGGAAGAGAAAAGATTTCCAGCTTAAAACTTTGGGGAATAAAGAATTCTGCGGAAAACAGATGTTTGGTTGTCTATTTACCTTTTTCTAGAAATGGAGTAGATCATTTATTTTGTATTTTTTAAAAGATTTATTTATTTATCTTAGAGAAGAGAGGAAGAGAGAGAGTGAGCTCAAACAGGGGGAGGGGCAGAGGGAGAGGGAGAGAGAGAATCTTCAAGCAGATTCCATGCCCAGCACAGAGCCCAACTCGGGGCTCAATCCCAGGACTCAGACCGTGACCTGAGCCAAAATCAAGACCTGGCGCTCAACTGACTGAGCCACCCAGGCGCCCCTAATTTTGTATTTTTAATGTTAAATTCTTTTTACGGAACAAAAAAAGACACCAAATAAGCCAATCTCTTCTTTGAGTAGCCCTAGATTCTTTCAACAAATCCATGTAGCCAAAGGAATAATTCCAAATCAAATAGAGCCAAAATTTGGTATAGAATTGAACTTTTCCCCAAACACTGAAGAGACAACTTAATATGTGCTGCATTTAGAACCAACTAATGGGCATAAACCGTTTTAAAGTCCCAGATGATTTTGAGACTCATTTAATAGCTCATCAACACTGATGCTAGCCCTCTTCGGGAGCTGTACTGAAAATCATTCCCATTAAAAGGATCGGTATGTCGGAGCAGAAGCAGTACGGTGTAGGTGTTCAGAGAGCAGTCCCCGGCTCTACACTGCTCATGTTGGCATCATGTCTCTGCCACCTACTGAGGGACTATACTCCCTGTGCCTTAGTTTCCCCATCTGTAAAATAAAGATAATAAAGTACTTTATTCCATGTGGATCTCCTGAGTCTTGTTTTAGTTTTCTTACTGTAGCACATGCTTATGTAGGGCTCTGTGTCAGGCACTGCTCTAAAGCCTTAAGATACTGATTTGCTTAGTTTTGATAACTCTATGGGCTATGTTCTATGATCTGTTTAACCACAGAGAGGTTAAATCACTTAACTGGGTTACCGTACACAGCAGGTTTTAAACAGTGTCTGGAAGATAACAAGCACCTCGTCAATGTTAGCCATGCAGGTAGATACCCTCCTCCGCATCCCCTGACATGGAAGGTACTCTACTCACTTGTTTGTGTCTCTCAGACGAGGATGTAGAGCCCAGCACACAGCACGGTGCTCAGCACATAGGAGGTATTTGGTACCATGATAAAATGGCAACTAATTAATATTTCCTTCTCTTTATGATCTTTGAATCCTTTTCAAAACAACATATTGATTAAAAAGAAAATGTGGACCATCAGTTGTACCCTGATCCTTTCCCACCATAAAGGCGATCCAGTTTCACTCCCACTCTACACTAAGACTTTGGTGCAAGCACATCCACCTTCACCCTCTTCTTGCTGGCTTTACTTTGAGGAGTCAAGTACCGAAGTCAGGTAGCAGGACCCAATTTCCCCCAGGGACCGGAGGAATGTTCTGGAACGTCCACTAGGGGGTGCATTATCAACAGGCCAGAGAAGGCCAACAAGTTGGTTAAATAACAGGAAAAGTAACAATATCTCAAAGGATGTGAACCCAGATGGGAAGATTCCCATTGATCCCATTTTTGGCTTGCCAGATGAACACATAGGACTTTTCTTGATTAGATTTTACACAAAGCTCGAAATTTTGCTGAAGGAGAAAGTGATCTACCACAGAGGGTCAGGGAGTTGAGAGATGTCCTGTTGAGAGATAGCCCAGCCTGGTGTTGCCCTTAGATGGAGCCCAGCATTGCCAATGACTCTGCCCCCAGGCCAGACCCCGTGGTGCTGCAGGTGCTGGGTCCCAGCACCCAGGGAGACTGGCTTCAGAGGGCGGAAGAGCAGAGAGACTGAGTGTGGCCAACCCAACCTGTCCTGGAAGTGCTGCCAGCCAGCCTCACTGGGAATTAGAGGAGAGACACTGTCCTTATCGGGACTCTTTGGGGATGACTTCATACCTCTTAGGATTTCTCTCTCTGCCATATGCAGAAAGGCCTTATTAAATATGTACTAACTTGCTTTCACTACCTTTGCTCAAGTCTTGCTCTTCTTTGCATTCTTCTTAATTCTATTTTTATCCTTCTGACAGCTTTTCCTGACATTTCTTAATGAGATTTAAAGTACCCTTGGAGGAGGAGAAAATAAAAGGTACAGTTCTTTTTGAACTCTAGTAACCTCGCCTGAAGTTTGAATTGCCCGTAAGCCTTTACCGCTGAAAACCTGTCTCTCCACTTCTCCACGGAAACCTTCCCAAGGTGTGGGCTGGGCTCTCTGGAGCCAGGACGCTAGAATTTCAACCCCATCTCCTCTCTCTCCTCATTTAAAAGCCACCCTGAAGCCCCGCTTTGGGGGGTCTTCATGTAGTAAGATGTTGACAGTAATAAGCTTGAATGCTCCACCTTTCCTCAGAAAACAGGAGGGAGAACCTCTTTTCCTTTCTAATGGGTGTTTGGGAATCTCAGAATGGGAGGGTTTTTAGAACCCCAATTCTCGGAAGGGTGGGAAGGGCTCAGAAATTCTTAGAACATCCTTGCCTTCCCCCACACCATGGTTCATATTCTATCTAGGTCCCTACTATGTGTTCCCATGAGAAAAATGTTGAAGATGGCAGGAAAGAGGGAAAAAACCCTGTGTACATCTGCTATATCTCACACATTTTTACATATATTATCTCATTTAATCGCTCATCTGTCTTTCTGGTAATAATGACAGCTCCCATTTTACAGACGAGGAAACCGAGGCCCAGAGACATTCAAAAACTTACGTAAGGTCATATAGGGAGTAAGGGGTAGGGTTAGATTTGTACTCAGAATTTTCTTTTAAAGACAGCCATTTTCTAACTCAACTTTAGCTGCCTTTCCTGAGGTTCTTGCCATTCTTCTGTAGGGAGTGAGGAAAGAGGAAGTGGTTTGGACTAGACTTCTGGAAAACAGTAGTCATCACATGATGAGGCAAACAGTCTGGAAGCCTGAGGGAGTGGGTTGAGGGGGCGGGTTATGGGGAGCCCTGACGGGCAAACTATCGGTGTTGAAGCCCAGATGTCAACACAGGCAAGGAATGGGGCTGGAGGCTGGGATGCTGGTTATTGAGAAAGAAGGATGGCTCAGCCAGACTTCCTGCTCCCCTGACCCTTTGTCCAGGCAGCATGGCAAAAATCATATAGACATAGGACCTGCTTCTTCCCCCCCCAATAAACACAGCAACTATGAGGTTGTTTACAGTTTCCTAAATTTAATTCTATCACCAATATGGCTTAAATGGTGAGTGTACCTTCACCTACTCATTCCCAAGCCCTTTCTGTGGTTTCTGGAAGCCTCCTTCATCCCCATTAGGCCCAGAGAATGAGGGCATGCTGACCTGGTTTACAGCATTCCGAGATGACCTCTTAACTTGGACAAGTTCAATTTACCAAACTTCTGACTACAGGCAACAAAGCATATGAGGTCAGAGGCTCTGGACAGAGCTGAGCTCCATTCCAGGTTCTACCACTTTCTACTTGTGTATCTTAGGGGCAATAATTAACTTCTCTGCATCCCCAGGTGCCTCACCTGTTAAAAACAGGACACGAATTCTCCTTCATGGGTTATAGGAATGACTCAAAGGTGAAATCCAGGAATCTGTAAGCGCTCCGTAGAGGGTAACTGTTGAAGCCATTATTGATCTTGGCTTTCTGCTGTGCATTGGAGATCCAGAGCTGGATACTGCCCTCAAGCTTGCCGTCTTGTGGAAAAGACAGGCCCATGGGCCAATTAATTAGGCGGCAGAGTAAGACCTGTGTCGATGACACCTGGACAAGGTAAAGGGGTGGCACTGGGAGGGGAAGGGGCTTGGCCTGGGGAGGAGGGTGGTGAGGCAACTTTCTGGAAATCATGATCAAAGCTGTGGGTGGAGCTGTTAACTTTGGTTAATCCACAGCCACAGCTTGAATGGCCAAGATTTCATCAAGGGATGCAAGCTAATAGGCCTCCGGGACTCCGTGCTCTTTAGTCTGGCTTTGGAAGCAAAAAACCTTTCTGTGAAAATCGAAGAGCTTTGGAGTCCAAAATATTCTGCTTCCAGGCATCCTAAGTTAAGAGCTTAAAAGCTGATTAGAGTTCTGGAAACCGGAGGGGATGGTGAAGAGAGAAGTTAAGTGCCTACTGTGTGCATAAGGGAGATGAATTGATATTCACCTAGGAATTAGTATTTTCGAGGACCTGATGTAGACCAGACCCTGTCAGGTAGTATTACCTCATTTAATCCTCAGAGTGGCGCCGTGGAGTTTTCATGGTCCTTCTTTTTACAGATAAGAAAACTAAGACTCCAAGTATTTAAGATGTGTGAACAGGGTTGCACAGTTAGGTGATAGAGTCAGCCTTCAAACCCAGGTTTGTCTGATTCTGAAGCTCATGCTCTTCCTACTGTATCGGGTAATCTCTGGAACATAGATTCACACAGGACCCTGCTCCTTCCTTTTCCAATAAACGTGGCATTAATGAAGTTGTTTACGGTTTCCTAAATTAACGCTCTTGCCAACATGGCCAAGATGGTGTGTATACTTAAGCGTAAACATGAGAGGTGCCCTCAAGCACAAGCATCTTTTAACCAACAGTCACAGATTGATTACACTAATGACCCTGATCACTGGCCTCCTTGTAACCACACTTTTGACAATGTGACTTTACAGCTCCTCCCATTCAGGGGTAAAATCTGTTTCCCACCCTTTAAGTCCGGGCTGCCCTTATGATCTGTCTGGTCAGTAGTATATGGTGGAATGATAGAGAACCAATTCTGGGTCTAGGCCCCAAGAAGCCTTGTGGGCATCTACCATCACTTGGATCCCCGCCAAGGCTAGATCAGGCAGCTGGGGGCATGTGACGGATACATAGGAGGAGACCACCCCCCGTCTTCCCAGCCATGCCTGATGAAGCCATCATAGATTCTCGTTGACCTGTTGTTAACCACAGACACATGTGTGAGTATAATCATGTCCCCCTGAGCTCTGCCTGGATCAGCAGCAGCACCCAGTCAATGGGCAGACTCCCAAGAAATAATAAATGTTTGTGTTTTAAGTTACTGCATTTTTGGAGTGGTTTTTAATGCACCGATAGCTAATTGCTAGAACCAAAAATGTAATTTTCTTCTTAATTAGAGGTCCATTCCTTTATTGTCAGTACTTCAGTTTGGACAGATTGATCCCTAGCACTGTGTTTCTGTCGTCCCGGGATCTCCCTTTGTCATCATTGCAGGAATTCCCTTTACTTTGCTCTCTCAGTCCCATGCCTTCCTCTTTCTCGGTAACTTCCTTGTTTTGATGGAGTACATCCTATGGGAGTTGTCTGAAAATGGATGGATAGTTTTGGAGACAATGCATATTTAAACACCTTCATGCTACCGTTTCTTTTAATTTGTGGTTTAGCTAAATTCGAGTTCTAGCTAGGAAATATTTCTCTCAGAATTTTGAGGGCACCATTTCATGGTATTCTATGTGGCTGTTGAGAAGTCTGATTCTATTCTGATTCTTAATCCTCTGTATAATCAATCTTCCCTCTCCAGAGGCTTATCGAATAATCTCTTTGCCTCAATTGTGATAAATTTTTAAGATGATGTGCTTTAGTCTGAGTCTGTTTTCACCCATTGTACCAAGCACTCACTTGGTCCTTTTAGTCTAGATATTTGTGTTCTTCAATTCTGGGAGATCTTCTTGATTTATTCTTGAATGAATCCTTCCTTTTCATTTTCTGTTTTCTCTTTCTGAAACTCCTATTATCTGCATGTTAGATTTCCTAGAACGGTTCCCTACTTTTATCTTTTCTCCTCTATTTCCTTTGCTTTGTTTTTTCTCTCTTTTCTGGGGTATTTCTTCAACATTATTTTCCAAACCTTCTATTGAGTTTATTTTTTGCTTTGTGCTTTCGAGTTTAAATTTTATTTTTTATTTATTTATTTTAAAGATTTTATTTATTTGAGAGAGAGAGAGCATGAGCAGGGAGGGAGAGAGGGAGAGGGAGAAGCAGACTCCCCACTGAGCAGGGAGCCTGACTCAGGGCTCTATTCCAGGACCCTGAAGATAGACGTTTCACTGACTGAGCCACTCAGGCACCCCTAGAGTTTGAATTTTAAAGAGCTCCTTTTTTGTAGGCGTTCCCTCAATGTTCCTTTTAATGCTAGCATTGTGTTCTTGTTTCACTGATATATGATCTCCTCTTATCTTAAGGAGGTTATTAATGATGTTTTTAAAAGTTTTCTTCTCTGTGAATCATCTCTACTTCTGATGTAAGCTAAGAGCCCTGTGTGCCTGGCAGGGCTTGAGATGTGATCTTCACTGCAGCTTGCTTTGCTGGGCCATTTCTTTGGGGGAACGCTCATGTATCTTCAGAGTTTTCTCTCAGGCTTATCAGATTCCCCAGAAAGACTGGACTTCTGCCTGACGGATACATGCTTGGCTGCTGGCATTCTGGAAACCAAGCTGGGGGGAGAAGGCAAGGGAGTCTCAACTTTCCTTATGTATGTTTTCACTTCTCAGTATGATATTTCTAATGCCAACCGGATATGCCTTGTTGCCCCTCAGAAACTCTCTGTTTTGCCCTCTTCAGAGAATGGCCATTGGTTGGGATTGGGAAAGAACAGTCACTCAGCTACTTGGAGTGAAGAGGGAGATCTGGGGTTCCAACGGCATCTTAAATAGACTTCAAAGCCATCCTCCTAATTTTAGCCCCATCTTCTCCAGCACATCCCAGAGGTAGCTAATGCTACCAATTTCTGAGCCTTTGGTGGGGGTTCTGCTTCACAAATGCAACTGACCTGTCTCAACTTCCCCATTGCTGGCTTAAGATTCAGCTTCTCCAGATTTGCTCAGTTACCAATGAACTGTCTCTCTCCAGCTTCAAATTTTTGTTCCTATTGTCTCTTCTTCCATTCTCTTTGATCCCCCTGGTTTACACCTTTTTGGAATATCTCTTCATTGTCTTTTCAGAGGCCTGCATGAAAGAATGGAGGTGAGGTATGTTCACTCTTCTCTCTTTGCCTGGAAGTCCGGGAGTAGTACTCGGCTTTTAAAGAACTAACACTTCAAGATATCTTACTTAGTTTGAGCTATGTGGACCACTTACCACAGAAAATTAAACTTTCTCCCAAAGAAGACCCTCAAGTGGTAGAAGTCCATGTGATTTTTTTTTTTTTTTAGAAAAAATGAGTGTAAAGTTTCAGTCACCTCACAAACTTTAACCTTGTGGTTCTAAGTTACTCAACCCTCCAGATCATCGCAGCTCGGCCCCTCCCAGACTTCCATTCCCTTTAATTCAGAGACTCCTGAGTCTGTTTCCTTTAGACTTTTAATAGTAGCCTTTTGGTGTTTTCCAATAAGTGCTTTCAACTGGGCCATATACATATCATGCTTTCCTCATTACTACTGGTCCATCAATAAATATACAAAAATCAGAGGAAGGGTGTGCTGTGACAAATCAAAGTAACAATGGTTACTGTACATGCATGAACAATGAGCTATTCTTTGAAAACTCAACATAAGTGATTTATAGAAAGGCATACCAATACATAAAGGTAAATGGACCACGTTATTCTTATTCTTAAGTACACTTGACATTTCTAGAGAAGTCAGAGATTCCTTTCTCCCACTCCTCTGCTGTACCAGTATTGAATGAACATTGGCTATGAAATCAATTCTTGGCCTCATGATCTCAATATAAAACTTTGAGAGGTTCTGCTTGAGAATTCCATTCTGCCAGGCTAGAATCTACAAAATATTGATATGAAGGAGTCTCTTGTCCCATTTTATTTTCACCCAGTGCTAAGTTAAAGACAGCCCTCAGGAGACACAAAAGATTTAAGAAATTTTAGGAAAAATTGCATCTTAAGCTCTCTATGCCATTGTTTCAAATGGGAGAGAATACATCCTATTCCATGAACTCTGGGCAGTATTGGAGGGGTATTGCATCCAAGGGCTGGAAGCTCTGGACCTCTCCCATTCTTATTTGAGAACACAGAGGCATATCCAAGTGAGGGACTACAACAGTAATAAAAGGAAAGATCGTACTAAATTCTAAAAATAGAAAACAATCACCTATCTCAGCCTATTTATTGGAAATCTCTAGAAAAGGAAAACCATCCCTAGCTGTGAGACTTGTAAGACAATCCATGACCCTGAAGAAAATCTCGGGACAGATAGAACCTGGCTGGCATAGCCCTCCTGAACCGGATCCTGGAGTGGCTAAAGAGCTGGAATGAGCGTGTCTGCAGCAGACCAGGAAAGCTCTTGGAAAGCAGGGAGCACTTGGACATGGTGACTGTGAAACGGAGGGGCTAGATGTCCATGTCTTTTCTTTCCACTTGAAAATAAAAGGAAAACCAGACAGCTGGGTATGGAACTGGCCAATGAAGTTCACAGAAGAGAAGGAAGTTTTCAAAGATCATGATTGGGAGGAGGTTATGAAGGTGGAGAGGGGAGAACAGAAGTTGGAAATGAGTGCAGAAAGTGGGCCTCTGTTTTAAAAATAGACCCTTCATAATCGCCCCAGGTATAAGCCCAGCCCTGACTAATGTGGGACCTATTTTCTTCTCCTCCTCCTTCTTTTTCTCTTCTTCCTCCTCTTCCTTCGTCTTCTTTCTCTCTCTCTCTCTCTCTCTCTCTCTCTGGTCTTAGCAACATCACCAGTTAAACCTATCAGTTTAGGCAACAGATGACTTTTTATGGGGGCATAAGGAGAGCAGTCTCATTTTTTAGGAGTCCTTGCCTTATAGATTCAATTTCTTCTATTACAAAGCATCTTTGGAAGTTCCAGGACCAATGGGACTTCTGAACCAATGACTAAAGACCGAGGACTTGCCAAGCAAGGGATAAAGCCATTATTCTCTTATTTGGTCATAAACCTGCCTATCTGGTGCTAAGAGTCCAATGGTGGGAAGCCCTGTAACCTTCTGAGGGACTTCCCAGGCACTTAACGTACCCTGAGTAGCAACTATGTCGGGGACAGCTGGCTTGCTAAAGTATAAACAAATACAGTTATAAAAATATTCAGACAGGATCTACACAGCTGCCTCCCCCTTCCCCAACCTGTGGCAATCGGTTGGCTACTGTCTATGCTCTCTTTCATTTCCATTGGCTTCTCTTTTCATTACAAGAGGTCAAAAGGTACTTCCATATTGTTTTTGGACATCACTTCACAGGGTCAGTGTCTATGAAATGGGGTGCCACAAATGGTAGGTCATGCAATGTAATGTGACTTTTCACAGCCTTTCAGGGCAGAGAACTGGTGGCCATTCTCACATAAAAGCAGCTGAGGTTCCTCCCCTCACAACTCTGGTGCTAGGACAGAAGAAAGCTCTGGAGCCCCAGAGATAACACAGCACTATCTTCCTGGATTCTCTTTGAGATTTGGTTGAGTGAGCCTGAATGGGGGGCTTAGTGGCTCTGAGATGAAGACTTTCAAGGAGGGCTTTCTCACATCTTCCTGATGGGTTTTTGGGAACCAGACCTTGCTGGTGAAAAAAACTGAAGGATCACAGCACAAAGGGTTAAAGTGGAAGAAGTACAGATGTTTATTATGAATCAGCTTAAACCCTTTATGCCTCTGACAAAGTAACCAAAAAAAAAAAAAATCATACTGATCAAAGGACCTCCAGGGTTTAATATTTCAAAAACACAGATAAATAGCTTCCTACAGATAAATAGCTTCACCTTTTGGGTATTTCCCAGAAGCATGTGAAAAATTTCCAGGGGCTCTGTAGAAGGGGATGTGTAACCAGTACATTCTGATCCCCTACCCCACTGGAAAGAAATGCCCAGGGACTAGGCTGCAGGAGGAGGGGAGGGATGTGGACCCATTCAAATATCTTCCCAGGGACCAATCCCTCTTAGCCCTGGGGGATGTCCTTAGCTGGCTGCTGTTGCCTGGGAGGAGGAGTGGAGGGAAGGTCGGGGATCAGGAAGATGTATTTGTGGCTTTTGTTAGAAGCCATCCAGAGCATGCCCTCAGGGGTGGAGGCTTCTAGGTGGGAACTGGAGCAGTCAAATTCTTGCAGGTTATCATTTGGGCCCTCATTTCAGAAAGCAATGCTGTTTTTATAAACTGGACCTGACTTTAAAAAATAAAACGCAAAAAACAAAAAGGAGTAGAAAATTTTATACTAAAAAAAGATCCCCAATGAAACAATCAGTAGCACATTGCATCTGTGAAGTGTCCCAGCTCCTTATCAGGGTTATGTCTCCAACTGCCGTTTCTCTCCAAGGTCACCACGGCGTGGGTGTTACACCCCAATCTTCATGTCCACATTCTGCAGGTTCCGCGTCTCGTCGGCTGTCATATACTGATCTGGAGTCTCTGAGGGCTCCTTGTTCACCAAGTGCACCATCTCCTGAGACTTGCTGGCCTCTCCGTTGATTCCGCTTGGCTTCCGGTCCCCCACTGCTCCGTTGCCATTGTTGATCACCAGCTTCTTCTTCTGCCCACACCTAATGATTTAAAAAAAGCACATGAGAAGGTGCTCTGATGACTCAAATCATCATCATTGTTGTCACCACCGTCAACATCACCACGACAGATTTGGATGGTCTGACTGAGCATGTTTCATCTGACTGACGGTTAACCATCCAAAGTGAGTCCCTGAACCAGCAGCAAAAGCATCACCTATGAACTTGTTAGAAATGCACATTCTCTGCCTGACCCCAGATGTACCGAGTCGGAGAAGTCTAGTAGTGGGTTTAATATCTGTGGTTTAATAAGCCCTCAAGGGGGTTCTGATGCACAGCCGAGTTTGAGAATCCGTGGTCACAACTCCAGGATGCCAGGACCAGCATTGTCCCCCTATTGCAGGTAAAGAGAGCCTTACGCTCCGAAAATTCAGTACGTTGCCCCACTTATTCAGCAAGTAATAAAAGAATTGGGATTCAAGCCCTTCGGTGTCTGACTCCTAAGTTCTAATTCTCCTTCCTCATCCTACGAGATGGCAATGTTTGCCTTTTTTAGGCACTTTCGCAGTTCCTGCAGACTTAGATAAACCGTGAACATGATGACTATAAATCATTCTGATTTGTGTATTCAACCAAGTCCCATTACTTCCTCCACCAGTGGATACTTTTGTTGGCCTTATCAGGGTTCTGATTGCATGGTCGGAGAAAAATGAAACATTATTCTAGACGTGTAAGGCTGTATTGATTTTCATTAGTTAACATTGGGTAACTTCCATATAACTCTGGACATAGGAGGCTTAACTACATAAGGAAAGCTATTCACTGATACCACAAGGGTTCTCAGTAACATTGCTCAAGATTCGAACACAGGAGGTCTTCTATGGAAGAGCATGACCTTGATGGTGTCCCTGCCTCTCCCCACCCAGCCTGATGCAATGCTTTCTCTGTCTGGTCACAAGCCTACTGCCGCACATCTAGAAGTCAGATTGCTTAACGGAAGCAAAGCTGCAGAGCCTCATGGCAACAAAAGGGGGCGGGGGAAGAGGGGAAATGGGCTAGCATTTATTGGACACCTCCTGAATGCCAGGCACTTTACGTATAATTTCATGAAATCTGCACAACAACCCTGCGATGCAGCTGTTATTCTAGTTATACAGCAGTGGAAACTGGGGTCCGGGGATGTTTAGTAACTAGCTTGAGGTCACATAGCTAGTAAGACAGACAGAGACAATATTCAAATCTATGCCTTTATGACCAGAAGCCTGGGCTCTGCCCAGCTCTATTCATGCTGCCAACCATCTGGAGATTTGGAAACAGTGTGAAGTCGGAATTGTGCACTTTGCCGCTGGGTATTTGGAGTTGTAGAGACAAAGCCTCTATTATTCATGATTATGGGCCATTCCCTCTAGAATTGCCAAGGCCATAAACTTTAATCTCTTATTTGGGGAAACAGAAATTATACCTCCTCAACAGGAGGTAGGTCCTGTCTCCTCTGGCATGATGCTTGAGGAGGGGAGGAGGGAAGGTTGCTTGAACTTTGGAGCAAGTCTGTGGGGCTGGGACAACGGGCGCAGTCCACATAGACAAGGGTAGGGGCCGCGAAGGCTTGGTTTTGAGAGCTTACTGCTGTGTGGCATGGGGCAACTCATTTAACCTCTCCGACTCTCAGGTTTCTTACCCATAAAATCAAGCCAGTAAGAGTACCAACCCCACAGGATTGTGGAAAGCCCTTGGAACACAGCCCAGCACTGACACATGAGTCTATTATTGTTATTATTTGTTGCTCTTACTCAATGGGATGGGGCAGCCAAGGCCTTGGAAAAGCACCTAGGACACAATCCAGAACACAGTAAATGTTCGAGAAACACTGGCTCTAGTTGTTCATAGAACCAGAGCCATATGAGTTTGGGATTTGCCTGTCTTCTGGCTGCTTCCACCTAGTCATTATATTTACTATGAAGATGGCCCAGAAGGCTGAAGGTGGAAGTCTGCTTGTATTTTTTCAAATTCTCAAATGGGTATCTCAGGTGTTCTTTGGAGGGGAGGAGTCTTATTAAAGCAATTCCCATTTGCCGATCTAATGGATGGCTTAGAAGTCGAATGACACATTGTAGGAAAGTGGTCAATAATCATAAAAAATGTTGGTGCGGGCGCCTGGGTGGCTCAGTTGGTTAAGCGACTGCCTTCGGCTCAGGTCATGATCCTGGAGTCCCGGGATCGAGTCCCACATCGGGCTCCCTGCTTGGCGGGGAGTCTGCTTCTCCCTCTGACCCTCCTCCCTCTCATGCTCTCTATCTCTCATTCTCTCTCTCAAATAAATCAATAAAATCTTTAAAAAAAAAATGTTGGTGCATGGGTGGGGGCTAGGGACTATGTTATTTATTCTAAAAAAAGCGGATTTAAAAAGTGGATAACGTTGAATCCGTAGGGCTCAGAAGTATGGTGCTTGGGTTTGTCCTGCCCCCATTTCCCTTTGGATTTCTGTGTCTCTGCTATCTGAGTTTCTTTAGGAGGACAGGATGATTCTCATAAACAACAAGTCCAATATTTGTTGCTCCAGGCATTAATAAGTACTTTTTTTTTTTTTTTTACATACTACATCACCGGTTTATTACAAAAAAACATAACCCAGGAACAGCCCAATGGAAGAGATGCACAGGGCAAGGGCCGAGGAAAGGGTGTGGAGATCCCCTGCCTCTGTGAGAGCACCAATCTCCCCGAACCTCCCCGTGATCACCAACTCAGAAGCCTTAATAAGTACTTTTAAAAGACAAGTTCTAATTTTTTTTCATTCTTTTTAGTTACAGAACTTTCAGAACACGAGAGAGCACGAGAGCAAGGGGACTTCAGAGGTCGCCCAGCCAACCTCTTCATTATGTAAAACCAGAGACAGTCCAAGAAGTCAAGGGTATCATCTGAGGCTACACGACTAGTTACGGCAATAAACAGAGTATCTGCAACTGAGACTTTCTGACTCCAAAGGTCAGAGATCTCCAGCAAACTGCATCCCGTCTTCACCTCCTTTCTCCTTAAATCTCAGGCCATCAATCAGCTGAGCAGTGACCACGTGATGTGGGAAGAAGATTATTCCCATGAGACTGACAGCTGGTGAAGGCCTTTTCTGCATAGCCAGTAGAGTGACATCCTTGAATCATTCCAGCTTTGGGAAATCTTCTCTCATAAGGTCCTCACATTTTTTTCCTCCTCTTCATACAAATCAGATCAATTCTTTAGGGGAAGGGCACCTAATCCCTCTTGGGCCTCATCCAATACCTACCCACCCAACTGACTCCTAAGACAATTGTCTGCTCTTAAGGAAATGGAATGAAGTAGGATTTCCACTGGAAAGCTGAAATTCAAGGACTCTGGTTACAAACAGCAAGATAAGATGACAATGCGGCATGACGGGGATGGGAAAAGCTAAAGAAATAATAGGACCACTCCATCGGCATCTTTATGATGCATGACGCATGGGTCACTTTGTCCTGGAAGCCCATGGTCAAGCCTTGCACGTCAACTTCAGTGACTGCTTTTCCCTTTCGTCTTTTAACCAAAGTTCATACACCAGTGCCTGGCACAGAGTATGTTCTCAATAAAGATCATCTGACTCAAATCCAGCAAGTCAATGTTGCTGCTAAACCTCAAGGTTCTCCTGGGCTGGGATGGCACCCTTTCCGTGTTTAATCTTTTCTTCCTTGCCACTCAAAAGATGTTTGCTGGAGGAACGGAAGCCTGCCATGGGTCCTTATTTTCCACCAAACTTTCTTTGATGCAAATAGGATTCTGGATCTCTCTAAAATGTAATGTTCAAAGCAAAAAGGCCCCCAGCCCTTTAAGAGGATTGGAAATGGGCTTGCGGCTTTAGAAACGCAGGACACATTAAGGGGCCCGTGGAGCCGTTAACCACCCCCGTTAGCTGCGTGGCAAATCTGTTTTAGATTATCAGATCAGGACATAGTAATTTACGGCGTCCAAGCAGCTACTTTCCCGGTGAGATACTCGCTGTGCCGGATCCCGTGTGTCCCTGTTTGCCTGTTGCTAGGGTGACAGCTGGTCTTGGGACGAGGGGCCCCTTTCTTCGGCTGACAGGCTGGGGAGCGCCGTGTGAGCTAACCAGCCCCGCGGTGCAGACTCCAGCTGCTCTGGGGGACCGCTAAGAGGCTTCTCAGAGGAATCGGCCCCACGGCCAGCATCCGGGGCCAACGTTTCTATGGCGACGTGTGCAAGGCTTAGGGACTGTATATGTGAGCAGAAGGGGTGCAGGCTAGGCCCGGGGACAAAAGGACTTATTTCCAACATTAGCAAATTCATCTTTAATTGAGCAAAAGTAATCTAAGAGAAAACAAGAAGGCTGAGGGAAAGTATAAAGACGAAGTCACGTCATTTAAATTCGGCAAACAAAATCCCTTTCCGTTTAGTCATAGGAACCTCCTAGAAGGTCTTTCTGATTCCTTTTCCTAGTTTTTGTTCCTTATACAGTTGGCTATCATGAGTAGTTTTTTTTTTTTTTATTCTCTCAAAGGTACAGGTAACAACAGCTATTTGGCTTTAATATGGCACTTTTATTAACTTGTACCAGCGTAAAGTGATATTATCTAGTTTCCTCAGATAACCAGAGATACTGCATATGCACTGCACGTGGCCATAGAATTAGCCGTTGCTTTCCAGAAGCCAACAAGAAAGATTCTAGCGTGTTCTCCGGGTCCTCTCCCCAACCGAGGGGCCTCATCTGGCCTGTTAGATGATCTAGTGATACAATAAAGGGAGCCCTCCTTGGAAATACGATTCTTTTATCTTGTTGGAAGCAAGCTCCAGGGACATTTATAAACGGTGGAGTGTTCCTCTGCATGGGCTCAGAGGAAAACAGTGCACCTTTAGAGCATCTTGAACAGGAAATTTAGACTCACACTTTGGAGTGCCCTGTCAAAATTCATGTTGCTAGAATGAGGTTTTTCCTTCCTTTCACTTAGGTGCTATATTATGTCTGGAGCCTGGTCACAGATCAGGCAGGTACATGTACTATTTAAATAACTTCCGACGTGGCAGGCCTTGGTTGAGGTGAGGAGAGAGAGGGACCCCTGAGGATATGAAAACAGCCCATATGCTGTTTGACTGTCTTTATTCAGACTTTTGCAAGGAAAATTCTTCATCATTTCATAGGCCTTACTGTCGGGGAGCTCTTCCTAAGCAATAACCTGAATCCTTTCAACTACAGTTTCCAGAAAATACAAAATAGTATCATTACAAAAAACCCCCAGAGAAACCCAAGGCCTACTTTAGGTAAGGGTTCTAGAAGGTTCTATAGGCCACGACAGGCTAAAGGGGATGACCAATTCCTAGATTTTTATACAGTGTTTTTGCGCATTGTGAGTGCACTTACTAAATACTATTTGATCAGTTAATGAATGAGTACATAATTTTATGCCTTCTGGGTGAAATATTTTATAACTTTCATCAGATAGCGTCTCCATGGGTTTAACCCTGACAAATTTAAGAACCTCGAAAGATTCAACACTATCTAAAAGTGATGGTCCAAATAATCCCAGTGTCTCTTTTATCTAAAGAATGTGCCAGAGCAGGGATTCTTCAGCTGTACTACACACACGAGTCCCCGGGAATCTTGTCAAAACACAGACTCTGATATAAGAGATCTGGGTAGGGCCTGAGATTCTGCATTTTTAACAAGTTCCCAGCATGTCGAGGCTGCTGGTTCCAGGGGCTACACTCTGAAAGTTCATGAAGCCCACATTTAAGTGATGTCCTTTCAAAGCAAAGGCCCCGAGGTGCATCCCCTTACCTTCTTCGACTATTGACAGCAATGCAAACGGCAAGAATCAAAGCCAAGGCCAGGAGGGAGGCCAAGATGATGAGCCATTCTGGTGAGAGTGAACCAAAAGACACCCGTGAGCTTGGGAAACACACGTTGTAAAAACAAAAATGCACTTTATAAATTGACCTGGTCCAAACAAGAACTATACTCAGCATCATGGATAAGTCCAGCCAAATGGTCCTGCCAACTGGCCGATAATACCAGAACAACTCTGCTATAGGCATCTGCCCAACAGGCCTCTTATTTTAAACTCTTATCACCAGTCAGAATTTTCAAGTTCCTCCAGGAGAAGCATGTCTCCAAAAAAGCGTAGAATGACCTGTAGAAACTTGTAAATGCCTTTGGCGCAGTATTATTAAGGAGACTAAAGGAAATTTATGTTTCCCTTGAAAGGAACATTCCTCTCCTATATAAGAGCATCCACCTTACATTTTATTAAGAAACACAAATGGGGGCCATGCATTAGTGGGTGGGAAAAGGACACCCCTGTGGAGGGCTGCACTTCTGCACATTCAACCGGGGCCCAGGCGGGGGGGGGGGGATCATTTGGCAAAACTTATCCTTCAAGGGGCGCCTGGGTGGCTCAGTCGTTAAGCGTCTGCCTTCAGCTCAGGTCATGATCCCAGGGTCCTGGGATCGAACCCCGCATCGGGCTCCCTGCTCGGCGGGAAGCCTGCTTCTCCCTCTCCCACTCCCCCTGCTTGTGTTCCCTCTCTCGCTGTGTCTCTGTCTGTCAAATAAATAAAATCTTAAAAAAACAAAAACAAAGGGTGCCTGGGTGGCTCAGTTGGTTAAGCGACTGCCTTCGGCTCAGGTCATGATCCTGGAGTCCCGGGATCGAGTCCCACATCGGGCTCCCTGCTCAGCAGGGAGTCTGCTTCTCCCTCTGACCCTCCCCCCTCTCATGCTCTCTATCTCTCATTCTCTCTCTCGAATAAATAAATAAATAAAAAATCTTAAAAAAAAACAAAAAAAAATAAAAAAACAAAAAACCAGTTTAAAAAAAAACTTATCCTTCAAAATGTGCATGCTTTTGATTCAGCTTCTGATTCCCCCTTCTGAGAATTTAGAGGGCCTCAGAATTCATTTCGAAGATGTTCATTGCTGTGCTATTTCTAATAGTAAAAGTTGGAAACAATCTAATATAAGAGTAAGGGATCAGTTACATAAATTAGGGCATACCCACTGCATTCTGCATGGTGAAAACAGGAGAAGAATATTTACTGACATTGGAAAGCTGTGGGCAACCAGTTGAGAGTGATGGTGGTTAACTAAACAGCATGCATGCTGCAATTACATTTTTGTATATAAATTACATTTTAAAATGGTGGGAAAGACATCTATGAAAATGGTAACCATGCCATTTCCAGATGGTGGGGTAGCTAATAAATGATTTACATTTTTGTCCTTCGGTTTGTATTTTCTCAAATGTCTCCAACTATCATGTATCGCTTATGAATAAGATGTTATATACAGGTTTTACAATCAAGCTTTAATAGGATAAAAATATGATTTGCCAACTTGAATCCATTCTCTTGCCATGTGGGTTGTGTATCTGTGCCACGAGCTAGAGCTCAAGAACGAAGGAGGATAGGAAGTCATCCATTGACCATTCCCCCTTGGGAGTCTTGGATTTCCTCCCACTTCCTGCTCAGGACCGCCTCTGCCTGGCCTCCACCTAGTTAGGTGAGTGTGGGGAGGGAGGTGGAGTCAGGAGGTGGGGAGGCCAACAGGTGGTCCCATTTCTGTTCTTTTCTCTGGTCTCTTCTGTTCACTCTCACTAGAGCGGGAAGAATGTTGCATATTGCATCTCTGCGCCGCCCCCCTTCCCTGGCAGCCCACTCCCTCTCTCCACTTGCTCCTAACCCAGCTGTGCTCAGGCAAGCTGAGGCAAGGGGGCGAGGTGCACCCTACATTCTTCCCTTTTCCCGAGGGAGGCTCAGCTCCAAGGCCTCTGAAGAGGGGAAAGTTAAAAAGAGAATTTACAACCCTGGGAAAACCCTTTCTTCTTTGTAATCTCCCCCCTTGAAATGCTCCATTTTGAGCCCAAGTCAAATAAAGAATTTGCCTCAAGTGCCTTAAATCTTGATGCTCAGGAGAGCCAGGTGTCCCAGCCCTCCTACCACACGATGTGACTCATTCGGACACTTTTCTTCTGTCTGGATCAGGAAAGACTGTCCCTTGAGAAACAGTTGTTTGGGGACCAGAAGAATGTTTTTACTCCCCCCGCAAAGGCCCTTATATCTCCTCACTGTCCGCAGTGTGAGAAGAAACTTACATGCCCCAACCCCGACAGAAAAGAAACTGGACCAGGATAGGAAGGACATGGGTATGGGACAGAGTCCCCTGGGTGACGGATCACTCATCTGGGAAGGACGCTTTAGAACCTAACATGCCAATTCTTGGGGGCAGGCCAGGGATAGACATTCAATTTATGGGACCCAGAAAAAAAAAAGTTCCATTCTTTCCTACCAAGTGCTCTCACTCACCCTTTAGCTTGCAAAGAATGTGCTTTTTTAGTATCTTTTTTTTTTTTTTTTGGCTGCACAGCTTGAAACTTACCTGGAATTTGAGGTTTCCGCATAGGAAATTCCGAGGTCGTGTTTGCCCCACCTTCTTGACTCCCACTTGAGTGGCCTAAGGGAAAAAAACAATATCTCTCAACCAAAGTTTGGAATGCCTAACGACCAGTTCCTTACAGAGCAGCACGCAGGGCCAACCTCTCTATGCTCTGCATCACTGAGAAGCTATTTATAGATTCCAGCCACAGACGTTTATAAAGTGTTACACGAAAGATATCTCCCCAGAAAAGTTGGTTTGATTAAGGCCAACATCTGGAAATGTCATTGTTCATCAAGAACATGAGAATTCTCACCAGTCGTACTGTGCAGTGTTTAAGACCTTGGGCTCCAGAGCCAGGCAGCCGCCCTCCGCCTCTTGCTAGTGACGTCTGCTGAGTCAAGCTACCCTCTCCAGGTCTTAGTTTTCTCATTCAGAAAATGGGGATAAGAATAAAATCCACTTCACCATAATTTTACAGAAGTTTAAAGAAGTGCACAAGAATGGGAATTGTGTGTAGTTGCTCTGTACCGTTTCTGATTTAAGACCTTGCTACCCAAAGGGTGGTCCCTGGATCAGCAGCAGCAGCATCACGGGGGGAGCCTGCTAGGAATACAGAATCTCAGGCCTCACCGCAAGCCTACTGAGTCAGAATCTTCATTTTAACAAGATCCCTAGAGGATTCAAATGCGCTGGAAAGTCCAAAGCAAATCTAACAATCGCATCCAGTGTCTTCACAGACACAAAAATAAACATTACAAAATAAGGGTTTAGGGGGCAATGGTCCTTTCTGTCCAGAGAAAATCACCCTATTGGAGTCCCTGCTAATATGTTGTTGAAACATGCCTTGTTTTCAGAAGAATGAATATTTTCTACCACTACAAAACAAAATAAGGAAACAAGCAAAGCATCTCAAACTGGAAGGAGACGTAACAAGACTAAGAATCCACAAATCTGATCGTTTGAACACTATGTCAAAAACTAATGATGTACTATCTGTTGGCTAACTGAACATAATAAAATAAAAAAGAATCCATAACTCCGCATGGGAGACTCATCAAAATGAAGGGGGCATCGTGTTTTCAAAGAAACTTCTAAGACATCTCGTGAAGAGACTCACCTAAGTTAAAGCTTCATCTTTTGCTTGTGTTTTTTATGCTTCCTCCTCTGTTTCAAAACAAAATTTGAAAATATCCCACAAAAATGAACTTGTTCCCTCCTACCCGTGGGGAACCCACTGCAAAATTCTGAAGTCTACCAAGGGAAGAAAAAGCAAATCAGGGTAGTCTGTCTGGCTAAGCAATGGATGAAGATGGCCAGGGTTGAATTAAAGGAAGATGTCAGCGGAGAGTCAAACTTTAGACAGTGGACGGTGCAATTTTGATGATGATGGTTGTTTTGGATAGGCTGACTCCTGTTAATGCAATCTGATGTTTTCGTTAAACTTGAAATGGAACAAAACAAATTCTTACCAGACCTCGGGCCATTCAACACATCTTATGCCACTTTGACAGTGGCCTTGTACTTTGTAAATCTTGGGGAGTCCAAGGTGCTTTTCCTAGCTGCCCCCCGGGGTCCTTGGTCATTGGCACACCTTCACCTGCATGGGTCATGGGATGCTGGCCATCTACACTGGAGATCTTCAGGCTTGAAAGTCATCTAAGCAGTAGAGGCACTCTCCCTGGTCTTTCTCTGACTCATAGAAGCCTTTGATATTTGAAAAGGAGGCCACTAATGGATCATAATCTCTTTATTTTGGTTTTCAAAAAAAGCGCTCCCAGCAAGGAAAGATCTGGGTGTGTGTACAACAAGATGAAACCTCCCACTTGAACAATACACACCTGCACAGGAGTCAAACAAAAGAGACCGCTCCCGCCCACCTGATTCTCACTTCAAGCAAAAGCCAGAGAAGATGGACGAGATACAGCAGGCCTCACCTTGCACTCCAGAGGTCTGCAAATCCAGCCGGGTAGGGCTGGTTGGGAAAGCAAGCTTTGCAAAGACGGACACTTGACACTGTAATTTGGAGATGAGATCCAACCTGAGACGTGTGCACAGAGATAATTCAACTGGCCTTGACTGTGAGAAAAACAGTCTAGGACAGAGTTTCTCAAACTTCAGTGCACATACAAAACACCCAGTGTGGGGGGAAGTCTAGTTAAAATGCAGAACTTGATTCAGTAGGTCTGGGATGGCTGGGGATTCTGCATTTCCAGCCAGCTCCTAGGAGATGTCCCAGTGGCTGGTCCAAGGACCACACTTGGAGTAGCTAGGGTCTCTTAATTTTAGAGAACATGGTTGAAATAATAACTCCCTATCATTTCCCCAAATTTTTCATTTTCCTGATAGCTCCCTCCCGTTCTTCACAAAACTCTGGGAGGTAACAGAGGCAGGTGTCCTGACCCCCTTTTTTTACTAAAAAGGAAACTGAGTTTGGGAAAGGCTAAATGTCCCATCCAAGGGATCTAAAGAGCTTGGGACTTCTGTCTTTACTTTAGAAGCATTTCTAATGAACCCCTCTATCCTGTGCTCTTGCAATGAAAGCTTATTACTGAGCCACCATGTAAATATCCGTCTTCATATTTGCTTTAAGTGTGTGAATCTTTAGGCCTGGAGGCAACTGCAGCACTGACTTGGGCATGGGGGGGAAGACCGTGGTCCCCAGATGGATTCCCTGGTTTTCATGGGGTCACCTGGACTGAGGATATCAGGGCCACCGGTATTGGCAGGACCTTTCAGTGGTTCCAGCGTTACTGGTCACAAGTAAACCTGCCTCATGTCAGACTTTGGTGCCTGCAGTAATGTTTCCAGGGGTGTGATCTGAGTCCCAGCAAACATGTATCCATTTAATAATACATGCCTGGCAGTAATTATGGTCATTACGGAGTGTTTTCTTCAGAACATACTTATAGAGGCAATATGAGACCTCGGGGCTTGAAACCTGGCTGGCTCTACCACTCAACTTACCAGTCATGTCAACCCAGCCAAGGTACTCGCCCTTTCAGAGTCTTAGTGTCCTTGTCTGGAATACAGGGATGCTAACCATACTTTCATAGGTCACGGGGTTTGTAGGATGATTACATAAAGTAATATTAGATGAACCATATGGAATTGTGGATATTCGACTGTTGACCTACAAAAATAGCAGCTTCATCTGGTCTACCCTACTACATGGAAAGTGTTTAATACAACACCACAAGCACACAGTGAATTCTCAGTAAATGCTAGCTACAGTGCCATGTGCTTTACACCTTTACACCTGTTGCATCATTTAGTCTTTAAAACAATGCCCTGCAACAATTATTATTATCCCAATTTTAATCATCAGGAAACTGAGTCTCAAATCCCTTAAGCAACATCCTCAGTTAGTATATGGAGGAGCTGGGATCAAGCCCAGGCCATTCTTACTCCAAGACCCATGTTCTTAATCAGGCTGGTGTAGTACAATGCTAACTTGAGATCCTGCCTGAATTCTTCCTGATCCTTCCACATGGAATACTTCTCTCTCCAACACGGTAGTTCTCAAAGTGTGGTCCCCGTCCCTGCAGCATCAGCATCACCAGGGAACTTACTAGAAATAAATATGCTCAAGCTTCACCTCAGACCTACCGCATCAGAAACCTTAAGAATGGGGCCCACCAGTGTGATTTAATAAGCACTCTCCAAGATTGTGACACACGCTAAGAAAGTCTGAGAACCACTCTTCTTGAGACACTGACTCATGCTTTATTAATCATCAGCAGGCTCAATGATGATAACAGTAAATGACTACAGTAGCTCAAACTCACCAGCTGATTCTGATCCATGAGTGGTATGGGACGTTCCACTGGGGTGAACTGATGAGTCTTGGTCTTCTGTAAGGAGTAATCAGAAAGCTTCATTACTGGGTGTTCCACTGCAATCTGCATTTCCTCACTTTTGCAATTTCAGACATCCTATCACCAAGTTTAATGTGTTAAAGGTCACCAAAAAATCAATGGCAAGGAACCTTGAATGGCTCCATGGTACTAATTACTGTTCATTGCTGGATCCACTGGTGAGTAGGTTAGGGCTTTAGTCACAATAAAGGAAACTGGGACAGCAAAGACCGTCCAGGATGACCACAGGAAGTGTGGTTTGGGTAGGAATCTAAGAACATAACACTCTCACAAAAATATTATGATGATCTTCGCAGATCTGAGGTTGGAACTTGATACTGCGTCTTTGAAATAAAGACTTTATGTTTTGAATTACACAAATGGGATCGCTGGGAGTGTGTGCACTCTCTGACTCAGAGCATGAGCCACTTAAAGAGATTTCTCTGAGGCAGGAAACAGAAAATGGTTTTGGTGTGCAGTAAAGGATCTTGGTGTTGAATTATGTAAAAAATTCAAAAGGAAAGGTCAAATGCTTCTTTAGAGAAAAAGAGCTTAAAGATAAGTGAAAAAGGAATAAGAAGATGAGAGTTAACATGTAAAAAATGTGGACCTGGTTATTAGAATATATTTTAAAAAATAACATTTTTCAAAATTCAAATCTGTATTTTCAACACCAAGAGTTAAAATAATCCCATCTTCCCAAATATCGATCACCAAAGGGCTTTAGATTGAGACAAGCTCATGAACTGCTCAAATCTGGGTCCACAGGTCAAATCTCAGATTCAGCCTGTGGAAACCCCTGCTCTTCTCCCTCTTCCCCACACACTTTCCAATGTGCTGGAATCTTAAAAAAACAAAACAAAACAACAAGACAACAACAAGACAAACAACAATAACAACAGAAAGGGATAATGGTTTCATAAAATGGCTACAGTCACCCATTATGAAGACCTGTAAGGAAAATATAGTAATCTGATCATCACCATTTCCTTGATTAGAGAAGGCGGAGGTAGGCGTCCTGTCGTCTCTTGTGTAATTGTACAGGGGAGACAGATTGCTTGGTTCCTTAGTTAGAATACTCGAAAACAGCATTTGCTGAAATGCCAACACCGGTACCCCCAATACCACCACCACCATTGTCACCACCACCACAATGGCGAATGTTTTAGTTCTTAACATGAAGCATGAAGACAGAGAAAAACATATGGGAAGAAATAAGCTTTATCTGAGTGGCTTGGAAGAAAACCAAGGATGGCAGATGAATCACTTACTAACCATTTAATCCATGAAGAACCACAGAAAATCTGTTTGATCATGGAATAATAGAAGGAATCAGCATCTGTGAGTATCGATTTTGTAGAAAGCATTTTATTTACTAACAAATGGGCTATGTAACCCTTCCACAATACTATTACTTTTAAAATTGCCATTTAAAATTTAAATTCATTTGATTGCACCACAGTCCTTATTCTGCCAAGAGAAAAGAGGCAGTGCTCTAAGATTCATTTCTTTGGAAGAAAATGGACAATGCTACTCAGGATGTTTAATAACTGAGGGCAGAACCATGATGAATAATGAATCAAAGGGTGTGAGGAGCTTTGTCTTGCCAATATCACCAAAGTTAGTATTTTTAAAAACTGCTTTTCTGGAAGCTCTGGGTGAGCAGCCCAGAGGAAAGAATCCAAGCACTTGGCATTCTGAGTCTTCTGTCCTCATATCAATTAGAGCATCACAGATGTCATCTGTTTTATATACTGGGTTCTCATAAGACTTATTCTTTTTGCAGGGGAGGAGAGGCAGACCTTGCTACAAATCCATATATATTTAAAATCACAAATCTTTAATATAATTCAATGGTTGAGTGGCAAGAAACACTTGAATCACTGGCACGGGGAGGAGAGATTCCAATTCTCATTTCTTATCCAGAGTAGGTATTTCCAGTTCTTTTTTCTTCAATGTAAGTTTCTTAATGCAAATGAAAGAACAAAGAAAGGGAGAAGTAGGGGAGACTGCTTATTTGAGAAAAGAAGTCTCACTCTCCTTTTAGGTCCGTGTCCAACTTAGTTGAATAAGTCATCTTTAGTCATCTCTTTGCCATCGCAACAGGAGAAGTCATGCCTATTCATTATTAGTAGATTAAATCATAAAGTGTGAGGTGTGAATCATAAGTAGGTTTAGCCACGAGCCCTTCACCGAAAGTAAAATTAATCAATCCACCACCAGTAAAGAAAATAATTTCAGAACAAAGATGTAAGCACATGGAAATGATTCATATGTTGGGTAAAACCTTACGAAACAGGTAGCATATCTGAGTTGAATCAAATGAAGTTGCTAATATTTGACTACTTTGACCTACAAAAGCATTGATTTCATATGGCTCAAATTAATATACCACAAGATTAGGAACAAAGAAATTCTACCCTAACAACCCTAACAACCCTAACAAGCACAAAAATAAACGGAGACTAAACTGGCAAATAAAAGCATTATTTATCTAAAATAAATCTAACTTTATTCGCACTAGAATGATGACCTGGGATAAAGGCCATTCCCATATCACAAATCGGTCTAATCATAGCCCACACAGAAAATGTCCCCCTATAGTATGAAATTAGGTGTTGTTTCTCTCTGTAGAGAAATCCAACCAGATAACAAATGGCCAAGTTACCTGAAAAGAAATGAATAACGTTAGAGTTGGAATCTCCAGCAATATTGACTTCAGTAACTCCAGGGGACCCCGTGTTAGCAGGGGTGACAGGGATGAGGGTCCTGTATTCCCCCGTGGCTGGTGAGTGAGAAGTAGAACCTTCCACTGAAGTAGCTGAGTCTTCAGGAAGATGTACACCTCTTCTTCCACCTCTGCCATCAGTTCTATCTGTGTGGAGGTGGGATCAGTGGTAAGCCCACAGTTGTGAGGCCACCACCCATCGGATGCTTGTCTTCGGAACGTGCCAGTGCTGCAAAAGCTTTCCACTTGTTATTCATGAGTATGGAGCAAAAGACAGTGCAGTTCGTTCCTACTGTTACTGAACCAAAGTGATATTTTGCAATCGGCACCACCTGGACATGATTCAGTGGAAGAGATTCTGGTGATCCCAATACCCAAGAAAGGGATTTGTCGCAACATCTGCCTGGATTGTTAAAGTTAGGTTTATGCCACTATGACTGTGACCTTGAAGTCAACTCAGGTACTAGACAATCTTGAGCGCTTACTCAATTGGACCCGCCTTTGATGAAGTGGAGAAAACACATCATTGAACTGAAAAGTAAAATTATGCTGCCTGCAAATGGAACGGTAAATGCCAGGTTTCAAAGCCATGAGGCTTTCGTTACTTTTTCCTTTGCCATAGGGGCACTGCTTCTTAGTCACCAGCACTATGGATGTATGTCCAGAGGATGAATGGCAAAATAATATGTTGATGAAAGGAAAACAGAGAGTGATAGAATTCAGACCTTTACACCAATTATAAATCATACGTAAGCGATTTTAAAACCATGCCACTAACTTTAGAGTTTAAGAAAGCTGACCTTTAAGATTAAGAAATACAGTTTGCACTTAATGTACAACAGCTTCTAAGAGGCCTACAAAGCAGAAAAATCCAAGAACCATCACCAGCCGCACCTTCTGATCAGAAATAACAGCATAATAGCCGCCAAGTGATGTACCTCCACCAAAGACACGGTACAAACATCCATGATTCATGGATCTTTATCAAGAGCTGAAGCCAGCTGGGCTTTACAGTCCTTACTGCTAGATGTTGGAGTAGAAGTCATTGGATGGTGTTTATCTTCTTCCAAGCCTCCATGTGATGTAGAGAAGCTCTGAGTATGACTCTGCTCTGTTTCAATGAGGGAGGAATCCAGCGTTAATTTGGAGCCATGAAACAAATCCTCTGTCATCTGCTGACAGGAAGGACCTAGCTCTGGTAGTGTCAGACAGGTAGGTGCCTAGGAAGACCGAGGTTTGGATCTACCATTCTCCTCTGATTGATAGAAAGGTACAACAGAATTCTGTTTTGTCCCTAATTGGCTCCTAAGAACCTCTTTTTCAGTACAATCAACAAAGGTAAAGTGCCAAGGTGAAGCCTGAACCAAAACTTTTGTCCACCCTGGATCATCCTGGCCCAATTGTAGCACCGCTTCTTGTCACTTAGGAAAACCGGGGAACACAGAGACAGGGAAAAAGGAATGGTTGAATTCTGGTGCTCCTATACACGATCAAGAGCACCCAGCTGTGGGTCGAGAAGTGGGACTGTAGGGAAATGAACACCAGGGTAGCAGGTAGCACAATTCTCACGACGAAAGAGGAAGAAGACCTAGAATCTAGAACAACCTGCTCAAGTAACTCAGATCAAATTTGCACAAAGAAATCTTAAGTCCCTTCTAAAGAATATTAAATTAAAGTTACCATTTCACTCTATTATTAGGTTTTTGATCTTGTCTGTGAATGAGGATTCTCATCACTGCACCGAAACGTCAGGAAACGCTTGCCTGGGCAAACACAAGGCCCTCACTGACATATACCAATTTGAGGTTGAACCACTGCCCGTATCTGAAATCACTTTGACTGTTTTGATTTGATTTCTTCTGTGTTCTTCTAAGAAAGGTACCGACCTCTGAGTTACAGGTGCAAGCATTCCATAAAGCACATCAGTAAGCCCTGTCCACCACCAAGTAAACATGACAACCAGGAGAAAGACATTCACCAAATCCCAGTCCCAGTGTCAGAATAAAAGTCAGCAGGGACATTAAGTGGAAACACAAGACCGTCCCTTGGAGGGGACCGTCTTAGGCTTCCCTCCATCTCCTTTGATGCGTAACACTGTGCTACATACATTCTTGGTGATCAATACATGCTTGCTGATTTTTCCTCTGCCTAGAAGGGTTCACATGAAGGACTCTGCCCAGTACATGTAGCAAGCAGTGAAATGAAGCCCTCTTCATTCTGGATTTCTTTCATATTCTGTGAAGAAATTGCAGATGACTGCAGTCTGATCTCTGGGATAGCCCTGTCCGTACAGTGGCAATTTAGCATTGATTCTCTCAGATGTTTAGTAATCGGAAGAGATATTGGCAAATGTTCCTCTTTTGTTCCCAGGCCCCGGCACCTTTGTGAATGGTCAACAGTACGTCTTGCCCCTCTTCTGTGGGCTGCTGTAATTTCCCCATTCTCTATGATTATCCGGACCCAAAATGTCTTTTCACAACCATGAAAGCAACCCTACTCCTCTCCTGCCTTGAGTGGAGGAAAGATGGGAGCCAAAAGGAGATGGTTAAAACAGAGAGAAAACACTGTCTTAGCCGTGGTCTTGGGTTTCACTCACATAACTATTTTGGGAAGGAAAATCAGGTTGGGCAGAATCCCACAACCCTTTTAGTTTCCTTAACATAAAGTCCTTGCATCTGGAAATCACCAAGAATGAAGGCAAAATCAGATTTAAAGAACCCACCAAGAAAATATAGACAATGAAGATGCTTTCATACTCCGGGCTGAGCTGAGCCACGTAGCCCTAACCGCACCATTCTACCACCAAGCTCTGCATCCGGGCCAGGGTGAGCGGGAGCTAAAGCGGGACTACAGGCCAGCCGAGGGGCTGTTCTATCCTTACGAGTTGTCACTGAAAAAGGTCCTGTCTTGTCCAGGTCTTCCACCAAATGTGTGTTTGGATCTGCAGAAGGCTGACGTGTTGTACTATGGCTGGAGTCCATATCTGAAGGAATCAAACTGGTGTTAATGCTTGACTTACTAAGCCACTCCCTGAGGGTGGTTTCTGGTCTCTAGACAAACTATTTTCACATGCAAACCTGGACTAGAGGGAAAAAAAGTACATACTGATTATGTCTCCAGAACTGGAACAAATTATGACTTCTTCAAAAAGTATCACAAGAAGTAACTGGCTTTCATTTAAAGGCTAAGTGTATGAAAGGTGCAATTTTTGTTTATTTTTGCTGAGTCTCCAAGGACACTAAATGAGCACATGACATGCCTCTCAAGCCTTGCAAAAAGACAGAAACACAGCCCGCGTGTGACTTGTCCCATGCCATACAGCTTGCTTCCCTTATAGACACATGTGTTCTGGATCATGGAGAAAAGATAAAATGTACTGGTTCGGACACCATTTGTTCTCATCTCCCTCACTTGGCAAAAGATTTTTTTTTTTTTTTTTTTTTTACAACCCTCTTCTCTCTTTTGGTCCTTTCTGCTTCCCAAAGTGAACGTGCATATAACACATAAAATTATCATCCAGTATTACCTACATGGAAGTCACGGAAAGTATTCGGGGGCAAGAAATAAGCAGTAGAGGTCAGTGAATCATTCTCCCCATAAACATAAGTATGAGGTGTCTCTGGAATTACCATGTCCAATGCCGAGTGATACAGAAGTGTCACTGAAACATTTAAATGTGCTGTTTCTAGTAAATACCACAAATCCATGCTGCTGGAATAACAAGTCCTGAGGGAAAGAGTGACCAAAAATCCAAGAGCCCCATTGCTGTTGCTGGCTCTCTAGCTCAAAGTTCACCCACACTGCTGCATCCAGACAGATTTAATCAGGTCCAGATGACTCCAGAAGGAAACACTGGAATATTGGGCACTTGCATCTACACTGAAGCCTTTACATACAAGAAAAGAGAATCAAGATCTCTGTAGGACAAAACATGGCTGATTGTATTATCCCAGGTTTCAAAAAGGAGGAAAGGCCAACCCAAATCAAAACCCCAAATGGGTATTCTCCCAGAAACGTCCTGTCTGTTGAAAGTGTCTAGATACTCTTGCTCATCTTCCCTTTTATAAGTAGACTCCTTCAAGACATTTTGCACCATTCTATGGTTGAAGCCATTTGTGTTGCCCTTGACATGTTCAATGTAATGGGCTCTCTTTCTGTTCATCAGTATGGAAACTTAATATTGATCCAGAAGGTTTTTTACTGGCTTGGTTTTCCACCATGGATATACCAGAGCCTCCAGCAGTCATGTACATGAACATGTGTGTTGGGTTTGCATGTGGCACTTCAAACCCACAACCTAATGGCCACAACCTAGCCATTCAAACTCATCTTCCTTTATGACACATGGACCCAGTTGCTCTGAAAAATTGATTCCTTGGTTTCCCTTCCTTTATGCCTCTCCTTACATGAGTCACCTTCCTAGAAAAACTTTCCCTGACTTCCTTGCTCTGACTATCCATGTTTCTCTTCCATTTTTGAAAAAAACCAGAATCAGATGCCTCTTTCTCTGACACTCTCTGGAGGGTCCTCTGTATTTTTGTGTTTATTGTTGGCAACATTCATTTGACATCTATTACCTATTGTCTAGTATTGTTAGATACATTTTGATTTATCATTGATGATAAATGTTTTCTTTTCCTAGCTAAATTTTAAATCAGCTAAGGTCATGGAACATTGTGTAGCCATAATGCATTGCACATTAGAAGACATTTAATACAATTGTAGCTTAAGGGATATCTAATCATTAACATTGGGGTACAGCATAGGATGTTTTAAAGAAATGAAGCCATAGAAACTGTGGGATTCCTTTTGAAGATAATTTTGTTCAATTCAATATCGAGAGACATCATCATTGTGCTCTTAGAACCCATTTCAATACAGTTTATGTTATGCATACCCTTGGCAGTTTGGATCCAGATAATATATTCAATGTTATGACTGAAAATTCACATCCTTCTATTGACTCTTTTGGTTTATCTCCCTTTTTGGAATGTGACATTTGTGCCATCAAGACACCTTGTTGAATAATTAAAAAAAAAAACAACTTGAGTAACTCAATTCATGGCTATAGTAAGGAGCATGGATTCTTCACCTTAGTAAAGACTGAGAAAAGGGATGACACCACCTGCTGCCAACTCCTACAGATTCTCTCTGATAAAGAATTCCTTTTGAATATAAAAATTGGTCAGAGAGAATCACAATCTTCCATTCTTGCAGAACTACAGCTAGTATCTCTTTTACTCTTTCATTTCTGTTTTTAATTGCTAATAGGTAAGTAAGAATGGGTATTTAAGAAAACAAGGATTCCATCCTGTATAAAAGTTGTCCATTCATTAAATTTGCAAACATTTATTGAGGGCAAAGAGTGGTCTAAATCCTGTCACTGGGTACTGTATTTCTGTCTCAATGTGGCAAGAGTGAATAACGTTCTCTGAGCTTTTTAGTTACTTGTTTAAAATGAGTGCTCACCAATTTTTTACCTCTAAGGTTTCTCTCCCAAAGACAAGTTACATCTTTGGGCCTACAGTGACAATAGTAACTGAATTCAGTCACTTTACTCTTTTTAAAACCCTGTACTTAAAAGTAGGTGGAAAAGAAACCTTGAGATTGCTCCTTCTTCAGAGAAAATAACTTCCACTCCCACCATCTTAGGACTAATTCTTCTTTACCCCTTTGGCTGAATTCTTCAGTCTCAGCCCAGGATTTCGTATTCAGATGAATGTCCATATCACCCCTACTTAGAAAACTAATTTCTAAAGAAACTTCAGGTGCCTTAAGAAGCAGTCTAAAATCAAGGGCACATTTCTAAGTAAATAGCCATTGGGTGGCTGTCAAAAACAGAATATATAAAAAAAGCTCAGAGGCTATTACCCATCCATCTTTCTGTTTGATGATCTCGTCCCATTGGATGTGAGATTGGGTCAAAGAAATAAGTCCAGGAGCTGTCCTCTTGGCTCTGCGTTGTCATTCTTTGGTCTGGATGGCCTTCTTGGGCTGGGGCTGGTGTGACCATGTAGTTCAAGCAAATGTCAAAGTGTTAGTTGACATCTGGCCAGGGATACATACACTGATACTTTTAAAAAGACTTTATTCTCTAGACAAGACAATGAAAGCATCTTCCTGGTATAGAGGGCCAAGAAGATGTGTAAACACAGAATGTTTTAGCAGGTATGGGTTTGTTCATGCTCATTTACTTAGCAATCAGCATGGGAAGTAGAGGCCACAAAAGCATTAATGACCCCTGCATGAATAAAGGATGAGTTATAGTCATCATGTGAACATAAAGAAGTGGTTCTTGAACTACACACCATGTGGCCACCATCCCCTAAAGGAGGAAGTATCTAAGCACATGATGTCATTCCGAGACAACCACATCCCAGTGAAATGCACATTGGGCTGGCAGTGATTTAGAGAAGGAATCAGGCTTCCCACAAGATAAACCTGAAATAAATGCCATTCATCTCAAAAGCATGAATGGAATCCATTAGAAGCATTACCTTCTAACAATGGGATTCACAGCTCAAGGGACATATAAGAATTCAACACTTTTGCTTTTGCATCATTCTGAGCCAGTGGAGATATATAGGTAGAGAAGATTCCAGTAGTAGCCCCTTAGCACTAATCACACCACGCAGCCAGTCACTGAATCCACTGCTCTGGCAGGTAGGCATTCAGAAGCTGCCACACACCCAAAGGACATTCTGCATTGTCTTCTATGTTGCAAATGGAAACAGGGGACTATTCTGATACCAAGTGAGAATACGGAATTCACATTCTTTTACAAGACAGGATGCATTTCCGTGTTTCTGCCACACAGACAAAAGAATCATGCACAGCAGTTTGCAGAGCTGAAGTTATCTGGCATCACTTAGAGATGACAGAACTCGAGTCCAAGTTCCACAATCCCACAACTCAAGAATAGAGAAAGTGTGTTTTTGTAAATGTAAGGAAAAAAAGCACCAATCATTCAAAGAGAAATCTCCAAATAGACATGACCAAAGGGCTAAATGACATCACACAGGTATTTTTTAACTATCTGGCTCCATTTCTTCCAACATCAGGATTCTGACCAAATGCTTTCTAATGTGCCCAGTATTTCATAAAGCCATGCTGTAGATTCCTTTATAAAACAAGAGGGAGTATTTGGTCAGATCAGAGTCTCTGCTACAATCTCACTGGGGGATGCCCAAAACTAGATCTGAAAGTGAGACAGGCAAGAGACACATTCTCTGTGTCTCCTTTGTATGCTATATCATTCCTGTTTTCGTGATTTGTTATGAGCATCTAAGGGTTGGCTCTGTGTTGGCCACATCATAATTTATTAAGGAAACTTAATATCTTGTGACAATTCCTTCAATGTCTTTCTGTTCCGTGTCCTCGATGCTCAGCATTTAACCCAAGAGGAAGCTTCCACCCAAGTTTGCTTGTTAAACAATCCATTACCAGCTGTCCCTGCTGTTGAATGAGAGTCTTCTTTTGGTGTTTGGGGATATTCCCCAGGCCATCCATTCTCAACCCACTGCTCTTTCTCAGTAGCTGTTTCTTCCATTGTACTACTAAGGATTGCCTGAGCTGTGAGAAGAATGTCAATTGTGAACCATGATTGTCCAACTTCCTTACCAACACATATCTTAATACTTTAAGGCCATATACACATGGGAGAAAAGGTAGAAAAGGAAAGCAGCAAGGAGAGAGATTATTGATATTCTGAAAGAGATATTAGAAATCAGTGGCCCAATTCTTCAATCTTTCGGATAGGAAAACTGGGACCTAAAGTAGTTTTGCTCAGATTGGCACAAAGTTAGGACTGGACCACAGTCTATGCATTCCCAGTCTGATTCTTAGATTCTTAGTTTACCATACTCTCTGGCCTCATATATCCTTGTCTGAAAGAATTGTGTGTTCAAAGAATTAACCTCTTTGCTGCTGTGATTTGGGGGGAGGACTGTATTATATATACCAATTGATGACAAAACCAGCATGGTGGGAGGCCTTCTCAAATGGTGGTCACATAATCCACGATCGCATGCACTGGAAAGGCACCAGCAGTGGATTTGCCCAGCATGAAAGATGTTGACAATGACTGGCACGTTACGAGGTTATGTCTACGTGGCATCCAAAATTGCCAAAATTACTTTTTAACAAAATTAAGTCAATGGAAGAAAACTATTCTAGCCAGTGTTTGGCATTATATAAACAATAGGAACGTGTGATGAGCTAAAAATGTCAACCCCTCGGTGTTGTAATTGTCCAGTTTCAAAAAGAATAAGATGAATGGAATAAAACTGTATCAGGGTACCTTTGGGAAAATCAGAAAGTCAGTGTCATTTTCACTTATAGCAACTAATAGCAAATTTTTAGTTCAATGAGAGCCTATAAACTTGCCAAGCCAAAGTATATTTTGCAACTGGTAAAACTGGGTTGTATTTCATAATTTTAGAAGAAGATATGTGTGATTTGATAATAAGAAAAATCTTTAAAAAATAAAACTTGTGTCCTCATTTTACCCTTGCACTGGCCAAAACATTCCTGGGGTTAAGTGGTTATCCAGAGGGAGGAAAAAGTCCCAAATCTTCAGTTTTACCTCCCACTGACTAAATCACTACTTCCTGACAAATAATGAAGTTAGAAAAACTATAAGCCTAATTACAAAAAAGGGGAAATGAACCCAAACATAAACTGCTTCTTCAAAATTTTTTAGAAAAGAAAGAAAAAAAAAAGAGACAGAAATGCACGCATGGGCATACACAACACTGTTTTTATAAACGTAACGATCCTTTAAATACCCAGTAACCTTTGATGTTTTCAACATATGGATTAGCAGAGTATAGGATTTCCGTTGTAAAATAAGAAAGTTGACTCTCTTCTAGGAGTTGTAATGTTCTTTGATAAAGCCCAGAGGTCACCAACCAGAATCTCTTTATGTTTGCAAGTACTGATAAGAGAATTGTTGTAGCGGTTACTGCTTTCCCTTTTCCTCCGTGAGGTTCTGTCACATCTGGCTTTTCAACTACCCTCCAGGAATGATGCCCCCCCACCCACACACCACCTTCTGACAATGGGCTCATTAATTCCAAGCCTCTCATGTAGCTGGCTCCTTTTTAAGTACAAACGGCCTTAAATTCTAAGATACACTTTTAGGTTCCAAAGGGGATTGGTACGGAATCCCATTCTGAAGAGACTTCTGCTTCTCATGGCCTTCTTCTATCAGAAGACTCCTGTTAACTATGCCCAGAGTCCTCACACAAAAATAAAATCTACTGGGAGAAGTAATGAGATGCAGGCCTGTTGGGCGTATTCGGTACAATGCCCAGGACTTAAAACCTATGTCCTAGTTGATGTCTGAAATGTTCTTTTGTTGTCTGAAGGCATCCCTCAAACTCTCACGTCTCCCTTTGGTTTCTAAGTGGCTGCTTCTTACATTCTTGCTTTAGGAGTATCCAAGGCTAACAGAATGATAGTTGAACCATAGTTTTAAAGATGCTACAAGGTGTTACCCTAAATTAAAGCTTCTTTTATTCCAAACATGACAGGCATATCGCCAAGAGAGAGATGAAAGAAGAAGAGTATATACTTCTTACTTTTTTTTTTGTCCTAGCCTCACAGACCAGTAGTGAGACTTGAAATTGTTTTGGAAAACCTGAGACGTTGGCACATAAGTAGAAATAACAGCATCAAAGCCTTCCCCAAGTTACTCTGGGCTTAAAAGCAGAAAAAGAACAGTCACAGAAATTCAGATATAGTCTCTATGAGCTACTGACCTTCCTCCAAAGAATACAAGGGATGCCTTTCTACAATGCAGTGAGGTACAGAATGTAAAAAAAGAAACTGATTCATCAGAGATCTTCACAGAAGAGAAGGATTCCAAAGATCACACTTGTCAAGCTCTCTTTCCAGGACCCACTGCTCAGCACCAAAAGATACAGCTTCCTCACACATTTCCATAAACACACACAAATCACCCAAATGGAACCTCGAGGAATCTCTAACACAAAAAACAAACATATCTCAGATCTTTTAAAAACATTTTAACCTTTCCACCATTTTGACCTTTTGGGCATTCTGACCAGTTAGCATTTTTCTCCCAATTTCTAAAACTGGTGTGTAGATTTGGCAGCTCTGCGTGCTCTGTGGATAAAAAAGATGACTGTATAGAAATAGAAGATGTGGCTAATGTCTTAAACAAAGTCTTCCCTATTCTTCAGAAGGATTTCACTAAGTCATGGACACCAGCACTGCTGACCATCAGCCTCCTTACTTGTGCTTGCAGGATGCTGAGCCTCCTCTTCGTCATGATGCTCATGGTGAATGAGAGGAGAGTGTGGTTCGCGGGGCCAGGCCTCTCCCTTAGTACTGGTGCCACTTTGGTCCACATCTGCCGTGATGATGGTTATATACAGTGTGACTTTTTTATCAACCAACCTTTGGTGTTGTGTTCTTCCATTAAAATGCATGCTATTTAACAGTGCCATGCCTAAATAGGACCTCCGAGCATCTACGCTCAATACTTTTGAGTGACTCCACTCATCTCTCCCAAGAGAAAAATCAATGGGCAGGAAATTTCTTAATGATCACCTGTTGTTCTACTATAATCACTTTGTCAAGGGCAGCACCATAAACCATGCTAATGTGTTCATTTTTATAATGAAGCAACATAAAGTATCTTGTGCCCAGATGGTATGATTGATAAATGACTCCTAGGTCGAACTGAGTATCCTCATGAAAGTTAAGAATTTGTGATGAGACATGAACTACATTTCTCAGCATGTCCTGATGACTGACCTTTGCAGCATCATAGACTTTGAGGGGGAAAAAATTTTTTTTAATGAAGTATGCATAACCCATTACCAGTCATCCTTGTAGTAGTCTGAAGTAATATTCCTGGATTCGATTCACCGGGGCTCCGCGAGGTCCAATCCTGGTTCTGTTTTGGGTGGTTAAAAAGCCGTGGTGTGGTTGGAACTGTGATAATGATGATTGAAGCAATTAGGAAAATGTTAGCTCTTGAGCCTTCACCACTTGTTTTGCACATCTCTCCCTTTTTTGGTCTACACAGTGAATCATCTATACCAGCTCGTATAGATGGTTGAGTGGAAATGGAGGGAAAGCAGAGAGGATTTCAGCTTGATTCAGCCATATTGTTAAGCACCTCAGTGTCCTCTGCATTCTGTCACAGAATACACTGGGGTCAGAACATGAGATTTTCCAGAGAAAGCAGCCAAAGGAGCTGCAGCAGAAGGAAGAACAGCTTTGCAAACACCAGCCCTCCACCGAGGAGAACGAAGAACATCAGAGTTTTTGCCCATCCATGCAGTCTGTAATGGCTCTGTGTGCTTGAAAGCCCAAGGAATTGGTATCACTGGCAAGTGTGTTAGAGCAAGATCCTTAGGCTAAAGAGGTAGATACCTGAACATTATACCATGATGATATGATCACTTTATTTCATTAGTAGTTTTGGTGGGGAAAGGCATACCCTGAGCAACCATGGATTTCCTATAGATGATTGTAGGAAAGAACATCTACCTGTAACAGCCATATGATTTAGCTGTACATTTCTGAATATTTAGCAAACACCTATGGTATTCTCATCAAATACAAAGCATTTTATGAGCAAGCCATTCACAGCCAATGAGAGAAAAACAAGATTCATACATTCAGTAGAAAAGCACCATAGGTCACCAACCACCAATACGGCAGCTCCCTGGAAAAAAAATAAGAGAGGCATACATCCACCAGAGGCCTGACGCTGTCACCCAAAATGATAGAGCTGGAGTAGGAGACACACCTGACAGAAGGATCATGACAAAATTGGGATAGGTTGCTCTTGTGAAAATATTACGTGCAAACCCATCCTAATTCTCTCAAACTTAATTTTGATACCCAACTAACACAAAATTCTTTTCGGAACTGTAATACTATCAGCTCGACTTCACAAATGAAGCACGTCGGGTTTAGAATCATCATCCACATTCTTAAAAAGCATGAAAAAGCGGCAGTTGTCTTTACCCCTACAGAAGAGAGAAGGTACTCTGCTGAATTATGTGCACAGGTGCCAAGCAGAAAAGTGAACTGAAATTGGAAAGTATGCCACAGAGATGAAAAACACCAAGGGACGTTTTCCCCCAGGGAACTTGATCACACAATTTATTTTCAGGTTGATCTGTTGGGGTTGCCGCCCAAGAAAACTGAGTTTCTCAAGTATCAAGACCACATCTTTACTCATGGCCCCACCTGGAAGATGGGACCACATCCCGAACCCAGAAGACAGTGTGACAGTAAAGCTCCAGTGTTCTTGGTTATTTGGTTTTCCTTCTGAAGTTATTAAAAAGAGTTTCCTTGTTTTATAGACTAAGCTCTGCAGTGGTGTCTGGGCTAAAAAATACGCCATTTAAAAGCTTAGATATAAAGCATCTAGTTCATCTTGAGTATTGTGCTATGGATGCCATATACTCAGATGCCTCAAAGCCCAAGCTGTATTTTTGGACTCCTCCCTTCCTGGGTGCTGTCCATTTGGGGACAGTCCTCTCAGGTTTCAGGAGGACAGTCAGAACTTCAGTGACCTGAGAGAGTACAGTCACACTGCAAAGGTCCACCTTCTCTAAGGACAGGAGTGACGGAGTGATATGGTGGAGTCAGTTCGGAATTCTCATCTCTGTTCAGCAACATCTCAGATCATTACAGATAGGTCTAGGAATCCCAGTCATCTGGCTAAATATTAGACTGACCTTTGCAGGTTTTTTAAGGGATGTTTTTCAGCGACTGCCATCTCTGTTCTCAAAGTTTTATAACTGTCACAAATTTGTATACTATTATGCAGTATTTTCGCTATTTGTTTTTAATAATTGGCACTGTTTTAATTAAGGCTCAGCTGACGTCTGTCCTTCCCTTCAATGTCTTTCTGTTATATTGGTGCCCTACTCATTTTTTAAAACTAGATTTGTTTCCTTGATTTCAACCAAGTTTTGGTGACGATGATTCTTGAATTCTGGTTCCCAACTTTAATCTGTTCTAGGGCCATCTAAGTCTTCAGTGTAGAATCATCCACAACTTTTAATTAATATCCTCCCGCTCACATTTTATTGCTTCAATAAACCAGAGTTTGAAGGCAAGACCTCTGGCTTTTTTCATCTTTGTGTTCCCAGCACCAAGCACAGTAGGTACACAATAAATACTTGTTGTAATGTTTTACTATGCTATTGTCTGACAAAGCTCAATAATTCAAGGAGAATCTGCAGCAGCAGACCACATAGGTAAACGAAAGAGAAAGAACCTAAGGCATTAGGAGTTTTATAAATATTTTCCCCATTTCTCCTCCAAAAACATTTTGGCTTCCATTTTTTTTTAAAGTCATTTTTCTTCCTTCATTATCTTACCAAGATATAACTAAAGTGTGATCAGTCATAGGTATATGCTCATTTTCCACATTAACTATTTCCCAAGGTAGACACTATTGGGCATCACTCAGATTAATCAGTAAGCCTTGCATAAATGGTTCTACTGTAATTGATTATTCTTACTGGTGCTGGAGATAAAATCTTCATCATCATCAATGCCTGATCCAGAATAACTGGGGTGTTTGTCTCTTTCATCTTCATTTTCTTCAGTTGGTTCCCAGCCTGCTGAGATGATATTTGAATCCGTACCTGTTGTGGTGACTTATGTTAGTGGCTGAACTGGATGCCAAGCAACCCATTTGACAAAGGAAGAAAATCAGGCACAGAATGTATAATGGAATTCCCAATATTTCAAGAAGAGAATGAGACATCTGACTTGTGTACCCCCAGATTCTTAGATCCTGGTCTCTGAAAGCTAATGCATAGATCTAAAGACACTTGGCTGTGACCTTCACAACTGAACAATCTCTTTAAGAAGTAAAAAGAGCAAATGTGGACAAAACCCAACCAGAGAAACAAAAGAAAAACAGGCCAATAAACACTCCCCCCCATGCTTTCGTATTATTAATTTATTAAGCATGTGCCCTTAAGGCGAGGGTGTCAAGAATAGAATGGAAAGCTTTCACACGTGCCTATTTGTTTTGTCAGCCACCTGCAGAAAACCTTCACAATCTAAACACATGTCTGTCATTTTTAAAATCCCATGGGTGTATTCATGATTTGTTAATTCATTTGCTGACCTTCTCCAGCATCACATCACAGGAGCTCTGAGCACAAGCTGAGCTACCATCCCAACAACAGTGCAGCACCCAGCCATAATGACATTAGTCAGTTCACAGAGAAATCATGCCTGGCATTTCTTAGTCAACCAAAAGTGTCAACTAAAGTGGACTGGAGCCAAGATTCTGAGAAATTCTCACATTTTCCCTTCTGGACACATCAGAAAAAAGAAGACGGAGACCCTCTGCCTCTTCTCAGTGGTTGCTGTAGAAGGAGTCTCTTTCCTGAAAAGGGGTTTCCTATACTTTGAATGCGAGTCATGCTATCTTTTGGAGTGACCATTGGTCTTTTCTTACTATCAGTGGCTGCCCCAAGAATAGTTCCACTGATGGAAAGTTTCTATATTTTTCTATCTCTAGTTATGCTATTTTATTTTCTCTTGGAAAGTCAAGAATCTTTAATGACTTTTGTCACTTTGGAATATCTTTCAGAGCTAAAATTTTGTTCTGCCATCAAGAAAGATTGGTTTCCTTTCACAGTGCTCTTTTAATAGCCTCCTCCAGGCCTGTATCAATTCTATAGAATAGAAAGAAGAAATCTGCTTATTAATGCTATCAAATCAAACACATGGGTCTCCGAGCTCATGATCCTTCGAAAATCATCAAAAATATTTGTGAAACTAGAATGGACTTCAGGCTTAGTATCCTTGAGGTCAATGAACTATTGAAAACTGTCAAGAGATCTTATGAAATAAGATAATAATAACTCATTACCAGCCATTATCGTTGTTGTGTGAAGATGATTCTTGGACTCTGATGGTTGAAACCACCATGAAATCCAATCCTGGGCTTCTCTCCTCTTGGTTGCTGTTTTGGGAGTTGTACCACTAGAGCTCATCAAAGCTGTTGTAACCATAATTGAATCGATGGTTGGAAGGTTAATTATCAGTCCCTAAGAAACAGCACTGTATATACTTCTACTCTTTTGCCACTCAAGAGAGTCATCTATACTTCATATAGATGGTGGGAAGAAACAGAAAAAGTGCAGAAGTTCCACTTTATTTTTGAGGCCCATACTGCAGGTCATAGAATGTCAGAAATGGAAAGTTCTTAAATATCATCTGGTTCATGATTCTTATCCTAAAGAGGAAAAAACTGTGCTAGATGGAACTTGCCTTGTCTGCAGTCAGAAAGGCTGAATGACAGAGAGCATGACAGCAGTCTTTGAATTTTGAAAAACTATAACGTAGAAGAGGGATTAAATTTTTGTCTGTGCTCCCAAAAGGCCAAACCAAGGACCTGTGGTGATCATTGTAAGGGGAACAAATATTCTCCCAAATGTTGGATTTAAAAGGTTATAATCTGGACTATCCAACGATGAACTTCTTCATAAAGTATTGTGTTCCCCACCATCAGAAAGATCACTTAGCAGGAAAATTGTGTAGGTCAAATGACTAGAAATGTTGACTGAGCTAGGCTATTGAAGATCCTCTCCAAATCTGAGAGTCTATGATTCTGAAACCAAGCTCTCCAGAGTCCTAGCCCTTCGTGTTTTACACACTCTATCTTGGCCAACCAATATCATTCTCCAGGAATTTAGGGTATGATATTTCTGCCAGCAATCCCAAACACATAATCCCGGCAGTCCCCAACACACAGAGGAATGCCACATGAAGGGGAAGACAGAAAAAGATGCCTTTTCACCTTTTTCCATTTAGTGTCCAGGTCCCCCAGCAATTTTGCCCATGGTCACTTTTTTATACCAAAACTATATTTTGCAAAGCAGAACAGGACATTTTGAGTCCATTTTGAAAAGGTGGTAATCAATCAGGAAAGATGGACAGAAATGAAGTGACCCAAGGATCTCACAAATAAGATCAGAAAATAAGAGCCCTGGTTTGAAAACGTCCCAAGACCGCCATTTCTGCCACCATGATGTGCACCAGAAGAATATTAAATAGTGGATTAAAGAAACTGAAAAAAAAAGTTGAAGCAGAGAGGCTGAAGCCATCATTAAATCCCCAAATACAAAAGTATTTGTGATTAGATTTCTTTTTTTTCAGCTATCAAGAAAGCCCAGAAATGGCCCAGGATGAAGCACTGACAAGAAAACTTTTTCCTTCACAATATTTGTTCTATGAAGATAAGCATTGTAATTTAACATTTAAAAATAGCATATTCTTTATTCTGCGTCCCCCCTCCAGCATGACCTTTAGCACCATGATATGAAATCACAACATAACATCAGCACTATTTTCCTTACACAAATATTTGTTAAAATAAAATATACTTTATTTGACTAAGCAAGTGTTAAGGACCATTTTTATTACTCTCCTTCTGCAGAAAGAATGGCCAATTATTTTGAAATATGGCCATATCCTCCATCAACAAAAGTTAATAAATGAAGATATGCCTGTAATCTCCCATTGTTATAGGCCTGGAAACTCTTCCCACATAAGCTCGCAGTCCAGAATACTTTGCAGGGATTTAGAGTTAATCGTCAAACATCCAGGCATCCTAGATTCTGATGGAAAACAACAGGTTACTCCTCCACTTAACAGCTGAGGATTGAGAAGTCCAAACAAGTACACAAGGCCTACACTTTCCATTCATAAGTCAGTATTTCCCTCTATTATTATTGACTGTGATAATTAGATCAGCAGAAAGTAGGAGTATCCATTTTCTAATAGGCTTCTTTCAAGAGGATTTGTTCTAAAGGAATCTCCTAATTAAAGCTCCTGAAGGAAAACTAATTCTGATTCTATGTGCCTGCTGCCAAAAGGAAAACAAGTAGAACACAGAGGAGTATCCAGTTGTATCCCCAAATCCATAGGCTTCTCTGATAAACAAAATGGTACCAGATCCCAATTCCCTAAGGATGAACAGGACATCAGTGTGAAACTTCGACAAGATCATGGATGCTCTTCTCCTTACACTGAAAAACTTGGCATTCAGGACAATGGATAAGCAGAAGACATAGCAGTTTACCTGTTGTTGCTGTTGCTGTGTGATCCTGAGTCTTAGGCTGTGAGTTACCAAACCAGGACCACATCCAATGATTTTGCTCCTGAACTGCTGCGTGGCTGTTTGAGTGCACAGTTGAAGTAACTGGATCAATTACGAAAATACCATTCAGTGAGATCTTTCTACAAAACCCTTACTCTCAGCTCTATGTATATATAATGTCTGTCTCTATTAATAGAGCAAAGATTAGAAAAGAAAGATTGAGGCCTGGTTTTATCTTTCCAGTCTCTTAAAGTCTCACATGAGAAATGCAAATTCTGTATGGGTATCAATTCAGAGCTACTCATTCTTCAAACAGAACCCTCTGGACACAGGCTCAGAGCAAAATCAAGTAGCTACTTAACAACCTGTAAAGGAAAAGAGATTTTGTGTTCACTTGATGAGGTGACCCAGCCATGGACTGAAGGTCTTTGATGCAACGTTTCATAAAGTTGCTTTTATTCTTTTGTTTTTGGAGTGTCTTTAGAGGTTCTTACTCGTATCTTTTGGGCCTATCACTTCATGCCGGTAGCTTATGATGACAACTGGCATTTCAAAGCTCCACCCACACTCACGAACTTCAAGTCAAGCTTTATGCTTGAGCAGGAACCTTGCAAAGGGTGTGTGTTCAAAATGTTGAAATCAGATAAAGCTTTGTCAAGTCTCCATCTATCACCGTCTGTCACTTGTAATTCTAATTCAGAATGTGTTTTCAGAAAAGAAACAAAACTGCCCAAGTTAGAGAAATTCTGGATGCTATTCAAATTAGAGAAAGGATAATCAGGGATAATTTGCGATTTGAAATCTCCCATTTGACTCTCAAGTAGGACTTGAGGCCAGAATGTTTCCCTGTGGAAGAAGAATAGCAAAATCGTCAGGATAAACATCTATACCAGTTGAGATTTTTACTTTTATTTTTTTTAAAGATTTTATTTATTTATTCATGAGAGACAGAGGGAGAGAGAGAGAGGGAGAGAGAGAGAGAAAGAAAGAAGCAGAGGGAGAAGCAGGCTCCCAAGGAGCAGGGAGCCCAATGCGGGACTCGATCCCAGGACCCTGGGATCATGACCTGAGCCGAAGGCAGACGCTTAACCATCTGAGCCACCCAGGCGCCCCGTTGAGATTTTTATTTTTTTTTATTTTTTTTTATTTTTTTTATTTTTTTAAGATTTTATTTATTTATTTGAGAGAGAGAGAATGAGAGACAGAGAGCACGAGAGGGAAGAGGGTCAGAGGGAGAAGCAGACTCCCCGCTGAGCAGGGAGCCCGATGCGGGACTCGATCCCGGGACTCCAGGATCATGACCTGAGCCGAAGGCAGTCGCTTAACCAACTGAGCCACCCAGGCGCCCCCGTTGAGATTTTTAAAAGCCATTTTGAGTTGTAGGCCCCTTTGAAAATCTGATAGAAGTTATGACTTCTGTCCTCAAAAAAGTGATCTGACGCATACACATTCTCAAAATTTTGTATATTATTTCAGGCTCTTGAATGCCTTATGGCACATCATTGAACCTATTGGAGGTCCATGAACACCAGGTTAAAAACTTTGACTCTAGATACACCAAATGTCAACAACCTGTGCACTATGCTCCGTGTTACAAAGGACACATTGGCAAAGAATAGAAAATAGAGACATAGGAGCCAATTTCACCAATGATGCCCCCAGATAAACCCAAGCATCCCCCCGAAAAATTCTCAGGCACCCCATTCTGCCCTCAGAAACTTTATTAAAGACACAGAGCTCCTGCCACCTTCACCCTACAGAAGACCAAGAAGAGACCAACAGGAAGTAAACATACAAGAGCAAGATAGAAATAGGAATTATTTCTATTTTCCCGAAAGGAGTCATATGAGATTTGGGGAAAATGGAAGGAGCTACTGTCTAGCCAGCAGAGTTTCCAATTGTCCCCACCCAAGTAGGCAATGCCAGACCAAAAATATATATGTATATATTTCTTTGACACCCAGAAGACAAGGAAATAGAGCGTTCCAAGGTAGGACTCTCTGCTTCCTGAATTAGTTTAGGTTTCTGGATTCCAGAGAATACCAGATCACCAATAGAAGAGAGGCTGACGACATGCCTCCAGGAAGCCTCTTCCAAAAATAACATTTATAATAAAAAGCCTGCTGGAAGTCAAAACCTACCCAGATGGTTGCTCTTACTGCCTTTCCCTATTGCCACCCACTAAGGACCCTTAAGGAAGGAATGAGCCAGCCAACCTAAGATGCACTTCTCTGTCCTCAGCCAGACCTCCTCTTGACATCTGTTCTGCATGCATTAGGGAGGATTTGCAATCACTTATCCCCACCAAGACCCACCTTTCAGTCCGATAGTCATGAAGCTTTGGGAATCTCCTCACTGGGCTCAGAAACTGGGGTCTATTCAGGAACTTACCAGTAGTCATTTTTTCTAATATGCCAGGGGCTGCTTTCAAGTTTCCACCCGATTTTTTTTTCTCTGACACTCTTCTTTGCATGAATGGATTTATCTGGAGCTACCATTGGCCATTTTGGAAGCTATGGCACTTCAGTGACTCTCAGGTTAGCCCTGGACTCACCCTGTTGGACCACTGAGTCTCTTCCCAAACTACTAAGAGAAACTTAGCTAAGTGCTTTGGAAAGACAAAAGCACAATTCTTTCCTCAACCCAAATCCTGAACTATGTTTTAGTGAAATCTCAAAGCATTCCTTCTCCTTGGTTTCTGAACAGCAGATGGGCATGTCCATGAAGGTCAGTCCAACTCTAAGTGCCCAGTAACTAGAGCACCAGCACAGAGAAGACCTCAAATATTGGTTACTAGCTTACAAATCCTTATTTCCCTTCAGTACTACTGGTACTTACCACTGGATCCCCAGCATTAGAATAGGCTTGGTACATTCTAGGTCCTCAAAATCTGTATGCTGACTACCTAACTTGTGCAGGAAATGTGCAATCCCTAAAAGATGTGCTGACTGTTCATTAACTGTCCTTGTTGCCTTTCTAAAGTACATGTGCAATACTCACTATTTGATATAGGCTAATAATGGCTTCAATGTGAATTTCACCTAGTTCCTAAAAGATATATTTTGCCACGATTTTCTTCTTTGGTAGGAAATAGTACTTTGGAGTAGACTCAATCTGCCTCTCGCTGAGACCACTAATTGCTATGTTTGCCGACATGTGACAAAATTGCATGCCCTGATGATAGGCGCCTTCCACATGGTTACTTTAGCAAGGCAAGGGACTCAGGAGCAACCAGCAGCCGACAGGACAGCCTGCTGGGTTTGCAGAAGCTCCTCTCCAGAAGGGTCATCCGTGGGATGACAGACGAGGTGACACAATCTCTAGAGAGCCAGTAATCTGGGAAAGCCTGAGCAGTTTGAAAACATCTGCTTCCTGAAAATGCTTCAAAGGATCTGCAGAGAATGACCAGACTTCGGGCCCCTTTGTACCAGCCCCCCTCCCCCGCTTAGCAAGCTGCTCATAGAAATTTAAAACACTGTTGAGCAAGTAACCTTAGGTTAAATCATAGTGCTCTGAAGGCTGCCCTGCCTTCTGGGTGACAAGACACAGAGAAAAGCCCTATGTTGAGCATTCCCAAACCAGTGAATGTCTGCCACACTCTTTGAAGACTAGAGTCCCACCCTCTAAGAGCCAGAGCCAGGACAAAAGAAAATCCACACCATACTAGGAAAGCTGCTCAAGAGGCAGATGCCCTACTTCGGTTTGAATAATCCTCCACAGAAGGAATGCAGCCAATCTGGAAACCTGTTTTAAAACAAACCATAGGGAAAAAGCAAAGCGGGAAGTGAAGGAGGCCAGAGGGAGAGGCAAACACTTTCCAACGAAAAGTGGAGCACAAAGGGCAAAACCCCAAAGAAATCGAAAGCAATGTTGACATATTTCCGCTCTCGGAGTCCTCAAGTCACGAATTATCCACGTTACCAAGCAAGTATTAACAGCCTTCCCCTCCAGGCTGGGATAGACAACTTTTAAGCAGATTGGATTTGATCAGATAACTCCTTCAGATATGCTTCCTTAGACCAAAAACAAAGGAATTGTTTAGTAAACCAGGGGTGATGAATAGGACTGAATATTGCACCATCAATAATATCGCCTAAATCAAGTTAAAACATAAAAACATAAAGTTGAGAAAAACAGATGTGATGGTATGCATCCATTAGGATCCCAACTTTATGAAGACAATCTTATCCAAAGGTGGATAAGAACAAGAAGGAAACATGTAAAAGTAAAAATCCCTTCTGGAACGTGCTTGAATTGTCACCACATCCCTGGGACAAGACTTCCAGTATGGCAACTTCTTGTCCCCAGGGAAGCAAAACAGAGGCGTAGGTGGAAAAAAAAAAATTGTATGCAATAGCAGGCTATGCATACAGGGCACGGACTCCCATAATAGCCTCCCTCCCCAAACAATGGAGGTCCCCAACTTCTCGAGACAGGAGACAATCAATACACAAGGGAGTGCAGATCACCCAGGAAGATCAGAGACGGTTTTGTAAACAAATCGCCATTGGAAAGCTCAGTGATTCATTCTCCTTACTGGTAATGGGGGTATGCTCTGGGTTGTCAGACACCACCGTACTGTCTTGGTCCGGGGTCGGGTATACAGTTGGAAGGTGGGTGTGGAAGATGTTGTAGCCTCCAGAAGTGCTCCTCTCACTGGAGGATCCGCTGCTCACATCATCGTCAGTGGGGCTGCTGGGGTTGATGTCTTCAGGGTTCGTTCTGTATTCACCTGTCTGGCTGTAGCGGGTGCCATCGCGGTTGACAATGGCTGGGGAGAAAGGGAAGGCACTTTCAGAACCTGACAGCTGACATTTTCTTTCTTTTTTTAAAAAAATATTTTATTTATTTATTTGACACAGAGAGAAAGCACAAGCAGGCAGAGTGGGAGAGGGAGAAGCAGACTCCAGGCTGAGCAAGTAGCCCGATGCAGGACTCGATCCCAGAACCCCGGGATCATGACCCAAGCCAAAGGCAGACGCTTAATCGACTGAGCCACCAAGGCACCCTGACATTTTCTGAGTATAGGAAAGACTATGGATTATCATATAAGACAGTGACTTCAAAGCTATTTTTCTTCGTTATTGAGCAAAACAACACTTAACTATCTGTCTAGTGGACAGGGGCGGGGAGTAGGTGATGCACTAAGAAAGTCTGCCCTCCCCCGCCCACCCGCACACCCTGGAAATGGGGAGGAGGGACGAGGGTGCGTTTGGAAGTCCCCATGTTTGAATCCCAGCTTTATGTGCCCCTAGACAAAGCTGGTACGGAGCTTCAGTTTTGTCGTTGGTCAAAAGGGGATGCTACTACCTTTTGCTATGAGCACTATATGATACGTGGTTTGTAAAGTGCTTAGCATAGGATTTCAGATTGAGGTGGTCTCAGTAAATGATAATTCTCCCACTGGTTCCTATTCTCCCTTCTCAAGTGTATGTAAAATCTGTTGCTATTAATTCCATCTACTTCTAGAAAGAATTTGAAGTAGGAAACAAAGAGGTTAGCGGTCTCAACAGGGAATATATATTTGCACATTGTGAAGAATGAGGCTTTTTTAAATATTTTTTTTAAGATTTTATTTATTTATTCATGAGAGACAGAGGGAGAGAGAGAGAGAGAAGCAGAGGAAGAAGCAGGCTCCTAAGGAGCATGGAGCCCGATGTGGGACTCGATCCCAGGACCCCGGGATCGTGACCTGAGCCGAAGGCAGATGCCTAACCATCTGAGCCCCCCAGGCACCCGAGGCTTTTTTTCTAAGGGGCAAATTTTGTCAGTCTAAGATAACGCCTACTCTGGCTAAGAAATCAGCATGCCTAAATGCTGACAGAGACTTTGCCCATCCTCCGTGAGATTCAACCTTGAATTCAAGAGGCACAGAGATATGTAAAGGTCAAAATCTTTGATTTAAACAAGCAAATATCTAGAATGGACAGGAGAGGGAAAAGCAAGACCGAATTCATTCATTGGTCCTCCCTGAAAGGATCTGCTGCCTTCAAGCCTGGGCCACTCACTGCTTAAGTGTGCATTTAGCTAAAATTATTTTCTGCTATATTGCACTGGACTAAGTGTTCCTTTTGTCCACCTATCTAGCTTGCCCAAGTGGAACTATTAGTAAAACATAAATTAAAAAATATTGCAGGGGTGCCTGGGTGGCTCTGTCGGTTAAGCGTCCAACTCTTGATTTCAGCTCAGGTCATGATCTCAGGGTCATGAGATCGAGCCTAGCACGGGCTCCGCACTCAGCCCGGGGTCTGCTTGAGATTCTTTCCCTCTGCCCCTCCCTTCGCTTGCTGTCTTCCTCTCAAATAAATAAGTAAATAAATAAATAAATAAACAAATCTTTCAAAAAATATTGTGAAGTCTCAAACACCCTAATAATCTCTGCAGACGAAGATCTGATAAAAAAAATATGACCAACTTGTACAGGTCTGGCCTTTAAAAGGCATTGGTGGGGACCAAGGAAATGGGACATTTATTGAACATGACTATGGTCCTGGCATGCATCAGACATATTCTCTTTCTTCATTTTCATTTCAAATCTCACATGTTGTTCCTTTATCCAGATGAGAAAACTGAGGCTCAGAGTAAGTGATTCCTTTGAGATCACCCGGGTGGTAAGGAACTAAGATTTCCAACCAAGCCTGTCTGAGGCAGCACATCTCACCTTGTGGGCCTCCCTTTCCATGTGGCACGGGTCAGGGACAATTTTTGGCCTAACGGTGGGGGGCTGGATTTACGTGGCCAGGATGATTCTTATCTCTCTGCCACCCGACACCACTGTTCCCTTGCACACTGAGGGGTCTGGCTCTTAGGAGGCAGAAGTCAGGCCTCTTCAGCACTATGACACTTCTCAAAAAAAAGTGAGGTTCAGAGGCCAGAAGATCAGGGTTAATAAGTTGACCTCTTTGAAAATTTTGGTTGAGCTTTTTTGTTTCATACAGTGCCAGATGCCTACGTCTTGGGATCATCAAGATGATTTTAGGTGGATGTGGTATAAATAATGTTGAAATCCCTACCACGAAGCTTATGCCCTTTAGAATTATCTTCCAATACACAAATAATCAAACAGAAAATTTAGGGGGCTGGAATGCATCTCCCCCTAACACTAATTAATCTCCCCCATGAGAGGGAACACGCCTCAGACTCAGAACCTTCAGCAGCTAGAATTTAAGAAGACTATTTAATTTGTCCTACACTTAAGTGTATTTTTAAGGATACCCTCTGCTTATGACCAGGGATTCCATTCGCAGGGGTTTGTTTGTTTGTTTATTTATTTAAGATTTATTTATTTGAGAGAGAGTGTGCATGAGTGGTAGGGGCAGAGAAGGAGAGAGAATCTCAAGCAGACTCCCCGCTGAGCACAGAGCCTGACGCGGGGCTCCATCTCACAACACTGAGATCAAGACCTGAGCCGAAATCAAGAGTCGGACACTCAAACCAGCTGTGCCACCCAGGCACCCTTAAAGGTTTTTTTTTTTTAAATAAACATATTTTAACTAGAAAAGAATGGGCCAACTAAGTGAAAAATAGCAAGTAAATGATTATGCTGTGTACACAGAGGTGTCCAAAAAAGTGAAAGTGGTTTTCAAAAGACTGCAGTTTGAGGAACAATGTATTGGAGTCAACCGAATCGCAGTTTCAAGCCACTGCAGGAAAAGGGGAAGGGACAGTGCATCACAGCCAATGTCCCCAGCCTTGGGGAAATGACTGCTCTCCTGCTCAGTTTTGAAGCACAGACAGAAAGTTGACCTGAGCCCTTTCCCAAGAATGGGGACATTCCATCAAAGTCAGAAGAGATACGTACTTATGGTAATTGGTCCTTCAAAGGCATTGGGCAGGTGTGTGACCGATGTGCAATCTTCTCTGGGTGGAGCTGTGGAGTAGCAAAGAGAAAAAGCATGAGAACTTTAAAAAAATGGGAGCAAAACTGATGCTCATTTCCATTGGTCAGGATGGGGCTTTATTAAAGTTCTACTTGGTAACTAGATCTTAAAAACTCAGAGAGCTTTAAACTGGTTTTGCTGTTGCAGGAAGAATGGATCCATTTGTGTATGATAGCTTTTATACTGTGCGTGCGTGTGTGTATGTGCACATGTGCCTAACTGTCTGTGCACAAAATGGCCACTTATTTGTTAGGTTGGTTTCTCTCAGTGTCGCTTCTTGACAAAGAGGAAGGAAGAAAGGGTGGGATGGATGGAGGGAGGGATGGAGGGATGGATGGAGGCCGGTAGGCAGACTGCTATCACAAGGAAGGTTGTTCCCACAAGTATTTTAAGTGTTCTGCCATAAATCACTAGGTACTTATAACATTGGACAGAAACACAAGTTCAACAAAACAGGGCTTAGTTGCTTCCCAGGTCCCAGAAGCATCTTTCCTACAGGTAAAGGGCATGTCCCTTTACCTGCCTGTTTCTTTGGCCTCATCGTGAAACTGACATTTATATAGTCACTGGAGAAAAGTAGGTTTTAGGAAAAGTCAGTCTTGCAAAGGCTAAGTAAAAGACATCCCCGAAGAGAATCTCAGAGAAGGTCATCTCCTCAGTAAGGCCATTCCTCACCAACCAATCTCAACCAGCCCCTTACCAATTCCCCCCATATATCACCATCACATCTTTGCTTGCAGTTCTCCTTCTGGCTTACTGCTGTATCAGATCATCTTGTTCATTTTACCTGATGGCTGTTCATGGCCCATCTCCCAACCCCTAACCCCTGCTACCCACCCACCTCTGAAGAACTATATAAGTGGAGTAGTGATGAGTAGTGATCTCATCTATCTTGGCCAGAACATTTATGTGTGATGGGGTCAGAGAGGCACTCGATAAATACTTGTTGAATGAATGAAAGAGAAAGTATCAGTATAATTCCCACAGGCCTATGCTTCCATGTTAACCACCCCCCGCAAATGGTCTGCAGTGATAAACTTGTCAAGAAATGTTTAGATAAACCACGAATGGCAATGCCATAAGAAATTCTTTTTAAAAAGTTTAAGATATATCAGTTTATTTATGCATTTTAAGCATTACTCATGTGACAGATAAAAAAAAAGGAGCAAAAAGATGAACATGTTCCTGTCCCTGCTTTTAAGGAATTCACAAAGTCATGGGCGACAATAACAATTAATATTTCTTTAGATTTTTACAGTTTTCAAAAAAATGTTCCCAATTATTTCCTCATTTGAAAAGCAGGGCAAATGGCCACCCTGGGAGATCTTGAAGAGTATCTACCCTGTCTGTTCTGGTAACACCACCAGCAACCGGCCTGACCCATGAGAAGCTTCTGATACTACATGTTGCACAGACCCAGAAACAGGTCTTGGATTATGACTTCTTTGTGGCAGGGATGGAATCCCCAAATTCAGGCAATAGTAGTGCCCTGGGAAGGAATTTCTAAGGGTTAGGTTGTAACAGAATGGGGCACCATGTAAAAAACACTAAGACAGTTTTGGAAATCATTAGAGCATTTGTTCAAATGGAGCCTCTTCATGCTCCAGTTCCCCTTAACTTTTATAAAGAACACCAAATCTGGCAAGCACACTATGATGAATGGTGACCCAAATGTGCAATTAATACATTCACGCTCCTATGTCAGATAGCAGGGCCTCACTGACAGTCTCTTATTCTGTTTAATGAGCACTGCACTGCTAGGAGCATCGGGCCTGGTGAGCTTTTCCTGAACCTAAGGATTTGTTAGAAAGACTCTGGGGTGGGCTTTCTGGTGGGCTGCATCTCTAAACTGTGTCTCCACTGCCCCCAAATAGCCAAGAACAATGTTAATTATTCAGTCTAGCCAATTACTCAGTGCCCGATAGGAAGACATCTTCCTCAATGCCTGATATATTCTAGGAGTCCAATAAATATTTGTTGAATAAATGAGCAAATGGATAGACAAATGAATGTAACATCTTCTCCTAAATTCCTCCTTCAACAGAGAATAGAGCATTTTACTGGAGGCAAACTCAAGAAATGAACACATTCAAGCCAGTTCTCTGGGCTCTTAACACAGAAGTCACCAGGCTCGCGCTGGGCCTTACTGAGACATGAGGCAATCAAAATCAGAATCATGGGGCCTTTCCAGGGTCTGCCATATTTTCATCTGTAAACCACAGGCCATGTTTTACAAAAATACTGCTGAAACTGGACGCATATGGAAGCTATCTGCTAAGACTGAGCTGGCTTTGGTCCTTGTAGACCAAAAGGGTTTGTAGGAGGTCACATCACTGGGTCTTCACCACCTGCCTGCAACTCTCAAGCTAAGTTGAACTCAAGGACCTTTCCAATGAGATTGTCTGCCTAGAGCAGAAGGTTATCAAGATTCATAGTTCACTTAGCACCTCTATTATCTGACTCTAAACTAAGACATTTGGAATTTATTTATCCTCAGATAAACATTCTTCTCCAGCTTCTTTATTTTTTTGTTTCATCATTTCAACGAGATTACCTCCCAAGACAAGAAATACGGCCACTGGTTCTTTCTCACCCTACTTACCCAGCAGAGTCCTGACTGCATATAGTTGGTCCATAAATCCTCTTTTTAAAACTTAAAGAAAAAATTACAAAAGCAGTCTATTCCCATTAAGTAAATTTGGATAAAAGAAAAGGAAAAATCTTCTCCTTAAACTTTACTACTTTAAGATAGCCATTTGGGTATGAATACACCCCCAGAACTTCTCCAGCTTTTCAGCTGGATTAACACGTCCCCCGCAAAGAAGAGGAAAGTTCATCAGGAGGGTTCACTTCCTCTCTGAGGCTAGACCCAACCTTATAGGATAACTAAGGGGCAGGGAGACAAGTCTCAGTAGTAACTTGTCCAGATGGCTGCCATTCCCGGCTATCAAACAATGTGAGCTTCTACCTTTTTGAGATAAAGTTCTTTCCAGGAAGTGAGACTAACTTGTAAAACAGGTGAGACAATGTGGATTCGCAACAACGTAATTTATTGCATCCATGTGCTCGCAAGGTTCAGTGGGGGACAAAAGGGGTAGTACCCAGACACTCTTGAGTATGCGGTCCCACACTAGCTCAGTCCCACATGATCAGCCCCTTCATCTAAAACACGAAGTCTTCCCAGGGTCCCCCTCTGACCTTCGGCGCTAAGATAAGCTATTGTGACCACATGTTGCTCTGTGTCTACTTCTCTTTTGTTTGCATGTGGTTTTTCTCATTATCGTGTCATTAGAACGGACGTTCTAGGTATGGGTATGGGAACTGGGTAGGGGTCATGTATCGTTTAGCCTCATGGGGACTCTCCTCTTTTTGGTTAAACTCCATTTGCATTCCTCACTCATATACCAGGGCAGAAGAAATACTCTATATAGTTTTCTTCTCCTTGTTGTGAGTGTCCCCCCAGAGGTTTAGCAACTTGCCTATATTTGACATAATGTATTGGCTTCACACACACCATTTCAACTAATCAACCTGAACTTTCTCTTTCTCCTTATCTCTAGATTTCTCTTCTGAATTCCCACTCCCATCCCTACTGCTCACGCCACGGTGGGTGGCCGGCACAGCCGAAAGCTACTGACGTAATCTCGCAATTACTTTGATGCCTCTACTTGCATTGAAAAATCCCGTGCAGATTTTATATTCTACCACCATATGTGTGATACCTGTGTTTGTCTCATGCAAACAATGCCTTACGTCATCATAGAATAACACCTGTGTTTGTCTCCTACAATGCCTTTAATCAGTTTCCAGCTAACTTAACACCCTCCTTCCCATCTCTAAGGAAAATGGATGTGCCAGGAAGACGTGTCAAGTTTACCTCGTGGTTCCATCTTTCCTCCACACAACCTCAGACCTTCCTGAGGAAGAGAAGGTCCAGTTTGAGAAGAAGCGAGTAGTCAAACAACATCTGACTGCTGGCATTCAAAAGCTTGACATTTGTGTGTTTGACCCTTCTCAAAAGACCCTGAAGATACACGATGCATAGAATTCTTGAATTCTGCTGGAGCCTGAATTAGACTAATTAGACTAGGGCAGTGGTTGTGAAGCAAGTCCCTTCTACAGGCAGAGGGGCCTGGCCTGCAGCCCAGCACACACATCTGAACTTGGCTTTCTTGTTCTCTAATTGTCAAGGCTCTCAACTGTTGGGAAAGGAAACTCAAGAAGGTCAAAGTCCTACGTTATATCCTCCCAGCTTTCTCTCCAGGCCCAACATAGACTAAATACCTCCCAGCCAAGCCATTTGGCTTGTACCCCAATACTATCATTGGGTTCATGTCACTTCCCTATTCAAAAGCCTGCAGTGACTTCCCATCACACTGAGAATAAAATCCACACTCTCCACCATGGCCTACAAGGCCCTACGGGACCGGGCCCCTGCTTACCTCTCTGACTTCATTCCGTGGCATTCCCCCCTTCTGATTGCCAGACTTTATCCACCCTGGCCTCCTCGGTGTCCTCACAATAAGCCACAATGTTCCCCCACGCCTGGCTTGGCACTGCTGTCCTCTCTGCCCATGGTTTTCCTCCCTGACACCAGCTGGGGCTCTCTCTCAAACGCCCCTTCTCACAGGCCCCCTCCCCGGCCACCTTCCCAGACGAAAGCTTCCCAAACACTAGGAAGCCTCTTTCTTTGTTTTCTTTTTTATAGCACTCATCACTCTCTGACTTCATATGAGGATTTGACTATTTCTCTGTTTCCTGCCGGCCTCCCTGCCTAGCAAGTCAGCACCCTGGAGAGAGGACGCTTGTCTCTTGCGGTGGAGATGTTCAGTGAGCATCTGTTACGTGAATGGAAGCTCCATGACTCCCCACTGAAGCCAAGACCGAAAGGGCCGTCAGCCATGCTGACAGAGGCTCGCAAGCCAAAAGCCACCCCAAACACAAAAACCATCCACTTGGAACCAACCTGAGGCATTGAAGCAGTACGTGTCGTACTGGGAGGTGTTGGATGTGAGGATGTACACCCCTGTATTGTTTGCAGCACAGATGGAGTTAGGGTGGATACGGGGGATCACCACATGCCCTTCTATGAACCCGTACCTGCAGAAGAAAAGCGAGAGGTTATCCACCTGCAGGGCTGTGATGGGGATTTCATAACATGCCATCAGATGACATCTCACACAGTGCACTGCGTCATTCACTTCACCTCTGGGGATCTTAGAGGTTTCAACGAGTGGGTTATGTGAAATCCAGAAAGAACAACCGAGAGAGAAGGAAGGGGACCAACAAGGCTGAGGGAGACAAGGTGATTGTATTTAGAGCTCTTATAAAGAGCTTTAGAAGAAAAAAAAAGATTCATGAAAGAAAAAACTGGCTTTCTTCTTTAAAAAAGTTTTATTTACTTAAGTAATCTCTACACCCAACGTGGGGCTTGAACTCACAACCCCGAGATCAAGAGTTGCACGCCCTACCGACTGAGCCAGCCAGGCGCTCCAAAAAGAGAAAAACTGGTTTCCCAAATAAAATATGTGGGCAGCAGTGTCAAGTCAGTTTGAACACATGGAGGGAAGCCTGAATCATTTAAGAGGGAAGAACAACCACTTAATGAGGTGAGATCCACTCTGGCTCTCCATCACCTTCATATTTTCCAGAAAATGCATGAGATGACCAGCTCCCAGAAGACAGGGCTAGGTGGCTCTTCGTTTCAGTTCACACAGGTCAGAGCCGCCTATTTCCCATCCCCTACTCGTCCTTCTTTGCCTCACGTTTTTCTGTGATTCCCTTGCTCCAGACTCCATTACTGTAAACACAAAGCCTTGTTTGTTTATATGATAGAAACACAGTACATTTTCTCCATGAGCATCCCAGGCATAATTTCATTGCCAGTGGAAGTAAACTGACTGTCATTAAAATGGGAGTAATAGTGATTAAGTAAGTAGATAGTGGTGCCTCATTTAGCTCAGGAATTTTCCAGAGGCAGCTCAGTCAGAGAAGTGTGTAAGCCCCCTCTGTCCCTCACCAAGATGTTTCTGGGAGCATGATGGAGCCGGAACAGACAGCACCCAGCCTCTTCAATCCGCATCACGGACACTAAGTGCTCACTCACTGCACAATCTTTCCCGAATATAAAATGCCTCCAAAATTTAGAAGTGGGCGGAGAAGGGGTTGGTGGCAGGGGTAGGGCAGAGAGGACAAAGCTAAATCCAGCAAGTTTCTGAAAATGCAATGCTGGCTAAAATGCACAGCGGAGAGCCTTTGTAATCTTTGCTGCCAGAGTCAACAGTGCATAGTGCATCGCCCTGTAAGACCCATGGAAATGGCTGTGAGTTTGAAATTTCTAAGCACACAGAACTCCTTAGGTCTATGTTGCAACTATAGCTAGCATGACTAATTCCTCATCTGAAAGGACAGACTGGTTTCTCCAAAGACTCCGCAGCTTGGTGGGGAGAAAGAGGGCAATTAAATGTTAATAAGTTTCCATCTATCTGGGAAATGCTACTAATCAGGGTGGAGCAGACAGAAGAGAGTGACTGCCAAGGTTTTATCTGAGCCTATGAGCCTCTGCCACCTGTCCAATGGCGGAGATCTGATTCACAGCCGCCTGAGTGAAATTATGGAAATGTGTTTTGCAACACTTAATACCCGCTATGGGTGGAAGGATAGGTTTCTTTCGCACCGTTTTTCTTTCTTTCTTTCTTTTTCTTTCTTTCTTTCTTTTCTTTCTT
>NW_027397083.1:14451944-14548667 GCF_003265705.2 Callorhinus ursinus
ATGACAACACTCCTTGGTGAGCCTACTCCCACTCCGCCTCCATCACATTCGGGAGATCTGTGTCACACTGACATTCTAGAATCTACATTCCCTTTGTAAGTTACGCCTGAGCTGTTGCTACAACAAGCCGACTGCCCCTTGTATGTGTCCCACCATACATGAGTTGGGATATTAAAATTTATCTGTGTATATACTGCCCCAGCAGGTTGCTATTCACAGGCTGGAAAGAAATGCTCAGCAAATCTAAGCACCATGTTTCTGTCTCCCTCTCATTCTCAGTCCTTCTGGAGGGTCATGAAATTCTTGCTCTGGGCTCAGACGGAGCAGGACTGGCCTCTAGACTCCTCCTCAGGCAAGCGATGTGGCCCTGGGTGAGTGTGACACTTCTGCAAGCCTCAGTTGCTTCATACATAAAGTGGAGGAATATGATCAACCCCAGGTGCAGTCTGAGGACCAAGGGGACGTGGGCGAGTGGGCAGCAGGGTGCGCCCCACCTCTAAGCGCGGCGAAGGTTAGCCAGTGGGAGTCGAAAGAACTCCCCTCGCTTTCAGCAGATGGGAACATTTCTGTGTTTCCTAAGTTGGTCTTGTCTGTATTTCACAATCCAGATTCAGTCTAGTAAGTCTACTTTCTTAGGCTACTGGCCGAGTCAGGGCCGTATTTAAATAATGAGCCTTGGGAACGGGATACATGGATCTGCTCATGGGCCCGCCTTCGGCGCAGCCTTCTCCCTCTGCTCCTCTTGGGTTCTCCCAGACCTAGCTCTGAACACACAAAGACGTCTGTGCACATCTGGCCTTTCTTTCAGAGCAGTACTGCTGAGTAGAACGTTCTGCAATAATGAAAATGTTCTATCTGGAATCTACGTCCTCAAATCCTGCAGGTGCTCGCCATTTGGAGCTCGCTGAGCACTGGAATGTCAACAGTGCCATGAAGAACCAAAGTGGAATTTTCTTTTGTTGTAATTCAGTGTAAACTGCCACATGGGGCTGGTGGCTACCTTCTCGGTGCAGTGCCGGAGTAAAGATTTTTCTTTTCCTTTTCAGCCGAAGAGTCTCCGCTGCCATTCCTAATGTAGGGTGCGTGCCTCTGCGACCAAGGGCCGGGATGGGCGTATTGAACTTACATTTCATGGTTTGGATAAAGGCTCCTGCTGCTTGACTTTTAAAAAAGCAGCCTGTGTTTGCATGTGTGTGTGTGTGTGTTTAAGAGGTAGGGGAACCATGTTATCTCACGTTGCAAAAACAGGGGGGGAAGCTGCGGCTGGCTGGAAACTTCAGAGCAGTTGCTCAGATTACCTGGAGCTCTTCTAGTGAAAACAAACCAAACCAAACCACCCCACCGTGGGTGTCATCACTGCTAGCTCTTCATGAGCACCACTCACCACAGGCTCATCAGAGATTTAAACACATGCGGCTGCTGCCTGCTGTGAGCGCCCTGAGCAGAATGGCGTGAGCAAGGGCCCAGGGAACACCGTGATGTCCTGCACAAAGTCTCTCAGGAGGTCTCCTGGGTCCCTTGGACCACTTCCCCTCATTGTAATAATACATCTTAATAATTTTCATGTCCTTTTATTTCCAGGCTCAAACCAGAGCAACACAGAAGAGAAACCAACACATGGGAGACAGAGAGATAGAGAGAGGGAGTTGTCTGAAAATGCTGCTTTGAGCCAAGTCTGCAGAGCCAAGACTCCACCAGGCACATATTTATTTTAAACACTGTTATTTGGTTTACGTTTTCTTGTGGTTCCGACAATGATATTGCATGCTGCTTCAAAGCTGGGAGAGCGCTGTGGAAGCACTTCAGGCAAGAGGGTTCCGACCGTTGACCCTTAATGGCCTCCTCTGGGCAACCCCACTATGATTCACAAAGGTGTCTCGAGCCTGCTTTAAATTCCACTTGTCGTACAGGTTCCAGGTTGACTTGGCCAAATTAATAGGTGGGGCCGACCCTTCAGGCAACCATCCATCAGCTGTCAGGGAGGAGCCTCCGAGCTCTAAGCCCCGCCCCCTAGGCCCCGCCCCCGACTTTCCTCCTCTTACCTGCAGGTCTCAAACCCCATGCTCAGGGCTTTCTCCATCTGGGCCATGGTGGGCAGGGTGCTGTTGAAAGCCTTGCAGAGGTCAGCGGCCTCTGTCCTGGAGATGCTGTAGCGACCATTTTTCTCCACGTGGAACACACCTCCGTATCGGCAGGTTATATTCAAATCTGTAGGATGAAACAGAAATGGTACATGCTTTTGCATAACTTATTTGGGAAGGGTAAGAAGTCTGTTTGAGGGTAGATTCATTAAAAACAAAACAAAACAAAACTTCTCCACTGGCCAGAGCCTTCAACATGCAGTCCAGCATTCCAAAGCACGACACATTAATCTCAACTCGGAGCTAAGACACAGTAAAGGAGCATCACTCTGGCATTGTCTCCGTCGATTGCTCTACAAACAAGCTTTTTTTTTTTTAAGATTTTATTTATTTATTTGACAGAGAGAGTGAGAGAGAGAGCACAAGCAGGGGGAGCTGCAGCCAGAGGGAGAGGGAGAAGCAGGCTTCCCATTGAGCAGGGAGCCCGATGTGGGGCTGGATCCCAGGACCCCAGGATCATGACCTGAGCCAAAGGCAGACGCTTAATCGACTGAGCCACCCAGGCGCCCTTACAAATGAGTTTTTAAAAAGCATATGACCTATTTCTGGCTATTAAAGTAATACAACTTGTAGAAAACCGACAAAATTCAGGGAAATAATGAAGGAAAAGCTAGGTTACCGCTACTGCCAACGCTTTAAACATTTTGTATCTTCTTTCAATTTTCTGAATCTGCGCATGTGTGTGTGTGTGTACACTTATGTACTTACATATTAACGCAGTACTAAATATACAGTTTTAGATTTGGGCGTCTTTTTTCCCACTTAAGCTTATACCATGAGCATTTTCCCACAACCATGTGGTGTTACTTGTAACCTCTAATGGCTTCTGGCTGCACCCGGAATAAATGTCCTCTTCCGGGCTGACAAGACCTACAGGAGGAGCTGGCTTCTGTCTCCCTCTCGAAACTTTAGCAGCTCACTCTGCTCCAGGCATAAAACTTGCCTTCAGTTCCTTTGGCCATTCTGAGTTCTTGGCCACCTTAGAACACATATCTGCCGTGCCCTCTGTCTGGAATGTTCTGTCCTCAGATCATTGTATTTTGTGTTTTGGCTGCACGTCACCCCCTCTTAGAGGCCTTTCCTGAGCACTGTTATCCAACCCACGTGTCTCCCTCGCTCACCCTACTTTGGTGTCTCCACAGCAACTTGTTTATTTATTTGTGCATTTAATTATTATCCATCCACCCTTCCTGTGATAGAAGCTCCAAGAAAAGCAAGGACCTTTTACCTGTGTATTGTGTTTCTCTAATTCTCACAAGAGTGTGACAGAGAGTAGATGCTCAACCAATATTTACTGAATAAATGGCTCCTTAAAATTTCTTACAAAGTACACCTTCAACATATTGACGGATAGAGCCAAGACCAGTTGTTGGCTCCCAAGAGTTAATGGCATTCAAAATGAAGCCGAATGGCTATCAACTGGTTAAAGGATGATTTAATCCAAGGGCTCCCGTGAATTTTGCAGACATTAATCCAAAATCTCAATAAGAAGCTGAAGAATTATCTACCCGATCCCGTGAAACCATTTCACAAGGCTTCTAAACCTTTAATAGAAAACTTATTTTTCTGGGACTGTATTATCATCCCCAGTTCGCATTCCAGCAAACGCCAACACGGAAAGGTGACGTCATTGAAACCGTCCTGGTGGAGTGCGATTCCTCCTGAGCATGTCCTAGAGCCTCAAGTGCAGTCCTTGGCCAAGGAAAAAGCTCACCGGCATTTCCTCTGGGCCTACCACAGGGTGGCCTGCATGCCAGGCCAGGCGCCATGTTGTTAGTTAGAAGCCAGCTCTGGATTCAGACAGAACTGGCTTTAACTCAGATTCCATCCCTCCCTTGGGTGGGTCCAGGGGGAGTCAGAAGATTCTGCTTATGTATCAGTGAGAAAACTGAGGCTCAGAGAAATGAGTTGCTCCAGGAAGTGATCACTTCTATATAGAGCCTGTGGTTGACTTCTTGACTCTCAGTTGCTTTGATCTTCAGCTCTGAGCTGAGAGCCAGGGGAGGGAAGGCCTGTTACTGCAGTTTCCCTGGGTCCCCAGCACCTCTGGGGTTCTGTGTTACATCATCTTCCACGAACGCCAAGTGAGTTGTATGCAAGTGTACACGTATTATTTATAGGTAAAGAAACTGAAGCTCAGAAAAATTAAGCAACTTCCTCAAGTCAGCCAGTGGCAGAGCTGGAACCCCATCTCGGGTCCAAGTAGCACCAAAACTCACCCTCCAAACCACTTTGCTGTGTACCTAGGATCCTTCCATGTCATTAGTGCGAGCGTCACCTCTAAAGGGGACAGGTGCTCCTAGACAACAGCCACATAAGGACGAAGACAGGGTCGGTATTGCTGAGCTCAATGGACAAAAACTGCTTTCTCCCTTCCCAGCAGGAAGCAGGTTCTAACCACCAGGAAACAGTGTCTAACGATTTGCAAAATAAGATGATGAGAGAACCGTGAAACTTCTGTATGATCTTCCTTGACTCTGAAAATACTAAGCCAGCAGCAAGAAATGGAGCTTCGAGAAGACAGAAGCCCACATCGGTTGCTTCTCTCTTTTTGTATCATTAGCACGTAGGTGATTTTTGAACGCATCAGAACTGCGAGGCCTGGAGAGCACGTGTGATTCATTCCTTTGGGGGCCTTCGGGTGTCCTTCTTCAGCCACTCACACGAGGCTTGCCTGATGAGGCAGGAGGACAGCGGGGAGGGAAATGCACAAGGCCCTTTGGAAATATTGTTTGTTGTCACTGACATTTTCAGCTTTGGCCTCTGTCAGCCGGTCTTCACGCAGGGAAAGCTGTCAGGCGGCGGGGACAGCCCTTCCCGCGGCTTTCCTTCCCAGGCCTACAAAAGGAAAACACAGCCTCGCAGTCCGCTTCTCGGAGGGGAGGCTGCTCGGGGGAGGCGGCAGCAGAGGCCAGGAGAGGGACCGACGGCCTGTCAGTGCGTGGCCAGGGGGCCGCTGTCCCTCCCGGGTTTAAAAATAAAGTCTGAGGGCGCCTGGGTGGCTCAGTCGTTAAGCGTCTGCCTTCGGCTCAGGTCATGATCCCAGGCTCCTGGGATCGAGTCCCGCATCGGGCTCCCTGCTCGGCGGGAAGCCTGCTTCTCCCTCTCCCACTCCCCCTGCTTGTGTTCCTGCTCTTGCTGTGTCTCTCTCTGTCAAATAAAATAAATAAATGAAGTCTGAGGCCTAGACGGTGGTTTGGAGCTGAACGGCAGTTTCTGTCGTATGAAAATTCATTCTCGTTTACCACCTGGCCCCCAGGACATGCAAATGCAAAAGGAACTGAGACTTTTGAATAAAATGCCTTGAGTTCCACAGCAGCAGGCCGCGGGGCTTCAGAGACCAAAGGCGCACGCGCCGTGTGAGTGTGCCCGCCCGTGTGAGTGTGCCCGTCCGCAGTGGGCGCGCCTGCCGTCAGCCCCGAGCGCCAGGACCGGGTGAACTCAACCTTCGGCCTCCGCGCCGCGGGACGCTGGCCTGGGGCCTGCCACGTAGCAGGTAGCGGCCAGGGGCTGCCGAGGGGGTGAGCGGCTCTACGCAGAGGCGAAGCTCCACGGCTGCCGTCTATCTTCCTCCAGCGAACAAGGTCCAGCTCCTAACCCGGATGGACTTTAGCCACCCGGGCGTTGCAAAGATGCTTCCCGGAACTTCGTTTCCGGTCAGCCATCCCCGTGAGCCTTCTTAGTTCCTCCCCTCTGGCTCCCTCTTGCCTTAAAAGGGACCAAGCCTTCAGGGCTGTGTAGCCTTTAATACTTTATGAAGACTTTCCAACAGGCTTCCTTCACACTGATGCAAACCCCAGTTATGACTCCAAAGGATACTAGTAATACCAGCAGCAATAATAGTAGCAGATACAGACCGTGCATACATATATATATGCCAGACATCCCTCTAAACACTTCACAAGTACTCATTTTATCCTTAAAACAACCCTATGAGGTAGGTGATGTTATTATCCCCACTTTCCAGATACAGAAGCCGAGGTACAGAGAAGGGAAGAAACACGCCCAGGTTCACAGAGCTAGTAATGATGAAGCCAGGATTCAAATCCAGCCAGTCTAATGCCATGCGTCCATCAGACTTACCCACTGGGCTACTACGGCCAACCCTGACTGAAGTAACTTTTTATGACCTCCCAACTTCCCCAGCGCATAGCTTCTCGGGGATATTCCCAAGGTTCAGGGAAAGTTAGAGCAAGGTCGAGGCGTGAGTAGCTGAGGACCACAGATGACTGGACAGGGCACCAGCATCGCTGGCCGTGGCATTTGCCACACCATGAACTCCTTCCAGAGAAGCAGGACTTCCCACATGTGTGTGCCTCTCTCCTGAGAAAGAGAGGCTTCTGTGATTCGGGATCTGTGGTGACTCAAGAGGCTAATACTGAATGGCCAGTTGCATCTCTCAAACAAGTGTTTCCAACTGAAAGTAAGTCAAGAATGTTTTCCATTGAGCCCTCTGGTCTCCAATAAATCCCCTGCGTCGTGTAACAAGGAAACTGTCCCAAGTCCCTCCCTCTGAGAGACCCAACAGGCAACATTAACTGTTCAAGGCCACTTTCACACTCAGGGAGGAGTCTCTCTGGGGGGGAGAAATGCCACCCGAGCCTTTGGAGTGCTCGTGATTATAGGAGGGACAGCGGGATCATGGGGTCCAGCGCCCAGGGGTCTCGTCACCCACAGGGGAAGAGGTCTGCCAGTGAACCCGTCAGGAAGTCTAGAAAAAGGTGCTCTCCGAGAGTGCCCTTCTTGTCTAACCATACTCCCTGGCACCAGACTCACATGCAGGTTGATAGCTCAGCGTATTGAGAACACTTCCACAGCTGGGTTCGAATCCTGACACAGCCACTCACTTGCCCACTCGTTCCAGTTTACATAGCTAGTTAGTTCCTTCCCCTCTCTGACACTCAGTCTTCTCCATGGGATGACGATACCAACCGGTCAGAGTTTGATAGGTGTTTGGCACTTAATTAGAGTCCATAGCGTTGCGTAGCTATTAGGCGGCTTATATCCATCAGCTAATTTAATTCCTACAAAAAGTGCTATGAAGGAGGCACCATTCCCAAACCCATTTTAGAGACAAGGGAACACAGGCACAAATAGGTTCAATAACTTGCCCCCATCATCCAGGTGGGAGAGGCGGGGATCTAACCTCTGCGCCGGGCTGCCAATTAACTATGCAGTGTTCTGGGGTAAATTCATTCTTACTTGGATAAATCCTAGCTGACCCATATAACACTGTTAATCTTACCTATATTTTCCACTAAGCCACAGATCAAGGAAAGTAGGTCTCTCTAGTAAGATCCGCCCAGCACATTTCAGAACCTTGCCAAGCGAGATTGCAAGGCCGGAGAGGAATGGTTTGCCCCGGTCACTCCCCCCAAGGGGCAGAAAATCACACCATCTGCTGAGAATAGAGCACTGTGTAATTTTTCCCCAACTCGCCATTATCCACGTGTCTGCAAACTCTCTGGAGAGGTGAGTGGGGGTGGGGTGGTCACACAGCTGACTAGCGATGGAGCTGAGTGACAAGAGGTTTTCCACCCCGAATCCACCAGCTGGTCTTCAGGGAGGGTCCATAAGCCTATGTGTGTATATGTATCTGTGTGTGCACGTGTATGTGTGTGGAGCGGTTTGGTTGGGACAGCCTCCCAGGTTTCAGTGGTTTCTCAAAGAAGTCTGTGACATGAACAGGTAAAGACTTACAAGGAATTATTATCACCAGGGTCTCTTCAGTAATGAGAGATTCCAGGATTCTGGAATTTCGGAACTTCTGTGGCCTTCTGACAACAGGGACTGCATGTCTCCCTCCCCGCTGTGTCCCCAGCACAGTACTGTCCAGAGTAGGCACAGGTTGAACAAATGAATGACTAAATGAACGAATGAATGAGTGGCTACTCTAGCCCGCCCCCCAAAACTCAGGACAAGCAGACCTGTGAGGTGCAAAGAGAACACCTCTCAGGTCCGTTCCCCACATGACAGCTAAAGAATCACCAGCTGGGCCTTGTTGAGAATTCCCTGTCGGACGCTTAAAATGTCCTTCACCGGAAGCAACTGCTTCTGAGAACCTTTGCTGTTTTCATTGGAAGTGAATGTCTCAGAGAGCCACTTTCAGTGTTGGAAGTGGCTTTGTCGGTCTGAATTCTGGCTGTCATCCTGTCATAGGACCATTTCTCAGCTCAGGTCTCCTGAGAGAGGATGATAGCCATGCTGCGTGCCAGGTGGAGGCCGGCAGATGACGTATAGTCATCCTGTGCCCAGAGCCTCTTGGTTCTCCAAACCAGACTTCTCCAGATGGTCCCAAATGAATTCATTGCTTCTCCATCACGGGTCACCCAGATGTGCCTGGTCCGTATTTGTCATCTCCCCAAGAGAGATCAGGCAGAATAGGATATTTTTTTTTTCCTACTGATTTGGTCCCAGAGTCAGCTATGTGTCTGGGGGAAGTTGCTTTTTCTTGAAGTTGGGAATAGGGCCAGCTCCTGGGACCCAGGGCCTGGTACAGTTCCCACGGCCATGGAGACAACTGCCGGGACTCACCCAGTGATGACGCGGGGCCATGCGAGCTTTTCAATATCTGCACCTCAGAATTCATTTCATTCTTGCCACCATGCCACCATGTGGCCGGCACCTTCATTATTCCCCTTTTAGGCAGGAGGTAAGTGATTCACGGAGAAGACAGGAGAGACTGGAACTCGTAAGCAGGGGCTGGGTTTCAGACTGGGCAGTCTAGCTGATCACAGTGTGTGTGGGGAAGATGCTAGAACTTTGGGAAGTCACTTATCCTCCATGGGGTTTCTCAAGGGCAGAGCAGTGAGCTCTACAAGAGAGCTCTGGAAAGAGGAATTTGAGCTTCCTGAATATTATTTTAAGATCAGAGGTCCCTTGTTCTGGGCCATAAAACTCAAGAGGTCAGGGCCTTTGCTCCCCACCCCAGCCCCCCATGGAACGTCCACCCTCTCCCTGGGGAGAAGATTCGGAGGTGCCCGTGTTCACTGGCTTGCCCCAACAGTGAGCTGCCTACCTCTTTCTGATTCTACCTGTGCTGGTCACATGATTCCCTTGGGAGCTGAGACCCAACCCAAGCTACAGCCTCAGGCTTCCCTTGCCCTTTATAGCCTCTGGCCCATCAAGCAGGACAAATGAAGAGAGGATCTTGGGACTCAGCCTTGGCCCAGGGCTGGGACACCAGACCGCAGGCTGTCCTTGTGACATTTTGAGATGTTTTTTGCCCAGCCCGGAAATCTCAACAGACCAAGCTAAAATGCCAGGCCAATCAAGCTGGAGCATGGCCCTCCAGGCTAACTTCATCCAACCCCCTTGGAGGTGGCAGGCAAGCTTCTCAGGCAGTGGCAGCTGGAAGCACTGGTGGGTTCCCCACATTTTTTCGTTTTCATAGTGTTTATCTTGAAGTAGCCAGGATTCTGTTTCTGTCTTCTGATTTGCTGAGCTCATGTCTAAAAAAAGATTACATAACTCACAAACCTAACTGAACTGATTCTGATTAGAAGCAGGGAAAGAAAAGGCCATTTTTTTCCTTTTCCCGAGCATGATGGCTAATTGGATCATCTATGTTTAAAGCCAGGTGGGGCCAACAGACAGTTTCTAACCAAATTCTCTTGAGACAAAGAGAAAACAAAATCCAGAATGACTGAGCATGGTCCCCCAGCCCATTGTGAGAAAAGCAGGGCCTCAGGGGTCCATAACTGCTAGATTCCTGACTCCTCGTCCAGTGCTCTTACTCCTGAACTGCTTTTATAAGAGGCCTAAGCAAGCTGTTCCCAATAAAGCCACAATCCACTGTCTTAACGGGCCCTGAAGAAACCATTCTATTCTTCATTTCTTTGATTGATGTTTTCAAAGCCCCCAAGTTCCCATCTGGTAGTCTTCCTCGCTCTTAGAGCCCCTGCTGCCACCCAAGCCCGCTAGGCCAGAAGGCTGGCAGTCTTCCTGCTGCCCCCACGTCACTCGCCCCCATCCCCTGACATCCATGTGATGGGCGCCTGGTGAAAGGATCTATTGTTCAGCATCCACTTCTGAATGAGGCCAAAATCACACTCAGTGGCCGAATTGCCTTTGGCTGCCCAGTGCAGACCATGAGTCCTGGGTGACTCAGTCTCTCCCGGAATTGCCCCCGGAGGTGGGTGAGGGTTTAATGAGCAGAGAAAATAGTCATACACTATCATACCCAGAGTATTTCCTCCAGACTCTGTCCTGGGTTGCTTTCAACTAAGCTATTCATCTCTTGGCACTTAGAAAGGAAATGCACCCCAACTTCTTAGCGCCTGGCTGTACCCCCTGACCTTTCAGCCTCTTGTCCATAACCATAGAGCCTGTCATGGCCGCCAACACCAAACCAACAGGGGCCCATTCCATCCGCTCTCTCAGAGGAGAGTCCAAAGGGATTTCTCAGTCACTATCCTGGCCTTCCATCAAGGCCCCCACAGGACTGACCCAGTGGAGCTCTTGGGTTGTTTTCACAGTCCGAAGAAGACCCCACCCCTGTCTCCTTGTAAGGTGACGGGAACAAGGGGAGGGGACAGGGTGGAGAAAGCCTGTCGACGTTCCCACCCCTGATCCTGGATCCAACAGAATCTTTCCAGCAAAGGAGAGTGTGTGTCCCAGCACTGTCATCTCAGTACACAACTCTGTAAGGTCAAGTGGTCTTTGGTGAGCCAGTCTCCAGGAAGAGAGAGGGAGAGAAACCACAGTGTGTACACCTGCGTGTTGCCATGACGATCAGGAAACACTCAGGTCTGGCCTTGAAACCTTTGTTTTCTTCTTTTTCTGATCATATCAGTTTTAGCAGATTGACTCACACAAAGCCAGGATGTGGTAAAATGAAATGAGAAAGCATCATCGGGGCCCACATGGGGTTTTTCCTGTTGCAAGGAGGGAAAAAAAGGGGTCCCGCTCTGGTAACTAGATTTGCTCTTCCTGGTGTAGTTACAATTCCGGCTACATCACCTCATTTCTTGTTCAGCTTTTGCTCAGGACTGCTGCCTGTACTTTGAGGAACTGGCTTTATTGAGTTCGAGGGAAGCGCTTCATGAACTCCAAGGTGGACCGAGGTTGTCACGCACAGTTGGGAGCTGCATTTCGGGGGGTTAGTGGGCCGCTGACACCCTGCTGAGCCCGGGGCCCCCACCTGGGAGGAGGAATGGGTTCTAGCCTAGGTCCTGTTAATTATAAGCTGCATGACCTTGAGTAACTCATGCTAGCTCCCAGGTTCACATCTTGCCTTCCTACCTCCCAGGATGAAATAAGGACTTAGGGGACACTTGGCACTTGTGGGATAAAAGGGGGAGGAGTGATATGCACACCAGGGACGTTATTAAAATCTCAGATAGCTTCTCAAAAATCCAGTATTAGTTTAAGACACATTTGGGGTCCAAGCCCTGGGGAAGAAGCAGATGGAAGTGTAAGCCAGCCTCAGTGATCTTGCCATGTGGGTGGCTTCCTTCTCCAATTCCACATCCCAAAGCAGCTCTGTGAGGCCCAGCAGGATCCATTTTACAGATGAAGAAACTAACGAACAAGAGATCCAGAGACTCAAAGTTCTACAGAACTTGAATAACACCCAGACCTCAACTCAGATTGTCAAGCTCTTCTGGTTTCCCCCCATTCTCTGCAGTACTGACCTTTCCATCTTGGATTGTCAACAAGCAAAGGCGAAAGGTGCACGCTCAGAGAAGAGCGATCATTTTCAGACTGCCCCCCCGCCCCACCACGATGGATGCCTTAGGCAGAGCCTCAGTATTTAAGATGGGTAAAAGCAGAGCTGTTCCGGGGGGTAGGGGAGCGGGAGTGAAGGCAGAGGGTCAGACCCCAGACCCTCGATCCACCAGTTGCTCATTCTTGCCCAGCCCCCACGCCACCCCATCAATGGCCCCGACGCCCTCCACAAAGCTCTAGGAGGCTCACTCTGGAATGCTCCGGAAACTACGGCAGTAGAGGCCAGTCGCAGCGATGATAACCACTCAGCAAGGCCTGCAATGTGCCAGGGGCTCCAAAGCATTTGGAGCCCTAAGAGGGTTAGTCACTCCTCGTGATTAGCTATGGAAACAGAGAGTCGGGGCATTAAGTAATTAGCCCAGGCTCACAGCTCAAAGGCTGCAGTCCAAGTGAAACACAATTGTGGAAAACTGCTTTATAAGTGATACAGGCTTAGTATGACTATTTTTGTTTTCCTCCCCCTCTCAGTCTCAAGAATAAATTTACCTCGCGATGTGAAGTTCCATGAAGGCTGTCCCAAGCCCCCTATAGAGAGGAGACAGCACAGTATGAATTTCCAGTCCTGTTCTCCAAGGATGGGATTGGTCAACAGTGTGCCCGACAAGATTTATAGAGTCAGACACGAAGGTGAGGCTGTTGTGCTTCAAGATAGAGCCATCCAGGCGGAGGGGAACAAGACTGCCACCAGTCCCTCGGAACCCAACCTTAGCACACGGCCCAGTGCCTCTCCAACTTTGATTTTATTTCCTCTGGCCTACCTCTTTGAGCATCTTCACAAGTGATAAAGGAAAGGTTCTGGAGTTTATAGAGCTGCGAGTCTGAGTCAGACCTTAGTCCAGAAGCCGTAAGAGATTTTACACGTGATCCCCAGAGCCCCTTCGAGAGGTCAAGTTATCGTCTCCATTTTGCTGACGAAATAAGTGAGATTTGGAGCACAAGTGACCCAACATCCCACCGTGGAAGTGGCAAGGGCAGGAGTCAAGCCCGGGGATGACACCCGGTCTCTGACATGAGTCACTCTTCTTGGGACACAAAGACGGTCCCATTGGGGGGAGCCTGAAACGCATGCGTGCTGTAGGGTGTGGTTGGGACACTCAAGTGCCTACAAATCCTCCTGCTGAGCCTCTGGCTGGCCTCCCCAGTAACATTAACGCTAAGTTAGCACCTACTGCGGGGCTGGGATCTGTGCAGGGGCTTCACACTGATTGTCTCATTGAATCCCCACAATAAAGGTATGAGATGCATGCTATTATTAGCATCGAACCATACTCCAGATAAGAAAACCGAGTTTTAAAGGGGTTAAGAAACCCGTCCACGTTTGTACGGGCGGCGGACCCGGCAGCCTGGCCCCTTGTCTCTTAGCCACCGCACTGATTAACTTGAGGAGGTTCCAGACCAATTTCCAGATAACACCTCTTGCCAGAGAGTTTGCTCGCCACTGGGCTAATATGTGCTAGCCCCATGCAGATAGAGCTGGTGGACGGGGGCTCTTACTACTGGCTCCTCCAAAGGGGGTAACTCATGGACCCAGTGAGCTGGGAAAAATTTCACAGAAAAATCAGTCCTGCCCCGGGACTTAGGAAGCCTGTGCGCCAGACAGAGCTGACCATGCCAGGACCACAGGCAGAGGACAGGCTTGATGAACGGACTCGATTTCCGCCTGGCTGCAGTAGTAGGTCACTAGCTCTGCTCTTCCCATGACAGTTCACATACCCCTTAGTTTGATGGGCTTTAACCTAACCATTTTAACAACCCTCTCTCTCTTCTCTCATTCTCTCTGTCTCTGTCTCAAGATGCTAAAATGAGAAGGTGTGTGCATGTTTGTGTGCATGCACGTGCACACACAGGAGGCAGGCTCTCCTTCCCAGTCCAAGAACCCTACTCCAGTTTATTCTTCAGATGCTTTTGAGAGTAACGCAAATGTTTCAAAGCAGAAGCCCTATGGGGGGGGGGGGAGAGGCGGGATTGTGGGGATATTTTTTAAAAATTTGGGCCAAACAGATTTCCAGGATCGATAGAGTTGCAATTGCCCCATGAGCTAATAACTTGTAATTCACACCACTTCCTGGGCTTTCAATCTGTGAAATCTCATCTGTAACAACAAATGCCAGTCTTGAAGGCCAGGCTCCAGAGAACTTATTTCTGACAAGCTTTTAAATCTCACTCAAGCCACCGGGTTTGGACCAAAATCTTCACCATTTCATGTTCAGCTGTGGTGGGCCAAAGACAACTTCCTGCTTTTAAGAAACAGGGCCCATGCACAGATCCAGGAGCCTTGAAAGTGGAGGAAGTAACAAATGACCCTTCTGTGAAGTTACCAAAGGAAATAAGACTTGATTTTCTTTAAAATAAATGGCCATCAGACATGGCAAGAGATCATACCTGATGAAGGCTGAAGCTCCTTTCATGACGGATATTTAAGAAGTGCTCTAGAAACATCAGGGTGAGGACAACTGAGCCTCTTCCTATGAGATCGCGGACTCCCAAATCACCATTAGTATCCCCAGGGCATGGCGCAAGGTGTGAATTCAAAACACCTTCTAGAAGGTACAAGTGTTATGTACCAGATATGACCCCTGGGAGCTAGGGAGACATACAAGGTCCATGCCATCCAAAGAGCTTACCTTCTAATGTGGGGAGACAGACAGTATACAGGTAAATGATTAATATATAAATAAGGTAATTTTGGGTACTAATAGTGCCTCATAAAAAATAAAAGGGGGTTCTTAAATAGAGCGTGACGGGGGCTGCTTAGGCAGTCTGGTCTGGCATTTCTATAAACTTATGGATGTATTTTACTCATTTTTTATGGGGATTTGGGTATGATCAGATACCCAGCCAAAGGAAATACTACTCCCCCCGCCCCCCCCACAACACACACACAGATAAAATCGGATTTGGAATTCATCTTTGCCTTCTAGGGTCCATAAGAGATGTCCCTAGGATTTGGACTTAGTAAGGTAGACAAGAGAAGCTTGGAAGGCACAGTCTGTGTCAACTGAATGATCTGGTTTCTGAGATGAGAGTTCCATTGGGGTCCTAAGCTGGGGACAGAACTGGCGGAAGTGGGGTGCACCTGTCCCTTCCGACGCTTGGCCTCAGCTTCAAGGAGGGAAAGCAAACTCAGTGACGGAACAGCCATCAGAGTGCAACTGTGATGGGTCTGCTCTCAAGCCCTCTGATGCTTACGAGGACCTCCCGGCCACTCAGCTTCTCCGGCCTCCCTTATTTTATAGTTACTGGTACCTAGCACTGGTGCGACTTACCCCGTGGTGCTGGAGGATGGCAGAGTGGGTGTGCTCACAGTCTTTCATCTTAGAAAGACCTGGCTCCAAGCCCCAGCGTGGGCGCTCGTGGAATGTTAGGCTCACCATGTTTTCTTAACCTTTATTATTTTTATTTTTTTAAAGATTTTATTTATTTATTTGAGAGAGACAGAGAGACAGAGAGAGCCAACCGAGAACACGAGCAGGGTGGGGGGAAGGGCAGAAGGAGAGGGAACGCAGGCTTCCCTCTGAGCCGGGAGCCCGATGCCAATGTCGGTCTTGATCCCAGCACCCTGGGATCATGACCTCAGCCAAAGGCAGACGCTCAACCAACTGAGCCACCCAGGTTCCCCACGTTTTCTTAATCTTTAAACCTCAGTTTCTTTGCTAGTAAAGTGAAGGTAATGCCTATCTCATGAGGTGCTTTTAAGGATTAAATGAGGAAATCACCAAACACTTTGCAACGGAACTGACACCTAGCCGAGTGCCCGGTACTTGGTCAATATTATCCAATCATCACAAAGATTAAAGTGTATTTAGTGTAGCTCAAATATAAAGTGCCTCTTACTCTGACTTCATTCTTGATTAACTGGTCAGCCGCCCACTGTATCCTTGGTGACAACTGCTGGGGACTTCCAGCTAAGCAGGAGCCAGGAGCCTAATTATCCAGAGACGTGGCTCTTCCTCTACATAACTGTGTGCTGTCCGACAGATAGTCTATTTGTAAAGCATCATCCTAGGAAGGAGACTGCTCAAGTGAGGCTAAGCCATAATATCAAAGTGGAGTCCGTTGGAATGACACCCAATTCATCTTTATATCCCCACTGTCTGATATATAGTGCGGCGTCCCATAAATGTCCCTTTGGTTTTAGTGGGAGAAGCATTAGGGCCAAGAGTCCAGTGACCTGGAGTCTAGAGCTAGGCTTCTTCCTGATAGGCTGTCAGTCCTGGGAGAAGTCACTTTATCTCCCTGGGCCTCAGTTTCTTTATCAGACAAGGAAGAGTTTGGATCTGGTGACCCCCTAAGTTCCCAGCCGACCTAGTCCCGTCTCTAGGAGAAGTCTACGCTTCTTTCTAACTTGCTCCCCTGAACTCTCCCAGGAACTTGAGTGGCTCCCTCTTGCCTGTGGGACAGTGGCACTGCATTCTGGAATCCAGGCAGCAGTGGTGTGACCGTGATGTGTCAGGCAGGGTACATGGCCAGCAGAGACAATAGACAACACAAGAGAGTGTCACCAGCATCCTGCTCTCAGATTACACCAAATAAACGCCTTCCAGCGCACAGAGGTTAGAGCCTACCCTATCAAAGCTGGAGGGAAAGAATGGTTTCAATTAAGAGAAACACAGCAGAATTACTGATTTCCATAGAGACACTCCTCCCAAATTACTACAAACAGCCCAAGTGCTCCCTACAGTGAATTTCAGTGTCACGGGCCAATTCAAACCATTCTTCAGTTGTGAGACAATCCTCAAGCAAGGCACTCTCAGCAGCCCCCACCTGCACAAGTTGGGAGGCGAGGCGCTCCCCGATCTTTGGTGGTCTTGGAGGGCCCACTGCCCCGGCCAAAAGGGAAGAGAACGAAGTCCCCACCACCTCCTTTCCTGAAGAGAGCTCCCAGTAGTTCTAAATTGTTTCAAGACCCTTCATTTTCAAGGAGCCAGAAAAATCCAGACTCTTGGGAAAAGGAGATGCTTTGAGTCTCCAAGACCTCCACTTCTGGGGATGGAAGAACAGGATTAACTCCCCATAAAGCTGAGTGGAAGCTCGTGGTATAATGTTGAAAGGGAGAGGGAGCTCTGGATTGAATTCCAGCCCCACCACATAAGAGCTGAGCCATCTTAGGCAAGTTCCTTCACTTTTACGAGCCTCAGTTTCTCAGCCTGTAAAATGGCTCTGATGAAAATTCAGTCAATCATTTACTCAGTGGATATTTGCTATGTGTACACCTCAAAGAGGAGTCTGTGGGAGTTACATAATAAATATACATGAAGCAGCAGCATTGGGTTTGGTTCCTAACAGGTGCTTAGTACACGTCAGTCTTTTTCCTTCTCCCACAGGGGCATAAATCTTGGACAATTGGCCCCAGCTCTCCCCGACATCGTGGACATCCCTAGGTTCTAACTTATGATGTCCTTACACCATGAAAAACCATCTGTGCTTTGATAATCTTCTGTTTCAGCCCGAACAACAGTCCACAGCCACACTCTCATGAAATTAAAACCAAAATGAGAATCCAACAAAAATGCAAATGCTCCCATTAAAGGGTGCAAGAGCCTTAGTCACTTCTCAGGTGTGGCTGGGAGTGTCCAGATCTTCCTTTCTTTAGAGGATGGCAGAATTAAGCAGTTAAAGGCAATTAAAGGTCTTTTTGGAGATGAGAGAAGCAACCCCCCCCCGCCACCGCCCAGTGACTGATGGCCAGACACTCTATGCACTCAGAAATTTCTCTCCATGCATTTGAATTTTCCCCTCATCCACAACGAGGAAATTCCAAGCTTGGGTTTCTGGGGAGGAAGTGGGCTCTGGGAAACTCCCAAATTTCCAGAATGAGAAGGAAGCTACTGCATTAAACTGCCCCTAAGAGCCCTTCCATACTGTGAGGCTGGAGAACAGCACTGCAAGACGCTTCGACCTGAGAGGGAGGAAAATACCACCTCCTCCAACGGCCCTACCACCAGCTCCCAGGACTGAAGGCAGGAAGAGGCTGATCCTGCTGAGACAAGCAGCCTGGAAGGCTGACTGTCATTTTGCGAGGCAAGACCAGACCTGCAGTACATTTCCCCATTCGCTTTCACCAGCTCCCGCACTAGCCAAGGTTCCCGGAACATCCCATCCTGCTGGATTGGCTCAGCCATGGCCCATTCCAGTCAGCACACGAGGGGGTCAGCTCTCTGGTGTGCCCTCCTCCCCAAAGTAAATGTGAGTCCCCTGGCTGATGTTTTGCCCAGAAATGGAATGAAAACCTTCCAAAGGCAGCAGGAAGCATTTCTGGAGCAGGGCCACAGGAATGAAGGGAGGGTTGCGGGGTGGAGCGGTCCCAGGTCTAATCATAACAACGATCACAAGGATTACTGAGGAACGCTCTCTCCATGCCAGTCCTTCTGTCAAGGGCTTCGCGCAAATTCGTCCTTACAGCGCCCGACAAGCAGGTGTTGTTACCCCATCATAAAGATTAGAAGACTGAGGCTTAGAGACATTATGTAAATTGCTTAAGGCCACATAATTGATAAGCAGCAGGACTCCAACCGAGGCCAACCTCTAGCACCCACACTGCTTTCTAAGCGGCAGGACACCAGACTCAACTTCCCCCGGTCATCCCTGACAGCCTGCGCTGGCCCCGGGCCCTGAACCCTGGGAATTGGAGTGGACATCCTCAAAGCCAGCCTTTAGAAGCAGGTCAGAAACCTGGCTTTAAGAGACACTGTTTCCTGTCGGCCTGTTTGAAGTGAAGTCTCTTTCTGAATGTCTTCCAGAAGGAATGGGAAGCTCATTTGGAGAAGAAACCAAATTAATTTTCCAGTTTTTAACAATGCAAACAATGCAGAATGTAAACGTGGTTGTTGACTTCTGCCTCCGAAACAATATAAAGGACAGGAAGCTCAAACAGATAATAGGGTACACTTCCTGATGACTGAGAAACAATCCTTTAGGAAGAAGGCTGGGGCTCATCTGGTGACACTTGTTTGAAAGGAGAGAGAGCCTCCCCAGATATGTCCCAGAGGGAGCCACAGGGAGAAGAGTTGAGAGGACCGAAGCCTTGCTTCCCCCAAGCCCTGACTTATTTTTCCTATGCTTAAATGGAAAACGCTTCCCCCTCATCTTTCACATCCACCTTGAGTGGCCAGACATCCCACATATTCAGCTTCCCTTTGGTGCCCTTGCAGGAAATCATGGGCGAGACTGGATGATGCCAGCCAAGGAGGGGAAGTGGGAATTTGGGGGTGTGTGCACCATGAATGAAGAGGAAGGAGAGAATGAGAAATGTGGCATGCTTGCTGACCCTCCTTTGCTTTTAAGCGCTTGTCTCCTATTTCAATAGAAAGATTTTTCAGTAGATGATAGAGACACACACAAATAGATAAGTGACAGATACATAAATGGATAGATAGATACACAGGTAGGTAAGTAGACAGACAGATACACAGATAGGTAGGTATACAGATGATAGATACAGACAGACAGACAGACAGAGTGTTGTTTTTTTAAGTCAAATTTAGAGATTACAGCTTGAATTCATGATGGTAAACCACAATCCCACAAAACCACCCCAACACTGAAGGAGATACAGGCCTTCAGAAAAGAGAATTCCAGCCAACTTCATTCATTCAACAAGGTTTCATTCAGCCCCCATGTGCTGGGCACGTGGACCAGGGCACTGAGCACGGTAGGCAGGGTCACTGTCCCAGTGGACATTATGGCCCAGAGGAGAAGACAGACATTAAACAAGTTAACAACATGACACAATAAATGTTGTAACATAAGTACAGGGTGCTGAGTGATTTGTCCAAAGGGAAGCCTTTCTTCTCCAAGACCTTTGCTATCCCCAAGGGATATCTCTCCAAGGAAATGACATTTCAGCTGAGAACTGAAGGTGGATTGGGAACTAGCCAGCGAGTCTCATGCTCAGCAAGCCTCATGGTCAGGACATTCACCCTCAGAATAAGCCATAAATCATTTGGTTTAATAGAATCCATTTACTGTAGCTCTTTCATCATTAGATACCAAAAACAAGCAGTCCCCTTCCCGTGTAAGAAAGGACCATATCCTTGAGGTCCACATTAAACATCCCTTGGGCTTCTCTTCCCTGGATGTAGTCATCATGAATCCTTTAATGATATTGGGTGAAAAAAAAAAAAAGAATGGAAAACAAACAATCAAACAAAATCCCAAAGTTTCCTTCCCATACCATTAGATTCATGAGCTAGCTGCATGGAGGCAGAGTACTGTCCCAGAAAACCCTCCTGTTCATCTTTGGGCTTATTAAAATGTTAAGTTGTTAGACCCTTGAACTTCAGACTCAAAGAAACTATTAGGAAGGCATTTTCCTGCTTACGAAAGAGCAATTATTAACATAAAATTCAAGAGTCAATTTTAGACTCCTTGAAAGGAAGTCAGGTCCATTGGAAGCCAACACCATGTGGTGACATAGACATCAGCTCCGGGAGTAGAAAACTAGGGTTCAAATCCCAAATCTGCATTAATTAGCTATCTGACCTTAAGAAAGTCATTAAACTTGTCTCCTATACAGGAGGATAATAATGCTAACCATGAAGTTAATTTGAGGGCTGGGTTATATAATGGAGCTGAAAACACTTCACGAAACACATTAAAACACTCTAGGAGTGTAGTTATAGACAAGGGAAGCTAGCAGTCTCCCTTGAGGGTGATCATCTCATAATTTACCGGAAGAGATACTCATTCAAGGTCATAGTCATTCTTTTAAAATGGATCACTAGAGATTAGTGGTCCTCATGCATGGTGTAGCTCCAGCAGTGCCGAGATGGGTTGCGGTAATGAGTTTCTAATAATAAAGTGCTCAAGTATGCAAACAATTGATTATTTCTTATAAATTATAACAGTTTTAAGGTTATTCCCCCATATGCTTTTTGGGGGAGAGAGAAAAGGATAAAGTTACAGCTATTATGATTGAGTGTAAATCACAGTCATCTAAGTCTCAAAATGCAGTGTGTCCCCCATGTGAACTCCATCCATTAGGTGTGTCTTCTCACGAAAAGGCTGAGGGTGTGGCTTAGGAACACAAGAACTTAGCTTTGCTTTTTTTCTTTACTCTATATAGAGTCTCAAACCACAACTCTACCAGGTGGGTGGACACCCTCTGGGGCCTTACTCATTGTAACAGACATTGTTATTAATGCAACAAACTTCTCCTAACCGAATCTTGATTTTGTTCAAAATCCTGAACTTGTGCTTCAGGGGGTGTGAGGTCCCAAGTCCCAGCTCCAGTGGGTGAATCATGACTGGTCTAAATCAAGCACTGTGGTCAGAGTTCTCCTAGAATGACTGGCTCTGTGTGAGCATTTCATGGATTGTGACCCCGTTCTTCCAATGAAAAGTAAAGGGAAGTTAATTAAGGACTTCTGGAAAAGTCATTCCTCTAATTTTCTAGAAGAAAATTGTAAATAAACGTTCCTCCTTCTGCTGCTGGATACTGTTGTTTTTTTCATAGGATGCCTGGAGCTCTGGGAGTCAATGTCAGACTACGAAGCAGGCTAATCTGTAGGAAGATGATGAGCATGGCAGAGTGGAAAGTCAGAAGAAAACTGGGTCTTTGATAACATCATTGAGCTCCTAAAATTGTCCTACCTCCAAGACTTCTTGTTATGGGAGATGGCATTTTGTGAGGGTTTCTCTTTCATTGTTCTGTTACTTCCAGACATATACAGGTGGCATGTGCTGATATGGGTATACCAAGAAACATGTGACAGATAGCAATTACATGGGGGACACATCATCAGGTCATCTCCAAGTAGTTACCGGCAACAAAGCAGATAAATGAGTGAGGCCCTTGTAGCCAGACGTTTGGACATCCGTATCCCAGGGTTCTTGCCCGTTCCTGCTGCCCAGACCCAACAGACACACCTGCATGACTGCTGGAAGTCATCCTGCAAATCGCTCCCTACACACTACACTGATCAAACCCGGAGCCCAAGCTCCAATCAACAAAGTGTTCCCCCCAAAAAAACCAAGAAATTTCTAATAAAATCAGTGAGATCTGACCCTAAACCCAGGCTTAATCCAAGATTCCTAAGTAAATTATGAATTTTTCCCATGGCTTAAAATAACTCTGACATCAAATGACACTTTTTGTTTCCCAGAACTTGGGTTCCTTTGCTCCCCCAACACATACTTCTAAGAGTCTCGTTCAGTAAAATAAATAAATAAAAGTCTCAGCCAGCTTGGAGGGTCTCATGGCTTCCTTTTCACCACTGTCTATTTCAGGGCAGATATGATAAACCAGCTGCTTTCAGAATTTTGAGGAGTAGAACTTTCTGTTCTTGCTGTCTTACTCAGTGAGCCAAGTGTGAGGCAGCCCGAAGAGGGGCAGCCCTGGCTGGAGTTGCTGATAGGCTTTGAGCCCACCCACCAGACAGTTTCTTGGTTCCGAGCACTGATGGGGTGGAGAAGTTCAACAGCAAGGGCCCCCAAGGAGCTGGGGACATCCTGTAAATACAGTTGCTGCTCTTCAGCCCCCCGGGCTCCCTTGATGCTCCCGATCAGATGAGGTCTCCCTATGACAGGCTCTCAAAGACCCTCTGCTTCCTCTAGCAACATACACCCCTGTCATTCCCTAAGGACGTAACCACTTGTTTACTCTCCATCTTCCCAGCTAGATTAGAAGTTCCATGAGAGTAGAAACTGTGTCCCCAGTGCATGGCAGAACATGAGGCACATGTTACGGTTCAATAAACACGTGTTGTGTGAACAAATGAATCATTTGAAAACCACTGATTATTGACTCAGCTCACAGAACTGCTCAGAGAGGCTGGGCAAAAGCCAGGCTGGGTTGCACTGGGCTTTCTGGTTTCCAAATGCTCATTAAGTCAAAAAGGATCGAGATGAACACCAAATATGGATATACAAGGTATGGCACAGGAAACCAGGTCCAAGTACCATAAAGGCGCCAACAGCGTGTAAACACCTACACCATTTCCCATTGCGCCACAAAACGCGGTACCCTTTTAGCTTCCTCTCTTTGTCCCCCCTGTCTTCTTGCCAGCCTTGTCACCTTTAGTGCCTTCCCTCTCTCATCTCAAAGCATGAAATGGAAAGGGTACGGGACCAAGAATCAGAAGACCAGGGTTTTGATTCTAGCTAGTTATGTGACCTGGGGCAAGTCACTTACAGTCTTTGAGATGCCCTTCCCTCATCTGTCCAATAAACAAGTGCTCTACAGAATTTCTAGCATCCTTTCCCATTCTGACATGCCATCGTCTTTGGCTTCGAGTCACCAGCCCATGATAAGTTCTCATTTAGGGTCCTCCCTCCCTTTCTCCTCTCCTTCCTCCTTGGATCCATACTTTGGTGCTACTGTAGGGACCCAGGCCAGCCGGCCCTAGCAAAGCCTCTAAAAACCCTCCCACCCCTTCCTCCAGGGCTTTTACTGAGTTACCCTAGCAAGGGCACTGTGATTCAACTTGACAGGGCACCCCAGGCCCCTGCCAGCCTGACTGTATCTCCACGCCTCGGGACATGGCAAAACCAGGAAGCCTGAGCACATAGCAGGTCTTCCTAGATAAGCACTGCCCAGCAGGGGATGGGAGCTCAGAAGAGATTGGTGAACATTCCGAAGAATACAATTTCAGTGATTGAGGTCAACCAGCAACGGGAGACAGAGATAAAGGCAAAAGTTACCTCCGGTAATAATAGGACCTTGTGGTTCCAAATCACGTGCTTTTGCCTCACAGCACAAAACACTTTCACACCAGCAGGCAAAGGTGGAGAGGTCCAGGGGAGGCAGAGGGATTATTATCCCCAGGTGGTTCACACAGTGTATTGAAGCATTAGACAGATAAAGCCAGTAGCCCAAGGTCACACAATTAGGCTTTGACAGGGTGGGAATTAGAGCACAGTATCCTAATCTCACCTGGGGGCCATTTCTAGTAGACTCCTGGTGGAGCCTTTTGTTTATACCTTGGTTCTATCTTATCTTACCTGCCCAGGTAGAGAGCTGGCTTTTTCTCTTGGGCATGAGTAGTGGGAAACTTGAGCGTCCCAGGATGGGCTTACCAGCCTGAGCTCAGAATCCAGCCTACTTGACTTGGATGCTGCAAGCTGGACCCAGAGGGGCCAATCTGTGGAATGCTGGTGCTCTTTGCACTTGGGAGGCCCTGAAGAGCCCTGAGTGGCAGCTGAGAATGCAGAGGCTCCAGGGCTGATAAAAGTTGTAATTAACGTGCACATACAACCCTTTCATCTTCAAAGGCTTTACTCACATTAGCTAGCTATTCTCTCTGTCACCCCCATGGGTGAGGCATCATTTTTGTCTTCTCAGTTTGCAGATGGAGAAGCTGATGTGGAGAAGGGGCTTCCTGCCAAGGAGCCTGGCTCTGGTTCAAACAGAGGAGATTCCCAGCTCCCAGCATCTAACTTCACTTGGGGTGAATGGGAAAACAGTGCAAATGAATCCTAGGAGAAGGCTCAAGCCACCAAATTCCTCTGGGTAAGAGACTGAATTTATACGCTTCTGGAAGGAGGTGGAGTCTACAGAATGACTTGCTCACTAGATTTGAGTGGCTAACGTCCCAGTTACAGGCAGCTACCAGTAAGGAAAACCAGAAAAGCCTGCTGCCGTACTGTAGCGTTGACTCCTCCAGCCCGTGCCCGTGGCAGACATCACTAATGGATCACGGCACCCTCTGCAGCCGAGCCAAGGTTTGGCTTCTTAGCACAGCCCTCCAGACAGCCTCTAGCAATTGATGGGAAATGGTATGTAAGCTGAAATCTATTTGCTATTGGGGCTGCAGGGCTTGTTTGGGAGTCTCTTCAATTGCCACTCCCCAACCCAGCCAGAGCTGCCCGAGTTTTATCCCAAGCAGTGCAGGAGCAGGTTCCCGCAGGAACCCCACTTCTGAACTCCGTCTAGCAGCTCCGAAGAGGGTGTTGTGGGAACTTCTCAGGAGCAGAATTGGATCTTGCCGACAGTGCCACTGACACTTGATCACCTGGAATCTGCCTGACGTCATCCCTCACTGTTCCTCAGCGGGGCCTCCCAGTCACTTGAAACTTTCAGCTCAAGCTCTGCACTTCCGTGGGCTGACCTCTCCTCTCCCCCTCTCCATCCGTCTTCTCTCCCACACTCATCCACCTCATCCTCAAGTCCCACTCATTGCATGAAGCTCCCACAGTTGCCGCTCACAGAGCTGTCTGCCTTTCCTCACCTTCCGGCACTTGACGACACGTCATCTTGTAGGGTTCCTTCCCTGTTGGACTTTTCTCCCACCAAACCATAAGCTCTCTGAGGACAGAAACTAGATCTTCCACTTCCCTCACTTCTTTGCACCGTGCCAGTCACACTACACTTTTCAGTGAGCCGTATTAGTGAGTTCATCACCATGTTACAACTGGGGAAACAGGCAAACCGTAAGGGATAAATTTTGCCCACAGTCCTTCTGTGACTAAGTGGGAGAAATGGCAAACCCCTGCTGGCTGTACGCAGTTGTCACTTCTCCTAGAAGCGGTGTCTACGGGACGGGCTGGAGGCACAATGACCAAGTGATAATTGAGGGCATTGCGCACAACAAGAGAACAGAGCCCATCCGGTATTTTATTTCGGTTTCTGGTTGGCGGATCCCAAATGGATATGAAATGGGCACACCCAGGATGGATGTGATCTCAGTAAGGACTTTCAGGGACTGACAGAAGGTCAGAACCCTGACAAGGCATTTAGTCCCTGACCCACTTTGGCAAACTCCTAAGTAGTGCTATCTTTAGGACTTCCTTTTTTCCTTTTCTCTCTCTCTCTCTCTCTCTCTCTCTCCCTCCCGTCCTCCTTCTTTCCCTTTCCTGAGCAAAAAGAGCCTCTCTGGGTTTATGAAAAAGGAATAAATATTTTAGCAGGAATCTGGAATGTTCTCAGTAGAAGCAGCAACTTGCCATCTCAAAGGTCTGCCATGCCCAATGCCTTGGTGTGTATATATATATATATATATATATATATATATATATATATATATAATATATTTGTTTGTTTTGTTTGCCTTTTTTTTTTTAGGTTCTCATGGCCACCCTAGTTATTTTCCATAAGATACTACAGCTCACCCTCTATACACTGCTCTGGCTGAATAGTGTGGTTCATTTTGCACCAACATGCTACAGCATTTCCTTAAGGGAAGCTGAGAAATCCACATTACTCATGGAGCTTTGAGAGTAAAGGACATAATCTTTTCTCCTCTTCACAGGTTGGCTTTTCTGATCACTTGAAGGAATGTTTTTTTAAAGCATAGTTTATGGAAAAGGGTATTGCATTCAGATCCTGCAGGTAATCCCAGGACTGGCTTCCTGCAGTTTTAGCTGTGTGACTGAGACATGTTTCTAACTTCTCTGGCCCAAGCTTCTTCACCTGCCCATTTCCAAGTGGTTGAGAGGATTCAGTTGAATCCTCTGAACAAAGCACCTTGTTCCTAAGAATCATGCTTCCCCATTGGGGTTTAGAGTACAACTGGGTCAATAAATTTGTTTCTGGCATGGATTAATAATTCACTTCTGACATTTAATACAAACCAGGTATCGCTTTTTTTTTTTTTTTGGCACTGCATTATGGTCGTGTTATTCTTTCCATTAAATCTTATGAGGCTTAGGTGTTCGTGGCCCACAGAGTGGTGGATTTATAGAACGTGAGGCCTGGAAAGGATTTTACAGATCAACTAGAATCCAACCCTCTCATTTTATACATGGAAAATTGGAGGTAAATAAGGGTGAAATGTTTGTTCAGCAAAGTAAAATAGAATAATATAATAGTCATTTCTATTCTTGAGTCACCTCTAAGTGCTAGACACTTAGCATGAGACACCACATGCTAAACATTGTTCTAGACATTTAATGTGTGCACACTGTCTGAGCTTACACCACTCTGAAGCAGCAGAGAAGGGAATCAACCTCAGGTCTGGCTCTTTCCACAGACCTTACTCCTTCTACACAGCCCTCCTCCAAAGCCAAACCTCCTCATGACCAGTGCACCATGCGAAATCTCTGATTCCTCACAAGTGATCTTTGGAATGGAAGGTTTTTAAACCATTGAAAGAAACAACTTCCTCTTTTTTTCTTTTAACAGAGTGACCCAAAGCCAATGTCTTTTCTCTAAGTGTCATTGAGAATATGATTTTGAGGCTTGGGGTTTTTTATATAGGAGACCAGATTTGGAAGGCAGTGCTGGGGCATAGAGGCAGACTGACTTAGAGGAAATCAAGATCCCTGTTCTACTGGACAAAACCTAATGAGCTCTGAACCTCCCCCACCTTGCCTGACATGTCAAACTTCAAGAAAGATATACTCACATTAGGGAGAATGCAGAGAAAAGCAGTTTCAAGGAGGTTTGAGGATCACTAAAAGAGACACTAGAAAAAATAAAATTAAAAGGTTTCTATAGACTAAAAAGAAAAAAAAAGGATGAAAAAGAATTAGCCAGAATCTATAAAAATCACAAAAGGCAAATGATAAAGATTGCTTTGCCAAATCTGGAAATTTCATCCATTCAGTCAGTCATCCAATATTTATTGAGCATCTACTATAATTGGGGAACTGACAACTGGGGGCTGCCGCAATACAAAAATATATTATGTACATAAAGCATGAGCTTTTTCCTAAGGAGCTCCGCTGCCCACCAGCGAAAGAGAACAGATGGCCATACACAGCCCAGAGGCATCCCTTAAATTTCATTCTTTTAGATGGAGATATGCTCGTGGGGGTTTTATGAATTATCAGTGAGAAACAAGACAATAGAGGCGAGTAAAAGTCACTCTGGTGAGCCCAGAGGGATGTACCTGCCCTCTAAGGCTGACATTGGGAAGACAACTTGTCTGGCCACAAAAAGATCCACAGGCAAGATGAACTTCAGGGCAAGAGATTTCTATGGCAGCATCACTTCCCTCTCCAATGTTTGGTCTACCTCTGTGTGACCAGCACTCTTGTCGGTACCTGAACCCTTGTCTTCCCTTTGCAGGAAAATGTGACCGTGCAACCAACTGGTGGCTCTGGGGCTAGCTCAGTGACATCATCCGGTCTCCTGCAGGCTGTAAGACAGTGTGCAGCTAGCTCCTAGCTCTGCTAGACTCTGCTTCCTGAGCCAGATACACTCAGCCATGCCATCATTTGTGACAGGCAGATAGGAGATCCTCATTTAGTACTTTTGGGGTGTGTGAAGACTGGGGCCAGGGGCCTGTGCAGAAACCGCCTTCTAGACCCGAGGCAGGAGACCAGGTGTCGGTTGCATGGCATTGTTAATTTCTCCTTGGCATCTCAACTTGCATAATGACGAACACCTGCTAGGCTTTACTGTCATCACCCTAATACCTCGGCAGGTTCTCTTTGGGAGAAGAAGTAGTAAAAGATGCTGCCTAGATCTGTGACTGGTGTGTGGGTCCTAGAAGGCCCTGCAGACCTGCTCAAGTGAAATTCAAATGGGTAAGGAATCTGTGATGAGTCTCCGAGCCCAGGCCAAACGCACACAGACGAGGCAGACGTCCCCAGGGGGCTCTGCCTCCATCCTTCCCGGGTGGCTTGTTTCTCAGGCAAAGCACCCAGAGGAAAACCTGCCCATCTCCCCCACCGCCCCATGCACGAGTCATCTGCTGGGCCACATAGAAGCCAGGCCAGCTTTAGGTTTAAGCTGGGGCTGGGAAGAAGGGCCCACTTCTAGTATCTGCTCAGTTCCTTATGCCAGGGTGAGTGTAGCCTGATACCTGACAGTCTCCTCTTTCAGCCCCCTCCCTCCCTCATCAATCCTAGCTGGTAGAGAGAAGGCCCTGGGGCCAAGGATCCTTGCCCTGAGGGCAAGCATGTTCCTGCTATTTGACTAACCCCTTTCCCAGCTTTGCCCATTCACGAGCCAAAGTCCTAGATGGTGGAGAAACCCCCATCAGCAACTTCCACCTCTTGTACCAAGGGACAAGTAATGAAGTGATAATGCACAAACAACTCGATCCACCAACCTTTTCAATCCTACCCCCTTCCCCAACTTCCCATCCCATAGAAGAGAACAAAACTGCTATCCAGGAATTGGAATGAACAAGCTGCTCAGAGTATGAATGGGGAGAAGTTTCCATGACAACTTCTTTCTCCTTCATTTCTGCAATTCCATCCCCTTCCTCTGGCATCATGTGGAGAAAGGCAGGGCAAGACGAGCTCTGTGGACCTTGTGACTCAACCCACACCTGATTTCCAAATGGAGTTTCTGAAAACAACCAGAGGACCACCAGCCATCACCACTCGGGTTTCTGGCGGGGGGGGGGGGGGGGGGGGGCGCTGTGACATCTTCACATACTAAGAGAAGCCCAGTAATGCAGTGACTAAGAGCTTGGACCCAGTAGCTGAACCACCTCCGTTGGAATGTCAGCTCCATCACTTACCAGCTCTGTGGCCTTGGACAAGTTACTCAAATTCTCTATGGCTCAGTGTTCTCATATGTAAAACAGGGATAATAAATGCACTACTTCAGAAGGTTGGTGTATGGATTAAACAAGTTAGTATCTAGGAAACAGAGGGGTTAGTGCCCCCTAAGTATTTACTGTCGTTACTAATTGTGCCGATCGTAATCTCAAAAATATACAACTAACTGCAAAGAAACAAGTGCAAAGGGTACAAGAGCTCTCTAACTGTCAAGAAAGGTTGTGGGGAAGGGAGATGAACTGACAGGCACCTCCAGAGGAGACTCGCCGTGACACCAGAGCAAATGTGAATCATCTCTCCCTGCTGGAGTTTTGCAATTAACCTTGACTCTCAAAAGCTAAAGACTCGAAGGTTTCTGGGGCCTGAATTTTGCAAATCACCTCCTCGGTGACTCAGCCCTCCCCACCCCACCCCCAGGACCTGTCTGCCCACACTTGTACTCAGGAGGGCCACCTGCCTTGGGTGGACACACCCAGGCGGCCAGAGCACACCATGCTCAGGAAGATCTGGCTTCGGGATGGTCTTTTCCCCCACAACACCCGTCCCTTCATTCTCCGTTTGACTCCCTGTGTCCGAATATCACTGGACAGACGATCCCTGGGGCAGGGAGGCAGGACCTGCCCCAGTTGTGGGCAACTCCAGGCCTGGCAAGCTTCTACAGAGAGGAGACATGGTTTGCTGTTGCCAGTGTGGCTCCCCAGCAGACAGCAGACTCCCTGCAGCCTTGCCCCTTCCTGAGCAGCAGGAGACCCACAGAGAAGGTGAGAATCTTCTGTGAAGCTCCTCTGCTTCTCTCCCAGCTGCTACCACCTTCCAGAAGCAGGCATGGTGGGGGAGGGGGGGTGATCAGAGGGGTGTTCAAGGAGTCCAACCTCAGGTCAGCATCTCCAAAATAACCAGACCTCCAAGTGGGCCGTTGCTGGGGAGGGTTTTATTTTGAGGCTTAAATTTGGGGGTTGGTGTCATCATCCTGCCTGGCTCCCACTCCCTTCTTGGTCCCAGAAGCTGGTAACCCTGTCCTGAGACAGACGTCCCCAGCCACAGCAAGCAGCCACCAAAACCACAAATAGATGGGTGATCTCCCTGTTTGGGCAGACCGAACATGAGCCCTGTGGTGGGCAGCTGACCAGCCCAGCATCCTTCTCACCCCTGCCCTGAGCAAAACAGCCACCACCACTGTTACTATATATACACAGAGACCTATTTGCTGTCTTACATATGTGGTCCAGCATGCCTCCATATATAGGATCAGGTTATTTCTGTATTCTGGATATTCACTTGAGTTCAACAGTTACTGGCAACTAGGGCCAACCCTTGGATCTGGGACCACACACGCACGAAATGAATGTGACATAATCCCTGATGTCAGGGGGCTCCCACAGTGCTAGAAGACAGATAAGAGAAAGCGTGTCGGGTTTTGGGTTCTCCCCCTTTGAGAAGCAAGAAAGTCATTAGCACCCCTTGGGCCCCAAAGTGAAAGAGGCCTCCCTGCATGATTTTACTGCGAAGCTTCAAGGCTAATTAATTTTAGCCCTGTGAGGCTAGGGGGCCTCTACTCGCCTGATGGGGCCCTATGAGAAGCAGATACCACATTGTCAGAGGTGAGCTTACTAGAGTGGCTGCCATCCTATGACCTCAGATTCTCAACATGAGGTGACTTTACCCACCACCACCACCACCAATTTGGCAATATCTGGAGGCATTTGGGGTTGTCACAACTTGAGGGGGGCAGTGCACAACCCGAATCTAGTATGTGGAAGCCAGAGGTACACGGCCAGCCGGTACCCAGGAAACCATATAGCACACCGCGTGCTAGCTACTCAGGGGCGAGGGCTGTGGCCTTCTGACAGTGAGCCCCCCAGTGCCTAGCTAGCTGGCGCAGCGAGTGGGCACTGCGAAAATGTTTGTTGACTCTCTGGGCTGGTTAACTAACGTATTCGAGAGTGGGTAGATAAATAGCAGGGTAAAGAAAGAGACGCACTCTGTTTTCATTCCCGCTTCTTCATAGATTCAAATCCTATCTTGTTCCTACTGCCACCTCCTCTCCCTTGATTCCTCCAGCCTTCCTTGCAGTGTGTCAGCTCAACAATGCCTGACAAGTCAGGTGCACTGTGTTCTACACATAGTACCACAAGGTTTTTGGCCAGAGGTGCCAATCTCACCCATGCAATTCCCCTGTAGTACCCAGCACAGTGTGGGACCCACAGAAGATACGTGATACATGCTTAAGGATTGACCAGCAATTAGGGGTAGATGCATGGGCTCAGACACATAAAGACTTACAAGCACACCCACAATGTGTGTATGCCTACATCCAGCCAGCAAGAATCAAATATGTAGCTTGTCTTGGTACTTCACATAGTGGGGTGATCAGGAAGTGGGGAGCAGAGGAATATGAAATATTTCTCCCCAGTATTTCTCCATGTTTTCTGAACCAAACGTCAGTTTAATCAGACCCTAGACTGATGAAGGCGCGTGATGTGATGTGATGAATCACATAAATGTGAATTCATTTATGCAAAACGTCTTGCAAAGTTTTTGACTCCTAATCACACGAAGCCATACATTCATTGGTAGAAAAATATAAAGACCCTTAGTTAAAATATATACTATGCGTCAATGGGTAGAGTGTTTGCACATTGGAAATCCCGACTCTCCTGGGAAATTTGGCATGCACAATCACTTTATCCATGCCAAGCCAGATTCCACAACCACAAACTAGAAAACACCCTTTCCTAACTCTGTCAGATTGGTCTGGCTTCCCAAACCCTTGATGGCCAGCTTTGAGGGGAGGACGCAATTTAAGAAAAACTTCAACTTACCGAGGGAGTGAAAAGTGGGGTTCGAATTTAAGGTAGGAGGCACTAGCCTACCCTGATCATTCTAAAGAACACTGGTGTGCTTCCTATTGAATAGCAGAGACACAAAGGAAATTGAGTCATCAGCTTCTTGCTGTGCAATCCCCCAGAATTTCTTTCTGAAGCAGAAAAGATCCCCTTTGAGAACCATGCTTTGTCTGACAGCATCTGCCATGCTTCCGCTCGCTCTGCACAAGAGTCACTTCCTTTTCAGGCTCTGGGTTGAGCTGGCTGAACTGAGGTGCTGGGGCGACTGCAGCCTCTGTCTCAGCCCTAGCTGAGCCCCACCCCCAGCCCAGAGTGGTCCGAGCCCCAGCCCAACACAGCCCAGCCACAGCCCCGGGACAGCCCTGGCAGAGCCCAGCCCCAGCCCCTTAGCCAGGACCCCCTGCTGGGGAAGCCCAGCTTACCTCCCACCACCTCCACTGTGTCAGGGAACCCCAGCTTAGAACCATCAACCTGGACGCCGTAGACTGATCTGAAATCTCACTTGGGTGGCTGGCTGCCTATCACCTCGAGCTCCATACTGGGTTTCCGTTCAAGATCCTTGACTCTTGGAGAAAGTCAAGGATCATGTCAGCCCACCACTTGGGTCCTCAAGACTTTCCCTCGCTGGGCCACGTACAACCTGCCAAACACCAGGGGCCTCCACGGAGCATGTGATGAGGGTCCTGCTGGGTTAATGCATCTAAAATGCTTGCAGGTAGGGTGAGGAACTCTGCAGGGGCTCTTCCTTAATTTTCAGGCAGAGGGCATTGCCCTAACTTGTCTCTTAGATGAGGAGCAGCCTCTCCCTTTTTTCCCAAGCCTGCAAATGAGAGCATGTCTAGAAGGGCAGCTGAACTCTGATAAGGCGATTGACTTATTTTAGTAACAAATAACTAGGTTGGCATCTCTTGACAGCTGTGGCCAAGCCTGGGGAGACACAGTCCAGGGGAGGGCAGGGGAGGGCAGCCAAGAGTCCACAGCCTGCCAGGTGGGGGAGCGAGAAGTCATTCACACCAGGCTTCACGTTAGCTGGTCACATGGGACAGGGAAGGAATCACATACACACACAACTTCCCAAGTAATGAATCAAAGGAGCATAAGCATTGGAGTCTAACACTCCAACGTTAGACAACGGGAAACCCCAACTCCACCATTTACTAGCTGTGTGTCCTTGTCATGCCGCCTCCCTGAGCCTCCATTTCTTCATCTAGAAAATGGGGTTAAGAAAGTGCTAACCATATACAGGACTGTCATGAGGCTTATATAGAATAACCTATTCAACCCGCCTGGCTGAATGCCTAGCACAGAGCTGGTGCTCCATAAATGGCATTTCCTGGGACTTACCACTCTTCCTTGCTGTAGCAGTGTGAGGCTTCGAGAAGCAACTTTGCTTTGTGGTAAGAAGTATATATCATTATTCTTTTATTAAACTCAAACTGGATATATTGTAGGGTAAAATAAAAAATGTAGTGAATGTTTAATGTAGCATTTAAGGTGTGAAACTAGTGTTTTGCCCACTGCAGGGGTGGGGGAGGGAGAGGGCGCTCATTACCGTCCCGGATGATAGGGGTGTTTCAGAGACCCGTGGATGGAAAATGTCTGGCCCTCAGTCTGTCTGCAAGAGGGAAAGTCACCCCTCGCTCTTTTTCAGGATCTGTTTCCTCCATGGGAAAAAGGAGGGTTTCTAAATGGTCCTTGGAGTCGCCATTGCTGAGTCTACGGCAGTGAGTCAAGAAATATTTCTTGAATGAGTAGAAGGGGATCTGTCATAAGTTAAGAATTTCATGCTGCCTATGGTGCTCCTGCGTGGGGCAATTTGGAAGAAAATGGAACCTTTTCCTACTGGCTGCCAGCCTCAGGCACACCTACTTGGCCCTGCGCCTTGGCAGGAAATAAGATGCCCAATGTCTATCTGGGGAACAACTGAATTAATTGATGTTAACCCCAGCAGTGATGGATTTCTTGCTTCTCCACCTGGGAAGACAAAGCCCAAGACCTAACTCCCAGTTAGAGGGGTCTCTCATGCTCACAGGGAGCAGAAGCGCCCCCAGCCACCCCCAAGCTCCGGCGCTCTCAGATGCACCCCTCTTTCTCAACACCAGGGGCGCAATTCCCAAGCAGTGAGGAGAAGAGGAGGGGAGATGTGGGAGGGCTCATCCCCTTGCCCTCCCCCCAGGGTACCCAAGGCCACTTTCTTCCCCCTGCACATGACACCAAATTCAAAGTGTCTGTTCTCCAACTTAATTTCTGGGTCCAATGTTGGTCATTTCTTGATTTTTTGCTTTCTGAATGGAGGATGGAGCCCTTCTTCCTCCCCAAATTTTGCTCCTTTCCAAAGTTTCCTTGTCTTTTGGAGGCCTCCCTCCTTACTAACCCCCCACACTGGGGGACTAGGGCAAAGGTACTGCCCACACCCCACCCCAGCTCCTCTTCCTCCTTCCCCTCTCTGCCTGCCCAGCGGAGCTACTAAGTCTCGTCTCCCTTCCAAGTCTCAGTTCCCTCCAAACAATGTTACAAGCACATAAAAGCCAAGCCCCTGGCACTTTTTCATGCTTCCTCCAAATGATGCTGCCCGAAAAGACCATGAAAACGTGGGGCAGGAGTGAGCCTTCCGGTCTCTGGGAGAACCTCAAGGGTCAGGACAGCGTCAAATATTTGGGGATGGGGCCCTTCAGAAGAATCAGGGAAACCGGTTGCAAGGAGTCAGAAATCAGGATCCTCAGAAACAAAACAGAAGACATCACTGGAAGGTAATACACAAAGAAACTTCCCTGGAGCTCCCGAGAAGGCCGGGCCCAGGGTTCTCCCTGCACTCCAGATTTTCTCTTCTCTGGCATCCCGAGCGTTTTTGCCTTTCAAGGGCTTGTTGGAGCTCAGTTCGCCTTGGAAGCCACCTCAACCCTCCGTCCCCAAACTCTTTCCAAGTATGTCTGGGCCATACGTACGGTCTAACATATTCCCACTAAGCATAGGCTCATGGACCTGAGTTCACATGTGCACCAATCCTTCTGGCTGTGTGAAAACTGACAAGTTACTTAACTTCTCTGAGCCTCGGTTTGTTTCCCTCCTGTAAAACAAGGCTAGTAACAGGACACTTCTCACTGGTTCACTGTGAGCGTAAAATAAGGTTAACGCTTGTAAAGATTCAGCACAGCGCCTGGCACCGTGAAAGTGTGCAGCAAACGGGGGCTGGTGTTGGCATTTCTTCTATTAGTATTATTATCATCATTTTTATTTCTGTTTCCCGAATCTAAATCTTCGATCCTCACTTGGCCCCAGCCTAAAGTACCCAGGTAAGACTGTGTCTTTTCTTTCTTGGTACCCCCAGAGTGGGGTTTAATAAATACTTGCTGAGGAGAATTAACCATAGGCTGAGCTGTCTTAATGACCCAGCTGGCACTTCTTAAAAGAAAAACTAATTTTGCTAGCAATAAGCAAATCAGCCATGTAATTATCTGTACATATATAGACAAAGGGAAGGAACACTTGGAGTTTAGTCTCACCAGAATACCTCACACGCGGCCACCCACTCCAAAGCCACTGAAGATACAGACCCTGTTTGGTTGGGGTACTGTTAGCCCCAGCTCCAGGGTCCCTAACACCACCCCGATGTCCAGGCTCTGTTCCTTGCTCTGAGGCTGCCAGGCAGGGAATGTGAGCCACATTACTGTCTGGATTTCCCCTAACTGATTGGCAGAAGCAGGAGGTTTGCAAGGACTGAGTAGCTGGCTCAGTCACTGCCTTTCCTCCTCACACTCCCTGCCCCAGGCTGGCACCTCGTGGAAACCCAGAACCTCACAGAGCTGGTTCAAGTTCCCACAAGCAGCGACTGGAGCCAACTGTAAGAGCTTTGGAACCCAGGCGCAGTGGGGAGCTGCAGGGCGCCCGCACCCCTTTCTGGAAAGCTCATTGCCACCAGCCGTCCCCCCACCATCTCTCCGGCCACCTGGCGAGCAGCCCCTGCCCCGCCTAGCTCGGCCCTGCCCAGCCACAGCCCAGCCAGGCTCCCAGCGCCCTTGGGCGCACGAGCCTGTTCGTCCAGACACCGGTTGCGCACACCCAGGAGTACAGTTACTTTCTGCCTTGTGCTCCAGCCCCAGCGACCTCACCCAAAACGGCGCGCCGGCAGCCTGCCCAACCAACTTTTCCTCGGCTCTTTCTCTTTTCCTTTCAACAAAACCGTGCTTCCCACCAGCACACTCTCCAAGGGCTTAGCGCAAAACCTAACCCCGCTGTCCTGAACCAAATCCACGCGGCTCGCCTCCGGTCCCCGGTCCCCGGTCCCCGGGGCCAATTCAGCCAGGTGGCTGCTGGGTCCCTCCGGGGCGCCCCGGCCACTCCCTCCCGCTGTCCCCCGCGGCACTCACCGATCTGCGCCAGGCTCAGCTGCAGGAGGCACAGTCCCCAGGCTAAGCGCCCCCAAAACTTGTCCATGGTGCGAGCAAACCGAGAGAGCGAGCGCGGGGCGCCGGAGGGTCCGGTGCGCTGGGCGGGGGCCGGCGGAACACGGGGCGAGCGGGCCGGACCGAACCTATCAGGGGCTGGGGTCCGGCTGGGCAATGAGGGCGCCTGGGAAGTTGGGTGCTGTTTTTATTCAAGGGCTGAAAGAGTGACCTAAGAGGGAGGAGGGAGCGAGCGCAGGACACACCCAAGCGAGGGGGCTGTGACTAAGCAGCCGGCAGAGGTTTAAAGACGTAGCAGCTCTCCCCCGCGCTGGCCCTTCCGCCCCCGCCCGGAGCTCGGCCGAGACCGTAAATCCGGGCGGCCTGGGCGGGCGCCGGGAGGGCCGGGGTGCCCGTGCGCCCCGGGACGCACCGGTGTCTGCTCCCGGCCCGCTGGGAGGGAGGCCTCAGGACCCACAAGGGGGATGAGTGGGTCCCGAAACCTAGCCGCCTCAGGTTCAGCCTCCGACCCCTCCTCTCTGCTGAGTTTCTCTGTGAATCGGGCTGGGGAGTGATGTCTCTGGGTTTCAGAGGCGGTTGGATATTCTGGGAGAGGAGATGGCCTCCTGGCGAGGAGGTCCTGCATGGATAGGGGTGCTCCCGTGCTCACGGTGGGCAGGAGGCGTCAGGAGTTTGTGGTTCCTCCCAAGGGGGAGAGGACAAGCTCCTTCTTCGCCTGAAAGAGAAGAGAAGTTCTCCTGGTTCTGGTGAAGTTTTGCTTTTTATCAGGGCTGCTCAGAGAAAGCTAAGGATGACCAGCCTTGGGGCTGCTAGTTCCCTCCTCCAACCCATGTGTCATCTTCCAGTCCCAGGCTGGCACGTGGGTCCATCCACCCGTTCATCCAGTCACCCATACTCATTCATCTTCCCAAACATCCTTCCACCTTCCTATTCACCTGTCTACCCATCCTCCCTTCCACCCACTTATCCAGCCACACATCCTTTCTTCCTCCCTTCCACCCATCCATCCAACCAGCCATCCAGTCACCCTCCCACACGACTGCTCCTCCACCTTCCCATACGTCCTTTCCCACATGTCTTCACAGACCTACATCCAGCCATCTATGTACTGTCCTCTTCTCCAGCCAGCCAGCCACATCGGTTCATCAGCGGATCTATCCACCGTCTGTCCACCCATCATCCACATATCCATTCACCATTTTCCCCATCCTCACATCCACCACACATCCACCCATCCTCTCTTGCTCCTGTTTAGACTCCTATCTATGCAAACATTAATCCATTTTCCCTCCTTCGTCCTAACCAATACATCTCAGAAAGGGAAGGAAGATTGTCCTATTCTTCAGGAGAGGCATTTTGAGTTAGAAAAATCATTCTTTGCATTATAATTTCGTATCTACCTATAACATACAGTGATTTCATATTTGAAAATCAAAAAGCAGTATTTCTTGTTGATGTGGACCACCGAAAGTGTAGCTGAATGGCCTTCTTGCCTGGAGGGGTACACCGAAAAAGGTAATGTTGTCAGTGACTGTGGCAAGATCCTGAAGGAGCCATTAGAGAATTTCTGAGCCAGAACAATTCCCTTTTGATTTTGTTATTTATGGGAAGAAGTTGAAAAACTGAGAGAAAGTGCATGTAGCCATCCCTTATTCATCAAACATGTAGTGAGTGCTCAGGGGTATCAAGATAAGTAATATCTGCCCTATCTTCAGGGGCCCCACAGTTTGGTAGAGAATCAGACTCACAAGCCGGCTGTTAGCACACAATAGGAGATGCACTGCAAAATACCCATGAGCAGCGTACTAGCCATCCCAGAGAAGAGAGTCCCCCCCTTTCCTGGGAGAACACCAGGGAGCTTCACAGTGGAGGTGATATTCGAGCCAGGTCTTAAAGGAGGAGGAGGAATTCTTCAGAAAAACTGCAAGGACAAGGCCTCCACCATCCACCGGCAGTACTCTGCAGCGACTAACAGCAAGGATTCAGGAGCCAGAACGCCTGGCCTCGTACCTTGCCTTGCTGACCTCAAACAAGTAAATTAGCCTCTCTGTGCCTCAGTTTTCTGACGTCTAACATGGGGTTAAATAACAGTGTCTACTTCATAGACTTGGGGAGGATTAAATGACTCAAACGTCCTGCACTTATTAAGCCCTAGCTATATGTATGTATATGCATATAGTAAGCACCATAGATGTGTTTGTTATTACGACTAAAAGCAAAATTGTGAGTGAGCGCAGAAAAGTAAAAGCATATGACTTGTCCAGGCAATGGAGAGCCGTTTACAGTGGCTTGAATATTCAAATAGATGAAGATGTTGAGAGGGGGACAGCAAACAGGTGGCCCCGGCTCAGGTCATTGACTGTACCAGGGAGTTTGAACTTGACCCTTAGGAAATAGGGAGCCAATATAAGTTTAATTATTGTTGTTGTTGCTGCTGCTGTTGTTATTGTTACTACTTTTATTATTGTGCTAAGATACACCGAAAGTAAGAGTTAGCCTTTCAACCATTTGGTAGCTCTCAGGACATTCACAGAATTGCGCAGCCATCACCCGGGCTTGGCCCGCTCTGGCTGCCATAGCTGAATACCACAGACGGGGGGTTTAAACAACACATAGTTATTTCTCACGGTTCGGGAGGCTGGGAAGTCCCAGATCAGGGGGCCAGCAAGGCTGGATTCTGCTGACAACACGCTTCCTGGTTTGCAGATGGCTGTCTTCTATCCTCACATGATGGGGAGAGCCAGAGACCGAGAGGGAGGGAGACAGAGAGGGGGGTGGAGACAGTGAGAGAGGGAGGGAGAGACAGAGACTGAGACTGAGCCCGGGCAGGGAAGGGGGCAAGCTTGATCCCGGGTCCTTCTCATAAAGGCGCTAATCCCATTCATAAGGGCTCCATCCCCCAGACCTAATTATCTCTCGAAGTCCCTACCCCCAAGTACCATCACACTGGGGGTTAAGAATCCAAAATGTAAATTTGGGGGAAACAGACGTTCAGCCAATAATAACCACTGTCCAGTTCTGCGTAAGGTTTTGAGTCGGGGAGAGCCTGCCTGACTACAGGCTGCTCTTCTTGCGTTCCCAGGGAGAGTGTTTGGGGCTGACAAATTACTGGCCCTACTCGCCAACCACTATGCCACCCGCCCCATGATTCCCGGGGTGACCCCGAGCCCCACCTGAAAAGCGGGTAAGTAGTGGCAGAGGTGTCTGTTACCAAGAGGACACCTTCCTGAGACACCTGGGTGCACACTGGCCCCCAGGAAGATCTTCAGACTCTACCCACCTGAGAAAGCAGCCCTGGACAGTTGCAAGGCGAGGGCACTGGCTCAGGAGTGACCTTGGACTTGTCTGGTTAGCCCCCCGGCCTTCAGCTCTCTTTCTTCGGAGGAGGCGAGTGAAATGGGATGGGTGTTCACTGCAACACTGTTTCTCACTGGGTTTCATGGAAGTTGCAGGTTCCTGGGAGATCCCTCAGGAACAGACGCAGGGGTCCAAGCAAAGGCTTCGGCGTGGGCTGTGCCTCCCCGCCACCCCGTCCCCATCCCAATGATGACTTCCAATCTCATCAATTTTATACACTAGACTATTGTGGGAGATTTCATTCTGACAAAGGAGTGGACTTTGGAAAAAATACATAAAGACCACTTGACTCTGTCTTCTCGAACCCTGGTCCCTTTGGCCTCTGTGCAGTTAACAATCAGCACATGAGGTAACAGATGTGAACATGTTTTACAAACTCTAGAGAGCCATGCAAATTCTAGGGGTTGTGATTAGGATTATTCTCCCAGGAGGAAATACTCTGCGGGCCTGCTTCCCGATAGTTTAGTGAGGGACTGAGGTTGTTTGCCCCCATGCTACAAGTGACTCATTTCAAACTGACCTAGCGACCGACTGAGTCAAGGCCAACCTTTGGGAACTCCTGGACCACCTTCTCTGAAAGAACCGGGTCATCCTCTTCCCACCCCAGATGCCACCGCCAACCCCCCCGCCAAGACCCCCCCATCTCACAAAGACATTCCTTGCTCCTCTTAGAGCCTCTATAAAGTTTAAATCCTTAAAGTTACCAAGTTGAGAGGCTCAGTATCTGTTGTGTGTTGCACCAGTTACCTTTTTAAGCCCAAACCAGGGATGTGGGAAACTGGAAAAGAGACCTTGAATTGATCCGAGTTGACATGAGGTCACACTATTGGATAAGAATCCAGGACACAACTGGCAGCCCGTGGATTGAGGAAGCCCGGAGCTGAGCTATGGCTGAGTCCCTGATCAGCTGGGTGACCTTACTTAGGTCACTTGACCTTCTGGGAGTTTTGGTTATCTCATCTACAAAATGAGGTTAATAAGACCTCTCTCACAGTCTGCTGTGAGTAGTAAGTGAAAGAAGGCCTCATCACGGGAGGGCTCAATGACCCCTCAATCTCTAAGCTACCTGAGGACAGGGACTTGTTTGTCTTAGACACTGTGAATACCAGCTCTCAGTTCCTGACAATCCCCTGTCTCTGGCAGATACACCTTCTCAATAAAAAAGCATTAACTAATGCATGAATGACCTGTTCCTTTTCCTCCCAAAACACTTCAGAAGGTGACTTCAGGGATCACATGAGCCAAAGGATAGAAGCATTTGGACAAGCTGACACTTTCTAGATACATGCAAAGCAGCAGGATCTGATCTGTGTGACCATTTTCAGAAGACCCAGTGGAACCAGAGCATGGTTCACTCTGGCAGACGAGGATTCATTTATTTATTTTTCCTAAATGTGGGGGCTTGCTGGCTTCTGGCTAGTAATAAATCTTGTTCTTCTTAAGCAAAGAAAAGTCAAATCTAAACCAAAGGTGAGCAGGAGTGTGTGGAGCAAGGCTGGGAGGTGGGACCGAATCATGGGACTTGAGGATTATAAACACAGCAGGCCACCAGACGCTTTTAAAGGGACAACATTCAGTTCTTGCATGGGGTTGCTTACCGTAGAAGGAGCGATCTGGCAAGGTACAATAAAGTGCCATTCCAGTTCAACTTTAACTCAAAAAAAAAAAAATCCATTCTTAGTTCACTCTCAACAAGTGAGTTCTACACATGCAAATGAACAGTGGTTAAAAAAACTCCTGTGAAATAATTATTAGTGAAGTCTAAATAAACTGGCAATTTGGGAAGCAATCTTCATGACACATAAATGACATTGAGTGACTAATTAGTCTCGAGCTAACCAAGTGTGATTACAGAGCTGAGGCTTTTTCATTACTAAGGCTTTCAAATTATGGCAAATAAGGGGGCCTGTGTGGCTGGCTCACCCTAGAAATGCCAAGGGGGCCAAGGTGCCTCTGGATTCTAGATGCGTCCATGTCAGGCGCAAGATGTCTTCTACAGAGCTTTGGAAGGTAAGATAGTATGCCAATAGGTCAAGTCCCACAATTTGGTGGTAGTTAATTTAGAAATGTAAATTTCTGAAGATGAAATTTGAATCAGTGGTATGTGACTTTATGTAGAAACCTCGTCCATTTTTGACACTTGACTGCATTCTTGCCTGCCACTTCTGTGATCTACCCTGATTTCTTCATAATATACCCCTTTTATTTCCTTGTGTTAGCTTAAGCTGGTTGCCACCAAAGAGCCTTGATGAATGTAGGAGGGCATCACTCAGGTTTACAAGAGAGTAAGGAGAAGCTCAGATGGCTGGGGGTTGTGCCTACCATTGGGTCTTGAACTCAGGACTTCTGACTCTAAATCTCCGATCTTCTGATTCTAAGTTCCATGCTCTTTTTACTACCTGACCTCACCTACAAACCCTCCCCCTTATCATCCAATTATACCCAAAGAATGCAGCTATTTCTCCTTCACTGTTACAGAAACTAGGCATCCCTCATGATTTGCCCACAGTTGCATGGCAATTCAAATGAGCGGTGGGTCTTCCCAGGCCTTCTCCAGAAAACCCCTTTCTGCCTGAACATGCCTCATAGACTATTTCAAAAGCAAAACCGTCCAGCCAGCAAATGGTAACAGCTGCTTCTCTTCAAAACACCCAAAGGGTAAAACTTCTGGGCTCCGATGTACGGGCATAATGCTCTAGCCAAGTCTGGATGGCGCTCAGTGTTAACTCCTGCAGAAAAGGTTATAGGTACTGAACTTGGATGTGAGGCCAGGCCAAACCCCGTTTTATTGTTGGATCCTGTTGCTCAGCCACAGTAGACTGCGGCTTTAGAAGGCATGGCGTGGGTGAGAAAGAAACTTGAACTTAATTGGGAGAGGATGTGGTGAGGGAAGGGAAAGGAGAAAGAAGAGACGTCTTGAGTGTGTGAGCGGTGGAGGAAGGACAAAAGACATAGACATGAACTCACCATGATATGAAGGGAAATAAGTCTTCTAATCATCCACCAGGAATTTAATGGACCTCTACTCGGGACTAAGCCCCGAGAAAAAACCAGAGAGGAACGGGACCCGCCCTCTCTCCTCAAAATGATTAAGGTCTAGGTCGGGGCTGGCCAGTTACTTCTTTGCCCCACGTACTACTCTAGGTGGTAGGAATCCAACAGCAAAACAAAACAAAACAAAAATAAAAACAAACAAACAAAAACAAACCAAAAAAATCCCACAGTGTTTTATTGTCACTGAAGTCGGGGGAGGGTGCAAGGCGCATTTAATAAGGTGGACAAGAAAGTCTGAGGAGGTAACATTTGAGCCATATAAAAACATTAGAGAAACACTTTCAAAAAAGAAGACATAGCAAATGTAAAGTTTTGAGATGAGAATATTCTTGGAATGTTTGAAGAAGAGAAAAGACCAGTGGGGCTGGAGCTAAGTGAGCGAGTGAGCGAGCAAGTTAAGTGGTTGGAAAGGGGATTGTAAAGGAGGGTAAGCTTTCACTCTTGTGTGGCCTTGCAGGCCACAGTAAGAATTCGGATTCTGTGCTGATTTCAGTGGTATGATTCTGGTGGGTTTTCCTTCACTATCCAGGGCTGATTAACTAGTAGTGACTGCTCAGGTCACTCTGATGAGGAAGATTCCGAAGTTTTACAGCTCAGTAAGGAAGTAAGAGTTCAATGATGGTTAAGAATATATGTCACATCTGCAAGATGAGGCAAGGGTAAGGCTCGTGATCAATATCTGCCATCTCTGATCGGGATGGAATATTAAGTTGTATTAGTCAGGTTAGTCCCAGGTTATGCTGCAGTAACAACATCACTAAAATCTCAGTGACTCAAAGCAATCCTCCAAGTGACTTCTTGTCATGCTAAGTCTCCTGTGGGTCCAGGCCGTTCTTCAAGGCAGCTGTCTTCCAAGCAGTAACTCAGTGATTCTGAGCGGTTTGATTTTACGGCATCTCCATGTTAACAGAATTGCTGCATCAGGGAAAGAGAACAGTAGAGGATCTTATGCCAGCAATTAAACGCTCTGGCACAGAAATAGTACGTGCCATTTCTGCTCACACGCCATTGGCTAAAACCAGTGACATGACCCCATCTAATTGCAAGGGAGCTGAGGGAGGGTAATTCTCCCATGAGCCTAAATGTGCAGAAGAACTGAGTATAAGCAAGCAGTAAAAACCTAGCATGTAAGTCAACTTTAAAGAGTGTCCAGTAACCCTCCCATGCAGTTTGTAATGAACTGGCTGAGGAGCAGTCAGTAAAAAAAGAGTTCAAAAAGTAGTGAGATTGACCAGGTTTGGTTCAGAAAGGTTCTATAGAGAAGGGGTACCTGAGTGAGATCTTGCTAGATAGTCTTATTAGAAGGTCACCCTCCAGCTCCCTCTTCCCCACTCCAAACCTGTTAAATCCTTCCCTCTTCTTAGTCCAACCCCACCCAGTAGTCTACAATAGGGTCTTTGCACTTATCTGGCTCTTTAAACTTATTACTTTGGGTGCTAAACAGTGTTATTCATTTGTTATGTAACCTTGGACATTTCACTCCTCCTAGAGCTTAAGTTACTCATTTAATGCTTTCTATAATTATTTTGAAATTATTGTGAAAATTAAAGTATACAATGTAATGATGTATCTGTTTATCTTAACATAGGGTTTGGAATAGAGCAGGTCCAAAAAATTGTAGTTACTATTATTTTTTAAAAAGAAAGTCTATATTTTTTTTATTAACAAAAAGTACAAAAATAAAGTAGTTCCAGGGTTGGTTCAGTAGCTCAATGATAGTATTGTAGACACAAAATCTGTTCATTTTTCTGTACCACTCTTAACATGCGAGCTCCCTTTCTCAATGATTTTTGCCTCATGTCACAAAATAGTTGCTGCAGATCCGGGCATTAAATCCTCACTTGACAATGTCCAAAGCTGAAGAAAGGAGGTAGTCAAGAAGAAAAGGATCTTTCATCATAGGTTCTCTCTTTTAATCAAAGAGAAAAATTATCCTCAAAAACTCACTGTCCCCCAGCCAACTTCTTCATGTCTCAAGTTCTAGGTATTCAAACCCAGATGTAGTTACTATTATTTTTACTCCCCCTTCCTTTAAATTCTACCCTTTCTTGGTTTTATAGATACTGCCCTCGCCCATTTTTCATTCTACCTTTCAGATAGATTTCTCTTTCTGTATCTTGTGGTCTAATTTTAGCTACTGACAAATCATCTCAGAAATATATAATGGCTCAAATACACAGAAACTGATTTTTGAATCTTCGAATACTCATAAGATAAGGGTTTCTGGATATATAGGATGGTGGGGTGATTCAGGCTGATGGAAGCTCTGTAATTCTTGACACATGACTTCCAAAGCTGCTAGGGTCATTCCTCATTCAGTCAGTGGAAGAAAAAAGGGAATGTAGGAGCACTGTTTGTGGGGGTTTTATGAGCCAGGCCTGGTATGGGACCATCACTTTCATTCAGGACTCATTGAACTGGGTTCTAGCCACACCTAACTGCAAGGGAAGCTGGGAAATGGAGTCCCGCTGTAGATGCAGGGCAAAGGGGAGAAAGTGGAGTTGAATTCCTCCCTGGCTCTTCCTCTGAGTTCTTTCCTGCATTCCTTCTCCTGATGTAGACTTCCTCAAGTAGACACCCAGGTTTGTGTCTGCTTCTTCGCTTTTTCCTGAGGCTTACTTCACCTACGATGCCACAGCCATGAGAAAGGAGACACCAGGCTGACCTCACTCACTGAACATGCCACCACCTTCCAAGAGTCCTGCTCACTTTTCTTCCTGTCTTCCACTTGAATATTGGGTAAGGCCAACTGCAGACATTAGGAGAAGCTTTGGGGCAAAAAGAAAGAAAAAGGGCTGCCAACATGGACTATCTTGATTCCAAACCCAGCCATCTGGGTGGGACCTTGAGCACAGTTTATAGGCAGGAAATGGTCCATGTAGTCCTAGACTATAAACCCTGTGGCTTTCTCTGCCAACTCGCTGGGACCTTGTAAGACTGGTTTTAATACTATTTATAAACTGCTCTGAGACCATTTCCCAAAATACTAATTTCAAGAGATTTTAATATAAGGGTGCTCCTCAATAAAAGGCTTTTCATAAGCAAATATGTTTGGGAAACACTAGGTTAAAACAGGTGAATAGGTTCCCTTACTCTAAGTGCTTTTCCTCGTTTATTCACACATCACCCATTTCTTGAGGGTTTGCTAGCAGTGGGCACCATGCTAGGCACTGTGGATCTGTGGTCAACACACCCTCATAACCCTATTCTCTAGCAACATAAATTCTAGCACTAATACACACTGTAAGTTTCCGAGAGGGGACCATGGTATGCAGTTTTACCCAAAATTATTTGACCATGGACAACTCTTTTTTTTTTCTTTTTAGAAAAGTGGTATAATAAATTCCCACACACTCATCACCCAGTTTCAGCAATTACCAACTCATGGCCCATTTTATCTATCTGCACCTCCCACTTCCTTCCTCACCACCTGATTATTTTGAAACAAATCCCAGACATCGTATCTTATTTATAAGTAAATATTTTAGTATGTATCTCTAAAAGATAAGGGCTCCTTTGAAATAACATAACTACAATACTGTTATTACGTTATTGGTGATTTCAGATTTTCTCCACTAGAGGTTTGTATATGTAATATTTGAAAAATAAATTAAGATGCAATCCACATAACCGGCGTATTGAGGTGCGTGGGTGTGTGGGCGTGTGTGCACATGGGCGTGCGCAGTCACACACACACACACACACACACACACACGCACACCCTGAGTAGCTGTGACATCATCTCTGGGGATACACCCTAGTCCTGAGGGCAGTCTCCACCACACACTGGGTGGACCCGTTCTGCCTGCAGTAGAACTAGGAAGGAAGTGCCGCCCATCCTCACGGACACCAGTCCTATGGGAAATGCGGGCTGAAGGGGATGTGGTCCCTTCTTACAAGTGCTGTAAGAGGGCCTGTCAGGTGGCCTCTGAAAAGTGACATGGGGAAGGCTGACAAAATCTGGGCAGCAGCAGGCAGGGCCACCATATGACATTGTTCAGAGAAGTTTCTATCAGCCCCTCTTCTGCCAGCCAGCTGATGCTCCAGTGTCTACCGTCTGAACTTCTACAGCCTTCTCGATCACTTTAGCCTCCGGGTCAGTACATTTTGAAGACCATGCCTCGCCAGTGGGTTTGGCCCAGTTATGGTCGGTGGGGCAAAGGCACGGGAACTCTGAGCACTCAGGAAAAGCCAGAGGGAAACCCCAGAAAGAGAGGATGGGCTGAAGACGTATTTGGCTTTGGTCCTCATCATACCTAATCTGGACTTCTCAGAAGCAACCACTGTCCCCTTTCCCCGGATGGGGTGACACCAAGGACGGTTGGCACTGTTCAAGCCGTGGCTTGCCCTTGTTCAAGGATGGAAACGTTTATTTATTCTGGCCAGGGCTAGTGGGGGGAGCAGGGGGACCCCAGGACAAGGGGCATGTATCTCCACAGATAAATCCACCAGCAATGGTACTTGGCTGCCTCATCTCGTGGGGAAACGGGACCATGTCCAGCGGCCGGTGCATGCTCCCCTTAAAGCTGCATTCGTAATCACCAGCGCTGGGCATGGGGAGATGGTGTGCGCAGGATGCAGAGGGGGCTGATGGGAATCCTATCAGCTCCTCAGATGCTATTTTGTCTTTCTCAGCCCCCATTCTCTCTACCTCCTTTTAACTTCCCTTTCCTCCTGCCTGACCTCTCCCCCGCCTCCCTTCATTCCTGTGTCTTGACCGGCTTCCCCTCCCATGTACATTCTCGTCCTTAAAACTTCACTCTCTCTCCCCTCACCGTGATCTGCCCACCTTCAGCCAGGGTTTGTCCCTTTCTCTTCCCCACCCACGGAGTGTCAGTCCCTGGTGGCCCGACTTAGACTTCTCATGTGTTTCCAGTCTCATCACACGCAATCTGGAAACTCACCCTCAGAGCAGAAGGATGGCTCTGGAGGGCAGCCCCCCGCCCCGCTCTGCTTCACTCCTCTCTCTTCCTCTAAGAAGCAGTGACGGGCTTCTCTGGTCCCTTGTTAGAGAGAAAGGCAGAATGACAGGAAGTTATTGCATAGGATGGGCATGGAGGGCACAGGGAACGCTTTGCTGTCTCAATGGTTACAGAGCCCCCTCTCCATGGGAGAGACTTAGAGAACAAGAGAAGTCCCAGTTATCAGGAGAAGGGCTTCTTCAGGACATCTCACTGAACTCTGTGTTGTAGGAATGACAGTTGTCATGGAAAGTTAGAAAATCTGAGAATCAGAGAGGTTAAGTGACTTGCCTGTGGTCACACTGGAACCTGGCCTCATGTCAAAGCCCTTGTTCATTCTACTGCACCAAGGGCCGCCATGGACTGTGGAACCCTGCGGATGGACGGCTTTTTCCTCTCCGAACCATCTGAGAAAGTCTCTTACCATCATCCAGCACCTCAGCATTTGTTTTTCTCTTTCCTGCCCTTTACTAATTTGTATCTCACTTCCTCTAGAAAAGTTTACGGTGTCTATGTCTCCACCTCCTCCCCTGTCCTGTCCTGCCCGCTTCTCTGCCCACGGCTCGGTGACGTCACCAGAGAAACTCTCCACAGTGTGGAGCTTCAGGATTCAAGCTCTCTGGAGTTGGGGCCAAAGTTTCCTGTCCTTGTGGGATGCTTATAGCAACCTGCACATGTGACTTAAGTGTCTGCTTCAAGGTAAAGGAGACCTGGGGGCAGGAGAGGAGAATCCAGTGCAACTGACCTTCTCAAGGGCAGGCTAATAACTGCAGGTCGGATGGAGGCTGAGCCACATTAAGTTCCCCCAAATATGCCGAGTGACCCCTCTCCCCACCAGTGTGATTCTACTGCGGTGCCCCATGCAGATCTGTTCTGCTTTTATTGACAAGGTAGTACCTCTGCAATGTTGAAAATACTTTTGGGAGGAAGAAAACTATCACCTAGATTTCACTTGTTATTAAAACTTATTTTGCTCTTGCGTATTTTCCTTTTGGTTTTGGATCACATATGGGCAGATTGAGGTTTTTTCTAACTGTTGCCATTGTGGTGTACACACCATTCTCCCTCCTGCTTTTGTCCCCCTGGCATTTATTCTGTAGTGCTCATTTCTCAGCATACATTTCAGAATTACTATTTTATTATTTTTTTAAGATTTATTTATTTGATTGGTGGTAGAGGGAGAGGGAGAGAGAGAGTCTCAAGCAAACTCCACACTGAGCATGGAGCCCGACGTGGGGCTGGATCTCACAACCCTGAGATCACGACCTGAGCCCAAACAAAGAGTTGGACACTTAGCCCACTGTGCCACCCAGGCGCCTCCAGAATTACCACTTTAAAATTATGTCCAGCATTTCATTGTTTGGATACAGTTTAATGTATTAAAATATTTCCCTGCTGATGTACACTTAAGTTGCTTTCTTTGGTCACAATTATATAGAACATTCTAATGGAAACTTTTATGCATGTAACTTTTTGCTTCCATTGAATTCTTCCTTTAAAAAGTTATCAGGAATGAAAATGGTTGGAACAGTTCGATTGCAATATGGAGTTAGTATTAAAAGTGGAGTCCCCATAGGGTTAAAAACCTAGGTTTGGCCCTTGCTAGCTGAGTAACGTTGGACAAACTATCTTTCTAAGTCTCAGTTTTCTCAGATGTAAAACAAGGCAAACATAATCTTTAATCTAAATGGTTGTAGTGAGGACAGAATTAAATAAAATACCATATATTCCATATATTTTAGCTATTACGAGGGTGCATCCCACGGCTACTATGACTCTTCTTGCACCCACACTATTTTTCTGTTCCTTTAGACTAAGCTGACTCAACACCATGTGGCTCTCCTTCTCCCTCTGCCCCCTCCCCCATAAATAAATAAAATCCTTTTAAAAAATTAACTACTTACTAATTTTGTGGTTTGGGTCAAGGTACAGGGGTCTAATGAAGTGTGCCTTTGCCTTCCTTCCTGAGTTCAGAACCGAACCGGAAGTATACTCAGGAGTCAGGTAGACGTAAGCGAAGATACTGGCTTTATTCACAGGAGCAAGCAGCAGAAGGAAAGAATATAGCTTCAATATGTAGCCACAGGGGACTTTCGAACACTGCCCCTGGGATGAACTTGCAGCACCCCCCCAAAACACCCTCAGGCTTCCCCCACTTGCCGGGGAGTCCTTGGGAGGCTGGAGGGGACCCTGCTGCAAGCGGGCACATCGGGAAGGGAGGAGAGGGAGGAGATGCGGGAGGAGCTGTGTGGAGAACATTCGGTCTTTCTCCAAACTCACTGTCAGAAAGGAGGACCCAAAGGGTGGTCAGAGAGGCCAGGAGTGTTTTCAGCTGCAGTTCCTCGGCATGGGAATATCAGGCAAGGGGAAAATGGGTTTCTTTTTGGACCTGATATTTGATCCCATACTGACCTGCTGGGCGCGATGACAACAGGTTTAGTCTCAGCATTTGGACCCGTACTGTTGTCTCATAGCTGTGGTTGGACCCACTCTCTCGCTCCTGCTCTCTTGGCCTTCCCCAGGACTCCCCGGAACAGTCTCCGTACCCGGCACAGTGTTGCCCACAGCTGGCACCCCCAAGATGGGGATGCAGCTCTGACATTGGTGACCCCTACATCATGTTCTCACACTGCTTTCCTGTCAATTTATAATTCCATCCATCATGCAAAAGGATTACGTCAGCAATCACAACAACGACAAAAATCCCCAAACAAAACCCAAAAATCCCTGTTCAAATCCCTGCTCAAGCAATGGAGATTTATTATTTCACATGACAAGAGGGTGGTATTATCACTATTACTCAGTGATATTGAACTCAGGGTCTTTCTCTTTTTCTGCTCTGTCAAGTGCCCGTTGACTTCATCCTAACACTGGTCCTGCTTGGGTTGGCCATTACTAAACCACTCTCTAAGCAAGAGGATGGAGCCCCCATTATTGTCTCTGACCTGTTCATAGTTAGGTGGGGTGGACACTAAGAAAACTGGGGCTCTGACCCAAGGGAAAGGGGAGAACGGATGTTGGGTGGGCAGCCAGCCATGTCTCTCACGCATCACTAGGTATTTGTTTCAGTGGTTGTGATTTTAAAGATACAGTTTCCTTCTATTTCTGTGTTCTCAGCTCTGAACCTCCATCTCCTCTGCCTTCTGCACTGTGCAAGGCTGCTATGTTGGTTGAGATAGCGTGTATGACTACAGAGGACTGTGTAATCCTGGTATCCCATGAGCGTGACCATCAGAACGTGAGCCTTTCCTCCCATCCCTGAGGTGTAACTCCTTCCAGACTTGAACAGTTGTTCGCAAAGCTGGGGGAGTCCTTGTAAGACTGGAGAGTAGAAACATCTCACCACTGCTTTAAAATTCCTCTTTGACCTCTAAATATAATGAAACAATGTGAATATAAACCTAAGGGTATTAAACCAACAAACGGGAGAAGATGCTCAGTGCCACTCACTCATCCTTAGGGAAATGCAAATTAAAGCTACAGGGCAATGTCACCTCACACCCGTTAGGATGGCTACCATCACAAATATTGGTAAGGCTGTGAAGACACTGCAACCTTTGTGACACCATTGGTGGGAAGGTAAAATGGTGCAGCCATTATGTAAAACAGTATGGTGGTTCCTCAAAAAATTCCAAATAGAATTACCATCTGTTCTAGCCATTCCACCTGTAGGTATAAAGGCAATGAATTGAAAGCAGAATCTTGAAGAGATATTTGCACACCCATGTTCATAGCAGCATGGTAAAAATCGCTAAAAGGTGGAAGCAACACAAATGTTCAATGACAAATAAATGAATACAGGCCAAATGTGATATATATATATGCATAATATATATATATATATATATATATATATATATATATACACATACACACACATATACAGTGGAACATTATTCAGTCTTAGAAGAAAGGAGCCGACACAGGCTACAACATGGATGAACCTGGAGGACATCATGCTAAGTGAAATAAGCCAGTCACAGGAAGACAAATACTGTATGGTTCCACTTATGTGAGGTCTCTAGAGTAGTCACATTCATAGAAACAGAAAGTAAAGTAGTGGTTTCCAGGGAGGGGAAAACGAGGAGTTGTTCAGTGGGTGAAGAGTTTAAGCTTTGCAAGATGGAAAATTCTGGAGATTGGTTGCACCACAATGTGTATGTGCTTAATGCCCTTGACCTGAACACTTAGAAATGGTTGAGATGGCAATATTTATGTTACACGTTTTTTACCACAATAAAAATTTTTTTACATTGCAGTTTGATAATACGCAGTGCTGGATAGTACATAGAGAAATAGGCACTTGTCCCCACCCTATAAACAGTCGATGGGACTTTCAACAAGTTGACTTTTTGTGGATGGTGGTTTGGCATCATCCACCACAATGAAAGGCAGAGGAGGGAGGGGAGGGGGGATTGTCAGGGAGGAGGTCCATGAGGCCTGAATGAAGGATCAGAATATAATAGGACCCTAAAAGTAGGAGCAGAGTCAGCTTCCAGAGACTGCCCAGGCTCTGCCCAGCGAGGACTGTCTGCAGCCAACATTAGGAAATTGGGCAAAACTGCCCCTTGCCAGTCGAGGGCACACTGAACCTTGCCAGTGGTGAGGGCCTCTATTCGCTGTCTTTCTCCTGGCCATCAGGTAGAGGTCTCTTTCCTGTCACTTACTGGTCATCTGGGTAGAACTGCCATCTACCTAGGCCGAGATTTTGCTGAGCCCTCTCTTTACCACCCATATTAGGCAGGGTTGGCTAACTAGCAAAAAAACCCTCAACATTTTAGTGGCTTAACACAGTCAAGCTTTATTTCGTTTTCATACAAAGTTCAATGCAGATTTTTTTGGTCGAGCCGATCTCCTCCAAGCTAGGGATGCAGGTTTCTTCCACCTGGTGGCTTTGCCGTGCCCTAAACCCTCCTCAGAGTCTTCTCCTGGAGCAGAGCTCTGCATTCAGCCAGACAGCAAGCCAGGAGAGAGCAGGGAGAATTGCATGGGCTGTTTTAGGAGCCAGGCTTGGCAGTGGCATCCATCACCACCACCCACATCCTACTAGCAAGACGTGGTCATGTGGCAGCACTTGGATGCAAGTCATCCAAGAAAGGTACTTTTCTTGTGTGACCATAAAGAAAACGAGATCGTTGGTGAATATATCCCAGTGTGTCTGTCACAGTACCTTATGAGGACAAACTCCTTTATAACAACCTAGAACCCTTAAGCCCACTGAATCAGAGGTGGTGCCTGGGATACCTAAAGGGAGAATGGTGATAAGTGAGATATCCCTTTGCTGCCCCCAGCAGCCCCCATACTTGGTTGGGCTTATAGAGAACCATCTCAAGAAACTTCCACGCCGTCCCCAACTGCCACTTTTAATCACACACAAAAAAGTGAAGATGTCATTTCTACTCGGACAAAACCTATTTTGCTCCTCTTCCACCTACAGGAATTTAATTACTGAGACCACATTTCCCATCAGGTGCAGAGAACCAGTCAAGCAATATTGCAGTGGCCAGAGGAACTGAAAAACAGGTCCCTTGCTCCTGCTTGGCCCTTTCCATGGAGGAATTCCCACCAGCCCCGCCTGTCTAAATTCTACCCATCCAGTGGGGGCACACACATCTCAAGACCCAAGGATCCTTTCCTTACTATTCAGCCCATAGAGATCTTATCCCTTTCTGCCTTACAAAACAATGATTATTTTTGTTATCATCATTGGAGAGTGGGTTATCATTTGTACTGAATTCCACATCATCATGCAACAAGTATCTGCTAAACATACCAGGTTCCAGACTAAGGGATTCAAAGATAATAAAAGGGAAACAGCCTCCATGGAATATATGCCATCCAGTGAAGGAGACAAATGAGCAGACTGTAAAATGGAATGTTCTAGTACTCACAGGCAGAAACAGTAGATGGCTGCAAGATGGCTGCCAACTATATCCAGGGTTAGGGTGATTCATGTTCAAAGGGAGAAAGAAAAGAATAGTTTTTCTTTCCCAGAAGACCTGAGCAAACCTCTCCTCAGATCCCACTGATGAAAATGGCTTAGGACTTCCTGTTCCTGAACCAGGCAATGACAGGGGAGCTACCATGAACAGGATAAAATAACTGCTTAGGCAAAATGCAAGGTAGAACGTCAGTCCCAACGACTCCTCCTCCCAAGTAGGCTTGGGCCAGACTGTGAAAGTCTTGAATCTCAGCCTCAAAAATCTGTGTGTAAAATAACAGGCCTGGGAGCTATTGATTGTTTTTCAGTAGGAGAGGAGACAGAACCAAGCTCAAGGTGAAATTTTGGATGTTTCTACCGGAAATAACAAAGCAGAGGGGGGCCAATGTGGAAGAGTATGTGTCTACTGCCATCTTGTCTTTTCTTTCTCTCCGCATCAGCAACAGCTCCCAGGAAAGGAGCTGCTACACTCATTCACATCAGGTATAGATGACTGAGAAGGTACAAAATCATTGGGAATGGAAAAGAGAATTTTAACGGAAGAAACATTCCAGACAGGACGGGATGATTGTGGATAGGGGAGGAAAAATTAAAAATGATTCTGAGGTTGTGAATTGATGACTTAAACGTGTAGTTCCATGAATAGAAATGTGATCATCTAGGAGAGGCGGTGAGGTGATTTTGAGTCCACAAATCAGATGCAGGACTAAGAGCAATGTTAATGGTGATAAAATAATGCTGATCATGAAAAAATGATGCTAATTCATAATAAAATTAGTATTCTCGAGCAATTCATATATGTCAGGCATCTAGTAGATATTTAGTGAGTATTTGTTCCTCTGATATATGTGTGTATTCATTTATTCCTTACAACAATCCCATAGTTATCCCCACTTTGCAGAGGAGGAAACAGGCTTGGAGTGGTAAACAATCCAAGGTCATGTAACGGGGAAGTAGATAAGGTGGAATAAAACCCAGGCCATCTGACTTGGGACCCTATTCTTTCAGTCATGATAACAATAGCTAACATTTCTTTATTTTTTTAAAGATTTTATTTATTTATTTGAGAGAGAGAGAGAGAGAGAACAAGCAGAGGGAGAGGGAGAAGCAGACTCCCCACCCGACACAGGGCTCGATCCCGGGACTCTGGGATCATGACCTGAGGTGAAGGCAGATGCTTAACCAATTGAGCCACCCAGGCGCCCCAGTAGCTAACATTTATTAAGCATCTACTTTGCGATAGTACTTTATATGCATTCTCTTTAGTCCTTAAAAGTCAACAATTAAAAAGGATAGTATTATCCCTGTTGTACAGATGTGCAACTTGAAACACGGAAAGGGTAAGAGACTTGCCCTGAGTCGCACAGCTAGTAAATGGCAAAGGTGGCATTCAAACTGCAATAGGCAGAGTTCAAAAACATGCACTCTTTCTACGATACCATGAGAAAGAAATGCAACCTAGGACCACAGGATCTACATCCCTGGTCTCATCGATGAAATTTTATACTTCCAGCTGGGGGACCAAGCCTTACACATTTGGGGCACACAGCTGGTGGGGACCTGGCACATGACTGCCTGGAGCCAAGAGAATTGTGAGGTCTCTGAGAATGTCTGGACTCAGGAAAAAGCTGCAACTGCAGCGGGAGAATCCCAACCAAATGAGGCACGGAATTCGAGGAGCTGGAAAGGTGGACTGTTAACAGCGCAAGCTCGGGCGCAGATGGTTCGTGAGCCTAATTGCAGTCCTGTAACTCAGTGGGCGGGGGAGCCTTGGGCAAAGTGCTCCACCTCTGAGCTCCAATGTCCTCATCTGTAAAATGGGGCTAATAATAGCTGGACCTCACCCTGGGGAGCTGTCTAACGGGGACTGCAGATGAAGCGAGGGAAACATGGGGCTCGTTGCGGAGCACAGAGCAAATGCGGATTACGAGGCAGGCAGCGATGTTGCTGTGATTGTTGTTGTGACGGTGATTTCTGCAAGCGAAGGTGGAAGGCCAACAGTCGGAGCCTCTGGGGGAGGAATTCTGTTGCTTCTATTTCACGGCGTTCCTGCCCCTTTGAAGCCTCCACACAGCAGCTGCCTTAACTTCCAAGTTTCATGGCAGGATCTCTCCAAACCGGACCACATTTCCCATCAGGTGCAAAGGAGGACAAGGAGCAGGCGGGCGGGTGGCGGCGGGGTGCTGAGATGAGGGGGTGGAGAAGACCTGTCCACCCAAGGAGGCTTCTCCTAGGCCCTTCCCAGATCCCACCAGCTCCCGAGTGTGGCCCCAGGCCTGGCCCAGACTGTGCTTTCTGCCCAGACACTTCGTTTGTGTTTCAAAATGTAGCTGACAGCCGGTGGCCACTGGTTCCGGTTGTACTGCCACGACCAAGGGCCCTGCAGCAGGTGCTTCCCTCTCGGCGCCGATGGGGAGCAGGAGGGTGGAGAGAACCCAGCAGCCCCTGGAGGCCCTGGGACCCATGGCACAGGCACTGGCTACCCCAGAGGGGTTTTCAGATCTTCTGGACCATGACCCTCAGCCTGGTGAGCCTAGAGCTAGGGGAGAAGCAACTTCCTCTCAGCAGCTAGCATTTTTCAGAGGCTTCTAGAATCCTGTGAGTTCTTAAGTACTTAGTCATGGAGCATTAGGGCTGGTAAAGCCCTTAATCTGACCATCCCGTTTTATAGGTAAAGAAGCTGAGGCCCAGAGGGGTGAAGTGACTAGTCTAAGAGGGCTCCAAGAGGTAGGGTGGGGCTGGGGCAGGAACTCTTGCTGCAAAGGGCTGCGAGCCTGGGGCATTTCCATTACTCCAAACCGCAGAGCCCGCCCCAGCATTCTTACCTAAAAAGGGCTGGATCCTGAGATCCGGTTGGGACCTGAGCCCCAATCTACGGGCTACACACCTTTGAAAGAGGACTTGCCAAAAACGGATGTTGGGCAAAAATGATAGCAAAGAAAAATGTATTTTGACAAGGAAACATGCTCACCCTAGAGTGTGAAATGAAGAAAGAGAGTTCCCCAAGCAGAAATGATCCTCAATCCCCTTTGGGTAAGGAGCTCGCACACCCATGTGCGCACACACAGAAAAAAGACCGGAAGGACGAGCAAAACAAACTTACTTCTGGGAGGCAGGCTTATGGGTGGTTTTTCATGTGTCCCTTCTTTTGTCTTACCCATAGTTCCTAAGTTTTCTAGTTTGAGAGTGTTTATTTCTGTAACAACTGTTTTAAAAAGACACAAACTAAACAGACAAACGCCCGGGTCCCCAGTCACCCTCCCTTGGGCAGGCTCGCAGAAGCTCCCAGAACAGACTGCACCCATTGCACAAGGTGTGGTGCTTTCCTTTCTGGTGAATTCTGAACAAGCTCAGACCTGAGGACAGGCAGCCCCAGCTGCAGTTCTGTGGCACTGTGGGAACCGCAGCTCAGGGTCAGGGCACCCCTGAGTCTCCGGGGTGCCCTGGCGAGGAAGGGCCAGACGCCCGACCCCAGCCTCACAGCTGGCTCAGCTGAGCGTGGCTGGCGGGCTGAGGCAGAGGCCAGCCTGCAGTCTGACCTACGGAGAATGGGGAAGGGCATGATGAAGGCCAGAGGGCCCTCTGAGGAACTCTTCCGGTCCCGGGCCACACCCTCCAAGAAACCTCGTGGTCCAGTTTCACCTTGCAGGCATGCACCTCTCACTCTCGGTTTCTGCCACTTGCCAGCTATGATGTCCTCAAGACCAAACCCCTTTTCTGGACCATTCCGTGACACCCATGTGAATCTCCCAAGCTTCTTGTGGAGTACAGCCCTGGGAATGGGGAGCCTCGTCACCAGTGCCACGTTGCTCAGTGAGGGTTTGTTTAGATAGAACCGTGGCTCCACGCCACATACCAAGTCAGGACTATGGTGCCTGCCTGTTGTCCTGGCTGGAACCTGTCTGACTATTGGCTGGTAGATGCTGCTTCCCCAGAGGGCCATCACATGTTGAAGGGGCACCTCTATTAGGACAGTGTCTCCTGTCCCATAAGGGTGGGTCTTACACTGTCTTCGTGTGGTGGCGACAAATGCAGAGAACCCAAGCCACCAGCTCTGAGGGCATCATGGAGCAGATGGGCAGAGCAGAGGACCTGAATCCCAGCTCTGCTCTCTCATCTGCTGTCACCTGGGCTGGTTATGGACCACCCCCCACCCCCGCCGCCCCGCACCCCCCCCACCCCCCGCCAAGCCTCAGTTGCCTCGTGTGTCAAATGCGTCTCAGAGGTGCAGCCAGGATGAATTGACTCTAACCTCTGCATCCGGGGTCAGCACGTTACTGCCCTCAGGTACCTGGCCTGCCGCTTGTTTTTGTATGGTGAGAAAGGATTTTTTACATTTCTAAATGGCTGCAAAAAATAAAAAGAAGAGTAATATTTCACAATACAGGAAAAGTATATGAAATGCAAATTTCAGAGTCCAGAAATAAAGTTTAGTGGAACGCAGCCATGCCTTTTTATTTACGTATTCCTGTGGCTGCCCTGTGCTGTAAGCCTTGGAGGTGAGTAGTCGAAACAGAGACCAGATGGCCCCCAAAGCCTCAAACAGTTACTAGCTGGCTCTTTATAGAAACAAGTTTGCTGAGCCCCGACCTGATGGTCTGGTGCATGGCAGAATGCCAGCAAGTGGGACCCTCCTTTCTCATCATCTTCTCACTCCTCTCAGCCAGGTACCTGTTTGTCCTGTCCAAAGGATAAGGAGTATCAGCGTTTGGGGAAGAGGGGAAAGGAGGGGGGATCCCTCCTCACTGGGGATCATCAGGCTCCCCGAAGCTGGAAGACCATGTCACAGAGATCGGATCTTCATTCTGCCACCAACTGGCTGTGTGACCTGGGGAAGACCACGTCCTGTCTCTGAGCCTCAGTTTCCCTCACCTGTAAAATGGGATCCTGGTAACAATGTTTATATAGCACTTGTTGCAGGCCAGACATTGTTCTGGGGAAACTCCACTGAGATAAGGAACCTGATGCTTTTAGGGTTTTATGGCTATGTAAACTCTTTTCATCTTGAAGAGGAAAGGGATAACATTTCCAAATCTCTCCCTGATGGTGGCAGAGAGCGTGGCAGCGCCAGAATGCGGGGGGGGAGACATTTGTGGGTGACAGCAAGCCCTTCCCAGATGGCTCGTGTTTCCTAGCTCTCTCAGAATAGGAGAGAAAGGACCACCTCGCTCCAAAGGCCAAAGCGATGTCTTATTCAGATCCGACCTCAGTGGACCCGTGATTGATAAACAGGAGTCGCCTTGCTCCTTCGGGGGTCGGAAGCTGGTGGCAAGTCTCCCACCTTGGGCAGATCGCTGAGGGACAGCCGATCCATCAGCCAGGAGTGCTGGGCCTGCCCCTCTGCCCTTCCAGGCTGGATGAGGACACACCTTTTCTGTGGAAGGCTTTCCACACCCGCCCTCCTCTCCCGTCCTCAGCTCTCCTTCCCGCCTCTCACTCCCACATTCGATTTGGACAAGGATTGAACGTTAAGGGTTGAGACAGGCTGTGTCTTGCCTTTTTGTGATCCACATGAGGATACCTTGCCCATGCTACATACAGGCTCTCGAGCAGCAGGGAGGGTGGGGAGCCGGCACCTAAAGATGCGGTTTGCGTGGTAAAGGGTCAATGGCCGGAGCTCCATGGCCAAAATCCTCCACCACTTCCTGGCTGTGTGGCCTTGAGCAAGTCACTCAGCTTTTCTGTGCCTCTCTTACCTCAAGAGCAAACTGGGGAGAGCACATAGGTCATAGGGTTATTGTGAGCATTCAGTGGGGTGTTATATGCAAAAAGCCTGCAACAGTGCCTGGCATCTATTAAGTGCTCAGCATGTATTATCAATGGGTCATTATTATTTCTCTCCCACCTGGCAGTTACTTTAGCTTAAGGTACCTCAAGAGCATGGCAAAAGCCTTTGCCCCATGCTTCTATATCATCTGCACCATAATGTGTCCTTGATTTAACCTATGGGATAAACTTGAGGGCCTACGAAGTGCCGGGCACTGGTTTAGCCCTGGAGAATGCAAGGATCTCACAGTCAGGGGGAGTCTGACCAGTAGACAGACATATAAACAGATCCATGCGCTGTACCGAGCCAGCGCCTGAGTGCTTTGAGACCCATGGGCCATTAGAGGGGTCCTCCCACTCTATGATGCGTAGTGGCGGAGGGGGCAAGCAAGGGGCAAGGAGAACCCACCGAAGGAGATAAACTTGAACCAGGTCCTGAGTCTTACATAGGCCTGAGGAGGAGCAGGAAGACCATGGCAGGCAGCAGAAACTCTGGTGGAAAGACACAGCCCAGAAGCCACCTTCATGAGCCTCCTTAAAGACCCGCTATGGTGCCAAACAGTACCTAGGTGTTGGTCCATGGGGGAAACATGAAAGTTCCTTTTAGCATCTAACATTGAAGCCATGGCTGCCAGGACTGGGCAGGAAGAGGGAAACCCTGCAAATGCCCCAGCTGGAAGGGAAGAAGGGAAAGTGAAAGTGGGGGTGGGGGTGGGGGTGGGGGTGGGGGTGGGGCGAGGCCAGGCCTCACTTCCCCAAGGGATGCTTCAGAGCGACTCCACCCCAAACCCAGCGGACAGGCTACTGACAGCCCAGGAGGCCCCGGGAGAGCTAAAAGGCCAGCCTTTTAGTGATAAAGCCAATCTTCTCAAACTCCTCACAGAGGGAAAGGAACCAGCTGGCTTGATGGAGAAAAAAGGAGAACTAGTCCAGGGAGATGTCATCCCTGCAGGTCTTGGCCTGGGAATTCCTTCCTGAAGCCTCTGACCCTGGGGGAAAACACCACTGTTTGCTCTTGTAAGAGCTGGAAAGAACAGGTGGTGGGCCTCATGTAACATGTATGGTTGCCCCGATGCCTGCCATCCAGCACGTCCTCCTCTCCTCTCCTCCCTCCCGCCTGGGTGAGGCTTCAGCTCAGTGCTGCTCACCCGCCCCCGCAGCCAGCAGGTCTCCACACCCAGGGCAGGACTGGCTCCGGAGAGGAGAGAGGTCTCTCCTGGGAAGCAGAAGCCCTGGCCCCTCGTCCAGTCTTTGCCCTTAACCAGCAGTCTGGCCCTGGGCAAACGTCTACCCTCTCTGGCCTTCTGTTTCTGTATCCAAATCATGAAACCACACACTTGCTTTCCCTTAGAGTTTGCTGGGAAGAATGTTGTGAAAACACATTGAAGTGCTTTAACTGTGAATGATGGTGTTTTCTGACTTCTTCCCTGAGTGTGAGGTCCCTGGGGGTGAGGAATTTTTCTGGTTCACTGTTGCAACCCAACACTGAGTGCACTTAACATGTTTAGGTGTGGCTCTGCCTGGAATGACAGGACTGAGGGGGAAGTGATTTCAGTCCCCCCTAACCTGCTCCAGCCTTGTGGTCACCTGTAACTGCAAAAACTATCAGAGGAATCCCTGGGGCAACAACGCAGTGACAAGGAACATGTGCCCTCTTCCTCTGTGTATCTGCCCCCCCTGGACCAACTGATGTAATTGACTCCCCATAGTCACTTTGCCTTCTTCTGGATTGACAGAAGTCCAGTTAGTCTGAGTTGGTGAAGCCAAAAGCTACATTTCTTACCACCGCTGTATCTAGAACAGCCATGGGACACAGTCATGGCCAAAAAGATAAGAATGTGTTAGATTGAGATTCTGGAAAACATCCAACAGGTTTAGTTGGTGTTTTGCCATGTGCCCTTCAGCTTCTCACTGCCTGGAATGTAGAATTGATGTTGGAATTTTAAGAACCATTTTGGAACCACGAGGACATGATCCATATGCTAAGAATGACTGAGTAAGGCCCTGGTGGCATCTTAGAGCCACCATATAACCCCAGACCACCTACATCTGGAAAGATAACCTTCCCAGTTATTAAAACTGCTGTTTTCTTCCCCCTGAAAAGAGGTTAGGGTGGGGGAGTGGAGTCTCCTATTTGTAGACAAGCACAATTATAACCAATACACCCTTCCTTCCAAAGACTAGGTCAGTGCCACCTTGGGCATCCTCTAAGACTCCACAAAGAACTTAACACACTGCACTGTGAGACCCAGTTACTCATATACAATCCCCACCACACTGCAAGCTCAGGGAAGGCAGGGTCTCCCACCATTCTGTGTTGATCACGAGTTCATCCCCTGAGCATGACAATTCCTGGCAAATGTTAGCTTCTTTATATGGTTTTCTTGAATCAGTGAATGCAAGAACACTGTAATTCTGATTCCAGGAGATGTAGCTAACTTGCCTTAGACCTAGGAACCATTACGTCTGGCCAATTTTGAAACCTCTGTTGACACATCTTTGAAAAAGTCAGCTCTTAAAATGGTTTGCCTAAAATACCAAAAGTTCATAAAAAACTCCCAGCCTCCCACAGAACCATTGCTTTTCCTAACCACCCACAGCCCCTCGTGGCTGCCCCCAACTTGCCATTATATGACCCAGAAGGCAACTCACACAAATGCTCTGGCAGATTCCAAGGCTAAGTGATTATCACAGTTGAGAGACAGCACATCCCGCCACAAACAGAGAGCTTGCCTGAATGTACATAAATGTGTATATGGAAACCTTCACAGACATATTTGTCACGTTGTTTTCCTATCTTAAACATCTCAGTTATTTCTAGACTTGTACAGTTACTTTCTCCATGACTTCCAGAAGGTTCTGACAGTCTCTTCCTCTTTCCTTTATTAAGACTCTCTCTTCAAAACCTGCTATTTTTATTATGTCTCCAAAACACTCACACTTTTTCTGTATCCAAGTTATCCAACTTAAATATCCAACTGTATAACTTCTGCATCTTCCTTCTTTTTGAAAAGCATGGGAAGTCCATATATTCATAACGAGAAGGCAAAGTCCATCTATTTCAAACTGGAGTTCATCTGTTCAAGATGTTTGCTGACAGTCACTTGAGGAAAATCACAGATGATGCAATAGGGCTGCTTGCCAGTGACCTCTTGGTTTCTTCTTTCTGGGTTCACACCCTCCCAGAAAGTCCAGGGAGCCACATAACCTGCCATCCTCCCTCTTCTTCATCAGTCAGCTGCATGGGAAGAGCTCCAAAGACTTGGAGGAGGATGGAGGCACAGACGGAAGAAACCTAGGCTTCTTGAGTGGCAACATGAAACAGAGAGCTGCAGATCCACACTAGGCTGTCACAGACACGAAATAAATTTAATGGTACCAAACCAGTACTTTGGAAACGTATCTCTGATAACAGCCAGCACTATTTATATATTACTCTTTACTTATCGGTAACCCTTTTTTTGTGTGTCTGTGTGCTAGAATGCTGTCGCAGTTTACTTTGTACTAGAGCTACTTACAATTCACGACTAATGAATGTAAGTGTTTAGATCAATGGTTCTCAATAGAAGTAACTGGGGAGGCTTTTGAAGTCTCCCAGCACTTGGGCCTCCCCCAAAGAGGTTGTGATTCAAATTGTTGGTGGAAGGACTCAACCTTTGCTATTTTGAAAGAGCATCCCAGCTGATTCTAAAGGACAGCCAGAGTTAAGACCCACAGTTCTAGGGTAGAGGTTCTCAAACTTGAGTATGTGTCAGAACATGTGAGAGACTTGTGCAAACATGGATTTCTGGGCTTGCTCCCCACCTCACACACACACATATTGAATTTATAGGGGAAGTGGGAGAATCCAATTTGGTATCTCAAGGAGGCACAGAATGAATGAAGTAAGGAGTCTGATGATTTTTTGTAACTCCTCAACCATCTGGAGCTCCTCCTTTTCCCCAAAAAGGAAAACAGAACCCCTAGCAGTGGTCTACGTAGAACACATGCCATAGCCTACAGTCTTCCACACAGACAGACCTCATTAACCAATAATTCCCTGGTTATGATATATATACATACACATATACATACATATATATACACACAGGCACATATATAATAAAATGATCCTCATGGTAATAAAGCTTTTTAAACTGAGTAGAACGGACAACTTTGCACTTAGCATGGCTACCACTATTTGTTTTACCCTTATTAGCTCCACTACTCAATCTAATAATTACTTTTATAAGACATTATATACCTGCAAAGAGCTATCAGTGAAAACCTCCTTCTTACTTGATGGTACTTATTTGCAAAATACAGACATTGATTCTGGCTAGTATAGGAAAGAAAGAAAGAAAGGAAGGAAGGAAGGAAGGAAGGAAGGAAGGAAGGAAGGAAGGAAGAAAGAAAGAAAGAAAGAAAGAAAGAAAGAAAGAAAGAAAGAAAGAAAAAGAAAGAAAGAAAGAAAGAAAGAAAGAAAAAGAAAGAAAGAAAGAAAAGGAAAGAAAGAAAGAAAAGGAAAGAAAGAAAAGAAAAGGAAGAAAGAAAAAGAAAGAAAGAAAAAAGGAAAGAAAGAAAAGGAAAAGGAAAAGGAAAAGAAAAAGAAACAGAAAAAAAAAAGAGGGGTATGGTTTAAAAAGCATTGATTAGCTCACAAACCTCTCCAAGTGCCAATAAACTAGGATTAAAGTCTACACAGCCAAGGACAACACACAAAATCATGCCCAGACTGGTCTCAACCAGACACCTTCCCTGCCAGTGCTGGGCCCTTGGGCGCTTCTGCCTCCATTGCTGGGCATGGGCATTGCTGCTAATTGGGGCACTGCTACTTTGAGGAGACTGATGAAGCTGCTCCTATTCCCTCCCTTGTTGCCACAAGGATTTCTATTTGTTGGCCTCACTGGCCCTGTCTCTGGTCAAAGCGTGGTACGGGTGTGTCTGCTGGGCAGAGCCCAGGTCACATGCAAATGCTTCTGCTGCAGAGGAGCTTGGGAAGTAGTCTCTCCCTTCCATCAAGAGTCACAAGATGGGAAATTCTCCAAACACAGCAAAGAGGCTGAGACGCTGGGTAGTCAAACAGAGTGATAGATGTCCACTTAGCTAGTTTTAGGATGTTGAACATTATATAACTCATTTCCTTAAAAATTCTACTCTTCAGATATTTCAAAATCATACAGAAAAAAATTTTTAAATAATGAATTTGCATGCTAGTTCTGAAAGAAAGCATGTGTTTTCTTGTTATGAAAAATGCTTTCCCAGGGTCTCTGGATTTTAAGGATCCAGAAAACGGATTCTGTGGCTCTGAACATTTCAATAAGGAACTAATATGTGCACGGTGGGTGGTTGCAGAAATACTAGTCTAGACTAGTTGTCTGGATTTTGGCTCATACATGTTCACTTCTGGAGACTCATTCATTCTACCTGCTAGAGTTTTGGCACAAAACAGATGGCCACTCAAAAGGATGATTGAAGAGAGTTTCAGGAAGGGCTATTTAGAAAGGAAACACACAAGGGATAATGAAGCACCCCGGGAACTATAAGGGCAAGAAGGTGTGAGGATGATTAGGTCTGAAGGAGGAAAGGGAAGAAGCCAGCCTGGGGTGGGGTCCTGTAGCTGCGAGAGTGAGAAGCAACATACTATTCCCTAGACACTCAATCCACCAGGCTTTAGCACCACGTGCTGGGCGGTTCCAAGTACTTTACCAGGGTCCCACATCAAGAGCAAAGAGAAACTATTCAAAGACTTTCTCTGCTTCGCTGCTTTTGGCTTTCTCCAAGGTGCAAAATGTCACTTAGTCAACACAGGTAGGTGGAAACACAGAAATTCATGGAGTTTGTGTTTTAGGAGCAATTTCAATCAGTAATGAATAGGATTCAATGGATAAATGGCCAAACTCCTTGGCCTCTGTGGAAATTATTTCGAGGCACATGCTAGCAGTTCCTCAGAGAGTCCCCACAGTGACTGAGCCCCAGTTGTCCATGGCAATAACCAGATTATGAATAAACCCTCTACTGGCTTTTCTCCCTTCCTTCTGCTCTCTGGGACCAACTCCCAAGTAAATGACCAACACTCAAGTTCTTTTCTCAGGTGTTCTTTCAAGGGAACCCAAACTAAGACACAAAGCCAATCTTGGGTGGAAAGCACAATCACTACCAATCTGCAACCTAACATGAAGAGAACTCGGGGAAGAAATAAGGATATTGATTTCTCTCCCCCCCCCACCAGGTCCTGCTGGGGCCCCTTGGAAGCCAGAGGTGAGAAAACCAAGTTGATGTGTTCTGTAGAGATCAGTCTCACAGGGCACAGAGACAGGTAGATGGAGAATGGTAGAGGTGATTATAGAAATAAATCAAAGCTATTCAACTCAGCCCTGTTGTCCCCTAGCATTTTCCAAGTCCCTCAATGATTGTGTCATTTCAGGTGATGAATTCTGTCACACTGTCACCTGAGATCTAAAAGTTTAGCCCCAACCAGAGTTTTTCTTATAAGGTAATGGAGGAAAGTAGAGGCAAAAGACACAGTTCATATAAAATTAGCTTCTACAGACCCCAATTCTATACCTAGCCATTAAGTCTAAGGTAATGATTATAGTTTCCTTCTACCACCATTCGATGCTTTCCATGCCCTCTTCCAGCACCATGTTTGCATGAAGTCCTTTACTTTTGTGACCCAAACATTTGTTGCCACAACCCGGGTAGGGTTCTCTTCATTTGGATGCCACAGTTATTCAATGATCAGGACTAAAAGACAAAGAGTGCCAGGAGATGCCCCTGGTCTTCTATGTTTGGAATCCCCCAAGTTCCAAGCATAGTCATTCTTAACTGCCTTGTGTAGCATCAGCCCAATTTTCCTTACTGATGCAGTGATTCTCTTCTCTTTTGGTTCAGGTATATGAGGTTCCCATAATGGCCAGCAGCAAACTCAAGCTTATAATTTATTAGAACCATAACTGTGGTCCCTGGGAGAAGCATTCTACCCTTGGGCACTAGGACCTCCAATCCTATTAGGCTCAAGGACACAGGGAAGGGAGGCAACAGTTTTTCTAAGTAGGTTATTTCTTGTAAATAGTGAGAGGGGACAATTTTACCTCCACCCCTGGGTTTCCAGATCTGTGCATTCTCCAGGTGGGGGAGGTGGTACCACATATTGGCTATTAGTCATATGTTGCAGACTGTGGGATAGCACCCCTAACCTCACAGCATATTGCCTGCCAGGTAGATCCATAACTGAGGCGTCAGCAGGCTATCTTACTATTATTTCCAGTGTGAGAGACAGCCTCTAAAGTGGCTCCCAATAATCCTTGCTTCCAGGTATTCATGATCCTTGTGTATTCCCTTCCCCTTGAATGTGGGCTGGACCTGGTGACTTGCTTCTAATAAATAGAACATAGCAAAAGGGTTGGGATGTCTCTTCTAAGATCAGGTTACACAAAGACTCTGGCTTCTGTCTTCCTCGCTCTCTCTTGCTTTCCTGTTTGCTTCTTCTGATGGAATCCAGCTGCTCTGTTGTGAACTGCACTCTGGGGAGGTCTGCATGGCAAGAAACTGGTATCTCCAGCCAATAACCAGCCAGGACCTGCAGCCTGGCAACAGCCATGTGGGTGAGTGACTCCTCCCCTAGTCAAGTCTTTAGATGATTACAGTCTTGGCCAATAACTTGCTTCTAGCTTTGTGAGGAACCCTAAGTACCCAACTAAACCATGCCCATATTCCTGACCGATGGGAACTGGGAGATAACATTTGTTGCTTTAAGATGCTAAGTTTTGAGGTAATTTGTTAAGCAGCAATAGATAACTAATACATCCAGCCAGCTCGTTCTGGATATTGGGTTATGTGGAAACACCAGTAAATTCTATAGTCATGAACCCCATGCTGTACTTTTGCTCTAAAATGATTCCCTTGCTGGGATCCAATGGTATATGGAACACCACTCTCATAAAGAAAGCTCTCTACACAACCCCAAAGATAGTGCTGGCAAAGTATTGAGGGTAAGGAAAGAAAATTCTGTAAATGAAATAGGTATCTTTTCCTATGAGGACAGAACCCTACCTTCTCCCTAGTAAAAGGGACCCAATATAATCATCCTGCTATCAGGCTGGTCCCTGGAGAATGGAACCACATTACAGGCTTATAATAGTTTCTTTTGGGGGCAGAGTGGTCTTGGCAATGGTGGTAGCTATATCAGCCTCAGTGAGGGGACATTTATGTTGTTGGGCCCATGTATGTCACCCGCTCCTGCTGCCATGACCCCTTCTCACATGCAGGAAGCACAGGGTCATCTGGAAGAAAGACTGACATCCCTCAGACAGATCCTTTTGTCCATTTGATTATTGGGAGCCTCATCTGCAGTAAATGCCCTCGGTGAGTATATATGGGACACAGATATCCTCCCACAGTGTGCCTGTTCCCAGAGATCCATCCACATACTTCTCCCCAACCTCCTTGTAATCAATCTTCCAGTCCTGCTCTTTCTAAGCCCCTGACCTGTCAAAGTTCTACTCAGGGCATTGCTCATCACCACTGTCTCTTAGGGCCACCCCTGAGTATGTCTGTAATAAGGGCCATCCACTTCTATTGGTGCCAGGATCCCATGTAGACCCATCCACAAACTTGGTCTGTCATTGTCTTTTCTTCTTTAACTAGCCATGATAAATTTCCATGAAATCATACGTACGGTTGCAAGGAGAAGGAGTAAGTGCCATGGGGGTCTGAGCTACTTCCTTTTGCAGAGCCCTTGTGCCTTCCAGATCACACAGGCTTGCTGATTTTCTATCTGCATTCTCAGTCAGATATTCAAAGATTTTAACTTGTTCTTTACCTTGTGAATACTCTTTTAGGGTCTCCAACGTTAGCCAGCCTGCGCCATAATCTTTATAATCGTCGTTGTCCCCTAAGTGACTAAGAACCACAGCCATTGATCTCAAAACAATACCCTCCCCCTGCATTCCATTGCATCCCCTGCCACAGTGGAAATGATGTATTTATAAGGCCACAGCAAACCACAATAAACAGTGCCCTTCCTCCCACAAGATAGTTGTATGTGTGTTTAATAAATGTGTTAGCCACCCAATCCCAGAATCCCATTTCGAGGGGCTGTTTCCTTGGGCTGCTTCTGGTCCCATTTCTGACCAGGGTCCTGGCACAAAACAAATGGCGCTCTGACAAAGGGATTGGAGAGAATTCAACGAGGGCACTATTCACAAATGTGTGGCTGGGGAAGTGAAGCACTCTGGGGGTACGAATGAGGAAGCCACCCCCACTCCTCCATCTCAGGCGGAGAAGAATGGAGTAGCTCCCGGAACCTAGTGGGGCCTCTAGCTGGAAGGGAGAGCTGGCTTCCACAGAGGACCACAGCTGTTGTCAAGGCCTGGTTGGCAGGGAGCTGGAGAATAAACAGTCTCTCATCTGGCTTTCCATTCCCCTGGCCTTGTCCGCCATCGGCCATGGACCACAAGTCAGGGAGCAAGAGACACTGCTGAAGCTGTACATACAGGTGAGCCTCCAGAACCACTGAGCACGTGGGCAGGGGTGGCAGGTGGATCGGAGGGGCAGCCAGAGACCACTGAGGACACGCCTCATCCCACTGCAGAGTGGTCCATCCTCCCAAGAAGGTAAGAATGGAGTTGGCCTAAATGTCAGGAGGCTCCCCTTCTATGACTGTCTCTGTCAATTCTTCGGTGTTCCCACCTGTTCAAGGAGCAGGAGTTTCCACACTTGCCAAGCTGGCTCGGTACCAGGGGAGGTGGGGCAGAGGTGGAGGTGGCTAAAACTAGGATGGGATGTGGCTCATATGATTTTTTGCTCGAAGGTTGGAAAAACAAATCATTATTTCTTTAAAAATGTATTATGAAATAGAGCACAATGTGTTTAATGCATTGTTGAAATGAAGTGAATTTAGGAAGGTGAGGTTTCGCTCTTGAGGAAAGGCATCATTCTCACCTGCCACCAGGTGGGCTTTGGGGGAGACATTCAAGAAGCACTAAATGATTCTCATGAGGGTCTCCATATCTGACCTCCAAAGCTCCTGAGATTCAGACTTCTCCCAGCCCCTGAGTTCCACTCCTTTAGAGCCTGGATTCATTTTTCAAATAGCCCCAAATGGAAAAGCTCAGGTATGAGAAGGCATGAAGCTCTCTCAAAAATGTATCTGAGTTTGTGAGCCCATCACACCTCAACCCCACCCCGAAATATCTGAGTGGAATGCAGTCGGCTGCCCTTGGATTGACCTCTTAGCGATGAGCTGTTCCTGGAGGGCTGCTGGCTTCACTGACAGCAAGAGCTGAGTTAAAAAAAAAAAAATGCAGGAGGAAAGGTAAGCAGATACTGGCAGCCCTGAGTGACACAGCAGAATAACAAAGGGACAAATGGGGGTAAGAGGTGACAGCAGAGAGGAGCTCGGCAGTCGGCACTGGCAGTATGGATGTGACCATGGAGGTGGTCGGACTTATCTCAGGACTCGTGCTAAACTTCACTGTTGCTGCAATAAAGCAAAAGGAAATAGACCTATATCCATCTGGGCTGCCGTTATTTATTGGCTCTGAGTCAGGCTGTGTGCTAAGAATTAAGGACAGCACCCAGGGAGTCAACTGCAGTCCTCCGCTCTAACAGCTGAGCTATCAAAGGGATGAGGGCAGCACCCAGATCAAGACAGAGGAATCTATTGGCCTACATGGCACTTAGGTCTATCTAGTGCAGGGAGAAGAACGGGAAACAAGGAAGCTGACTGATTCATCAATTCAGATACTGACATACGCTGTGAATAAATGAGGCTAGGGGTTGTGTAGGGGCTGGCGAACTTCCCATGAAGGGTCAGATGGTAGTTTCAGCTTTGCAGGCCATCTGGTTTCTGTTGCTACTTCTCGTACATAGTACTCACCCCCCCGCTGTTGTAGCACATACAGGCAGGCAGGCAGTATGTACATAAATGAGTGTGAATAGATCTGACCCTCCGACCATAATTTGCTAAGCCCTGGAATAGGACCAGCTGGGAGGAGTGGGAAGGATGTTAAACAAAGCACCTGGGGGCCTGAATAGTAATAATAATAATAATAATAATAATAATAATAATAATAATGGGGATGCCTGGGAAGCTCAGTCGGTTAAGCGTCTGCCTTCAGCTCAGATCATGTTCCCAGGGTCCTGGGATCCAGCCCCGCATTGGGCTCCCTGCTCAGCGGGGAGCCTGCTTCTCCCTCTCCCTCTGCCCCTCCTCCTACTTGTGCTCTCTCTCTCTCCTTCTTTCTCTCTGTCAAGTAAATAAATAAAATCCTCAAAAAATAATAATAATAAAAAGGGCCAACCCTGGATGGTCTGGGAGAAAAGCAGTCCAGATATGACAATGAGCACCTGCAAAAGCCCAGGGGTAAAGGGTGTAGCATGTTCCAGGGACAGAATGAAGGCTGGTGTGTCTGGAATGTATTAAACCAGAGACAAAGAAGAATGAGGTGATGTCGCCAAGGTAGGATGCCACTGAGTCTGGAGTTTCTCCAAGTATGATGGGAATCCATTGGAGGGTTTTATGCAAAGTGATGATCAGAGAGGTCTGTTTCTCGTCAGAGAGAAGAAAGAGAATAGTAACTCCTTACAGAGCAGCTAGACAGTGTTTAGCGCATGGAGGTCTGTAATGCCTTCTTGTGTGTTGGTTGATAAGGCATTGTGCCTCCAAAAGCCATCCAATTCAGGAATGGATGGGACCACAGGAACCCAGCTAACACATCTCCCATATTTGAGAGACAAGTGAACTGGAACCCAGAGAGGTTAAACGCTTTGCCCAAGATCACTCAGCAAGTTAGCAGCAGAGCTGGGCCAGGCATCCTAAGGAGAGAGAATGTCAGCAGAGAAGCCTGGCCTGATAACAAAGCATTCGTTGTGGGAAGGGCAGGATGATTCTGGATCCAGGATGGTGATGTCACTTGGCTGTATTAGCGAGCCCAACCCCATATGGACTTTAATGTAAGAGCTCTGGGGAGAGATAAGCTATGAGCAGCAAAGATTGCTCGGTGCTGTGGAGTCAAGTGGTGGTCTTGATTGCACGGACGTGGCCTTGGGCACGTTCGTTCTTCCAGTGCCTGCTGGCTGAAGAGTCATGGACATGGGACTCTAGTGGACGGGGCCAGAGGCAGACAAGAGGACAGTAGCAGGCACCAAATGGAAGTGACGAGGGCTTGGTTATGAGACCCTTTAATAAAACACTAAGAAAGCTCAGAGATACCTCACTGACACTCTGAGAAGAGCGGAAGTATGTATTAGCAGGTGAGGCCAGTGAAACATGATTTATTGCTGTCAACTGCATCCCTTCTTTGCCACCCCATCTGGTGTGCACTCAGGAAACACGCATCACATTTCAAATTCGGCTGAGAATACACATGCCCATACCCTTATCTGTTCAGCAAATACACCGGCACCACCTTAAGTCTCTACCTATTGCCTCTTCCAAAACATTGGTTTGTCTTGGAGCCAGTCCACGTAGTATTAATGACCCCAGACCTGTGCCAACAGCAAGCTTTGGCAACCTAGCACACTGGTCTGGGCAGGACTATGAGAGACAGAAGGGTCATGTCTTTTGTGTGGAATACAGCAGGGCTGGGCAGCAGGAGGGCCATGCTCAGGGTCTTGGAGTCAGCTCGCAGGAGATGGGGCTCCCCAACAAACAGGGAAACAGGTCTCCCAGTTTCAGACCCTGGTGGCCTGACAGCTGGGGTAGCTTTCTTGTTATCCCCAGGCTAGGGCCCCAAGTTCTGCCTCTTGCATAGCAAAGCTAACTATCTATTTTTAGGGGAAAAACGGCAATGAAATGTACTTTCCAATTTTAGGGCTCTTGCCTGTGCTCTATTTCTAGTGACCAACTGGAAAAATCCCTCTCATTCTGCATGTACATATTTGAAATCTGGCCAGTGGTTTCAGAGTCCACTCCCTGGAGGGAGTTTGCAAGAGAGAATCAGTTCCAAACAATGACGGGACCATGCTTTTAGAATGTCAGTCTGTATTTTGCACAGAAGATGTTAACCTTCATGGCGCCAACACTACTACCTTCAGCCACAGGGAAATTTGAATCTGTGTTTTGTTTCTCGCAGAGATTCAGCTATGGCCCTGGGGCTTTCTGCTAATGAAGATGATGCAACTTTAGAATGCCGAAGCCCGCAAAGTCAGAGATCCAAGAAGAATGCCAGCCCTTTTGTGACTTTCTCCCAATGGGTTCCGTTTCCGGGAGGAATGGCGGACTGTGACAGAGGAGGGATTTCATGCTTTACTAGAAACAACACTGAACATAAGATGTGCTGCATGGGCTTGAATGGCCTTCACTAGAGAGGGTCTCGGCCTGCCCAGGAAAGGGTGGATGGGAGGAAGCCATGGAAACCAACATCAACTGAAATATTAGATGATCTTCATAGTGGGACTGGGATGGTCAAGGGAAGTCAGCTCCATTGGCCCAATATGACAGTTACATAGCTGGCATTATTCAAAATGTTTCAAAACGTGCTTCCACTTTTAGGAGATGGAAACTGGGCTCTCTTTCCGGGTGTGATGACTCATTTTTAACTGAAAGTACACTTAATGAGGCTGGGCAATGCCTCTGGGAGGGCCCCGGGCCTGGCTTCTCTAACTGGAGTACATGTTCCCTGGGATTACATGGACAATGACAGGTACACGAAGTTTAGGAAAACAGGGCATATGTTTCTGGAACATTCTTTTCACTTACAGATTGGTAGCTAAAAAATAATGTTAAAGTATATAATGTATCAATGAGGCCCATTGATGACCATTTCCTAGGTTCTGACAGTCTTGCTCTATTGGAACAATGTCCTCTACTGAGAGTCCTGCTGGAATTCACTCTTCCATCTTCCCTTGTAGCGAGGCTATGGGCCGTGTCTTAGGCCCTCACACTCACACAAGACTCCAACTTGGCAGAAAGCCATCCAAGGAAGGGGACCTTGAGGCAGCATGGTGGCAGGGGTGTCGTTTTCCACATAGGTAGTGCTGGATCTTCAGTGTCTTCTCCAGTGCGATCAGAGAAAGAAGCCCCATCTGGAATGAGCTGTGGTGTTTGTGTTCAAGGCTGATGCCACTGGGGATTCACTGGGGCAGCCCCTGCCATGGGGGTTGGGCAGGTTTCCTGAGTGTGGAGAGCATGACTTTCTGATTCACCTTTCAAATCCACAGTTGCCCTCAATGTCTTATTCTGCTGGAGCTAGCAGGAATGGACTCTGCTGTTTTCAACCAAGAACAGTCACTGCTACACATGGACAGATCGTGGAGGCGAGCCCAAGATTCAGCAGCCAATGCCAATGAAATCTCACACTTGCATGGAGCATTTTAGACTACATCCTTTTTATACTTTTTGCCTGTTAGAGGCATTTTGGTGGATATGTCTTGAAAATCCCTAGCCTAAGGTAAAGTATGGAAAAAAAGGAAATAAATGAGAAGTGGGAATGAGGCAGCACAGAGGAAAAAGGAGGCACAGAAAGACAAATAAGCAAAAGAAATATTTGTGTATATAATTGCCTGCCTTATAAAGACCAAGACATACACTATCCCATATGTTCCGCCCATCAACCTCGTGATGGTCCCCATGTTACAGATATGGAAGTTGAGGCTACTCAGAAAGACGATGGGACTTGCCCAAGAATATTAGGCAGAAGGCAGTAGAGGCAAGTGTTGAAGGAGAGACTTGTCCATCAAATCCTATGCTTTTCCCGCTCAGCCACACAATGGGCCAGATACTCTGTTTCTTTGTCTTGTTTTCCTCAACAGTAAAGGAAACTGAAGCCCAGAGAGTAAGAACCAGAAGGCATCTTTCCTACCTCCCTCTCCCATGACCTTCTCTCTAAAATGTGTCCCCCAACACCCTGTCCGTGCCAGTTGATCCGATCATGGTGGCCCAGCAATGCAGCCTGGTGGGTGTGGCTCTGCTTGGGCCCTGTGGCTTCCAGTGCTGGAGGCCCGCTCTGGGCAGCAGGCACTGTCCTCGGCAAGTGGCAACAGTCCCTGTGGCTTCCGGGGTGCTGTTGGCCTAGACTGGAGTAGGAGCTCTGTTTCTTCCTCCCCTGCTGTCCCTCTCATTATTCAGTGTCACAATGGCCTGGGCCTCGCTGGTGTGGTGTGACACATGGCCAAAAGAGGCCTGGAAATGGGAACCAGGCCACTGAGAGACAGCATATCCTGGAAACATGGGCACTGCCCTATGGCCCTGTGTTGGCAGGATGGCTTGAGGCGAAGCTGAGAAGAAGGAGATGGGGCCCACAGAGGGCCTCTGCCCAGAGCTTCTGGCCACATGGATTTGGAGCCCGATCCCACTTGTGAGTGGAAAGGAGAAGGCATAAAGGGGGTGTGTGGAAGATACCCCAAAGAGTCCAGAACGTCATCGCTAATAATTATGGCTATCATTTATTGAGTACCTAGTATATGCCAGCCATTCTGTTGAGCCCTTCCCATACTCATTCTATCTGAACAAAAACCCTGAGATAGGTACTATTATTATCCCTGTTTTTCAGACAAAAATGGGTTAAGGCACTTCCCCAAAGTCACACCATTAGAGAAAGGCAGAACAGAGATTTGAGAGCAGGTCTTGCTGACTATGAAAGCCATATTCGGTTACATACTTATTAAGTACTTGGCCTTTTGAGTTCTAGATGGTTCACAAAACAAACAGACTTGTAGCAACAATGAATTTAGTACAGTGACTTTAAACACCTTTTGTCTCCCCTACAGTTGTCCAAGGATTGTACGTCCAAATCCAGGCTGAGCTCCTCAGTTGAGCTACTGGGACTCATCCACGGTGTTCATTAAATGCCCACGGGGAGCTCTGCCTGGCACTCTCCTGTTCCTGCAGCTTGCCAAGTCTGTCAAGAGATTAACCACGTTCATACTGAGTAAATACAAGAAACTTGACTGGTAGGATTTTCTTTATTTTGTTGCCCATGTGACGCCAAGTCAGTATGGGCTGGTAATATTTCAGTGCTTATTTTCAAGGCTAGGTCACAGTCTCTGACATCCTCAAACTCTTTATCACTCTGCTGGAGGAAAGTAGAGTAATTTTTGTGACCGTGCATAGATGCCCACTTCATACTCCACTCCACCTCATTCCCATTTTGTGGATTACATCTCTGACTTGCAGGGGAGGAGCAGAAATAGATAAGAGAGAAAATATCATGTCCATTTGTTATAAAAGAAGAATGCTGACTCAGAACCACCTTCCTCAGTATCTGTTCAGCCCCTGTCACCCAGCTAAGGCAAGAACAGGCAGTGACAGACGGATTTTACATATAATACATGTGAGAGGCCTAATTCATGAGTCTACAGCTAACTGCTACTATGGAGCCAAGACATAAAACTCAGCCACCGGAATGACAAGTATGTGGCCAAAGCAGACATTACTAGTCAATCACAGCACTCCTTGGAATCAGGATGTGACCTCTCAAATGCTCAAGAGAATGCTCTCAACAGCCATTACAAATCAATTAGAGTGCACGAGGTCAGGCCTAGTTTTAAATGTAAACCGGTCTGTGTGCTCCTTATGGGGAGGGACCCTACTTTATGAATGCATTTGTCTCCCCTCAATGTAACCTAATTGGTATAGTCTGAATAGCCCTCAGTGCTTGTTGAATGCATAAATGAATGAAATAGTGAATTAGGATAGCAATTTAGACAGATGTGACTTAGTCTTCTTCTGGGTCCCCTATCTTTGACAAAGGTGCTGGAGTCTTCTGGGTACCAAACTTGTGCTTTGTTCATGTAGACCCTCTCTTGCTGCTTTAGCTCTACAATTTTCTACACTGAGCCCAAAGCTGGAGAGCTTGTATTTGTGTCCTAGACATGTGTTTGTGAAATAATCCTTTGCCTATACCTTACCTATACCCTCCAACATATAAGTCAGACAAGACTCCGTTGAGCTTAGCCAGAAGACCCATTAGAATAATAGACACTAGGGTGGATTTTCTCAGCCTCTGATGACTAAGTCTGTGTTCCTGGGCCAAGCTTCTCTGCTTGACTTGTTCTTCCCTTGGGATGAGTTCTCTCCTGGGAGGCACCTCATGCAAATAACCTTGTAACAGACCTGCCCTGTCAGTTCATCAGAGTTTCCTAGTCACAATTGAATTCCAGCAGCTTACACCTAATCTTTTTCTGACCCTCTTTAGCCCACATGTGGGAGATAATATGTAGCAGTTAGTTATTGCTATGTAACAAATCACCCCCAAATTGAGTGGTTTCAAATAACAACCATTTCTTACTTCTCACAAGTCTACAGTTCAGCTGGGTGGTTCTACTGGTCTGGGTTGGTCTTGGCTGGTGTGGTCTGGGCTCACTCACGTGCCTGTGGTTAGTTTGTTAGGTGACTGTGGGTAGCTGGTCTAGGATGGCCTTGGCTGGATGACTTGGCTGTGTTTTTCAAGACTCTGTTGGGGTCAAAGTTGATTACATGACCACACCAAGAATCAGTGTGGAGAGGACACTACTAAAGGGGGAAATGCAGGGAGGCATGAAAATGGGCCATGAATGCAGTCAATCCTACCACACCATTGAAGAGGATGTAGCCTTCACCAGTGGGAAACATGTGAAATAGTGCCTGGATGTGATCCTGATTCCCTAGCATGATGGGAAAAGTTTCAAATCAGTGATAGTCATACTTTAGATGAGTATCTTAGAAACAAAGGCCTCAATTAAAACACTCTCTGGTGCTGAGCAGGCTTTGGCCTTGATTGGTCTGCTAGGTTTTCCTCAAGGACCTCAGAAGATGAAGTAAAAATGAAGAACTTCCCTGGAGAGTCAAAGTTGGCTTTAGGGTCCCCAGCCACTTCCCCTCTGTGTCCTGAAAATACTTTCTTTATATCCACAATGACACAGATAACCAGCTTCCTGTTGCTCCCCATCTCTTGGCTCTTGTACCAAGGTGGGCATCCTTCCACTTGCTTAGATTTCTACAGCAGCTGTCATCATCTGGTGATTTGGATGTAGTCGGTGTCAAGAGTGGGAGTGAGGATTCATTTTTGGTGCTTCCAGAAGCTCATTTCCTATCTGGTTCCAGTGGCAACTCTTTAGCCAAAGCAAGTTCTCAATCTCAACAGGGAAAACATTCAGAAAGCCCAGACTGATTGATGAAGCCTTTCTGAAAGTTTAATTCCCTTTGCTCCCATCTTCAACTAGCTGAGTCCTACTGCAGATTTGATTATTCTCATAGGCCAGACTAAAATGCCCTATAAGAATTATTGGATGTGTCAAGATTGCAAGCTGGCAACCACCTTTTGGGGATCATCTCAATTAGAGAGATCTGAAAAAAGCAGGTTTTTGAAGGTTCCTCACTCTTTGGTGACGTCCCTCCTTTAGGAATGAGCAGTAGGATTTTAAAGTCTTCTGCTCCTTGGGTGAGCAGACAAATGACAAGCCCCTATTTCTTATATCCTGTACCCTTTAAAAAAAAATCTGAACCAATTCCAATCACCTTTCCCATTAATCTTGGATGTTAGTTCACAACCCTTTTCTGTGCAACACTACAGCTAATCACTCCAATTGATTAGAGCTGGCAACTGAAATGAAAAGATTTATTGTTTTGAATAAGGGTGGACCAAGGATTCTAAGGTAAAAAAGGGTAAAACAGGTTATTATTATGGTTTGAATTGTCTCCCCTAAAAATTTATAGGTTGAAGTCCTAGCCCTCAGAATGTGACTTTATTTGAAAATAAGCTTATTGCAAATACAACTAGTTAAGATGAGGTTATACAGTTATGATGAGGTTATACTGAAGTATATGACCTACTCCAATAACACTAGTAACCTTATAAAAAATAGAAATTTGCACATAGAGGCACCCAGGAAAACACCATATGAACTTGAAGACAGAGCTGTATAAGCCAAGTAAGGTCAAAGATTGCCAGCAAATCACCAGAAACAAGAGAAGAAGCATGGAGCAGACTCTATCACAGCCCTCAGAAGGAACCAACCTGCCAACACCTTGATCTCAGACTACTAGCTTCTAGAACTGTGAGACAATACATTTCTGTTGTGTAGGCCACTCATTTTGTGGTACTTTGTCACGGCAGCCCTTGAAAACCCATACACAGGTCAAAGAGAATCTTGCTTATGGACCCAGATTATTTCTAGGAGGTTCAAAGAGACAGGCAATTTTATTTTATTTTTTTTAAAGATTTTATTTATTTATTTATTTGAGAGAGAGAATGAGATAGAGAAAGAGAGAGCATGAGAGGGGGGAGGTTCAGGGGGAGAAGCAGACTCCCTGCTGAGTGGGGAGCCCGATGCGGGACTTGATCCCAGAACTCCAGGATCATGACCTGAGCTGAAAGGCAGTCGCTCAACCAACTGAGCCACCCAGGCGCCTGAGACAGGCAATTTTAAAACAGGAAACCAAATAGACAACCTCTCTCCCCTCAGCCATAAATCTATTTACAAATAAAGAAACCAAAGCCCAGGGAAGTTATGGGGCTTAACTAGAGCCACTGAGCCAGCTAGTCAAGGCTGAGATTTAAGGTTAGGTCTTTTGACTGTCACTTTCCCATACCTGATTTCAATGCATATTTTATTTTGTCATTTGCTTACATATACACCTTCTCTTGTTTACCATGAAACCTTGAAAGGAAGGACTATATTCTTGGACTGCGGCATGGTGCCTCACATGTAGCAAGCCCTCGATAATATTGGTTACTTATAGCTAATATTTCCAGGGTCTTCCACAGGGTAATCTTCATGTTGACCCAAGAAATGGCGCTTTTCCAAAAGCAATGTGGATGTTGGAGAGAGAACAGGAAGCAAGGCTCCAATGTGTCAGGCTGTGGACAGCAACTCCCAATGGCCTGTAAGTGATCAAGCCCTGTCCACGGTCAGCCTGGGCCAGCAGCCTTCTGCTGACAATATGGTGTTCAGGTTGGAATAAGCCGCTAAGAAGGACCTGCCAACCACCCATAAGATCTAGGCCAGCTCCCGCCAGCTCCCTCTGCAGCCACAAATTTATGTGATATGCTTCTTTCTTAGAGGCAAGGGCCTTCTTATTTATTTCTACACCCACCCTGTTGCCCACAGCCCGGGGTTGGTCTCCTATCATGGCAGATTACCAGTTAGCGTGTGTCGGCTTGGACAGACCTTCTGTGCAGCCGCCTAGCTGTTGAGCACAAGAGGAAAATTTACAAGGTGTTATTTTGCTAAAAATATACCTTTGAGGGGAATCTTATGCCTTGTTATTTGTAACTCTTCCTTTCCAAAGCTAGAAGAGTGTTGAAAGAAATCGTCATCAAAATGACACTTTTCAACACCTAAAATGTCTGCCCAAGTTTAGAGAACACAGCTTCAGTCAGTCCAGTCTCTGCAGGAAAATCTCCCACAAGGCACACGTATGATGTCAATTGTACATTGCGCTTGATTTTCCATAATAAGCAAGGGCTTGTAAGGGCTTAGGATGTGGAACTCATTTTATACCTATACATATAGTAATATCATGATTATATTAATATATTACAAATCTCAAATATATTAAATGTACTTATGAGGTGACCTCATAGGACTCGCATTTCACTTTCATAATTAGTTTTGGTGTTTTTATGGTTTAAATGGGTTCCGAGGAACAGAATCTAATTTGCCATAATTGAACTGGTAGGAAGTCAGGATTGGTTTGATTTATGACAGCTACTCAAGACCTGCTTAGACTGTATAGCAGGGAGTCGCTGGAGTGTGTTTGGTCTGGCTACAGAATTGTGGGGCTCAAGAGCAGGGTACACACTGCCTGTCCCCTCAACCCACAGTGCCCCCAAGGAGATTTCACCCTCCAGCACACACTGGCTACACGGCTGGGGGTAGATGAGAGGACCCCTGCAGGTGGAATGCACCGTGGCACTGCCAGGCTCTTCTCCAAGATGCCATGGGGTGCGTGTCCCACCCCATCCCTCCCTGCATCTGCTCCCAGGTCTCCTATGGGGAGCAGAAGGGAGAATGGGGTCTCCTGCCTGCTGATAAGACCTGGTAAGCCACACTGGGTGGCTTGGAATGGGGTGGGGAAAAGGAAGTCAGGTGAGGTCTGGGTCATGAGCAGCTGGGGTGGGGGGCAGGACCACCAGTGAGCTGAGTTCCATTGTCCCATCAGACTTCACTGACAAAACACAAAGTTAAAGATCAGTTAGGAAATGCAAGACCACCAGCAGTGTCTTGTGTGAAACTCAAGCAAGGCCTCCAAGCATAAGTCTCAGACAACTGCGCCAATGACTGCCCGTGAACCCAGCCCCACCTGGGACATTTGCAAAGGTGCTTTCTTTTTCATATGGGCTTTAATAGACGTGTCCCACCTTGAGCATGTAATGCTTTCTTCAGTGCTATAAAAGAGCTTAGCTAAACTAGCTAAACTAGCTTGTAAGACCTTGGGGAGTCACCTTTATTCTTGTTCCTCCCAAAGCACGTAGAATGGTGTTTTTTGACACACGAGGCACTAACAGACACCACCTAAGTCATATAAGTCACAAACTGGGGTGCTGAGAGTTAAAATATTCTGTCGCACATACGTGGTGTTGAATTATAGTTTTCATCATGGCAACGTAGACTTCATTCCTGCCCACAGATTCCCATGCAGCATTTGAGTTAGAAAGGGGGTGAGGGGCAATTTCAAAACACAGTGCCAGAAAACGGATGGAAGAGGGAGGTTTCTGAGAAAGATGTTGTTCGCTGGCTCAGCGCCTCAGCGCACATCATTGATATATATGCATCATAAAGCAATGCTGACTCTTCAGGGAGAATTAGATAATGACGTGCCCTGGAAACCATAAGAAAAATGGAGACACGCCTTAAATGTTGTGGTTAAAAGCTGGAAACCACAATCTCTCAGCTCCTTACCATTGAGACTTCTTAATAACAAAATCCCTTCCTGACTCTGCACATAATTGCCTGGAAGAGGGAGCAGGAGATGAGATCCTTCCATCCTGTGAGGCTCCAACGCCTATTGGACTAATGCACTGGTTCCCTGCTGTTGGAGGTCTTCATGCCAGATGTCTGCTGGGAGCAACATCACGAAGCCAGGGGATGGAAATAGCCTGGCTCGCTGGGAGAAAAGAGGATCTTGGAGCATTCTCTTCTTGTCCTCTTAAAAATACCAACCAAGCATTTTTGCACCTCAGCCAGTTGCCATAGAGACCATGCAGGGAACACATGTAAATATTCAGCATGTGTGAGACATGCTAAGGTCCTCCAGGGCAGTGTGGTTCCTCTTCCACTTGGCTTCTGTCTTTCTGGCCGGAGAGCAGCAGTTCACAGCCACATCAGTAGGCCCTGTGGTTTCAGGCCTCAGACTCGGGCAGCTCGTTTTTAAGGAACTCATCTGCAGGGAGGGGCCGGGAAACACCCCACATTTAGATCATGAGACCCAGGCTTTCAAGGCTTTCCTGCCACTTTTTGGTAGCAGAAGGTGGCTCCACGACCATCTTCTCATCTGTAAAATAGGGAACATGAAGCCCTTTTAATGTGGAGACGATTACGAGAAAAGACACAAGCTTTGTGAAGATGAAGGTGTGCTTAGCAGCGTTCTGATGTCAGTACTGTGTACTCCCAAAGGCTTGTCAGATCGGGTCCTGTTATTTCGGTGTTCATGAGAGTTAGGGGTTGGACAGCAGTGTTCCTTCTTGGAGTTTGGGGTGGATGTCTCCACGGTGTACCTTGTTCGACTGAAGGCAGGCAAACTCACAGGAGGAATCCCTAGGTCCCAGGGCTTTGCCCCGGCCTTTCTCCTTCCGATTTCCCGGGTCCTCCATGGTGATCAAGGGCCCTATCACAGCCTTACATCCACAGGAGAGCAGAAGAGCTCAGCCACTAGTCTCTTCTGACCCTTGAAAAACACCAGGTGCCTTCTTATACCACAAATACACCCCCAAGGCTTCGAGAAGTCCACAGATCCAGCAGCAAGAACCTCCCCCTCTAAGGGCACCAAGGACCGGAGTGTATATGTGGGCAAGGTCTGGTTGGAATTCCAAAGTCAGCCCCTTGAATTCCAGCTCCTTGTGTGGCTTTTTTGGGGTGTGGGCGGAGAGGCGGAGCCAAGGAGTAGGGTGTTGTCCTCGATGACTGACTGTCTGCTGCCACCCACGCTCTGGAGAGCTTCTTTCTCACCAGAATGTTCCCTCCTATCTCCTTGACAACCCGACACGTTGCTGCGGTGACAAGAGGAAACAGCAAACAAGTCAACCAGCTGGGCGGAGCTGGGCCTACTGGGCGGAGCTGGGCCTGCAGGGCCTTCCATGGTACTCTCAGTTCCAGGGTTCTAGGTTTGGGTTTGTGATTTAGTCTAGTGTCGCGGTGACCCTGAATTGCAGCCCTCAGAAGCAGGAGCCTGGCAGATGGTCCTTGTGCTGGGACACCAAGCCTGGGGCTCAGCCCTCCCTGCCCGGGAGGTGCAATCTGCTGACGCCAAGAGCTCACCACACAGATTGGGAGAAGAGCAGGGGCAGCAAGGAGGGAGGGAAGAAGAATGAATGGGAGCTGGGGGGAGAAGAGAAACCAGCTAGGCAAAGAACTTCCCACATTCTCTTCCCTAGACACTGTAGAGCCCAAATCTCCCATCTGGAAGGAAAAAAAAATACAGAGTCCTGATTTATGATAGTTTGACTGAATGATTTTCGACTTCACAATGGTGCGAAAATGATGCACATTCAGTAGAAACCCTGTCTGGAATTCTGAATTTTGATCTTTTCCTGGGCTAAGGATACACAGGATGATCCTCTGGTGCTCCTGGACAGGAAGGTGGCCAGAGCGCCCAGTCAGCCACGCGATCCCGAGGGTGGGCAGTGATACAATTACAGCCACCCAGGACCCACCCAACCATTCGGCTTGACACTTTCAGTTTCCATAAATTACATGAGACGGCCAACATTTTATTATAAAATGGGTTTGTATTAGATGATTTTGCTGTAGGCTAAGGTACATATTCTGAGCATGTTTAACAGGCTAGGCTAAGCTATGATGTTTGGTAGGTTAGGGGTGTGACATGCATTTTTTTTTCGACTTACAGTATTTTCAATTTATAATGGGTTTATTAGCACATGTTCTCATTGCAAGCCTAGGAAGATCTATAATATAAATACATATATACATAATATATATATGTATCAGAATTTCCATGAAGTTGAGAAGGGGGAATTATAGCATCTTGTGGGGATTTTTTGTTGTTCTATTTGCATTCACTTTGCCAGGAAAGGAAGAGAATTAAAAAGCGAGACATTGGGAGAGGGAAGACCTGATACAATAACAAGTAGGAGCAAGCTGAGAACTCATTTATTCAACTAGTAAATACAGCATGAGCATTCAATATATCCCAGGCCCTGTTTTTGTACTGAGGATACAGCAGTACACAAAACAGACAGAAACTCTCATGGAGCTCACGTTCAAGTGAGAGAGGCAGGAAATAAGAATGACAAATTTCTAAAAAAAGGACAAAATTAAGAAAAAAAAATTCCGAGTAAGTAAAATATATTGCGCATGCACACATGCAAAAAGCAGAAGGAGAGAAGAGATTTGCAAGATTTGCAATCTCAGATAACATCGCCGGGGGGTCCTCAGTGCCAACGGGGCATCTGAATCAAGTCCTGACAGATAAAGATGTGAGCTGTGCCAGTATCTGGGGCAAGAATATTCGAGACCAACCAGAGGTTGGTGCAGTGAAAGAAGGAGGATGCGTGGAGGAGAGACGGTAAGTGTCCGTGCAAGTAGGGCCTTGGCACCACTGAAGGAATTTGGGCTTTCCCTGTGAGTGAGATGAGGAGACATGGGAAGGTCTTAAGAAGAGAAGGGGCATGATTTGACTTCTGTTGAAGGGTCCCAGTGGCCGTCTCCTGGGAAATAACTTGAGACTGGAAGGCCGCTCATGCTCTTCTACTCAGTCTGAAGTCTGCTCTCACTTTGTTAAGGAGGGGAACTGGAAAGCGCTCAAGAGGTCAGAGACAAGAACACCACCAAAACTTGCTCTTACGTGATCAGAAGGGCTGAGAAACTGGAAATAAGATACTTTGGGTGTGATTCAGTGCTAATTGCTGGTGTTCACACACAACCTAAAATCATCTTGGCTATCACCAGTGGTTTATCTCCCATCCCTTGGAAGATGTGGTCAAGAGAGCAGCCAAATATTCACCGTACATGGATCTGTAATTTATCCAGTCCGTGGAGGTTCTCTGCAGGAAGTTGCTGTCCAGATATGACTTAGGAGATGCTAAGCCTGACCTCTCCTTAACTCCGTTGCTTGGGCAAAAATTCAAAATGTGAAATGTTTTATTCAAGTGCAACGGGGTCACCAATTAATTCACACACACTCAGACATGCAAAAATATGCATCTTCTTTGTTTTGTTTAAAAAATAAAAAACAACCCTATAGAATTTACAGGAAAAGGCTAGACTTGCACACTCAGTCAGCATATCTCGGACTCCTCCACTATCCCCAGGTCTCCCAACATAGCACCTGGGTCTCTGATTGGTGGAGGTGTCATTACTACGTGGCTATGGGTGTGGGAAATAGCATGGTGAACTCTGGTGTTGGTGGGCTCCCCTGCTGAGTTTCTGGGCCTATTTAGTCTGTGCTAGTATCCCCAGTTGCCTCTGGTCGAGTTTGTTTATTGGCATGCAATGGCATGGGACATCGACGCTGCTCTTGCCCCTAGAAATCAAACTGCCTGATCTCACTGGCCTCCATTTCCAAACCTCAGGCTTCTGCATTGCCAGTGATCCCTGACCCTCAGCAGAGCATGTGGGAATAAAGAGATACCAAGGTCCCTCCGTCTGCTAATGCTGCCCTGTCCCACTCAAGCTATGGTGCCAAGACAAATGTGGGGCTTCTCCTAAGTGCTTTCAGACTCCTCCAGGTTATATGGGGGAAAGTAGGTTACTTGCCCCAATACTGTTAGTCTCCCCCTACCTTTCTGAATGCATCCATGGTTCCCTCTCCAACGAGGCTTGGCTCCAAGGAGGAGGCGAGGCACCCTAAGATGGAAAGGTCTGACCCTGCTCCCATGTCTCTTCTTATTTCCGTACTCTCCTTGGCAGGAAAGAGTATGCCTTACCACGCCTTCCTTTCTGGTAAGAATGTTCCCCTCAAAATATCTTTTCCTTTCCTAGATTGCCACCTGGCCTGCCCACTTCCTCGGGGCCGTGATGGTTGTATCAAGTGTGTCCCCAGATAAGAGGACACTGGGACAGAATTAAGAAGGTAGGACGTTTATTGGGTAGTGACACTGTGAAGATAAAAGATTGAGAAAGCAAGACTGGACAGGGAGAGCCTCAGACCACTCTTAAGTTTTGGCCATCTCAACGGGGAATTCCAGAACTCAGATCACTCATTAGAGGAAGCCCATATTGAAAAGAAATGGCCAGGCCTAGCACCCAGCTATTGCTCAGCCATTGGCTGTGGGATGCCCCAGGAAGACCACGGCCACAGCTCAAAAGGTGAAGCAGATCTTAAGGTGCTGATATCTGGAGGCTGTAAGCTAACTACACACCTTACAGCTGACCAGCAAATTCTTGAAGGGAGACCCAAATGGCCTCCAACACTGCCACCATTGTGGAAAGGTTGCTAAAGGTATGATCGATGGGGGGAAGGGTAAAATCACATCAGTTTAATATTTTCTACATCTTACATATTACGCAAGCTCCTAAAGTCTCACTGAGCATAATCTTCACCCACATCGTCTTCACTGCAGGTGAGGTTTATCCACTGACTGCAGCACAGAGCAAGTCACACAGATTTGACTTCTCCTGAGCCTCTCCTAAGAACATCTACCCAGAACACAATTTTGGCATAATGGCCCTCAGAGAGCCTTCTGCTTTTTATCTGAGGCTTTCAGATAAAGACAAATTCCCCAAATGCCCATTTTAATTCAATGTGTGGAACCATCAAGTGCCCAGAAGTTAATTTAAAGCCACATGTTTTTTGTTTGGTTGGTTTGTTTTGGTTTTTTTTGCACCAAGACAGCATTCTGTGCACTGCCAGGGAAACCTCAGCGGTTTCTCAATAGCAAACTAACGGTGATGGATGCCTAAAAATCTTTAGCCAAAAAAAACTTTGTGAGTCAGAAGCCTATCATCCAACTGTCTGTTCACCAGGTTTCCTTCCTGTGAGTCACGTTAAGAAGTTTGACGTCTTCTTTCTCAGTTTTCAGCCCTTTTCTGGGTCAATCAATGGCAGTTGAAACAGTATTATAATTCTTGGAAGCGTTGATAGATGCGATTGGTCCTCTCTCCCAGACAGCCCTTGGAAAGGAAGTGGTGTAGAGGAACTAGAAAGAGGTGAGGAAGAAGAAGTCTGTATGTGGATGGAGGGAGAAGCAGAAAAAAGACTAGAAGAGAAACCAAAGGACTAGAAATTTCTTGCTGCCCTAGAAGTCAAAATATTTAGTTTAGTCATGATTTATCACAAATTGGTGGCCAGTTTCTTAGGAATGATGTTGCCAGAAGAAACGAAGGATTCCAGTTAAATTTGAATTCCAATAAATAATTTTTATTATAAAAAGGTCCAACGCAATATTTCAAACATACTTATATTAAGATTTTTTTCATTGCTTTTTTTTTTTAAATTTTATTTTATGTTAGTCACCATACAATACATCATTAGTTTTTGCTGTAATGATTCACTATTCATTGTTTTCGTATAACACCCAGTGATCCATGCGGTATGTGCCCTCCTTAATACCCATCACCGGGCTAACCCATCCCTCCTCCCCCCTCCCTCTAGAACCCTCAGTTTGTTTCTCAGAGTCCATAGTCTCTCATGGTTCATCTCTCCCTCCGATTTCCCCCCTTCATTTTTCCCTTCCTTCTCCTAATGTCCTCCATGCTGTTCCTTATGTTCCACAAATAAGTGAAACCATATGATAACTGACTTTCTCTGCTTGACTTATTTCACGTAGCATAATCTCCTCCAGTCTCATCCATGTTGATGCAAAAGTTGGGTATTCATCCTTTCTGATGGCTGAGTAATATTCCATTGTACATATGGACCACGTCTTCTTTACCCCAGTCATCTGTTGAAGGGCATCTCAGCTCTTTCAATAGTTTGGCTATTGTGGACATTGCTGCTATGAACACTGGGGTGCTTATGGCCTTTCTTTTCACCACATCTGTTTCTTTGGGGTAAATACCCACTAGTGCAATTGCTGGGTCATAGGGTAAAGCTCTATTTTTAATTTTCTGAGGCACCTCCACACTGTTTTCCAAAGTGGCTATACCAACTTGCATTCCCACCAACAGTGTAAGAGGGTTCCCCTTTCTCCACAACCTCTCCAACATTTGTTGTTTCTTGCCTTGACAATTTTTGCCATTCTAACTGGTGTAAGGTGATATCTCAGTGTGGTTTTGATTTGAATTTCCCTGATGGCTAGTGATGATGAACATTTTTTTATGTGTCTGTTAGCCATTTGTGTGTCTTCTTTGGAGATGTGTCTGTTCATGTCTTCTGCCCATTTTTTGACTTATTTGTTTTTTGGGTGTTGAGTTTGAGAAGTTCTTTATAGATCTTGGATACCAGCCCTTTATCTGTAGTATTTTTTTCATTGTTTATCTGAAATTCAAATTAAACTCAATGTCCTGTACTATTATTTGCTAAATCTGGCAAACCTACCCGGGAGAAATTTCCATCTCATTACCTTGGGTTGATGAGGGTGATAAGCTACCATATTGAAGAGGAAATAGAGATGATAACGCCTATTTTTTAGAAGAAAGATCCAAATTACTTGGACTTGATAGTTCTTTCTGGGTTAGCCTCTGCCTTCTAGCTTCTAATGCTGTCGAGCCCTAAGCACTTGAAACTGACCATTGGTTCAAACCTCCCAGCAGGTCACTGAAATTGGACTCACTGCCCTAGACTTGGCATCTTCTCTAACTAAGGTAAGCTTGAATTCCACAATTCTGCTGAGCCTCATTCTTGATTGAATTCCCACCATGTTTGTCCTGTCAATAGGAGAGATTTTGCCTATACCTGAGGTACTGAACTCTAAAGCAGTCAGTGGTGGTTTTGACATCCAGTCTATACCTTACCATTTGACTCTTCTCCCTCAACCCATGCCTAGGGTGTGTCTTTGAACCAAACACATCAACTGGCACCGCAATGCTGACTCCAACCCTCATCATCTTGTAGAACAGTGGTTGCCAAACATTTTGTGTTAAAAGGTCAGATAGAAAAATTTGGGGCTTTGTAAACCCTACAGTCTCTGTCAATTCTACCACTGTAGCCTGAGCAGATGTGTGTTCCAATAAAACTTTTACAAAATCAGATCATGAGCCAGATACCACAGACCATAATATCTAGAAAATCTTGTGATCTTGCTCTTTTTGCCCAAAAGTTTCCACCTTGATATCAATGCTGGCCTAGGAGCTCATGGGAACCACATCTTTTTTACTTGTTATGTTGATGGCTGCTTCATACCCTTATTAGGGGGTCAGTCCTATTTTACAATCTTGGTGCCCTAGTCTTGGACCTGGCAGTTCCCAGCTTTCTTCTCTTTTCCTCCACCAGCCTCTGAGGTCCCAGCATGTCTAGAGGATGAGCACACTCAAGTGAGTCAACTTCTGCTTTTGTTTCCATGCTACAACCAGGACCCACCCTCTTTCTTTCCATAAACACTATCTTAAAGACTTAGTTCCCTGTGCTTTGGACTGGTTCTGTCTCCTCCTTGCTCTTCTACCTGAGGAAGCTTTATCTTTCTATCACTGCTGCATAATAAGTCAACGAAACTACCAACAAGAGCTAGGCATGGTTTGCCTTATAATAGCTATGGATTTAGAGAAAGCCTTCCTCTCTTAGATAATTAAAAAACCCTGGCAGAAGCAGGTAAAAGCAGCCAGTGCACAGTTTCAGGGCTACCCACGTAGTGCTTCAGCATGAAGAAAAATCAACATCAATTGTATTGATGCTCCTATTAGAAGTAATAATACGACCTTGGAAAGACATTATTGTGTGAAAATGCAAGGCAGATTTCACAAGCAACTCAATACATGCATGAATAAATCCACCTATTCACAAGGACACTTTGGGACCTAATGAATGAATGTTAAAAATAACGTTTTAAATAAGAAAAGGAGAACAAGTTTGAAAAAACTCTGCCCCACCTTGTCAATAATGTTGATTGACGCTTGTTCCTGCTCTGGGTCAGTCTGACCCCCTTGTTCTACATGTCCTTTTACTTTATGGGATAAGTGTTTCTCTCAATAGTTGAGTACAGGGCACCTGGGTGGCTCAGATGGTTAAGCATCTGCCTTCGGCTCAGGTCATGATCCCAGGGTCCTGGGATCGAGTCCTGCATCGGGCTCCCTGCTCCTTGGGAGCCTGCTGCTCCCTCTGCTTCTCTCTCTCTGTCTCTCTCTCTATCCCTCTGTCTCTCATGAATGAATAAATAAAATCTTTAAAAAAAAAAAAGTTGAGTGCAATTAAAGGTTTTGTAAGCAAATACTATTTTTTTTAGTTTTTTTACCTATAAATTTTTTTATTGTTATGTTAACCACCATACATTACATCATTAGTTTTTGATGTAGTGTTCCATGATTCATTGTTTGTGCATAACACCCAGTGCTCCACACAGAACGTGTCCTCTTTAATACCCATCACCAGGCTAACCCATCCCCCCAACCCCCTCCCCTCTAGAACCCTCAGTTTGTTTTTCAGAGTCCATTGTCTCTAGTGGTTGATTTCCCTCTCTGATTTCCCCCCCTTCATTCTTCCCCTCCTGCTATCTTCTTCTTCTTTTTTTTTCTTAACATATATTGCATTATTTGTTTCAGAGGTACAGATCTGTGATTCAACAGTCTTGCACAATTCACAGCGCTCATCATAGCACATACCCTCCCCAGTGTCTATCACCCAGCCACCCCATCCTGCCCACCCCCCCACCACTCCAGGAACCCTTAGTTTGTTTCCTGAGATTAAGAATTCCTCATATCACTGAAGTCATATGATACATATCTTCCTCTGATTGACTTATTTCACTCAGCATAACACCCTCCAGTTCCATCCACGTCGTTGCAAATGGCAAGATCTCATTCCTTTTGATGGCTGCATAATATTCCATTGTGTATATATACCATCTCTTCTTTATCCATTCATCTGTCGATGGACATCTTGGCTCTTTCCACAGTTTGGCTATTGTGGACATTGCTGCTATAAACATTGGGGTGCACGTACCCCTTCGGATCCCTACATTTGTATCTTTGGGGTAAATACCCAGTAGTGCAATTGCTGGATCGTATGGTAGCTCTATTTTCAACTGTTTGAGGAACCTCCATACTGTTTTCTAGAGTGGTTGCACCAGCTTGCATTCCCACCAACCATGTAGGAGGGTCCCCCTTTCTCCACATCCCCGCCAACATCTGTCGTTTCCTGACTTGTTAATTTTAGCCATTCTGACTGGTGTGAGGTGGTATCTCATTGAGGTTTTGATTTGGATTTCCCTGATGCCGAACGATGTTGAGCACTTTTTCATGTGTCTGTTGGCCATTTGGATGTCTTCTTTGGAAAAATGTCTGTTCATGTCTTCTGCCCATTTCTTGATTGGATTATTTGTTCTTTGGGTGTTGAGTTTGATAAGTTCTTTATAGATTTTGGATACTAGCCCTTTATCTCATATGTCATTTGCAAATATTTTCTCCCATTCTGTCGGTTGTCTTTTGGTTTTGTGGACTGTTTCTTTTGCTGTGCAAAAGCTTTTTATCGTGATGAAATCCCAATAGTTCCTTTTTGCCTTGCTTCCCTTGCCTTTGGCGATGTTTCTAGGAAGAAGTTGCTGCGGCTGAGGTCGAAGAGGTTGCTCCCTGTGTTCTCCTTTAGGATTTTGATGGACTCCTGTCTCACGTTTAGGTCTTTCAACCATTTGGAGTCTATTTTTGTGTGTGGTGTAAGGAAATGGTCCAGTTTCATTCTTCTGCATGTGGCTGTCCAATTTTCCCAACACCATTTGTTGAAGAGACTGTCTTTTTTCCATTGGACCTTCCTTCCTGCTTTGTCAAAGACAAGTTGACCATAGAGTTGAGGGTCCATTTCTGGGCTCTCTATTCTGTTCCATTGATCTATGTGTCTGTTTTTGTGCCAGTACCATACTGTCTTGATGATGACAGCTTTGTAATAGAGCTGGAAGTCTGGAATTGTGATGCCGCCAGCTTTGCTTGTCTTTTTCAACATTCCTCTGGCTATTCGGGGTCTCTTCTGGTTCCATACAAATTTTAGGATTCTTTGTTCCATTTCTTTGAAAAAAGTGGATGGTATTTTGATGGGGATTGCATTGAATGTGTAGATTGCTCTAGGTAGCACTGATATCTTCACAATGTTCGTTCTTCCAATCCATGAGCACGGAACGTTTTTCCATTTCTTTGTGTCTTCTTCAATTTCTTTCCTGAGTATTTTATAGTTTTCTGAGTACAGATCCTTTGCCTCTTTGGTTAGATTTATTCCTAGGTATCTTATGGTTTTGGGTGCAATTGTAAATGGGATCGACTCGTTGATTTGTCTCTCTTCTGTCTTGTTGTTGGTGTATAGGAATGCCACTGATTTCTGTGCATTGATTTTATATCTTGCTATTTTACTGAATTCCTGTATGAGTTCTAGCAGTTTTGGGGTGGAGTCTTTTGGGTTTTCCACATACAGTATCATATCATCTGCAAAGAGTGAGAGTTTGACTTCCTCTTTGCCGATTTGGATGCCTTTGATTTCTTTTCGTTGTCTGATTGCTGTGGCTAGGACTTCTAATACTCTGTGGAATAGCAGTGGTGATAGTGGACATCCCTACCGCGTTCCTGACCTTAGGGGAAAAGCTCTCAGCTTTTCCCCATTGAGAATGATATTCGCTGTAGGTTTTTCATAGATGGCTTTTATGATATTGAGGTAGGTACCCTCTATCCCTATACTCTGAAGAGTTTTGATCAAGAAAGGATGCTGTACTTTGTCAAATGCTTTTTCTGCATCTATTGAGAGGATCATATGATTCTTGTTCTTTCTTTTGTTAACGTATTGTATCACATTGATTGATTTGCAGATGTTGAACCAGCCTTGCAGCCCAGGGATAAATCCCACTTGGTCATGGTGAATAATCGTTTTAATGTACTGTTGGATCCTATTGGCTAGTATTTTGGTGAGAATTTTTGCACCCATGTTCATCAAGGATATTGGTCTGTAATTCTCCTTTTTCATGGGGTCTTTGTCTGGTTTTGGGATCAAGGTAATGGTGGCCTCATAAAATGAGTTTGGAAGTTTTCCTTCCATTTCTAATTTTTGGAACAGTTTCAGGAGAATACGTATTAATTCTTCTTGAAATGTTTTGTAGAATTCCCCTGGGAAGCCATCTGGCCCTGGGCTTTTGTTTCTTGGGAGATTTTTGATGACTGCTTCAATTTTCTTAGTGGTTCTAGATCTGTTCAGGTTTTCTATTTCTTCCTGGTTCAATTTTGGTAGTTGATACATCTCTAGGAATGCACCCATTTCTTCCAGGTTATCTAATTTGCTGGCATAGAGTTGCTCATAATATGTTCTTATAATTGTTTGTATTTCTTTGGTGTTGGTTGTGATCTCTCCTCTTTCATTCATGATTTTGTTGATTTGGGTCATTTCTCTTTTCTTTTTGATAAGTCTGGCCAGGGGTTTATCAATCTTGTTAATTCTTTCAAAGAACCAGCTCCTAGTTTCGTTGATCTGTTCTACTGTTCTTTTGGTTTCTAGTTCATTGATTTCTGCTATGATCTTTATTATTTCTCTTCTCCTGCTGGGTTTAGGCTTTATTTGCTGTTCTTTCTCCAGCTCCTTTAGGTGTAGGATTAGGTTGTGTATTTGAGACCTTTCTTGTTTCTTGAGAAAGGCTTGTATTGCTATATACTTTCCTCTCAGGACTGCCTTTGCTGTATCCCAAAGATTTTGACCAGTTGTGTTTTCATTTTCATTGGTTTCCATGAATTTTTTTAATTCTTCTCTAATTTCCTGGTTGACCCATTCATTCTTTAGTAGGATGCTCTTTAGCCTCCATGTATTTGGACTTTCCTCTTGTGATTGAGTTCTAGTTTCAAAGCATTGTGGTCTGAAAATATGCAGGGAATAATCCCAATATTTGGTACTGGTTGAGACCTGATTTGTGACCTAGGATGTGATCAATTCTGGAGAATGTTCCATGGGCACTAGAGAAGAATGTGTATTCGTTGCTTTGGGATGGAATGTTCTGAATATGTCTGTGAAGTCCATTTGGTCCAGTGTGTCATTTAAAGTCTTTATTTCCTTGTTGATCTTTTGCTTAGATGATCTGTCCATTTCAGTCAGGGGGGTGTTAAAGTCCCCCACAATTATTGTATTGTTGTCAATGTGTTTCCTTGCTTTTGTTATTAATTGCCTTATATAATTGGCTGCTCGCCTGTTAGGGGCATAGATATTTACAATTGTTAGATCTTCTTGTTGGATGGACCCTTTAAGTAGGATATAGTGTCCTTCCTCATCCCTTACTACAGTTTTTGTTTTGAAATCTAATTTGTCTGATATAAGGATTGCCACCCCAGCTTTCTTTTGGTGTCCATTAGCATGGTAAATGGTTTTCCACCCCCTCACTTTCAATGTGGGGGTGTCTTTGGGTCTAAAATGAGTCTCTTGCAGACAGCATATCGATGGGTCTTGTTTTTGAATCCAATCTGATAGCCTGTGTCTTTTGATTGGGGCATTTAGCCCATTTACATTCAGGGTAACTATTGAAAGGTATGAATTTAGTGCCATTGTATTGCCTGTAAGGTGACTGGTACTGTATATTGTCTGTGTTCCTTTCTGATCTATGCTGCTTTTAGGCTCTCTCTTTGCTTAGAGGACCCCTTTCAATATTTCTTGGAGGGCTCGTTTCGTGTTTGCAAATTCCTTTAGTTTTTGTTTGTCCTGGAAGCTTTTTATCTCTCCTTCTATTTTCAATGACAGCCTAGCTGGATATAGTATTCTTGGCTGCATATTTTTCTCGTTTAGTGCTCTGAAGATATCATGCCAGTCCTTTCTGGCCTGCCAGGTCTCTGTGGATAGATCTGTTGCCAGTCTAATGTTTCTACCGTTATAGGGTACATATCTCTTCTCCCGAGCTGCTTTCAGGATTTTCTCTTTGTCTCTGAGACTCGTAAGTTTTACCATTAGATGTCGGGGTGTTGACCTATTTTATTGATTTTGAGAGGGGTTCTCTGTGCCTCCTGGATTTTGATGCCTGTTTCCTTCCCCACATTAGGGAAGTTCTCTGCTATTATTTGCTCCAGTATACCTTCTGCCCCTCTCTCTCTTTCTTCTTCTTCTGGGATTCCAATTTTTCTAATATTGATTCATCTTATGGTATCACTTATCTCTCGAATTCTGCCCTCGTGATCCAGTAGTTGTTTATCTTTTTCTCAGCCTCTTTATTTTCCATCATTTGGTCTTCTATATCGCTAATTCTCTCTTCTGCCTCATTTATCCTAGCAGTTAGTGCCCCCATTTTTGATTGCACCTCATTAATAGCCTTTTTGATTTCGACTTGGTTAGATCTTAGTTCTTTATTTCTCCAGGAAGGGTTTCTCTAATAACTTCCATGCTTTTTTCAAGCCCAACTAGTATCTTTAAAATCATGATTCTGAACTCTAGGTCCAACATCGTACTAATGTCCGTATTGAGTAGGTCCCTGGCTGACGGTACTACCTCTTGTTCTTTTTGCTGCGGTGATTTTTTTTCATCTTGTCATTTTGTCCAGAGGAAAATAGATGAATGAGAGAACAAAATGCTAGTAGGTTAACAACTTCCCCAGAAAATATACTCTAAACAAATCAGAAAAGACCTGAAACCAGGGGGAAAGAAAGGGAAAGAAAGAGGGGGGAAAAAAAAAGAAAGAAAAAGATAAAGACAAAAACAAACAATAACAAAACAAAAAAATAGAATATGATCTAATATGATCAGGCTAGTGCATAGATCAGTGCCACACACTAGATTTTGGGTTTATTTTGGTCTGTTAGAAGAAAGTGCCTCCTAAAATTTTAAAGAAAGAAAGACATATATGTACAAAATAAGGGTTGATACAATGAAGGGATGGAAGATGATTGTAAAGATGAAAATTATAAAAGATTTTATAAAAGGAATTGATAAGATAAGAAGTTTGAAAAAAGAAAGAAGATTTAAAAAAAAAGGAAAAAAAGGGAGAGAATGTGGTCAGGCAGGAGACTAGAACAAAGCCATACACTAGTGATTTAGGGTATATTTTGATCTGTTAGAAGAAACCGTATCTCAAAATTTTAAAGAGAGAACAACTTCTATATATATATGCCAAAAATAAGGGTAACTACTATGAAGGGATAGAATATGACTCTAAAATGAAAAATAAAAATTTTTTTTAAAAAAGGGATTGATAAGATGTTGGTTGGAAAAAGGAAAAAGGGAAAAAGAAAAATTCAAAAATTCAAAAAAAAAACAGTTAAAAAAAATTAACTTTGAAAGATTAATGAATCATGGTAAAAAAGCCATGAATTCTATGTGCAGTATTCCCCTAGCACTGGAGTTCTACCGTTCTCATTGATCGGTAAACTTGGTCTTGGCTTGCTGGCTGTTCGTGCTGATCTTCTGGGGGAGGGGCCTGTTGCTGTGGTTCCCAAATGTCTTTGCTGGAGGCAGAATTGCCCCGCCCTTGCCAGTCCGGGCTAAATAATCTGTAATCTGCTCAGGTTTGCTCCCGGGAGCTTTTGTTCTCTGCTCTCGGTACAGCCTTGGAGGACGAGAGTGAAAATGGTGGCCTCCCAATCTCTGCCCAGAGGAGCCGAGAACTCGGGGCCCCCTCCTCAGTGCACCCCCAGAGAAAAGCAGTCAGTCATTCTCATCTCCGGCCGCACTCTCTGCTCACCCGGCCTGTGAACAAGCATTTCTATCTCTGGCACCCGACCCCGTGTGGAGTCTCCAAACCCAGCAGATCCCTTCGGTGCGCTCCTGCGCCGCTCCTCCCGGGGGAGGAAGGGGAGTCTCCTCAGCTCTGTTGCTTGTTGGGTCCCTGCTGGAGGAGCAGTGGCCTGACTGGGCCGCGGATCACAGTTTATGGCAACCCCGAGCTGAGAGCCTGCACCTTGTCTCCGTCTCTGCAGCCCACTTCCCCGCTCCGATACCTGGGAGCTCTGCTGCATTCAGGCACCCCCGGTCTTTCTGTGACCCCGAGGGTCCTGAGACCACACTGTCCCGCGAGGGTTCCACCC